>NC_056745.1:1465609949-1466229949 GCF_019279795.1 Protopterus annectens | reverse complement strand
TATTGTGTCAAATGCCTTGGCCAGATCAAAGTAGGCAGTGTGAACCATTTTGCCCTCATCCAGTGCTTTGGTGACCTCAAAGATTTCCACCAGGTTGAGTAGGCATGACTTGCCCTTGATGAAACCAAATTGGATTGGGTCCAGTATCTGAAGGTTTCCTATATCATTATTGATCATTTCCATGATAATTGTTTTCATGGCTTTGGTTCATAGGTTCATAGGTTGGTACTAGGCTATCAGCCCTAGGGCCTATACAAGCCTAGCCATAACAATTCCCTGGCTATTTCTTCCCACATTATTTACTTTCCTGGACCCCTGTCTAGCAGGGCGACTGACGTGATCCCTAGAGTGAATTTCCTTTCTCCCATCCAATCGTCAAGGTTCCTCTTGAAGAGGTCCAAAGAGGCACTCTGCTTGACATGTATGGGCAATCTATTCCAGAGTCTGGGGAGTCTCTGGGTCAGGAACCTATCCCTCCAGCATGTTTTGTTTATTGTGATGACAAGGTTTAGATCCCTGGAGTGTGTAGCTCTGAGGGATTGGGATTTCTTTAAGTGTAGCATGTCCAACAGCTCTGGGTTTGACATGGCCTTGTATGTTAAGCAGAGATCGCCTCTGAGTAGGCGATATGCGACAGAGTATAGCTGGAGTTTTTTAAGGCGGTCAGCGTAGGGCATCTGCTTTAGGCCTGTGATTCTTTTAGTGAGGTATTTCTGAGGCCTTTCCAATTGTTGCAGATGTCTTGAGAGGTACATACCAAATGGGGCGTTGTATTCTATAATGGGTCTAATGAGGGATGAGTACAGTGGGACAATGACCTCCTTTTCCTGGATGAAAAGCCCTTCGTGATGAGGTGTGCCACATAGAAGGATTTCCTGACTGTTGTGGCGATGTGGTTATCAAAGGTGAGACCACTGTCCACCTGTGTTCCTAAGTCTCTTATCACACTTTCTGTGTTTAGTGTACTGCCACCTATATGGTAATTCATGGATACATGTTTTTCCCAAAGGGATAACAATACATTTCTTGGCATTGAGCTTGAGCCCATGGCTCTGGCACCAAGCATCTGTTTCTGTAAGACCCTTTTGTAGAGTATCCACATCATTTGGGGATTCAATAATGGCTCCCAGTTTGCAGTCATCTGCAAACTTTGTTAGCCAGAGTCCCTTAGTGTTGACCTGTACTTCAGAGAAGTAGATGCCAAACAAGAACGGCCCCAGGACTGAACCCTGAGGTACTCCACTTGTCACTTGTCTGGAGCTGGATTTGGAGTCGGCTACTTTTACAGTGTGGGTTCTATCAGTAAGCCATTTAGCAACCCATTGGGTGACATAGAGATTAATGCCCAACTTAGTAAGTTTATCTATGATTCCAGAGTGGGGGATGGTGTCAAAGGCCTTGGCAAGGTCTAGATAGGCTGTCTGGACCACCTTACCCTTGTCCATGGCTCTGCATATGAGACTAGTGAGACCTGTGGGTCTGTAATTTCCTGGGCCTGTAGATGGCCCACCTTTTTGCAGAGGGATGACTGTTGCTGTTCTCCATTCGTGAGATGTGAAGCCTGTTTGGAGGGTACAGTTAAATAGCAATTCCAGAGGGCCTGATAGGTCACATTTCATGGTATTTAGAAGGAATCCTGGGATACTGTCTGAGCCCACTAATGCAGTCAGACAGCATTAAGAACCTGTTCACTAGTGATAGCAGGGGAAGATATGTTTGATGGTATTTCATAAGGAAATGTTGGGGGGGAGCAGTAAAGTTGGTGATGAATTTGCTGGCCAGTAGATTTATTATATCTTCTGGCTCAGTATAGGTGGCTCCACTAACAATGCACTCTGCACACAACGGTGTATTGCCTTTGAGGTTGCAGACATAGCTAAAGAATGCCTTGTGGTTGTCCTTGGCCTGGGTGGCCAAATTTACCTCAAAGTTGGCTTTGGTAGACTTTATTTGTTCTCTGAGCTGTTTGTTTAGTTTGATAAGAGTGCTTTTATTCTGATGGGTGCTGTACCTCCTAATTTTTGCCATGTTTTTCTTCCTTCTGTTATACAGCCCATTGATGTTGTGAGTCCACCAGACTGACTTGTTTTTTCAGTGATTTCTGTCCTTCTCCCTACTGGGTACAGCTGCCACTGTGCAGCTACTAACATGCTTGTAGACGGTTTCTGTTAACAGTTCCATGTAGGCAGCAGGGTTCTCAGGGTTTATGGGGGCTTGACATTTTGCAAGGTTATCACTCACTCACTTAATAGTAAGAAGTTAGCCTTAGTGTAGTTCCTACATATTCCAGAGTTAGCTGGGGTTCCAGGTTTTAATTTTACTTCAAAGGAGACCATTTTGATTTTAAAAGGCATTACACTAGAGGGTGTGCAGCACTCTCAAATATTAGTGAGGACCAAATCGAGTATGGTTGCACCCCAGCTTGGTGTATTGACAATCTGGTCCAGGGAGCTTGTGTTTACAAAATCCAGGAATCTCTGTGCCTGTATGTTTGGTTTCCTATATGATTCCCAGTTAATAGTGGGGTAATTAAAGTCACCCATGAATATAGTATTGAGTTGGGTAGTGAGTGTTTGCAGTAAGTTTAAATACATGATGTGGGTTTCCTGGGTCATAGGAGATCTTGCAAGGAAGTGGTATTGGATTTTACCTATGGTGATTTAATTGTGGAAAAGCTCAAGTGCATTGTCCTGTTTGATCAGCCTTGAGGTGTATTTATTTTTGATGTAAGCTAAGACATCTCCACCTTTAGTTCCTGTATGTGTAGTAGCTGGTCTAAATGTGTGGAAGGCATTATAACCTTGAATTGTCAGTGTGCTCTCTGTGGCTTTAAACCACATCTCAATGGCCACACAGATGTCAGCATTCTCTTGGATGAAGAGAGCTTCTGGAGAGTGGAGGTTTTTGTTTAGACTCCTAGCATTAACTGGAACACCTTCAGATTTTCTTGGTTTTGATTTGCTATGTCAGAAGTACTTTCAGTATGGCATTGCCTAAAAAAGGCACTATGGGGGAGTACTGTGTTCTAGCTAATATTCAAAAGCCTAGAGGGGAGACATGCAGACCATCCATGGCAAAGCAGCATGGTCTGTTGACCATCTTTTTCCATGGTGAAGAATATTGCACCCCCCCCCCCCTTAGAATGACACCAAAAACTAAGCCAATTACTAAAGCCAGTCATCCTTTGTTCATATTTTGGCATCATCCTTGGAGAAGGTAAAATGCTAGGCTCATACCAGCCTGGGACACATATTCTGAGAATTTTATGATGTCTCTTTTCATATAGTCAAGGAAGGTACATCTCAGGTCATTTACATCCACATGGACTATGCCTGAGTTATACTGGTACTTGTAGTCCAATCACCTGAGTGCATGTGTAATGTGGCAGATCCTGGCACCTGATAAACAACTGACTGTGTCTTTCTCCTTACTCAGCATAGTGACAGGGACATCAGTGTGTCTCACAATGGAGTCTAAAATGATCAGAATGTTGGACTGTGTGGTGGCTTGCCTTATAGGCTTAGAGGTAGAGGCTTCATGAGATGTCGCTGTATGTGTTGATGTGGTTGTTGTTTTGAAAGAGTATACTCGAGGCTGTTGAGGGTATTTGTCATGTGTACTTCATCTAGGAGGTCTCCATTACCCTTTGAGCTGTCCACTGCACCAAGAGTTCACAAAGTGTCTAGCCTCAGTAGTGGCTCACAGCAGATTGCAGGGTAGCCACATTGTTCCTTATTTAGATTATTTGTTTATTTGTACAGAGTCCTTACCCAATTGTCAGGACTCCCTAACAAAGCTATCTTCCCTCCTAGAACATCTTGGATTCCAAATTGATATACAGAAATCCTCCCTTATTTCATCACACAGGATTGTGTTTCTAGGCTGCCTGATAGACACTTTCTATTCAAAGGCTTTGCTTCCTAAAGAAAAGGTGTATTTGTATCTGGAACTTTTTTTGCCAGTCTCAAGATACTGCCAGAGTATTCTCAGGATACTAGGCCTTATGGCTTCTATGATTCTCATGATTTCTTTTGTCAGGTTATATATACGAGAAAGATTTAGTTGTACTTCAAAAACACATGGAATCAACATTCTCATTCTCTGGAGTTTCAGATTCCAGTCTTGGGCTTCATCAAGTTAGAACTGCATTGTTGGAGTATTCAGGTGGCTGACAGTCCAGGTCTGCCTTTTTCTCCATCCACCCCAACACAATCTGAGCTGACAAACTTCTCAAGATTTTCCTTGGGGATTAGTTTCAATGGGGGTAAAAGTGCAAGGACCAAGAGACAGTTCAGACAGATTAAAAGCATGTCAATGTCAAATAACTGCTAGCTGTAATTCATGTTGTAAAGTCTCTGCATCATCTTTGGGACCCAGGTCCCCTACAGGTCATGACAGACAACACCACAGTGGTACATAAACGGGGAGGCAGCGAGTTGCAACCTCTGTGTCTGTTAGCAATGATAACTTGTAAGTTAGCTCCGCAGCCCTTCTTACCTTTTTCAGTTGCTTACATACTGCCAGAGCAAAACATAGTGCCAGACTAGATAAGTAGATCCTGGGCAAACCCTCATGAGTGGAAACTCAATGAAAATGTCTTCCAGGACTTGATTCACATGTGGGGGACACCTCAAGACGTTGGACAACTAAACAGATTTTGTCCCAGGCTTCCTGCAAGTATGTCAGAAAAACAGATGACCTTTCATTCCCCTAGTTGAGGATGTTTCTTTATGCATTTCCACTCTTTCCAATGATTTCCGGGGTAATTCCGAAGATTCAGAAGGCCTCAATAAAAATCCATGGTGGTGACTCCCTTCTGGCCCAGACAAAATTGGTACTCCCTTCTTATGAAATTGGCAAGGGGAAATTAACACAAGCTTCCTCACAGACTGGATCCACTCACACAAGACAAGGGTAGCTTGATGCACCCTGACATCATATTACTTCAGCTGACTGCCTGGATGATTCAGCTTTGGTACTGGTTTCATGTTGCTATGCAGCAGGTACTAAAGGAGGCAAGAAAGCCTGCTACTAGAAATGCATAGTTTGGCAAGTGGAAAACATTTTCTAGTTGGTGCCTAGCTAATAACCAGGACCCATCAGGGATTTTGTACCGCTAATGCATAAACATTTATTTTTATTTATTTTGGGCTAGTCTAACTGGATACATGCCCTTTTTCAGTAGAGGCCCGGGAAGAAAAGCTCCAAGACAGATACAAAATACAATATAGAAAGTTGCAACAGTCCAAGCTAAAACAGCTGTTGTTAATAAAAAGAATACAATACTCATCATGAGCATAATACAAACAGTAAAAGGTAATGTACAAGAGATGTTACTATATACATATATACATATAGTTAAATTGCAATAACATGATCTTTTGGTTCATTAAGGATAAGTCTATAAAGGTGAATAGTATTCATTAGTGTAACGGAAGAAAGTTAGTCAGGGTTAGTACAGGGGCATAACCAATGTGTATTGAGAAATAGTTTTAGATTCTGTTTAAAAAGTGTTAGAGAAGACAGAGATACTAGTTTAGTGGATAGAAGATTCCAGTGCTTTCCAACAGTATTAGAGAACAGAGAGTCTCCTGCCAAGTTGTTGGATCTGCATGTATTGATCAGCAGTTTGTTTGAGGAGCGTAAATTCTTAAGATTGTTGTAAGGGGTAATGAGGCTAGTGAGTATTGGAGTGTTGGTGGGTGATACAGGGTCTTAAGGGCTATAGCGAGCTGGTGAAATTGAAGTTGGTTTAGAAACTCTAGCCATCCTAGTTGCTTTAGATTAAGACAGTGATGAGTTCTAAAAGAAGAGCCTGTGGCAAATCTAGCAATATTATTATAGGAGATTGCCAATTTGTTGAGGTTGTTTTTAGAAAGATTAGTGTATATAGGTGAAGCATAGAGTAGATTCGAGATTAAGTGAGTTCTGGCTATAGCGGTCCTGGCTACTGGTGTAAGAAAGGGTTTGATTCTATAGAGGGACCCCAATTTTTTGTTGACTGATTTTATTGTGCTATTTATATGAATATCGAAGTTAAGGTTGTTATCTATTGTTATTCCTAAGAGTTAAGTGGTTGGGTCAGGAAATATGAGTGTGAAATTTAATGGAGTGGATTTTCTGGTTGGAGTGAAAAGTAAACGTTTAGTTTTTTTGGGGTTTAGGAGGAGGCAGCAGTTTAAAAACCATTGTTCTACTGTACTGAATGCTTTTTGGGTAAGGGACTGTAGTTCAGTTGAAGAAGTGGCTGAACAAATTATTGTAGAGTCGTCTGCATATTGAATACAGGTGGTATGTGGAATTGCTGAGTGAAGGTCATTAATAAACATGGAAAATGGGAGTGGGCCTAATATGGAGCCCTGAGGAACACCAAGGGAGATGGGAAGGTGATTAGATAGATTATTATTCCATAGCACAGCCTGTTGTCTATTGTCTAAGTAAGATTTGAACCAATTTATGGCTAGAGGTTCAAGTGAAAGGGATTTCAGTATATTTAAAAGGAGCTGGTGATTAACCATATTGAAAGCTTTAGATAAATCAATGAAAACTGCAGAGGAAAGAATATTTTTGTTATGATTTTTGTTAATGCAGTCTGTGAAGGATAGCAGGGCAGTGGTAGTACTGTGGAAAGGTCTAAATCCATGTTGACAGTTGGCACGTAAGTTATTTTGGAGTAGGTGGTTAAGTAGTTGCTTATGGATGCATTTCTCCATTATTTTTGCTAGAGGAGATAGTAGAGCTATAGAACGATAGTTAGAGAAGTCATTAGAGTTCCCACCTTTATGTAGTGGGATGATATGAGAAATTTTCCAGATAGACAGGATAGTTCCTTCACTTACGGTTCTGTTAAACCAAAATGGAAATGGGATAGACTATGGCTTTAGCTCCTTTTTGCAGATATTCTGCTGGACGTTGGTCAGCTGAGGGGGTGGTATGTTTTAATTTTTAGTGAAGGGAGCAAATAAAGGAAGTAGAAACTGGTTGTAACTGAAATGATGGAGGTGGGCTTGTAGTAGATGTAGGAAGATTTTAGGTATCTGGAGATAGCTGGCTAGCAAGAGTTTGGATGGCATCTGTGAAGAAAGAATTGAAGGCATTAGCAGTATGTGTGGGATTCTCAGGGTTAGAGCCTTGTGGGTTAGGTGTAGTAGATTGTCCTGGCTATAGTAGTTTGTTAATGCTAGTCCAAAACTTTTATGTTTTCTTTTGGTAGGTTTGCTGTAGTTGGAAGTAAAAGTTTTTTTGTCTAAAAGGATGGCTTTTTTTGTATTATTTCTAAGTTGTCTAAAGGTTTGTTGAGCTGTAGGATTCTTAGTAGTATGCCATTTTGCCCAGGATTTGTTTCTGAGAAGGATTTTTTGCCTCATAGCATTTGTGAGCCAAGAGGTAGGTTTAGCTTTATTTCTAACAGAGCAAGTTGGGCGTGGTGGTCAAGGATGGCTAAGAATGTGGAATTAAAGTATTCCACTGTTTCATTTAGTAGGAGCGATTTTAGTGGTGACCAATTGCAGTGCTTGAGTTCTATCTGGAAAAGTTCAGGGTTAAATTGTTTTTGGTGCGTATTGTCCTGAAAGTGTTTGGGTAAGTTAGGTTGGTTTTATGTCTGATAATATAAATTAGTGAGTGGTCACGTAGGTCATCTGGGAGGGTTCCTACTTTGTATGTTTGATGAGGAGTGTTAGTAAGAATCCAGTCTAAGGTAATTTCTTTGTTATTGGGTTTATTAATTCTGGTAGGGGAGTTAATAGTTTGCGAGAAGCCATATAGGTTAATATGGGTGGTAGCGTGTACATTACCACAGGACTTCCAGTCAATATTAAAGTCTCCTAGGATTATAGTTTCTTGTGGGAGATTAATAGAGAGCCAGTTAAGGATATTTTCAAGGTTATAAATGTTATTTCCTGGAGGAAGGTAGATACAGATAATATATATGTATTTACATGAGCTGACCTGAAATTTAGAAATGAGTATTTCAGCATTATTGTCTGAAGGTGGTCTGAGGTTTGCAGTGATAACTTGCAGCTCTGCTTTATAAAGGATTGCTACCCCTCCTCCCTTTTTGACTGTGTGGTCTAGTCTAAGGATATTGTAACCAGGTGGAATGACTTCATTGTCTTTCACTGTAGGTTTTAGCCATGATTCAGACAAACATAGGTTGTCAAATAGGTGAACATCTAGGAGGGCATGGAGGTGGGCAATTTTATTGTTAGTGCTACGTATATTGAGATGTGCTATAGAGAGTGAGTTAGAAGGTTTGGTAGGGGCTTGGGTACTAATGTTGTTAGGGTTGCACTTTTCAGTGGCAAGGGTATTGTATGGGCCGGGGTTAGGATGAATGTCCCCTTCTAGTAAGGAGTTGGAGGTATATTCTATTTATGGGGTAGTGAAGCTTACAATAATAGTCAAGTAATTTTATAATATTTGGATTGGTATACTTAACGTGTGCTAGTCTATGATATTTGGCTTGTAGGTAGCAGGGTTTGGATGTGATGTTTATGAAGTTTTGAGTGATAGCTAGTAGTGGTGATGAAGTGAGTTTGGACGGGAAGAGAAGGTTGGGGTATAATGGTTGTTCGTAGGAGGTTAGCAGATAGGCAATAGTTAGAGGAGGAAAGAGTGAGACCAAGAGTAATAGTTGTATTTGGCGTGGGATGGGTGATATAGTGATTATATTGGATTGAATAGTGGAAAAAGAGTGGGAGGTAAGGTAGTGTGAACTGGTAAGGAGATATATCAACAGATGAGGTGATGTAACAAGGAGGGATGGGAGGTAAGATAATAACAGGTGTGGTGTAATAAGGAGGGTTGGGAGTACTAATGAGGTGATCTGCTAGATTGGAGCAGATGTGATGGGAGTGTGGTTTTGGTGGAATAAATGTAGGAGCTGTGGGAGTGGGTGGAATTTGGGGACAGGGTAGGGGAACAGAGTGAGCCTATAGGGCAAACAGAGCTGGTAGAGACAAGAACCAGAGAGAGAAGACTGTCGAGGATGACAATCAGTGAAGTGTGAAAGTCTGCAGGTAAGTCTGAAAGTAAGAGATGTTGAAGAATGTTAAGAGGCTAGCAAGGATAGGCTAGGAATGTTAGAGGAGTGATATGAAGTTAAGGTATACTGGGACAATAACGAAAGAGTGAAACAATAATCAGAAGAAGACTGGGAACTGAGTTAAGGAGATTTGGTAAAGAATAAGTTAAGAAATAACAAGACAGAAAGCTTATAGTATACCGCCACCTAGTGGTCAGTCACTTTATTGCAGCAAAAAAGTCCCTAAAGGGGGATATCAGGCTAAGGGAGAGAGGGTGATATCCTGGTTTGCAACAAGGAGGGTATAAATGGGGAAGTAAGGGTTAAGTAAATGCTAGAAGGGGGTTTTGTGTAAGTTACTATCTTTTGGCCTCTATAAAGGTACATCTTGCCCATTTCAGTGTGTCTGCCCAGATATTCCCACGTTTTTCTCTGTTTATTGATAAAACAGTTTCTAAAAAAAGAGTTTTACACCTTAAGACCTCCTCGTACACAGGTTCCTCTTCTTTTGGATCTCATTCTGTGCTAGAAAAGTTAACTATGTCATCCTTTCAACCTGACAGTCAAGCTGACTTAAGGTTCTTCATTTGAGAAACTGCTCTTCTGATTGCTCTGACATCTGCAAGCTGTCATAGTCTGGATGGAGAGATGATAAAATCAGCAGGCAAAGGAGAGCAGTATTGCTAGAATTGAATTCATCCTCAAGTCATGATGAGTACCTTCATGAGCTGGACCCTGTTCTTACAAAATCTCACCAAGGCGACAATGATATGTAGACTGTATTTTACATAGCATACATCATGGACATATGTAGGTTAAAAAATACAAAAGACAGCTGGTGCCCAAGTCCTAGGATAAAAAAGTGCCCAATCCTGGTATGTGCACAGTTGTCAGGACTGGAAAAAATATTACTGTAGAATTGTCAAGACAGGGAAACAATAAAAAATGAAGTTATGGATTACCTGCAAAGTTAAGGATTTAGTCTGGAAAATACAACTCTGGTAACATCACAGCATGATAGAACAGTGAGTGTCCAAATTAAGGAAAAACAGATGGAACAGAAGCATCTGATCAGTTGCCACATAAAGATGGAGCCATCAGTAGGAAACCAGTACAAACATTCAATTGGAGTTGCACAACAAGGGAAGGAACACAAAATGGTGGCAACTCAGACAGAGTCAATGTTGTTGAATGATAAGCCAGTAAGTTCCCATATGAAAGAGCTGTGAATGATGCAGGATGCAGCTGAATATATCGCAGTAAGATGTGTTCTGGAACTTTCTGAAGAATGCCTGCAGGAAACAGAGAACAAATAATGTGCCCTCAGTTTAGAAGATAATTATGTACGGAAAGAGTTGCTTGATTTAATAGAGATGGAGAGACATATTATGACTAATGAAAGAAATACATCACAGAAAGTTAATGAGACCTAAAATGTTAGATGTTTGATAAAACAAATGAACAAAGTAATGAAAATTATTAACACAAATTCATGTGACTTAAACATAAGTAAAGAGGATATATTACTGTGCATCTAAATTATGTTCATAGGTAGGTACTAGACTATTGGCCCTAGGGCCTATATAAGCCTAGCCAAAAAAGTTCCCTGGCTTTCACCACCCAAGAATTTATTTTCCTGTGTCCCTGTCGAGCAGAGCCACAGAAGTGATCCCCGGTGTGAATTTCCTATTTCCCATCCAATTGCCAAGATTTTTCTTAAAGAGGGTCAATGAGGAGCTTTGTTTGACACAAATGGGTAGTTTGTTCCAGAGCTTGGAAAGTCTCTGGGACAGGAATCTATCCCTCCAGCATGTTCTGTTTATTGTGGTGACAAGGTTTAGGTCTCTGGAGAGTGTGGCTCAGAGAGATTGGGATTTCTTTAAGTGTAGCATGTCCAAAAGATCTGGGTTTGACATGGCTTTGTATGTTAGGCAGAGGTCACCTCTAAGTAGCCAATATGCGACGGACTAGAGCTGGAGTTTTTTGAGATGGTCTGCATATGGTATATGTTTGAGGCCGGTAATCCTTTTGATGAGGTATTTATGTGGCCTTTCTAGCTGTTGCAGGTGTCTTGCAAGGTACCTGTCAAATGAGCCATTGTAATCTATACTGGGTCTGATGAGGGATGAGTAGAGAGAAACGATAATCTCTTTTTTTCTGGAGGAGAACCGGTTTGTGATGAGGTTTGCCACCTAGAAGGATTTCCTGACTACTGTGGTGATGTGATTATCAAAGGAGAGGCTACTGTCCATCTGTGTCCCAAGGTCTCTTATCGAGCATGTGGTGTTTAGTAGGCTACCACCTGTGTGGTAGTTCATGGGTACAGTGTTTTTTCCAAAGAGGATGACAATGCACTTCTTTGGCATTGAGCGTGAGATCATGACTTTGACACCAAGCATCAGTCTCATTGAGGCCCCTTTGTAAAATGTCCACATCATTAGGCGATTCTATTATGGCTCCTAGTTTGCAGTCATCTGCGAACTTCATTAGCCAAAGACCTGCTGTATTAGCCTGGACTTCTGAGAAATAAATACCAAGCTAAGACACAAACACAAACTGGATCCGTACTACCAAAAGAAGAAGCACCACAGTGTATCCAACTGCCCAAATAAATCCTGCAAGCACGATGACTTAACATACTGTTTATTACAAAAAATCATATAAAGTGCTTTTCGTCAGGCCACATAGCCCAACTTCTTCAGATAATTATACAACATAGGCCATACACTATATAGGAAGTTAAAAGGAAGTGAAAAGTCAGCTGGTTCCTGAATCAGCAGGAATCAGCTGCTCTTAAAGTGGCAACCACCTTCATTCATTACCTAAAATATATAGCTTAAACAGTTCTCATCTAAAACATTGTTTTAAAGCAATATTTTAAAATAATAGATAAATAGTGTAAAAAATCAGTGTAAAAAATCTAAAACCAATAATTATCTATTATGAAATATTAATGCAATTAAAATTAAAATTAACAGTGTATGTATGTATTTATATTTTTGTTTTGTGTTCGAGTATAATAAACCTTAAAAACATGTAAATAAAAACATGTGAGTGAAAACAGCAAAACCTGACATAAAAAGCTGAAAGTCAAATACACTCTAAGACAATAGCATGCATAGACCATTTTAAACACAGCATAATAGTCAACTCCTAACCAAATGTTTAAGTTGTAGAATGCACTTAATTGAATACATTTCGTTAATGCCCTGAGGGTAACATGCAAAGGTACGTAATTGCCAACTCAATTCTAATTTCTCTAAGAGCAAGGAAAGAGGCCCTCCCCTAGGGTCATAGGGAATACAATCTATAGCCCTAAAAGTAAAACCATGGGTGGGTGCTTTCATAATGTGCCTGGCCAATGTGTTCTCTGATTTGTTAGACCTAATAGCGTATGTCTGTTCATAGACCCTGTCCCTAAGCCTTCTGTCAGTTTTGCCGATATAGAAGGCAGGACAGGTATGACACTTAGCCAGGTATACCACTCCCTTGGAGTTACAATCAAATTTGTACTTAGTATTGTATTCAAAACCTCTTATATTAAATTTTATTCCCTGCTCTGTATATTTACAATAGGGGCATGATAGACACTTGTTCATACCTGCATGGTTAAATGTAGCAAAGTTTGAGTACCGAGTTTCCACTAGATTCTTTAAGTTTTTTCCTTTTCTATAAACTATTCTAGGGAAGTTAATAGGACCTCTTGGTAGATGTGTATCCATGTTTATCAAGTCCCAATTTTTCCTTAAAATATTTATAAAATCATAACTGTCTATACAACACGTAATAATAAGTCTGTTTTCATTTTCCTTTAGTGTCCCATCCTGTAATGTACAACTGTTTGTTTCTAAATTCTGGTTACTTGATAATATTGCTTTGTAAAAGCCCACTTCTCTTTTATTTTTCACTTCCTGACAAATTTCTTCTAGGTGTGAAATAGGATAACCTCTCTTTTTAAACATGTCCATAAGTGTTGAGCATTCTTTAATGAACTGGTTGTCATCCGTAACCATTCGAGCTGCCCTTACAAATTGGCCGTTAACAACCGAATGTTTTTGATGGGCCGGATGGCAGCTATTATAATGAAGAAATGCATTTGAATATGTTTCCTTTCTATAAATCCTGGCTTTAAAACATTGGTTTTCTCTATCCTTACTTAAATCAACATCCAAATAAGCAATTCTATCCTGTGAAAAATTATATGTGAATTTTAAGAATGTACTAGTGTTGTTTAAGTAAGTTAAAAAGTTAGAAGCCTCCTGTTGGTTACCCTGGAACAGGATAAATATATCATCCAGGAAACGTATATAATATTTAATTTTACTTGTGTATGTAGTTACACCAAAGACATGTTCATGTTCCCAGTAGGCCATTACTGAATTTGCAAATGTACTACCACATGAAGAGCCCATCGCCACTCCTATTTTTTAGTGTTTCGGTCCAGATTAGGTTGTACCTGCTATGGTGGTGAGTTTGTCATTTGTACCTTGTCTAAAAAAGGCACTATAGGGGTGGCAAGAGCCTTAGCCAGTATCCAGAATACCAGGGGTGACAGGTGCAGGCCATCTCTGGCAAAACATCGTGGTCTGTCGAGTATGTCATCCCAGGCAGACACATACTGGATCCCCTTAGAATGACACCAGAAGCTTAGCTAATTGTTGAAGTCAATTATTTTGTCCTTGTACTGTGGTATCATTCTAGGTGATGGCAGGATGCTACTGAGGGCTAGGGTCATATCTGCCTGGGTTACATGATCCAAGAGCTCCTCCATGTTTCTTTTCATGTAGTCCAGGGAAGTACGTCTCAGGTCATTCACACCAACATGGACAATGACAGAGTCATATTTATAGTTGTTGTGGAGTGACCTGAGTGCGTGTGTTATGTGGCTGATCCTGGCACCTGACAGTAATTTTCTCCTTGTTTAGCCTGGTGAGTGGGACATCAGTGTGCCTGACTATAGAGACACCTATGACTAGTGTGTTGAGATGTTGTTATGCCTTATGCAGTGGCCTGGAATTAATGATCACTGGTCTCTTGCATGCTTTTTAAAACTGAAGGCACTAGAGAAATAGATATTTTATAAAGTAGTGAAAGTGATATAACATTCATTAATTTTAAAATTTTTATAATAATTCTTGTATTAATTTTTGTATTTATTAGTGTGTACTTTAATTATTTTATTTTTATTGGGTGGGTTAAGTAATTTTGATTGATTAAGTATTTGAAGGCGGTGCTATTTAAGTGCAGACTCCCTGGCTGTTACTTTATCTTGATAAAGTCTCTGAATGGTCAGAGATGAAAGCGCTTGTTGGAATTTGTTTATTTTATTATTACAATTGTTTTTATCTATTAAAGTACATTTCTCATCTGATCTGTGTGTTTCCTGCTTCCAGTGGCTTGTTTACATTTATTGGTTTGGAATTTCCTTTCTACAGTTTGTTGTTTTGCCTAATGGGCTGAGGTTGAGTGGCATACTGATTTTGTGGGCTATGTGTCATTTGAGTGGTGTTTGCTTGCGTTTCAGTTTTGTAGGTCTCTGTTGTTTGGGCAGATTTTTATTGAGAGCCTCTGCGAATATAGGTGTGTGTTTTGTGTTACTATATGTGGGTTTAGGTGGTGTAGGTTTTGATGGGCTATGTGTTGAGTGTGGTATGGTGCAGGTGTTTCCCTTTTCCTCTTCACTGACTAGTCCAATCTTGGCTGGAGAGAGCTTGGCTTCCAGTTTGGCTATATAAGTGCATCTCTCACAGGTTGTGGTGTTGGGTGGTACATGAGGCAATTGCAAGATTGCCCCAAGATACCCAGATTCATCAGGTGGACAGGGGAAAACACCAGGAGCTGAACCTTAGACATGCCTAGATATGTGCTTATATTTTAAGTAGTAAAATCTACTTTCCTCTTGACAAGTGAGGAAAGTTGAGTGCTGCAGTATTATGTAGATTATTTAGTGCTTGCAACGAGTTTTGAACAAATGCTGAGCACAAAGAAGACAGTTTAGAGTTCTAAAACTCACTGGCTAGTTCTAAGGGAAAATTTGAAGAGCAGACTTTCTGGCACCGGGAATAGTTTAACCCTAGTTAAATGGTGCTCTTCGATGTGTAAAACCGCACAAACCCGGGTTTTTAAACAGAAAGATGAAAGGTATAGAAATAGCCCAAAATGGCCAATAAAACTACAGATTCTGAGCTGAAACCACTCCTCCAGTAAAAGGTAGGCTGCTCAAAGCTCAGCACTCTCACTGATGAACAGAGGATTGTTTTTGTTTTTTCAGAATTAAGGCAGATACAGCAATACAAACACTTTCAAGGCAGAAAAATGGCTATCACACTCAGTTTCAGAATTCAAAAAACAGTTCAAATAAGTTGTAAAGTTAATAAAACATGCTCAGAATAATGTGGTTAGCGAAAATAAGCAATAAAAAGCAAAACAGGGATACTTAATTCGCTTAAAGTTTCCCTTTTCTCTTTCTGCTGCTGCAGAACTGTGCAGGATGCCCAGGTAGGATCTTGCCGAGGTAATACAAGCACAAAAACTGCACAAACACGAATTTTAAACAGAAAGATGAACGGGATATAAATAGTCCAAAATGGCCAATAAAACTACAGATTCTGAGCTGAAACCACTCCTCCAGTGACAGATCGGCTGCTCAAAGCTCACCATTCTCACTGATGAACAGAGAATCTTCCTTCTATCTTAGTAAGGTCTGGGCAACACAGAAACTACAAAACAGCCCAGAATTCAGCAAAATCTGAAAACCGGACACTACTGTTTATACAAAGGTGGGAAACAACTAGAGAGATAGGATTTTTTGTAATTTTTTTTTTTGTTTTTTTTCAAGAATTAAAGCAGATACAGCAATACAAACACTTTTGAGGCAGAAAAATGGCTATCGCACTTGAGTGTGCAGTCCACAACAGTTAAACAGTTGAAAACACTTGAAAATCAATCAGCTAAAGTGCATACAGTATCAGAATTAAAAAAAAAAACAGTTCAAATAAGTTGCAAAGTTAATAAAAAATGCTCGGAATAGTAGGGTTAGCGAAAATAAGCAATAAAAAGCAAAACAGTGGTACTTAATCCAGTCAAGTCTCCCTTTTCTCTCTCTGTTGCTGTAGAACTCTGCAGGACGCCCAGGTAGGATCGTGCCAAGGTAATCAAATAAAGTCTTACCTCGAAAGTACAGGACAATAAGGAAAAGAAAGGGAAGAAATCAATTGCCATCATGGAAGTATTGGATAGAGAAAACTATAAAGCAATTAAGGCAAGAAGTGTCACTGTTAGAAGAGTGTAGAAGAGGGAATAGAGCAACAAAAACACTTAGAAAGACAAAGCAATGCACAGTATTAGAACAGACCAGGATCTATCATACACCATTGCAAATAATATACTAAAGGTATCATCACAGGCAGAAAACCTCATAAGATATGCAGATAAATATAAAGGGAAAGTACAAAATAAGCAATTCATTGATGACCCAAAAATGTTTTATAGAGAAGTGGGAAACAAAGCAAAAGCAATAGAAATACCACCAAAAAAGAAGTAGAAGATACATTTTGTAGAAACATCTATGAAGATCTTGGGGAACAGCATAAAAATGCTGGCCAGATAGACAAAGTAAAAGAAACAGTAAGAAGTTTAAATGTGCAGAATATGAAACAGAATAAAGTAACAGCCAGAGAAACTGAAACAAAATTAAGAAACGCTCCTAAATGGAAAACCCAATGCCCAGATGCAGTACCCAACTTCTATCTAGAAGTATAAACATCTTTACACTCGCTAAGATTTAGCCCTGAGTAAGAACTACTGATATGCACATCCCAAACAGACACCAGCCTGGTTCCCAACAGGAAAAACTCTACTCCTCCGTAAAAGTGAACATGCAAGCTATCCTAAAAAAACTATAGACCAATAACTTGCCTTCTGACGATGTATAAACTAAACACTGGAACTGATGCTGACAGACTTTATAGTCATTTAGAAGAAAACTCAATCATGGCAATAGAACAAAAGGGTAACAAAAGAAAGTCATATGGAACAAAGGATTATTTGTTGTTAAAATCAGAATGGAGAATAATAATAAAGTGGGAAAATGTAAGTATGACATGGATAGATTACAAAAAAAAAAAAAAACATTTGACAACATCCCATATTCATGGATAATGGAGTGCTTACAGATGTATAAGATACTCCTTATACTGGTCAATTACATTAATTACAGTGACCATGAAACGGTGGCAAACCACTTTGCAGCTAAGCCATGATAAAGGACGGGTCTATATTAGAACATCGAAGTTTCAAAACTTCGAATGTTCTAATAGCGACCCCTATTCAGCGAAAGCTGAATATATCGAAGCAACAGAAAACTGAATTTTTTCCTGAAAACCAGACAGAGTAGTCCATGAAAAGAAGACAAAAGTGGCATTGATCATTGAAATCGCTATACCCACTGACTGCAATGTCTTATGTAAAGGGAGACACAAAGTAATAAAATACCAGGATTTGCAGGCAGAAATGAGGGCAATGTGGAAAAAGGCTACCTACACAGGATCACGTAAGAAAGAATGTAGTCTTATTTAGATATGCTAACTATGCATGTAACTCCATATGAATTGCAGGAGTCATTTCTGGGCGTGTTGCAAATGGTACAAAGAGCTCTTTTGGCTAAAATTAAAGATTGCAACAATCCTAATTTCATGAACGTTAATTATAATTTGACTTAGGAATGGGATCTATACTTATCATGGTATCAGAAACCCAAAATACTTGGAGAAATTAAACTGAGAAAACCGCATCTGGTTTTCCATAGAGTCCTCAAAAAAAAAACTGACAGGCCATAAAGATGATAGAGTGGACTTTTGAGGATAAGAAAGAAATGATATATTGTTACTATTATGCAAGAAGCCCAGAATTTCAGGATAGAAGATATTTCAGGAGGGAAGAACACTCTACCTGGAAAGTATCATGCTGTCTGGAGGTTCAGGCAGTAGTCCTTAGAAGGACTTTTTAGTAGATGCTTTGGGGTTATAGTTGTCCTTGGGGAACCCTGTAGTTAAAGCCCTGAGGAGGGCTGTTGTAGTCCTGAAGACTTTTGTAGTCCTAAGGAGGGCTGTTGTAGTCCTGATGAGGACTTTTGTAGTCCTGAAGAGGACTATTGTAGTCCTAAGGAGGACTGTTGAAGCCCTGATGAGGGCTGTTGTGGTGCTAATTAAAGCCTCAGTGGCTCTTTCAGGGGCTGCCCTTACTATCCTGTCAGAGCAGATCTCGGTCGGTGCCCCCTTATGCAAGGGTGGGCTCCTGCAGATGTGGTCTGCGGGTTCTTAGAAGAACCTTTGTGGCCTATGTGGCCCTTCAGAGGAACCAGGTGGGTATCTTGGCTAATTAGATCAATCAGTGGTGCCCCCTGATCCAGGCTGGGCATTGCTCTGAGTGAGAATATAGAATATAGCATGCATACAGTTACTGCTCTTTTTATACACTTGATAAATGGGAGTATCTTGTTTCGGACCAATCACTGATGAGGGAGCTTAACCGGGAACACCATGGAAATGATCATCCCCATTCTCAACCTTAGGACTCTAAACCATGGACAATATGGCTAGAAAAAACACAAGGTAAGTGACTCCAAGAACCTCCTTGACTCTTTGCTCTTCTTTGCTTTCCATTTCCCAGTCTAGAGTTAAACTAGTCCGTGCACTTTATGTTTACTTTACTGCTTAGTGGTCACTTTCAAGCTTCCCCTTCCTGTGTTTTATTTCTTGTTTTCGTGTCTCTCATAAAAAGTTTAAATCCTTGTATCAAGGGTTTCTGGTGCTATTCATTTTGTGGATGTATAAAAGGTCCACAGGGATGGATCTAAGGATGCCTTGTATGCCAGACACAGATTGCTGTTCAGTATACTGTGGGAAACTGAGTATAGAGATAGGGCTTTAAGGTGATCTGTATAGGGCAGTGTGTTACTACCCTGGATTATCATTCAATTATGGTTTTCTGAATAAAATCACAAGCACGAGTCTGCTTTAACTTGGCTGTAGAGCCTTCAAGGATTTGTTATATCACTTTGGGAATGTAGAGGGCTGAGCGGACATGACATAATCCTTTGGGAAATTCAAGTCAGTGCAACCCACTGTTAAGAGAGTACCAACATTAACAATCACTGCCTTCAGACCTTGTGAGGGGACAGAGTTTTATTTATATGCATGTATGTACATGCTTTTATATGTACAGGTAAAGTGCATGCAGACTTGTGCTTATATACAGGAGACTATACATATTCAATAAAAACTGCAAGAAAGATCCAGCCAAGCTAGAGTCATCTCTGTATAATACATTAAACCACTTACAGTGGAGGGCGTTGGGATATAGGTAAATGACCACTTAGTGACATATTGGGGTTTCAGTTATATAGCATTTGAATACCCATGCCTTTTTTATATATACACGCATGTGAACCAAGTAACCAGCCCCATGCGGTGCAATAAGCTCACATTGCTGATAGTATATTATACAAATAACCCACACCTGGGTGTGGGTAATGCTGGATTTACATACAGTTGGCGTGGTTTGGTCACGAGGGCGAAGCCCGAGTGGCCAAACAAAGCCAACCGTGGGTAAATCCAGCATTACCCACACCCAGAAGTGGGTTATTGCTATTATACAATGACATTATTTAAGAAAAAAAATAATTACTTTTCTTAAATAATGGCATTGTATAACGCCTCCTTGCTGCCCTTCTGCAGCTGTCTGGTATTCTGCGGCAGTTCTGATGTACTGCACATGCGTATGCCTACGCAGTACATCAGAACCGTGGGCAAAAGCAACGGAGAAAGCAAGATCTCTGTTGCTTTTTACAAACTGTTTTCGCTATGTTAAATGGGTTTAACATAGCGAGACAGCTTTAACAAAAGCAACAGAGAATCTCCGTTGCTTTTTTTAAAGCTGTCTCGGTATGTTAAACCCATTTAACATAGTGAGACAGTTTTGAAAAAAGCAATGGAGAAAGCAAGATCTCCGTTGCTTTTTACAAACTGTCTCGCTATGTTAAAGGAGTTTAACATACCGAGACAGCTTTAAAAAAGCAGCAGAGAATCTCCGTTGCTTTTTTTAAAGCTGTCTCACTATGTTAAACTCGTTTAACATAGCGAAACAGTGTGAAAAAAGAGTTATAGTAATGGAAGAAGTCCGGGCAACCAGATCTTTTTCCATTACTATAACTCTGATTTACAACGTGCACGCTGACCAATCAGCGTGCACGTTTTTGAATATTAATGCGGGGCAGTTGTATAATGTCTAATATTGCCCTAGGGAATGTTAAATCTACATTGCAATCTTTACACTAGTCAAATGGCTAGACTTGTAACGTTAGTAATAGGCAAGAGAGTGTGGGAATGATTGTTCTGATTACATCTATTCAGAGAAGAGGCACAACAATCAAACGTTTACAGAACAGCACATTTGAGTATGATTGTGTTGTTTTTTTATAACAAAATTATCTCACTATAACAACAACAGAAAAGCTATAATACATGTGATAAACCCCAAGCCAGTGTTGGCAACTGCATGCGCTATGCTTACTACAGCACAATCGTGGAGGGTTAGGTTCAGTTATAAACATCAAAATCAGTGGGCTAGAACCTTAATGTCCACAAAATTTTAGAAAAGGCAATCAAAACACTTTCCAGCCAAAAGTCCTGCAATAATGCAGCAGCAGCCTGTGATGTATTTTTCCACTGGAGCATTAACCTTAAAGTAAGAAATCACAACACCTTAAACAAACACCTAGATCCAGTCACTATTAGTCACTACAGTTTCAGTTATTTTTGAAACTGAAAAGAATGTACATGACTGTTCACCTCTGAACTGCACGAAGCACTGCAGCCCACGTATAAATGGGTGACTATAACATATTTAGCAAGAGAAACAGACCAAACATATAAAAGCATGATTTGAGAAAACCCGCACAGTGTTCTAGATTAAACCAGTTTGCCATTCTGAAGTCTAAACAAAGACAACCCTGTGCTATATCACAACAAATCACAACCAGGCAGAAGATCCCTGATGATCCCTCATTTCTAAAGAGCATGCAATCAAAAAATATTCAAAACAAAGAGCCTCAACAAGGCCTCCCCCACACTGCAGTCAGCCCTGAGCAACAAATCCTTGGTCTTTTCTAGCATTGTTGAGCCTTACCTCGTAAAGTATTAAGAAATAATTACAAAGGCAGGAGCTGGGCAAATGCACCCAAATTCCTGGAGAAAGGAAAAATGACAAGTCATTAAGATGCCGCTCCAGGATAATCTGCTTGATTTTCTTATGAGCTTGGAAATAAACAATACATTACAACAGCAGGCGGTACATTGTAACAGCATTTCACATCATCCACTGCCTTGGTGACCCTCTCATGGAAGTCTACCAGGTTAAGTAAGCATGACCTTCATTTGACCAAACCAAGCTGGGATGGGTCCGTTTTCTGTAGTTTGCCAATGTCTTTGTTGATCATTTCCATGATAATTCATTCCATGCATTTGCATATTACACTAGTCAGACTAATGGGTCTGTAGTTTTCAGGGTCAGTTGATGGCCCAATCGTTGCAGTCCTCTGTTCACATGGTACATACCCTGTTTAGAGGCTGAAGTTGAAAAGTGACTCAAGTGGTCCTAATAGGTCATGTTTCAAGCTATTTATAAGGCATCCTGGGATATTGTCTGGACCTACTGAGTCTGTGTTTTTGGCTTTAGTGAGTGCCGCCATGACCTGCTCTCTGTTAATAGTTGGGAGGGGTATGCTAGCAGTGAGTTCATGGGGGGATGCAGGAGGAGAGTGGGGATGAAATTAGAGCTGAAATTGTCAGCCAGCAGATTCATTATGCTGCTCTGCTCAGTGAAGGTGGTACCATTGACTCTCAGACAACCACACTGCTGTATGTTACCGCTCTGCTCAGTGAAGGCGGTACCATTGACTCTCAGACCACCACACTGCTGTGTGTTAACGCTCTGCTCAGCGAAGGTGGTACCATTGACTCTCAGACCACCACACTGCTGTGTGTTACCGCTCTGCTCAGCGAAGGTGGTACCATTGACTCTCAGACCACCACACTGCTGTGTGTTACCGCTCTGCTCAGTGAAGGTGGTACCATTGACTCTCAGACCACCACACTGCTGTGTGTTACCGCTCTGCTCAGTGAAAGTGGTACCATTGACTCTCAGACCACCACACTGCTGTGTGTTACCGCTCTGCTCAGTGAAGGTGGTACCATTGACTCTCAGACCACCACACTGCTGTGTGTTACCACTCTGCTCAGTGAAGATGGTACCTTTGACTCTCAGACCACCACACTGCTGTGTGTTACCACTCTGCTCAGTGAAGGTGGTACCTTTTACTCTCAGACCACCACACTGTTGTGTGTTACCGCTCTGCTCAGTGCAGGTGGTACCATTTACTCTCAGATCACCACACTGCTGTGTGTTGCCTTTAAGGTTTGAATGTAGCTGTAGAAGACCTATTGGTTGTCTACAGCCTGGGAGAATATCTTGACCTTGTAATTGACCCTGCTATATTTAATTAGTCCTCTTAGTTTCCTGTGTAGTTTAAAGAGCTCTTGCCATTATGAGAGTTGCTCTTTCTGATTGTGACCATGACTTTTTTCCTTTATTATATACCCTGTTAAGTTCAGGATTCCACCAGTGTGGTTTGTTTTGGGCTTATTTCTGGAAGGTACAGCAGCCTTTTGGCAGCCATTTATATGGTTGTACAGGGTTTCAGTGAATAATTCCACATAGATTGTTGTGAACTCGGGGTTCGGAGCGACACTGAATTTTGACAAACTGACATAAATAGGATGTAGTTTGCTTTAGCAAAGTTCATAACTGTTACAGATTTTCTTAGATTTTCCATGCTGATTTTTTTATTTGAAAGAAAATAGCTTTGTAATACATATTTGCCAGTGAGGATGTGACACAGTGGAGGTACAGTGCTGTCCCATATTGGTAAGTACTATGTCAGGTATGTTTGAATCTCTGGTTGAAATTTTCAATATGTGGACAAGAATGTTTATGTTAAAAAAGCCCAGGAAATGTGCCTGCAAGTTGGAAGCAGTGTATGTTTCCCAGAGTATAGAGGGGTGGTTGAAGTCTCCCATGAATGGGGAATTTGGCTGGATGGTGAGTGCCTCCAGGAGGTCTTGGTATGAATTATTGGGGTTTTGGGACATAGATGGTGATCTTTAGCTTGTCAGAATATGGTGAGGGACTTTATTGATGGTGATTTGCACATACATGAATTCCAAGGCATCAACCTGTTTAACCAACCTAGAGGTATATTTGCTGTTAATGTAGGTTGCGGCATCTCCATTTAGTCTTTGTCTGTGTGGCTGATGGTCTAATTGTGTGGTAGGTACTGAAGCCTTACACTGCCTGAGTACTTTCTGCGGTTTAAACCATGGCTCAGTAATGGCACAGATGTCTGTATTCTCCAGGATGAGGAGAACTTGTATGGTGTGAAGTTTCTTATTAAGTCTTCTAACACTGAGCAGGAACACCTTTAGACTCTTTTGAGTTTTATTTGCTAAGTAGGTAGTTTTGCCAATTTGGCATTGCCTTAAAAAGGCTCTAAGGAGGTGGACAAAGTTTTAGCCAGTATTTGGAAGCCAGTGGGGGGGGGGGGGTATTGTTTTGCAGACCATCCTTGGCAAAACAATCTGATCTATTAACCATGTCCTACCATGCTGACAAATAGTGAATTTCCTTGAGCTGACACTAGAAACTAAGCCATTTGTTAAAGTTCAGCATTGTTTGTTCATATGGTAGCATCATCCTTGGTGAAGGTAGAATGCTGCTCAGTATAAGGCATATACCTGTCTGAAACACATATTCAGAGAGATCCATACTGCCTCTCTTCATTTAGTCCAGTGAAGTGCATCTCAGTCATTTACACCCACATGGACTATGATAGAATCTTACTGGTATCTTGTGGTGCATTGACTTGTGTGCATGTGTAACCTGGTAGATCCTTGCTGCAGATAAGCAACTAATAGTTTTTCTTCTGCTTGTCCACTCGGGTGAGTGAGGCATCTGTGTGTCATACAATGGAGTCCCCTATGGCAAGAGTCCTGGTAAAACATTTGCTTGCCTTATGGATTTCATTCTTGGGGGTCCATTAGGAGTAGGTGTATGTGCAGTGTTTACTCTTGCTTTTGGTGTGTGCTTTGGAGATTTCTGAGGATAGATATTGCTGTTTGTAGGCTTAGGAGGTCTTTGATGTTTGGAAAGGTTACTATTTATCTGCTGATAAACTCTTTAAAACTGATGGCACACCTCAGTATAAGCTGGTCTATGTGTGTGGTGTACACTATGTGTGGTGGATGTACTTTGCATGTGCTTGATAACCTAATTTGTAAGAGAGATTTTTGCCTCCAAGGAAATTGTATATATATATATATATATATATATATATATATATATATGTGTGTGTGTGTGTGTGTGTGTGTTTGTTTCACATACTATGTTACTTTCTTTAAGCATTAAAAGGTTATCTGTGAGCACGAGACAGTTTCTAAATGATCTCATGATATACTCTATTAGGACCTTTGGAAATTGCATATCCATGTTGTCTGGACCTGTATTAGGGTAGGCTATTATTTATTTATTTGTTTGTTTATTTATTTGTTTATTTATTTAACATTTGTTTACTGGGAAAGTCCGACTGTGACGGAGCCCATTTTCAGTGGAGGTCTGGGGAGAAATCTCCAGACACGTCTTTGGAATGTGGGAGGAAACCAGAGCACCCAAATACAGGAAGGATATGCAGACTCTGCATAGAATAAGGCATCCCAGCTGAGAATCGAACCAGAGAACCTCTTGCTGTCAGGCAACAATGGTAACTACTGTACCACTGCATCACAACATTATGGTTTGAGGACTGGGTTATACAGAGGTCACCTAAGGTGGTCTCTAGGGCTACGGACTAGAGTTTCTGCTAAGATATGGGATTAGTGCTGTTAGATGTGGAAGCTAGCTGATCTAAGCTTAACTATGTGCAGTGCCTCACTAAGTTATACGTTACAGTCCTAATACTAGATCTGATGATGTCTTTTCCATCTGTTCGTCAATGTACGTTCTTCAGATCCAAGTCATATCCGACTTTGGCCAATCTCATGCTTTTGGATCTGGTAATCAGGCTTCTCTGTTTAACCATAATCCCCTGCATTAACCAAAGTACCTCAGATCTCATTTGCCACCACAGACGTAGGACAGACCTGCTGGTGCTCTTAGTGAGATAACTGTATTCTATTTTTTTTATATATATTTTTTCTTCTTTTATTTCTTTTATTTATTTTATATTTGTTTACCGGGAAGGTCCAGCTGGGCCAGAAGCCAGTTTTCAGTGGAGGCCTAGGGAGAAAAACTCCATTACTGTTTACAAGATCACAAATAGAAATTGTAGTTACATAACATGATAGCTTGCAAACATAACTATACTGTTTCAACAAAAGTAAAAATTGTAAAAGCACTGCATGACTGATTGTGACATCCCCTCTCTGGACCAGTAATCAAGGAGCCTGATTCCTCACCACTAACACCGTTTGCTTGGAACAAACATTAGTGCGCACAGTATTTCCAGATGCAGCTTTCTGCATCAAGCACAATGTCCCTTAAGAGCATGCAGGGAACTCACTCAGTCCAGGGTCTGGATTTTTCTCTCTGTCTCCCTCTAGTTCCCGAGTAAGACTTACCACTGGCACAGCTATAGAACTGAGTCCTTAGCCGAGTGTCCAAGCCAAGTCCTTGACCACCCTCTCTGTGAAACCAGTGCTTTGCTTCCTTACTCCAAGCAGCTGACACAACACACACACACACACACACACACACACACTGCTTGAGATTTGATTTTCACACATACACACACACACACACACACACACACTTGGGAAAGGCTGGCACAGATTTACTAGTTATGTCCCTTTCTGCCCAGACTGTAAAGCAATTACTGCCACCAGACACTCAAAAGCCAACTACTCTAAGGCTCTTACAAGGGTGCCCAATTATACAGAGTGAAATTAATATTAATAGAAATAGTAGTGTTTGACCAATGCAGTAAAGCTATCAGGAGTGGCCACAGAGTCACCAAACAGATATAAGTACTCTCAAAGATCAAAATATTCTCTAAAGGACCAGTCACAATGAAAAGTGTAAATATATTTAATAAATAATAAAAGAACATGAACATACGCAATATCTATTTTCAGTAAACACCAGAGTTTCAATCACAGGAAATATTAAAATAGCACATATAAATAAATTCACACGGATACAGAAAAACAGTACTTAACTAATCTCACTATATTTGCCTGCTTGATCTAAAGAATTACTCTTCCATGATCACTTACTAGAGCAAGGCAGGATGAAGTAGATGAGGAGTCCTTCTTTGTCAGGTTCCAAAAACAGAGTGCTCTGAGACTTCAGTCTCATCTAGTATTAAAATAAGTATTACAGAGCTGTCTTACAGAATGACATCACACACATCTGGTCATATGACTTCTGGTTCCCATACTACCCCATTGGCTAGAAGCTGCCAGGATTTAGCACATATGTGTCAGTAATACCCACACATAGAGTTTTGCTGAGATCTGTTGCAGCTTCTGGAAGTTATCAAACAATTTCAAACTTCTGCCATTCCAGAGTAGCAATTAGTTCACTGCTAAAGACAGTAGAGAACGCTTCCTAGTACTTGTTTTCCCAGACATTTTGTCTATGGCTACAATCAGAACTGTAAGATGCAATCTTTATTGCCTAAATTAAGTAATTTAATTTCTTACTCTTTTTCAAAATTAGTTCGACTGAGATTAACCTCTTCTCTTTCAGTATCCTGTTTACAACAGTACAGTCTGATAGAAATGCACATTTCTTTTCTGTCCAGCAGGACACACTGTTGATACATTTTTAACTCAAGCAACTTTACAAATTTATTTTCAATACAAGTGTCTGTACAAATGCGTTTGGTATACAAATGACATATAATTCTTTAAAAATATTCAGGCTAGCTATGCTGGCATATGTTACATATCCACTGCCCTACTTCTTCTGGCATTGCTGGCAATGCCTCATATTGCCACACTGATTACAACATAGGTTATTCTGTTTCAGTATTTGTACAAGCCTCAAATGAAAAGTATATAAGGAGATCACATAGACAAGTGTCATATAGGTTATAGGTGTTTGAGTAAACAGAGATATGCATAAAAGATAGGATGTGAAGAGCAAATAGGATGGGGGAGGGGCTGAGGGGAATGAAGACTATCACCTTGTAGGATAGTTCATTTTTTCTGCTCCTCCATTAAGCCCTATTTCTTATTCTTTGCCTTGGACATTGAACTTCTTTCTTAAAAAAATCTTTTTTATCTCTTTAGATAGTAAGTATTTTTACAGTTAGAAGAATCTTTTCCATAACTGATAATTTTTTTCTTCTTACCTGCTTGCCTTCCTTTTACAGAATTTTGGACAAACCATCCAGTTTTAAAGTGTGCAGTTTGTACCCACAAGATACCAAACTTGGATGTATATCACTGAAAGTATGATAAGAGACTTAGGGACACAGGTGGACAGTGGTCTCACCTTCAATAACCACATCGCCACAACAGTCAGGAAATCCTTCTGTGTGGCACACCTCATCACTAAGGGCTTTTCATCCAGAAAAAAGGAGATCATTGTCCCACTGTACTCATCCCTCATTAGACCCATTATAGAATACAACGCCTCGTTTGGTATGTACCTTTCAAGACATCTGCAACAACTGGAAAGGCCGCAGAAATACATCACTAAAAGAATCACAGGCCTAAAGCAATGCCCTATGCTGACCACCTTAAAAAACTCCAGCTATACTCTGTCGCATATCGTCTATTCAGAGGCGATCTCTACTTAACATACAAGGCCATGTCAAACCCAGAGCTATTGGACATGCTACACTTAAAGAAATCCCAATCCCTCAGAGCCACACGCTCCTGGGATCTAAACCTTGTCATCACACTAAACAAAACATGCTGGAGGGATAGGTTCTTGACCCAGAGACTCCCCAGACTCTGGAATAGATTGCCCATACATGTCAAGCAGAGTGCCTATTTGTCCCTCTTCAAAAGGAACCTTAACAATCGCATGGGAGAAAGGAAATTCACCCTGGGGATCATGTCAGTTGCCCTGTTAGACAGAGGTCCAGGGAAGTAAATACTGTGGGACGAAATAGCCAGGGAATTGTTATGGCTAGGCTTGTATAGGCCCTAGGGCTGATAGCCTAGTACCAACCTATAAAACTATGAACCTACCAACCTATGAACCTATATGATAAATATTTGTTTACTGTTTGGGCCCTTCACACATGGGCACCTCCTGCTCCATCTGTGAAGCCTTTGGTCAATGCACCATTGTTGAGAGAAGGAATACGTTGTTTTTATAGGGCTTTTCCCAGCCCCTGTGAGAGACAGCACTCCTTCTTTCTCCACAAAACACTCTTCATCTCCTTCAAAAAAAATCAGCTGAAAAATCTAAAGGGAAAACCAGGAAGAAAGAAAATGAGGAAGAGAAAGAAAGGGAGATATCTAAACCTTTGAGGAAGAGGTCTCCAGAATGTTCATTTTCCATGGATCCTGCTTTAAAATGATCAAAATCCTCAGAGCAAACAGCCTTCTAGGATCTGATACTCTTCAGAACCAACACTCCACTAAGATTCTGTCCAGAGCTTGTGTCTTCTATGCTCCATTCCCCTATCTTGCAAGAAAATTGATACCAAAATTCTAGACCTTCCTCAACTCTTCATTCTTCCAATCAACCAGGTCCTCTAGGAGCCTAACTGAAGCAGACATGGACAAGATGATGAGATTAGATTCATTCAGACCCAGATCCAAGTGGGGGTACTCCTGGCACCATCCACCACTGGGGCTAAGGAAATGGTTTCTTCCCCATACTCAGTAGTTGCTCCTTCTCTAATCTTATCTATCATATCAGGGCCTTCAGATCTGACTTTCACCCCAAGTGGTGTCTGCATCAGAACCTAGGCTTAGTTTCTCAATGCTAATGAGTTCTCTGATTTAGTTAGCTCTGACCTCTTAGGAGCTGTCTGATTTGCTGAACCAAATGGTCACTGTGCGCTCCAAGAGGGTAGGCTTGGAACAGAGATCTTTGTAACTCTTCCTCTCTCTCACGACTTCAGTTAGATTGCTGTATGGTATCTCAAGTGATCCTTTCTTGGTGTTTTCTGCTCTTAGGGCTTTGCTCCCCAGATGTGTATCAAGTTCACCTTTTGAAACTTTCAAGAGAATACTCTCTCATTCCAAACAGAAGAGCATCTCCTTGAATTTGCATCCTTCTCTCCCTCAAAGAATGTCCCAGGATCTGTACCCTACTCTTCTTGTCCCATCAGGGCAGCCAGTGGCTAAAGGTCTTGCACCAGTTCCTATGGTAGAGACCTCCCAAGCTTCTGAGTCAGTAGAGCATTCCACTGATGAAGTACACAAGAAGTATACATGCAGAAGGTGGCACTTAGATTCTCCTTAATAATCTGTCACCACTGATACTGACTTTGATGAAGGAGAAGGCTCCCCACATTCCCCTTGAGGATATTTCATTCAGGGAAATTCTTGAACTTCTTAAACAGAGATGGGCATGGTCTTCACAGCCACATTCTCCAGAAGAGTCAGTTTTCAGCAAAGCTTTTGGTTCTGGCCTGTCTGTATCTTGAGTAGTCCTGCTCACAGATGAGATGTTAGACCAGATATCTACAAGGGGATCAGAAGGGGCCTGACACAGCAGAACCCATTTCATAGAAACCAGGCATTTGAACAAGGGCCCAGCCATGGATTCCATGGTGGTGGCAACAGCCACCAAGAAGGAACTAGCAGAAGAAAGTTCCTCTGTCTATCTACTGAACAGGGAGTCTCATGTGTTGGACAGATTTGGGAAACAAGTCTACACCTCATCTGCCTTCTTTGTGAGGGCATTGAACTATTTGCCACATGTTACAAGTTTTCATAGAGATTTGATCAAATAGATCTCTAGATATCTCCAAGGGACCTTGCCTTTAAATCAAAACAAGTCTATTGAGGCACAGATAACTAACCCCCAATCCTTGTCTAATATCTGTATGCTCTTCATCTCCAACACCATGGAGGGAGCATCTAGAGCAGCTGGCACAGGCACATTCATTATGAGACATGCTTGGATGAGGCTCAGTAACTTCACAGATCATTTTAAGATGTCCTTTGTGAATTCCTCTTATGGCAGATCAACATTCTTTGATCCTAAAGTGAAGGACACAGTGTATAGAAATGTAAAGGAAGGCAGATCCCTTTCTGTCATAGGGATCACATTTTTCACCCATGAAAGGACCTTTTCCAAGAATCAGAAAGGAGTTAAGAACATTTGGTTCTGCAAATCACAAGAGTTTTTACCTGACACTTCTGGAGACAGAGCTGCTTGTGTCAGAGGGGGGATCTCTTATAATGGATATCACTTTATGGGCAGAGATAGTCCACAGAATCAAGAGTTTAGAGGTTCCTTCTCTGAGAAGCCTTTTCAGTGTTCTTGAACAGTTGTCTGACTGCTGCACTCTGGACGCAGTTGGGGGGGGCTTATCCCTGCATTCAGCAACCTGGATATTAACCAGAGACTACTTCATCCCTTTCCACACCTCCTCCTTTAGCTCCAACAAAGACTTCCCAATGTTCCACCCTCTCAAAGGCAAGCAGCTCTTCAGAAATAAAGAGATTTCTAAACAGTCAAGTCACTCAAGAGGTCTCACCAGACCAAAAGAATTCAGAATTTACTCAAGATTCTATCTGATGTTGTCAGTCTTTATTTAATCCTTGAAGATACAGTAATACACACCACAAAATCCAGTCCACAGACACGAAACCACTCAGCTCGAACAAAGGACGAGACGCTGATGTCAACTGACAAAATATTTATTAATCCAAACACATAAACGAACCAGCCAACCGCTGTAGAACAGTAGAATGAAAAAACTGGTTAAGCGCTTTCATCCGATTAATTCAGACTTCCTCAGAACCAATGAAAGCTCACTAATAGCCTTAATTTATAACATATTTTGGCGCCAAAAACATATGATTTTTACTTTAAAATCGTCATCAAATACAATATCTTGTACAAATATGAATATATGAATTAAATCGTTTGGTTTCGTGTCTGTGGACTGGATTTCATTTAATCCTTGACTTGTGGGTTTGGGTCTGAATCTCAGAACTAACTCAGCTGTTACTACTGCCTGGAAGACCCAAAAACTCTTGAGCTTAAGTCGTACCCAGAATGCTCCTCTCCAATTTACCTCAGATGTCATTTGCCACTTCCTGTGACAAGACTCATTGCCAATTTTCCCTCAAGATAAGTGTTATTTTTTTCTGATGTATTTCAAATTTTTGAATTGTCATAAGGTTATTTTACTACTTTATGTAGTTTTTTAATTTTTTTCTACAACCTACCCATTTTCTCTGATAACTTTTACTTCTCTTCTCTGTCTTTCCCTTATACACTTTGGTGTATTCTGTACTACTATTGTTGGTAGTCCTTATTTCTTTCCCCTTTTGTTCTTCTAGTAACCAAAAAAAAAAGTAGTATCTCTAATTTTCATTTTTCCTTCTGTACTCACTGTAGTCTTTCTTACCATTGCTGGTAGCCTTCTGTGCCTTTGGTACTCCTTTCTACCATTGTTGGTAACCTCTTCATCTCTGTTTACTTATTGGGTTTAATTTAGCTGAGTGTGTGTGTTTGTGTGTGTTTGTGTGTGTGTCTGTGTGTGTGTGTGTGTGTGTGTGAGAGAGAGAGAGACTTGGTTTTCAAATTATGGCTGACAAAGGTAAAGGCACCTCCAATTTTAAAAAAATGTCAGGAATGTGGCTGTAAAATGCCCAATTCTGATGGGCACTCTCTTTGTGTCTATTGTCTGAGCATGGTGCATTTGCAAGAGGAGTATTCAAGTTGCCATGCTTTTATTCACTGGGCCCTAGTAGAAAGGAAGAATAAATTGTTATTAAAGGGGATGGTAAAATCCTCCTTTGAGGAGGCCTTATTTGGTCTTTCTAGCAAAAGCAAAATGGAAGATTCTTCCCCTTCCTAGTCTTCCTCATCTTTAAAACTTGACAAACCTAAAAGAGGAGTTGACCAGTGCCAACGTCTCCCTTGGCACAAATGACCAAGAAACTTAGAACTTCACTTCCCTTTACCACTGTGGAACCGACAGTTACTACAAAGGATATTTTTGTGCCAATCTCAGTACCAAAAGTGTCTTCTCCATCTGTGCTGAAGTTATCGGTGCAGATCTTAGACCAGTCCATGGAGCCAACAGCATCAGTGCTGTCTCCTATGTCAGCTCAGATATCTTTGGTTCTAATTGAAAGCACTGAATGTTCTTTCTTGGATATACCTAGGACCAGATACTCCCCATCTGTGGATCCCTTTGCTGGTCAATTACGCAGCCTCTTTTTGGAAAGACCAGAATCCCCCTCTATCCAGTCAATTTTTTCCATCAAAAGTCTGACAGAAATGTATGTGTTGAACTTGGTGGATCAGCTCCTTGTGGCATGAGGACTTGCAGGCATGTCCTTGATTCCAGCCCCTGGGGCTGGAACCCTTCCTTCTGTGACCCCCACCTACTCTTCTTCCTCTAACCTCCTCTGAGGCCTTGGAGATCCCAGCTCCCATTGCTGACTGTTTTGGTCCTAATGCGATCTTCATCTCTGGTTCTGATTTCTACCCGGAGTTCTTTGGCTCTGTTGGATCCAGAGAACTCTTGGATTTGTGGCAGTGCTGTCAGTTCCAAGGGGCAGGACTTGACTCTTGTTTTTTTCAGAGCCATCTCTGCACTTTAGGGCTTCAGCATGCATTAGCTTCTACCCTGGCTTTCACCTCAGGATGATGTCTTCATAGCAGGAAATGACCACGGCTCAGAGGTAGTCTTTCTTAGTTCCGGGCTCCCTTCCTTCATCTGGGGGACCAGCTTTCCAGGACATGGAGAGGGCCCTATCCACTGTGGGCATCAAGTCAGCTCCTCCCCTGTCAGAGCAGTTCCCTGATCCTTCCTGTTATCCAGAGCTTCCTCCAATCCCAACATCTGGACAGTGAACGCCGAAGCCGCAGGAGGCACTTATTCAGGTTTTGTCCTCTTCTTATACCTTCCCAGATCATTCCACTGAAGAGGTTCTTCAGAAGAGGAAGTGTAAGAGGAAATACTTAGATTTCCCAGAGTACTCCATCACAGAGAACACTGATTTTGATGAAGGGGAGGGTTCCTATTGGTCACCCCTGGAGATCCTTAAACAGAGGGGTGTCTGGACATCCCAAAAGCCCTCTTCAGAGGAATCAGTGTACCTGCAGGCCTTTGGCAGTTGACCAGCTACCTCTTGGGTTACTCCTCCTGCTGTTGAGCTCATTAAGTTGATCACACAGTGGGTGTGAAAGACTCCTGACACCATAGAACCTATCCCCAAGAGGCCAGAAAAAAATTTAACTTCACCAGAAAGCCATCAGTTTTGGTTCAAGAGATTATGGGTAAATGCCATGGTAGTAGCGGTGGCCACAAAAAAGGAACTGGCAGAGGAAAGTTCCACTATTCATCCTCCCAGTAGAGAGTCTCGAGTGATGGATACGTTTGGAAAGCAGGTTTATGCTTCATTGACAATTGCATTATGGTCATTGAACTTTATGGCACACTTCAGCAGACTCCAAAAGGATCTGATTAAGGAATTACCAGATACCCTGGCAGGAACCATATCTGATGAATTCCAAGATAAGGTTGGTTCTCAGTTAGCCAGCCTAGAGTCCATTTCGAAATCATCCATGAGGCTCATAGCAAATGCAGCCAAAGGGATGACTAGAACAGCAGGATCAGGTGTAGCCATAAGGATACATGCATGGACGTGCTTGTGTGAATTTGCAGAGCCATTCAAGCCTTCATTCATCAATGCCCACTTTGACAGGTCATCCCTTATTTGTCTCTAAAGTTCAAGAAACATTGTCCAGGTATGAAAAGGATGGAGAGACCCTTTTTGCAGTGGCCATATCTTTTTCTACTCCTCAAATGTCCTTTTCGGGGAAACAGAGGAGTGGGAAAATGTAGAAGTCCCAAAGGCCTTTCCAGGAAAGACATGGCAGTGGCTCCCCTAGGGGCAGAGAAGTGGAGCATTCATGGAAGACACCATCCATGTGGCAGAGGTGGCCCACAAAATCAGGGTTCCAGAGATACTTTTCTTGGTAAACCCTATCAGTGCTCCTGAAAGGAAGCCCAATTGCCTTCCTCTGGATGGGGTCTGGAGAGGACGCTTATCCCTGCACTGGCATGCCTGGCTTCAGATAACTTCTGATGTTTTGATGCAGCAGATTAAAATCAGAGGCTACTCCATACCCTTCCTTCTACCTCCCCACAGTTGCAGGAAAATTCCCATTGTTCCACCCAGTCAGTGGGTTTCAGCAGTACAAGAAATTCAAAAACTGCTAGAAAAAAGTCAACCAAGAGGTCCTACCAGACCAGATAGAATCTGGAGTCCCCTAAATACGGAAGATGTAATAAGAGATCTGGGGATCCAAGTAGATAGTAATCTCTCCTTTGATAATAAAATTGCCAAAGTGGTTAGAAAATCCTTATATGTGGCCACCTAATCACAAAAGGGTTCGCATCCAGATCAAAAGAGGTCATTGTGCCCCTCTACTCATCACTCATCAGACCCATCATAGAGTACAACGCCCCATTTGGGAGGTACCCTACAAGACACCTGCAACAGCTGGAAAGACTACAGAAGTACCTCACCAAGAGGATCACTGGCCTCAAACAGATGCCCTATGCAGCTCGACTGAAGAAACTCCAGCTGTACTCAGTTGCATACAGCCTACTCAGAGGTGATCTCTGCCTGACATACAATGCCATGTCCAACCCAGAATTGATGGACATGCTCCACCTAAAGAAAACCATATCCTCTCGAGCCACATGCTCTAGGGATCTAAACCTCACCAGAACAATAAATAGGATGTGCTGGAGGGATAGATTCCTGTCCCAGAGACTTCCCATGCTTTGGAACAAGATTCCAATCTACATTAGGCAGAGCTCCTCGCTAACACTCTTCAAGACAAACCTTGACAAGTGGATGGGAAACAGAAAGTTTACCCTGGGGATCACTTCAGTGGCTCTGTTGGACAGAGGCACAGGGAACTAATCTAAGAGGGCGGCGAAAACCAGCACATTCTGGCAAGGCTTATAAACGCCTTCGGGCAGATAGCCTAGTACCTACCTATGAACCTATGAACCTAAACGAAGACAGGGGAATGGAAACCAATTTTGGATCTAATTGTTTTGAACAAATCAGTTCAACAAACAAAATTCTGGATGGTCATGGTTCAGTCTATTCTCCCATTTCTAGGGAAAGATTATTGGATGTGCTGTATAGATCTCCAGGATGAATATTACCACAACAAAATGGACAAGCACTTCAGGAGATTTCTCCACTTTCAGCTGGGAGCCAGTCATTATCAGTTCAGAGACATGTTCTTTGGTCTCACCATAGCTCCCAGGGTATTCACCAAATGCATGGCAGTAGTAACAGCTCACTTGAGGCTGCAATGATTCCAGGTGTTTCCGTATTTAGACGATTGGCTCATTACCGCTCCCACCAGGCATCTATTGAACAAGTAAGAGATTACATTCTCCAGACCTGTGCCAACCTGAGAATTACCATAAATTACGAAAAATCATATCTGGCTCCACCTCAGACTATAGAGTTCATAAGAGTGGTACTAAATACTAGTGCTTGCATAGCCTCCCTACCTTATCTGAGATTGCAAAAGGTCAAGAAAAAAGTGGAAAAATTATTAGAAGCAAGAGGGGTAACTAAACAACTAGTTCTGTAAACCCTAGATTTGATGGCAGTGGCCACCATATTAGTCTTCCTGGTGAGATATCATATGTGAGTTTTGAAAGGGCTTCTAGCATCCCAGTGGTCCAGTCTGTATCAACCAATGTCAGACCAGATTTTGATTGCCAAGCATTGCAAAAAAGACCTAGCTTGGTGGATTCAATCAGAGGAAGTTCTCCTGGCTCACCCCTTTGTCCTATATCAGCCCCAAGCCATAGTGACCAGAGACACCTCCCAGATGGGTGGGGGGGGCATTATCTGGGCATTTGTTGCTCCCCCATGGAAGCCAGCTTGCATCTCAGTGTAATGGAGCTCAAGGCAGTCCTTTAAGCACTGCAGGCCTTTTAAACCACTCTTTCTCTAGGAACAATTGTGATTCAGACAATATGTCAGTAGTTTGGTACATCACCAAACCGGGAGGAACCAAGTTGAACCCCCTTTGTCGAGAAGCACTGGCAGTGGGCAATTTCTTCCAACTGCTTTCTGATAGCAATGCATATTCCAGGGAGATCCAATGTGATAGCAGAAAAACTGAGCAAATGCATTATTTTGCCTCACAAGTGGTCTCTCAATCCCAGAGTGGTGAAAAAGATCTTTTGTCGCTGGGGCCAGCCTTGCTGGGACCTGTTTGCATCACCCCTGAACACCAAGTGTAGCAGCTACTTTGCCCTCATCCCCCCTCAGGGAAGTCCCCAAGAAATGCTCTCCTGCACGACTGGCCCTCCAGACTCCTGTACACCTTTCCCACTTCCCATTAATTCCTCAATTTCTACAGAAAGTGATCAGGTTGAACAGCGAGGTAATCCTCAGTGCTCCCTTCTAGCCTCAACAGATTTAGTTCTCCCTTCGCTAGCCTTATCAGATTTAATGACTCTGGACTTTGGACCCAGATCCGGATCTCCTATCTCATCTAGTGGGATTAGTTCACCAAAGCCTTCAAAACCTCAAACACATAGCTTGGCTTCTCCAGTTCCATTGATTGCTGGGTGTAATAAACTTTTTTCCCCAGTTCGTTAGATTCTTCTGGCCTTCCATCAGAAAACTCTAAAATAGAATAGAAGAGATTTTCCTTCTGAGCTCATGATAATAACATTGATCCCGTCTCTTCTATTGATAAACTCTTAGAATTTTTAGCTTTGCTGTTTGAAGTAGGAGTGTCTTTGTCTAACATCAGGGTTCAATTAGCGGCTATTTCAAATTTTCTAAATGGGTTTAAAGAATGTTCTTTAAGTTCTCAAAGCCTTTGCAAAACATTTTTAAAAGGGACCTTGATGTTAAAACCCTCATATAAGGATCTATTTACACCTTGGGACTTAAACTTGGTGTTACAGACAATAGTTCATTCTCTCTTTGAGCCAGCTGCTGAGTGCAACTTGAAATCCTTGTCTTGGAAAACTTTACTTCTGATAGCGATAACTTCTGCCAGATGGATTTTTGAAATTCAAGCTTTATCTTGCAAACTTCCTTATTTGATATTTCACAAAGACAGGGTTTTACTGGTGGTGTCAGAAAAGAATATCAATCAGGCAATCAGTCTAACAGTATTTTTTCCCAATTTCTCAAACAAAGGGGAGTACTGTTTGCATTTACTAGATGTTCATAGACAATTCTGCTTTTGTCTTCATAGAACAAAAGACATAAGGAAGACTGACCAGATGTGTGTTTCCTTTTCAATTGCTAAAATGGGCAAGCTACTTACCAAAGTCACTTTATCTAGATGGCTAAAAGATTGTATTTCATTTATGTACAACAAGAGGAAAGTTGAATTACTTGGGCTTGTTAGGGCACATTCTATCAGAACAGTCACTACTTCCAATTTAATGCTTCCATGGATGAGATTTGTGCAGCAGCAACATGGGCTACCCCACATACCTTCATTATTCATTACAAATTAGATTTGGTCTCTAGGGGAACAGCATCATTTGGTTCCATGGTGCTCAGGAATATCCTTCTATGAGTCCTCCCAAGATCTAAGGTAACTGGGGACTCTGTCCCACAGGTCAAGGATTAAATGAAGATTGACAACATCAGATAAAGAAGTTATGTACTTACCATAAAGTTTCATCTGTGTTGTCAATCTTCATTTATCCTTGAGTCCCCACCCTCCACCCCCCTTCCTTTCAGACCTCTTGGAGGAATGATTTATGGTCTTAATTATAAATGTTTTCACCCATGACTCCAGGTACAGTCTCCATGAAGGTGTTATTAGGATTATACTTTCTGTCTTTTTCTATCTGCAAACTCGATCTGAGGCAAACTGGAAAGGAACATTCTGAGTAGGACTTATGCTTGAGAGTTTTTGGTTCTCTTGGGCTGTAGTAACAGCCAAGTCGGTTCCAAGATTCAGAACTGAACCCACAGGTCAAGGATAAATGAAGATGGAGAACACAGATGGAATGTTATGGTAAGGACATAACGTTTTTTTAGTGCCAAAGAAAAATGGGGACCTCACGCTAATTCCAGATCTAAGTTACTTGAACAGTTTTATATGGAAATGAAATTATCGATGGTCACAGTGCAATCTGTTCTCCCTCTCCTGAGAAAGAATGACAGAATATGCTAGATAGACCACATAAAGACTGACAGGTGCTCCTGAAAGTATCTTTGCCTCTGGCTGGCAGCTAGTCATTTTCAGTTCAGAGTGCTGCCCTTTGGACTTATCACAGCCACACAGGCATTCACCAAATGTATGGCAGTGGTAGCAGCTCATCTCCGATTGAAATGGTCCTGAGTATTCCCCTTACTTAGGTGAATGAGTCATCACTGCCCCTACCCGGGATATACTTATCCAAGCCAATGACCTCTTGATTCACTTGTTTTCAGACCTAGGCATAAAGGTGAATCTAGCAAAATCCAAACTTTGTCTAGTTCACTCTTTAGAATTCATAGGAGCTAAGCTGAACAGAAGGTTTCAACTTGCAAAACATCCCCAAACAAGGATTGTATGTATTCACCATCAGACTTTAATTATCTTGTTTTTTCAGAAGCCACCAACAAGAATGATTGTCCATCTTTTAGCATACATGTCAGTTTCAATCACTGCAGTTGCCCTGGCCAGGTACTACATACAAGTTATACACTGGACTCTTGCAGTCCATTGGTCAATAAGACAGCAACCTATGTCTTTCCAGGTATCTTTAATGGAGATTTGCAAAACATATATCCAGTAGTGGTTAAGGTCACCACATGTTTCACGGGACTTCCTTTCAACCTTCCCTCCCTTCAAGCCACAGTGATCACAGATGCTTCCCATTTGAGGTGTTGGGGCATTACATGGGAAAGACAATCCAATGTACATGGTTACAGTAAGATGCCAGTCTTCACATAGGTTCATAGGTAGGTACTAGGCTATCGGCTCAAGGGCCTGCGTAAGCCTAGCCAACAAGGTTCCCTGGCTTACGCCACCCAAGAAAGTTATTTTCCTGTGCCACTGTCGAGCAGAGGTACAGAAGTGATCCCCGGGGTGTATTTCCTATTTCCCATCCACTCATCAAGATTTTTCTTGAAGAGTGCTAATGAAGAACCTTGCTTGACATAGATGGGTAGCCTGTTCCAGAGTATGGGAAGTCTCTGGGACAGGACTCTATCCCTCCAGCATGTCCTGTTTATTGTGGTGACAAGGTTTAGGTCCTTAGAGCGTGTAGCTTGGAGGGATTGGGATTTCCTTAGGTGTAGCATGTCCAACAGCTCTGGGTTTGACATAGCTTTATATGTTAGGCAGAGATCACCTTGGAGTAGGCGATATGCTACGGAGTAAAGCTGGAATTTTTTGAGGCGGTCAGTGTAGGGCATTTGTTTGAGGTCAGTAATCCTCTTTATGAGGTACTTCTGTGGCCTTTCCAGCTGCTGCAGATGTCTTGTGAGGTACGTTCCAAAAGGGCATTGTACTCTATAATGGGTCTAATGAGTGTCAAGTAGAGGGGAACAATTACCTCTTTTTTCCTGGATGAGAACCCTTTTATGATGAGGTGTGACACGTAGAAGGACTTCCTGACTACTGTGGCGATGTGACTATCAAAGGAGAGATTACTGTCCACCTGGGTCCCAAGGTCTCTTATCACGCATTCTGTGTTAAATAGATTGCTGCCTATGTGGTAGTTCATGGGTACAGAGTTTTTACCAAAAGGGGATGACACTGCACTTTTTGACATTGAGCTTGAGGCCGTGGCTCTGACACCAGGCATCTGTCTCAGCGATGCCCTTCTGTGGGATGTCCACATCATTTGGGGACTTGACTATGGCTCCTAGTTTGCAATCATCTGTGAACTTCGTTAGCCAGAGGCCTTCTGTGTTAGCCTGTACTTCAGAGAAGTAGATACCAAACAGGAGATGTCCCAGGATGGAACCCTGCGGTACTTCACTTATCACTGCTTTGAGGTCAGATTTGCAGTCTACAACTTTTACAGTGTAGGTTCTGTCAGTGAGCCAGTTGGCAACCTATCTTGTGACATAGGGATTTTTACCTAGTTTAGTGAGTTTAGCTATAATTCCAGAATGGGGGATGGTGTCGAAAGCCTTGGCAAGGTCAAGATAGGCTGTGTGAACCACCTTACCCTCATCTACGGCTTTGGTGACTGCCTCAAAGAAGTCGATCAGGTTCAGGAGGTATAATCTGCCTTTCACAAACCCGAACTGGGTGGGACCCAGAGTTTGGAGGTTACCAATGTCTTTGTTTATGAGTTCCATGATGATACGTTCCATGGCCTTGCAGACCAGGCTCATCAGGCTAATAGGTCGATAGTTCCCAGGATCAGTGGTGGCTCCTCCTTTGTGGAGTGGGATAACTGTTGCTGTACGCCATTCAGTGGGCACAAAGCCTGATGCAAGGCTATTATTGAGCATGGTGCTTAAGTGGGGAGCCAGTTAATTCTGAAGTTCATGTAAAATGCAGCCTGGGATGTTGTCTGGTCCCATGGATGCTGTGTTTTTGGCTTTAGAGAGTGCAGCTTTTACCTGCGTAGTTGTGATTACAGGGACTCTGCATTCTTCCTGTATAGATATGTGCCCTTTAGGGGGTGAGAGGAGGGTAAAGTTAGTACTGAACCTATCTGCCAGGATGTTGGCAATATCAGTTGATTCTGTAATTTTTGTACCTTTGTGCTGTAACACAGAGCAGATCTGGGTGTTGCCATCGAGATTCTTGACATAACTATAGAATGCTTTGTGGTTGTCCTTGGAATTAGTGGCAATTTTGTTTTCGTAGCTAGCTTTGGAGGATCTTATAAGGGATCTCAGCTTCTTACCAAGGCTGACCAGGGAGCTCCTTCACTCATGGGATTTTACTCTCTTTTGCAACAGTTTCTTCCTTCTGTTGTACAGTTTGTTTATGGCAGGGGACCACCAGATTGGCTTCCTTTTTTTGGAGGATATTGTCTTGGTTCTGTTTGGGATAGCACAATCCATGCACTTATGTAAGTGCTTATAGAGTGCATTTGTGTAGGATTCAGCAGTTGTAACTGTATTGTCCATCTGCATGGGTGTCATGAAGTTCACCACTTCTGTCTTAAGAAGCATGAAGTTGGCATTTGAGAAATGTTTTACTGTGGTTTCCTTAATGGTGAGTGGGGATGGGATATGAATATCAAGGGTGATTAGCTTATGGTCAGATCGGACGAACGAGGAGTTGACCTCAGGTGTGGAACACCGGTCACTCATGTTGGTAATGACTAGGTCTAGGATATTGTTGCCCCTGCTGGGGGTGTGGATAAGTTGATCCAGGGCATTGAAGTTTAGAAATTCCAGAAAGCATTGAGCTAAGGTGTTGGTACACGAGTAGTTTTCCCAGTTAATGGTGGGGTAGTTGAAATCGCCCATTATTAGGGTGTTTGGATGAACCCTAATATTTTCTAGTACATCAAGAAAAGAGGAGTGGGAATCCTGGGGCATGGTGGGGGATCTGTAGCAAGTTACAATTTGGATTGCGGTCTTGCCCAGAGTTAGTTGCACTTGGATAACCTAGGATGCATTATGCTGAGCAACTAGCCTGGAGGTGTGGATATCCTTATTGAATATGGACACACCTCCGCCTTTGGTGTTTCGGTCCAGGTTACATGGCCGAAAAGTGTGGTATGAGTTATAGCCTGGTAGTGCAGGGGTGCTCTCTGGAGCCTTGATCCAGGTCTCAATCACTGCACAGATATCGATGTTCTCCATTTTAAGGAGTGCCTCGAGTGAGTGCATTTTGAGATTTAGACTTCTAGCATTGAGTAGCATTACCCTCAGTTTTTTTTTTGCCTATTTCTCTGTTATGGGTGGAATTTTATTTGAACCTTGCCTAAAAGGCTATCTGTGGCAAAGCATCGTGGTCTGTCGACCATGTCATCCCAAGCAGACAGATAATGGATCCCCTTAGAATGACATTAGAAGCTTAGCCAATTGTTGTCAATCATTTTGTCCTTGTACTGCGGTATCATTCTGGGCGATGGCAGAATGCTACTCAGGGCTAGGGTCATACCTGCCTGGGCTACAAGATCGGAGAGCTCTTTCATGTCTCTTTTCATGTAGTCCAGGGACCAACATGGACAATGACAGAGTCATAGTTGCACTTGTTGTGGAGTGACCTGAGTGCGTGGGTTATGTGGCGGATCCTGGCACCCAACAGGCAGCTGACAGTAACCTTCTCCTTGTTTAGCTTGGTGAGTGGGACATCAGTGTGCCTGACTATAGAGTCACCTGTAACTAGTGTGTTGGGTATGTGGTTTTGCCTTATTGGCTGTGGTTGAGTGGCACACTGAGTCTGTAGGCTATGTGTCATTTGGGTTGTGTTGGGGGATGGAGGTTGCTTTCGTTTCTGCTTTGGAGGTCTCTGTTTGCTTAGACAGATCATTATTGAGAGCCTCTGCAAATGTTTTTGTGTTACTATGTGTGGATTTTGGTGGTGTAGACTTAGTGAGACTATGTGATGAGTGTGGTGTGGTGCTAATGTTTACCTTCTACTCATGACTGTCAAGTGCAGTCTTGGTTGGAGAGAGCTTTACCTCCAGTTTGGCTAGATAAGTGCATCTCTCACAGGTTGTAGTGTTGGGTGGTAGGAGGAGAGGGTTGTCTGTGTACATGAGGCAATTTCTTCATTGCCTCAAGATTCATCAGATAGACAGGTGAGAACACTGGGAGCTGACCCTTGGACATGCCTGAATAAAAAACTATTTTCCTCTAGATAAGTGAGGAAAGTGAGTACAAGAGCTGTTTTTCTCTAAGCAAGTGAGAAAAGTAAGTACAAAAACTGTTTTCCTCTAGGTAATGAGGAAGATTGAGTGCTATAGTAATTAGTAGCTTATTTAGTGCTTACAAGTTGTGAACAAGTGCTGAGCATGAATAAGCAAATTTAAGTGCTAAACTAAGAATCTGTATCTGCACTAGACGAGTTACAGGACAGAAACAAGTGCAAATGCAGGCTTTCAAATCAGAAAGTTGAGAGAGATGGAAGAGATTGCCCAAATGGCCAATAACTACAATTTCTGGGCCAGAACCACTCCTTATGAGGTAGACAGGTTACCTAGTGCTTACCACTCCCACTGATAAGCTAGAAGGCTTCCCTCCAACATAGAAAGGCTTGGGGGCTCAGAAGCTTACATACAGTCCTGGATACAGCAAATCTGTATCTGGAACACTAGTTACAGGAAAGGTAGGAAACAGGCTTACAGTTTTTTTTTTTAACAGAAAAGTAGCAAAAACAGTAGTAAAAACATTTCACATGCAGTGCAAGCTAGCACACTTGAGTATGTAGCAATATTAGATCAAACACAGTTTAAAAAATGAAATGAAATTAAAAAGGATTAAAAGCAAGTGCAGAAAGAGTTTATTAGGTAGAATGTGGTAAAGAGATGGGGCTGGGGGATTGTCCCAGATCAAATCTAGAGTGGGGCGGGCAACTGCAAAAGCCACCAAATTTAAACTACAAACCAAAAATAGGGAGGGTGGGTGGAACAAAACAGTTTCAACAGAGATCTAAGCAGCAATTAGCAAAATCTATAACCAAAAAAATATATCAGTGTATTGGAGATGAGAGTGGTCCTCCCAGCATTCCAGGCCTTTAAGGACACTCTCCTCTTCAAATGTGATAGCTATCCAGACAGACAACATGGCAGTCATCTGATACATCACTAGAGAGGAACCAGATCTTATCCATTATGTTGAGAGGCCGTGAGAGTGTGGCAATGGCTGAGATTCATCTGATACATCACAAAATAGAGAGGAACCAGATCTTATCCATTATGTTGAGAGGCCGTGAGAGTATGGCAATGGCTGAGATTCATCTGATACATCACTAAATAGAGAGGAACCAGATCTTATCCATTATGTTGAGAGGCCGTGAGAGTGTGGCAGTGGCTGAGATTCATCTGATACATCACTAAATAGAGAGGAACCAGATCTTATCCATTATGTTGAGAGGCTGTGAGAGTGTGGCAATGGCTGAGATTCATCTGATACATCACTAAATAGAGAGGAACCAGATCTTATCCATTATGTTGAGAGGCCGTGAGAGTGTGGCAATGGCTGAGATTCATCTGATACATCACTAAATAGAGAGGAACCAGATCTTATCCATTATGTTGAGAGGCCGTGAGAGTGTGGCAATCGCTGAGATTCATCTGATACATCACTAGATAGGAACCAGATCTTATCCATTATGTTGAGAGGCCGTGAGAGTGTGGCAGTGGCTGAGATTCATCTGATACATCACTAGAGAGGAACCAGATCTTATCCATTATGTTGAGAGGCCGTGAGAGTGTGGCAATGGCTGAGATTCATCTGATACATCACTAAATAGAGAGGAACCAGATCTTATCCATTATGTTGAGAGGCCGTGAGAGTGTGGCAATGGCTGAGATTCATCTGATACATCACTAAATAGAGAGGAACCAGATCTTATCCATTATGTTGAGAGGCCGTGAGAGTGTGGCAATGGCTGAGATTCATCTGATACATCACTAAATAGAGAGGAACCAGATCTTATCCATTATGTTGAGAGGCCGTGAGAGTGTGGCAATGGCTGAGATTCATCTGATACATCACTAAATAGAGAGGAACCAGATCTTATCCATTATGTTGAGAGGCCGTGAGAGTGTGGCAATGGCTGAGATCTTCTCACCACTTTCTAATAGCAGTGCATATCCCTGGCAGTGCAGTGTGTCAACAGACAGGTTGAGCAGATCTATCCTTCTCCTTCATGAGTGATCCGTCAATCCAGCAGTCATGGAGCAGATATTCAGCCATTGGGACTGACCTTGTTGCAGTCTTTTTGCATCTCCCCACAGCCGCAAGTTCTTCACTCTGATCCCCTACGAGGGGAAGTCATTAAAGAGTGCTGTGTCTCCCAGTTGCCCCCCCAGGATTCCTTTATGCCTTCCCCTCCCATCCCTTTGATTCCCAAATTTTTACAGAAGACACTGGCTACGAAGATCAAAGTCATCCTCATAGCCCCTCACTTGCCTTAACAGGTATGGTTTCCCTTCCTCTGGCGTCATCTAGTACACTCTCTTCAGGTGCTTGTTTCAGCTGCATATCTACAGTCTCACCCATCAGGGCTGCCTCATCTGTACATTCAATGCTTCAAGTTGACTGCATGTTTTTTCCAATTCCAGTGATGGCTAGACAGTTCAGGTTTTCATCCTCGGTTGTTCATATTCTAACTTCTTCCCAGAAACCTTGGACACATAAGATTTACAAAAGCAACTGGAAAAGGTTCTCCATCTGGGCAGTTGAGAACAATCTTAATCCTTTTTTGGCACCCCTTCCAGCAATCTTGGAATTCCTGGCCAATCTTTTCAGAATAGAGCCAGCTTTCCACTATCAATGTAGAAATAGCAGCTATGTCTTCCTTTCATGTTAGCGAGAATCACATGCCCATTGCATCCTTAAGACAATCTACAGCCTTTCTTAGAGGAACTTTTCCGTTATGCCCCCTACTTAGAGATCCACTTCCTTCTTGGGATATTACCATTTTACTGCAAGCCCTACCAGTCCTTCTTTTGAACCTGCTGCCAAAGTTGATTTAAAATTTTTATCATGGAAACCTCTATTCTTAGTTGCTGTTACTTCTGCCAGGAGAACTTCTGAGCTCCATGCCTTGTCTGCAAAACACCATACATGACCTTTCATAAAGACAGTGTGTTTGAAAACCAACTTTTCTTTCCTTCCAAAGGTAGCTTCTGAAACCACTATCAACTAATCCATAAATCTTCCCGTATTTTTGTAAAATTTTCAAATATATTACATTTACTAGATGTTCACTGTCAGTTAAGATTCTAATTATATTGGACCAGAACCTTCAGGAAAACTGATCAGTTGTTTTTTTTTTCTTACTCCCCTGTCAAAATGGGAAAGGGAGTATCCAGAATTACATTTTCCCATTGGTTTTCTGAGTGTACATATTATGTTTACAAACAAATGGGTTTGTCCCTGCCTGTCCCCCCAAAAGCCCTGTCTACTAGATCAGTACCTTCATTGACAGTCTTCTTTTCCTGAGTACCTCTTGATGACATTTGTGCAGCTGCTACTTGATCTGAGGTCCATCCCTTCATGTCACATTATAAATTGATTGCACAGGCCAGGCTAACAGCATCTTTTGGCTTAGCTGTGCTCTGGAATATCCTTCCATAAAACCACCCAAGTTTTTCAATGGACAGGGACTCTGTCCCATACGTTGAGCAACAAACAGGGAAGACAACAGCAAAAGTTATGTATTCACCATAACAATAGATCTGTATCGTCTGTTTCCATCCTTCCTCAATTCCCCACTCACCTTCCCCATTCCATGTGTCGTATGGCATTTGACATTTATAGCTAATGGACTACTCTGGCTGACTTAGCCTAGGATCCTAGAAGTTCCTATTAGGGCCTAGTTTTTTCCAACTGTTTTTTTCTTACCTCTGTCTTAAACACTGTATACTTGCTTTTTTTTTCCTGGGAAAAAACTCAGTCTGAGGTAATTTGGCTAACACAGGGGATTATGAGTAAGCCGTGTAGCCTGAGCACTAGATTTAAAGGCTTGAAAGTGGCTGAAGTCAGATCCATCTTGGATCCAAAAACCCATACATCGAGGACATCAGCTCTAGGATTAGAACTGTAACCTGTAACTTATTGAGGGTGTAACCAGACAACATAGCTCTATGATTACGGTGAGTGCATAACTTTTATTTATGTAGGTGAACTTTACTGTCTAAGCATTTGTGTCTGTACAGGGCACTGCCAACTGCTGTTGTGCAGTGAGCAGCTCTTGTATAGCAACAAAAAAAGGAACTGAAATCCATCTCCTGAGCCCTCTGTCCAATAAATGACTATGCTTTGAGCTCTTCCAGCGTACTTCTGAAGTCAGAAAGACCAGGCAAACATCCAGTGCTCTTCAAATGCAGTAAAACAGTATTAATCAGTTCAGTAATGAAGTGCAAGTGCAGGAAATCAAATACAGTAATTTATCTTTGCTTGGATGACACTGGATAACTCATTAAGTTTTTTCCCATCCACAATGCACCTGTCCAGCTAATCTAGCTTCCCTCAGGTCTTGTTTGCCACCACTGCATTCTGACTTGGTTGTTTTGCTCAATTAAGTCCTACATTACTTTTTCAGAATTCTTTATATTGTCTTGTTTTTGGAGATATTTCTGCTGTACTAAGACTCTGCAGCATACTGTGCATCAATTTCCTTGAGGTATTTGTACTTTTAACTTCTAGCCTTTGTGTTGTGAATTGTATGACCTCTTCTTTAAATAACTTGGTCATTGGGGCCTATTCTTGTGGTAATCTTTAGAGCTCCACTGTGTTTCCTGGGTTCTTGGTGGTAGAGTGTTTGGTTTTCACTGTATTTTGTGTGTGTGCTCTGCTTTGTCCTCTTCAACATTATTATGGAAGACAAGGAGAAAAGGGGGAAAAGCGTCAATAAATATTCGCAGTGTGGCCATAAAATTCACCCCTATGATGGCCACGTGTGTGTATTGTTTGAGGTAGATCATTTATGTGTGGGCAAAGAGTCCTGTCAGATAGGGAAAACAAATTGGTAGCAAAGGACCTTCCTCCTGAATCTGAGGGATACAAGGCCAAGAAAATATCAGACAAGTTAAAGTTGTTTCAGGTTTCAACTTTCTGTTACTTAAGAAGTTAACTTGTGAGTGTTTCTGCCATTTCACACTGAGGAAGGGCACTGAGCAAACTGATCTGTGATACATAACATTATGTTTCCTGTTTTTTGCTTATTTTTACGCGTTATTTATAGCACTTTTATTGTCTGCTGCATACTTTTCTAACTAGTTTCATTGTGTGTGAGGTATTAACTGGAAATTTTCTACATTTGTTAAACATCTGCTTGGGTTTGTTTGTTCTGATTTTTGTTTCCCACCCTTCTTCCCTATTGGTATCCTTTTCTTATACTTGGTGGCATTGCAGTTGCCCACGCCTACTGTAAATTTGATCTGGGACACTCCTCCCTGTCTAGTGTCATTACCTCATTCTACCTAATACAGGGAGAACATTTGAGAAGGCCAATCCACTTAGTTTCTTAACCTTGAATTATCTTCTGCTCCTTCTTTCTCCCTTTCCACTTTACAAAAAAAAATTTCTAAGCTTGTTTCCTGCCATTCCTGTAAGTAGTAATTTCTAAGCTTGCTTTCTGCCTTTCCTTTAAGTAGTTGTCCAGATACAGATTTGCTGTATCCAGGACTGTTTGTAAGTTTCTGAGGCCCCCAGGCCTTTCTGTGTTGGAGGGACGCCTTCTAACTTATCAGTGGGAGTGGTAAGCATTAGGTAGCTTATCTAAAAAAAAAAAAAAAACACTTTATACATCGCTGCTTAGCTAGGGTTAAACTATTCCCGGTGCCATAAAGTCTGCTCTTTAAATTTTCCCTTAGAACTAGGCAGTTTTTTTTAGTTTTAGCAATCAAATCTGTTTCTTTGAGCTCAGCACTTGTTCAGAACACATTGTAAGCACTAAATAAGCTACAAATTACTAGAGCACTGAACTTTCCTCAGCTGTCTAGAGGAAAACAGTTTTTAGTACTTAATAAATAAGCACATATCCAGGCATATCTAAGGGGCAGCTCCCGGTGTTTTCTCCTGTCTACCTGATGAATCTAGGGATCTTAGGGCAATGCAGCAATTGCCTCGTGTACACAGAGAACCCTCTCCTCCTACCACCCAACACTACAACCTGTGAGAGATGCACTTATATAGCCAAACTGGAAGCAAAGCTCCCTTCACCAAAGACTGAACTAGACAGTCAAGAAGAAAAGGTAAACATTTGCACCACACCGCACTCATCACATAGTCTCTCAAATCCTACACCACCAAAACAAACCCATAGAAACACAAAACACACACTTACATTCATGGAGGCTGTCAATAAAAATCTGTCCAAACAACAGGGACCTCCAAAGCAGAAACACAAGCAACCTCCACCCCCCCCAACACAATCCAAATGACACAAACTCAGTGTGCCACTCAACAGCAGCCCATAAGGCATAACAACATACCCAACACTCTAGTCATAGATGACTCTATAGTCAGGCAGATTGATGTTCCACTCACCAGGCTAAACAAGGAGAAAGTTACTGTCAGCTGCCTGATGGGTGCCAGGATCCACCACATAATGCATGCACTCAGATCAGTCCACAACAAGTGTCTCTGTCATTGTCCATATTGGTGTGAATGACCTGAGACGTATCTCCTTGGACTACATGAAAAAAGACATGGAGGAGCTGTCCAATCTTGTAGCTCAGGCAGGTATGACCCTAGACCTGAGTAGCATCCTGCTATCACCCAGAATGCTACCACAGTACAAGGACAAAATGATTGACTTCAACAATTGGCTAAGCTTCTGGTGTCATTCTAAGGGGATCCAGTTTCTGTCTGCCTGGGATGACATGGTCGACAGACCACGATGCTTTGCCAGCGATGGCCTGCACCTGTCGTCCTTGGGATTCTAGATACTGGCTAAGGCTCTTGCCACCCCTATAGTGCCTTTTTTAGGCAAGGTTCAAATGACAAATTCACCTCTGTAACAGGTACAAGCAAGCAAAATATGAGGGTAATGCTACTCAATGCTAGAAGTCTAAACCTCAAAATGCACTCACTCGAGGCACTTCTTAAAATGGAGAACAATGACATCTGCAGTGACAGAGACCTTGTTCAAGTCTTCAGAGAGCACCCCTGCATTACCAGGCTATAATTCATACCACACCTTTCAGCCACCTAACCTGGACCGAAGCACTAAAGGCAAAGGCATGTCCATATTCATTAAGGATATCCACACCTCCAGGCTAGTTGCTCAGCATAATGCATACAAGATTATCCAAGTGCAACTAATTCTGGGCAAGACCGCAATCCAAATTGTAGCTTGCTACAGATCCCCCACCATGCCCCAGGATTCCCACTCCTCATTTCTTGATAAACTGGAAAATATTAGGGTACAACCTAACACCCTAATAATGGGGGATTTCAACTACCCCACCATTAACTGGGAAAACTACTCATGTACCAACTCTTTTGCTCAACGTTTTCTGGAATTCATAAATTGGATCAACTTATCCACACCCCCACCAGGGGCAGCAATATCCTAGACCTGGTCATTACCAACATGGTCAACCGATGTTCAACACCAGAGGTCAGTTCCTCGTTGGTCAGATCCGACCACAGGCTAATCACCCTAGACATTTACATCCCACCCCACCCCCCATTAGGGAAATCACTGTAAAAAATTTCTCCAAAGCCAGCTTCACGCTTCTTAAGACAGAAGTGGCAAACGTCACGAAACCCATGCAGACGGACAATAGAGGTATGACTGCTGAATCCTACACAAATGTACTTTATAAGCACTTACATGAGTGCATGGATCGTGCAATCCATAAAAGAACCAAGATGCTATCCTCCAAAAAAAGAAAGCCAATCTGGTGGTCCCCTGTCATAAACAATCTCCACAACAAAAGAAAGAAACTGTTGCAAAGCTGAGATCCCTCATAAAATCCTCCAAAGCTAGTTATGCAAACAAAATTGCCACTGATTCTAAAGACAACCACAAAGTATTCTATAGCTATGCCAAGAATCTTAACGGCAGCACTCAGATTTGCTCTTGAGTTACAGCAGTAAATATACAGAACCAACTGCTATTGCCGACATCTTGGCAGATAGGTTTAGTGCTAACTTTTTACCCCCACTCACCCCCTAAAGGGCCCATCTCTAAACTGGAAGAATGCAAAGTTCCTGTAATCATGGCTGCACAGGTAAAAACCACACTCTCCAAAGCCAAGAGCACAGCATCCATGGGGCCTGACAACATTGCAGGCTGCGTTCTAAATGAACTACAGAGCGAACTGGCACCCCACCTAAGTACCATGTTCAATTATAGCCTCACCTCAGGTTCTGTGCCCACTGAATGGCACACAGTGATGGTTATCCCACTCCACAAAGGGGGAGCCACCACAGACCTCGGGAACTACCGCCCCATTAGCCTGATGAGCCTGGTCTGCAAGGCTATGGAACGTATCATCATGGAACATATAAACAATGACATTGGTAATCTCCAAACTCTGGACCCCACCCAGTTTGGGTTTGTAAAAGGCAGATCATGTCTCCTAAACCTGATAGACTTCTTTGAAGCGGTCACCAAAGCCGTAGATGAGGGTAAGGTGATTCACACAGCCTATATAGATCTCGCCAATGGTTTCGACATCATACCTCACTCTGGAATTATAGATAACCTCACTAAACTAGGTATAAATCCTTTATGTTACAAGATAGGTTGCCAACTGGCTCACTGACAGAACCCACACTGTGAAAGTAGCAAACTCCAAATCCGACTTCAGACCAGTGACAAGTGGAGTACCACAGGGTTCAAGTCCTACGTCCTTTCCTGTTTGGTATCTACTTCTCTGAAGTACAGGCTAACACAGAAGGTCTTTGGCTAATGAAGTTCACAGATGTCTGCAAACTATGAGCCATAATTGAAATTCCTAATGATGTGGACATCCTACAAAAGGGCCTCACTGAGACAGATGCCCGGTGTCAAAGCCATGGCCTCAAGCTCAGTGCCAAAAAGTGCATTGGCATCTCTTTTGGTAAAAACATTGTACCCATGAACTACCACATAGGTGGTAGTCTACTTAACACCAAAAGTATGATAATAGACCTTGGGACACAGGTGGACAGTAGTCTCTCCTTTGATAATCACATTGCCACAGTATTCTGGAAAACCTTCTATGTGGCACACCCCATCACAAAAGGTTTCTCATCCAGGAAAAAAATAGGTCATTGTTCCCCTCTACTCGTCACTCATTAGACCCATTATAGAATACAGCGCCCTTTTGGTATGTACCTCACAAGACATCTATAACAACTGGAAAGGCCACAGAAATACCTCACAAAGAGGATTACTGACCTCAAACAGATGCCCTATGCAGACCATCTCAAAAAACTGCAGCTTTACTCTGTCACATATCGGCTACTTAGAGGTGATCTCTGCCTAACATACAAAGCTATGTCAAACCCAGAGCTGTTGGACATGCTCCACTTAAAGAAATCCCAATCCCTCCAAGCTACATGCTCTAAGGACCTAAACCTTGTCACCACAATAAGCAGAACATGCTGACGGGATAGATTCCTGGCCCAGAGACTTCCCATACTCTGGAACAAACTACCTATCTATATCAAACAAAGCTCCTCATTAGCACTCTTCAAGAAAAATATTGATGATTGGCTGGGAGATAGGACATTTACCCCAGGGATCATTTCTGTGGCTCTGCTCAACAGGGGCACAGGAAATATTTTTCTTGGGTGGCGAAAGCCAGGGTACCTTTTTGGCTAGGCTTATATAGGCCCTAGGGCCAATAGCCTAGTACATACCTATGAACCTAAGTGTAAGCCCTGAGGGAAATGGGATAAAGCTATGAAATACACCAGGAAGAGAAAAGTCAATATTGAGACTTCATCTTCAGCTCCAAAACTGTCCAAATAAGGTTTCTCTTCAAGGTCTGAGCATCCTGCATCAGATTTGACCACCTCAGAGCGTTTACTAATGACAGACAAGTCTCCAGTTTGCATCGCCAGAGCAGGAGCATTCTGGTGTACTGTCAAGATCTCTTTCAGTTTTTTCCATCATATCCTTCCAGTCTATAAGAAAAGCTTCTGACTTTGAGTTGGATCATATGAAGAAGGCATTCCTGAAGATGTAAATAGAAGTGGGTTTGCTGGTTCCTCCCTGTGTCCAGAATGGAGAGGGAAGGTCCTTATTCAGCCATATTCTGATCCTTCAGCACCTATTAATGTTTTTACCTTGGCATTGGAGCACTTGGATACATCCTAATTGACTCCAAGGTTCTCAGACCAAAAAGGGACTCTGTTGTGCCGACTCAATGCCAAGTACTACACACCACTGTTGGAATTACTTCTAACAGCTCCACCCTCAGTGTTGGAATCCTCAGCCTTCAAGGTGTCAGGGCAGTCCCCTCCTCAAGGATTCTTGCTTTTGGCTGGAGCCATTTGTTCTTTGGTTGGGACTGTGTCCAGGCCATAGGGGATCCTTACACCCAGCAAACTTTGGCTTAGCCATCAAAGTTATGGAAAGGATAATCTATTCTTCTTCAAGATATGAGTCACGGGCTATAGAGATATTGTCTCCATCCCTACACACCACTTCTGTTGCTCTTCATCTCAGTCATGCATTCATACTTCAGAGTTAAATACTGAGTCTCAATGGAAACATTTGGATTCCCTAGCTGAATTGGTGACATCAGAGATGGACTTGGATAGTAGAGAGTGTTTTTCTCAGTTTCCCAGAGGGTGTTTGTCTTTGCTGAGATCCTAGAGCTCCTGCACCAGAGGGGTAACTGGCTCATACCTGCTCCCCTTTCTGGATGAGGAGATCCTGTTTTAGGCTTGTGGTTCAGTGCCTTCTAGTTCTTGGATGCTACCTTTGGCAGATTGTCTCATCAACTTATCTGTCTGGAAGTCATGACAAGAGCCCAAATCATGTGAGAGCATACCAAAAAACCCCATATTAAATTCTTGACTGCCTAAGGATAGACAATACTGCACAAAGGGGCCCAGATGGATTCATGGATTCCATTATTGTGTCAGCTGCTACCAAGAAAGAAATGGAATCCACCTGGGCCCCTTTGCTCAGGTGGATTCCATTGCTGTGTCAGCTACTACCAAGAAAGTGCTGACCGAGGGGTTTTGGGTAATGCACAGGTTAAGAAAGTAGACATATGCTTCAGGCACTTTTGCTATTTTAGCCCTGAACTATGCTAGCCAAGTGAACAGATTTCAGAGGGACCTGGTCAAATAAGAATTAGGATCTCAGAAAAGGCCTCCCACACTGGATTTGAGAAAACAGCTAGAAGCAACCTTGAATACAATGTACAGCATTACAAACCTATTGCCACTCCATTGATGTACAGGAATAAAGCCCTAACTACTGCCCAGCCAATCAGGTTCGAATAGTCGCTCAGGAATTTATTTAATTATATTTTTATTTATTACAGTTTGATGACTGGGATAGTCCACTGGGCCTGGAAGAAACCGTTTTCAGTGGAGGCCTGTGGAGAGAAGCTCCTCAGGATATAGACAATTTTACAATAGTTACACAAAAGTAAATAAAGTATTAGAACAGTGACAAACACAGAGATAATATACAGTTTGTTAAAAAATACAGCATTTCTAATCCTAGGTAATGATTTACAAAAGTGAGATTCATGTAGTCTAAACATATTAAAAGTACATGCATTTCAGATGAAAAAAAACATGTAAGTAAAACATTTATGTACAGATAAAAAAACAAGCTTTTGTTTTTGGAAGTTAGAAATATGAGGAGAGGACAGAGAGAAGAATGTGAGGTGGGAGTGGTAAAAGGTGGTATATAGTGGAGAAAGGGAGTGGTTGGGGGAAGTTTATGAGGTATAGGGTAAGAGAGGAAGTAGAGGCAAAGGGTAAGAGAGCACAGTGATAGAAGGCTGAGGTACATAGTGCATGGTAGATGGTGTTAAAGAGTTTATGTGGTACAGGTACAGGAACATTCCCACTTGGAAAGGAGGTGAGATTGGAGAAGAGTTTTGATGTTTGAGTGGCTCTGAGTATTTCGAAGGGTGGAGGGGAGAGAATTCCAGAGTTTAGTTAGGGGGCAGAATAATAGCAGGTGGCCAGGGGGTTGATGAGGCTTATATATGTTTAGAAAATTGTGGTTTTCTGATCTTAGATAGTGGTTGGGAATGTAGGGAGTTAAAGAGGTGGACAAAGAAGGACAACTAGAAGGTTTGAATATGAGCTTGTGAGCAGTAGTAAGTCTAAGGAGTTTGAGGTAGTTAGGAAGTTCAAGCCATTTCAGGGAGTGCAGAGAGAGACAGTGATGTGATGAGTTTCTGGAGTTGGTGGCGAATTTGGAGATTTTATTGTAACAGGCTTGCAACTTGGCCTGTAAGCCTAGCTGAAGATTAGTGAATAGGGCAGCGTCATACATAAGAGAAGGAAGAAGGTAAGTAGAGGTAAGAGTGTGTCTGGTGGAGGAGGTAAGGTAATGACTGTGTCTATACAGGAGACCTAGTTTTTGGTGAGTTTTTTTAATATTAGTTTGGATGTGGATGTCAAATTTTAGATTTTCATCAATTATGACTCAGAGCAGTTTGGTATGTGATACTATTTCTATGAGGCTGTTATTCTGAGCAGTCACTGTAAAATAGTTTTTGTCTGTATTGGTGTTTTTGGATGGGGAGAAGATCATTAATTTTGTTTTACTGACATTTAAGGCGAGGTAATTAATATGCATCCATGATTCGGTATTAGAGAAGATTAACTGAGTTTTGAGAAGTAGGATCTTTGATCCTAAATCAAATTTGATCATTTTGATGATCAACTTGATCATCACTCTGATTGAGTGGCAGGGAAGGGATGGGTGTGTCCATCCAAAATGGGAACACTTCCTAAGGGGAAGCTTAGTCCAAAGACAGGAGGCCCTTGGATGTAATGAGTGAGCACAAGGGGGTGACAAAAGTGACCGCTTTTACTTTAAAGTTTTGGAAAATACTCATGTTGGAATAAGACAAGGTGATATTGTTAATGCAACTGAAAGGAACGAAATTAAATGGATTATAAACCTGAGATTGGACAAGCCTCCAGATTTAAATGCAGTGGTTCCATTACATCCTATACTAAAGACTAGGAGACCCACTATTAGTTAAAACAAAAGGTGTATGCACACTTTTGATTTTTATTGGCTAAATCCTGATTTGATATGAGAAGCGGGTGCTGGCCCAGTGCTATTTTTTGATTGGGTATGTTACTTTATTAAGAGTCTCCCCATCCAATCCATTACGATCTGATGAAGGTTAACTCCGAAAGCGCTTATCGTTCACGAACTACCAGGGGATTTTATTTCACTTAATTTCATTCCATTTGACTGGGTTTTACCCATTTTATTTGTGCTTTTTGATATTAAAGAAGCGTTGAAGTCCATGGTGGTGTTTTAGTTTGTTTTACAAAGTGAGTAGGTTGGTCATTCATAAAAATTCCCCCTGGACAGAAGCAGAGATGACTCAAGCCTCCAGATACCCTCAAGATCTATGACTAGCTGCAGCAAAAACAGAATAAGTCCAGGGAGGGAGGTTGGAGAGTAGCTGGTAGACCGGGTGTGGACACTGGGTACTTGGGGCCTGGCCAGTAAAGATGAAGTCTGAGGGGACAAAAAAAACACCATTACAAAACTCTTCATGTGGCTCATACACAATGGACATCAAGGAGTCATTGTATGATATGCCTTATGTGGCTCTGCTTATGTGACTTTGCAGACAACTTCAAAGCATACTTTACAAATGCACCATATGATAGATCTTTGATCAACAGTTAAGAAACACTTGCAAAAGTGTGAGTAGGATGGCAAAACACGATCTGCCATTGGAGTGAGATATGAGGATTCTCAGAGACCATACAGTCAGAACCAGAAAAGACCCAGATCATTGTACTTCTGAAACGGTAAACATCCAGTTTCAACTCAACTTCTGAAAGGGGAGGCTAAGGCAGAGTTGACCCCTTTAATGGATACTGACCCAGAGGTTATGGAGATCTGCAAAACCAAGGATATTGCTGACCATTTTCAGACTGCCAACTTTCATGTTCCTGAAGGGCTACCTAACTGCTCCCCTCTAGAAGCAGTTGGAAATTGGAAATTCCTCCACTTCACCACATGGATGTCAATCACTTGTGATTCCTGGGTGAGAGGGGTAGCATCCAGAGGCTCTTATATTCCATTTTTTATCCACAACCCAATCACTGTAGTCACTTTCGGATGTGTCTCTCCACCAGCCCAAAGCAGCTGAAAGGGAAGTTCTACCTCTGACTGAAAAGAGAACCATCCAGGAAGTCCCACCAAACCAGACAGGGTAAGAGTACTACTCAAGATTCTTACTACTCAATATTCTTTTTGGTTCCAAAAATGAACAAGGACGTCAGACCTATTTTAGACCTAGGCCACTTCAACACCTTAATAAAATAGGCTGCATTCAGAATGATAACCGTGTGCTCTCTGGATCTTCAGGGTGCTTATTTGCACATTAAGATTGTCTCAGCATCCAGGACGTTTATGTGCTTCTGAATAGTAGCTGGTCACTATCATTTTGTAGCCTTGCCCTTCAGCTTCACCACAAACCCCTATCCCTGGGTGTTCAACAAGTGCATGGCCATTGTTGCAACTCATATGTGGCTCCAAGGAGGCAGAGTGTTCCCACATTTGGACAATTAGTGCCTGGCTGTCACAACAGTGGAACCGTTGCCAATGGTCAAGAGCTACCATCTCCAGCTTTGTCTGTGCTCAGGAATCTCAGTCAACAAGAAAAAAGTCATTACTAGAGCCTAGCCAGAGTATACAATTCATATGCTGGCATCTGGACTCAGTCACATAGTTTCTCAGCCTCCAAAAAGAGTTCAGGACTTTGACACTACAATCCAGGATCCTGTGCAGTGTAACAAGAAAGTGCACCAACTCACAACGAAACACAATGTCCAATCCAGTAACAATAAAGGCTCTCCTCTGTATATAGGCACAATTCCACCAGGCTACTTCTCCAAGAGTGATGATAATCCAAAAAACGAAAAACGCTGGATAATATATTGTATTTTATTGTATAAACACACAAATCAGACAAACTGATTAAGCGCTTTCATCTCCTTCACAGAGACTTCATCAGAATTCACTCTTGGAGAAGTACCCTGGTGGAATTGTGCCTGTATACGGAGAAGAGCCTTTATTGTTACTGGATCCTGTGCAATGTAACAAACAGACCCCCTGCCTTTCTGTTTTTTTTTTTTTTTTTTGGACTTAGGCCTCATGGCATCCTCTGCCCTAATGATCCAATTGGCCTGTTACCACATGAGAGTCTTACAATGGTTACAATATGTCCAATTGTTTCAGATAATATCACTGCTGCAGTAGTCTAGGCTATATGGGTTATAGCCTGCATATGATATAACAGCCATCAACTTCCAAAGTTTCAGAGCACCTTCCATATACTCAAACCATTAGTCAGCTCAAGCTGAGCTGACTAAGAAGACAGGTTTGGTTGGCAAGCCCTTCAGAGCTTTCTTGTCATTGAATAGAGTGCTCCTCTGTTGGCTTTGGAGGACCGAGGGTTGGCCTGTGCTGTTCCTTTGCTGGGCAGATGAGATCCCGTTGGATAAAAACTTTCCATATTAAAATGTTTTATTCTACTTTCTTGCTTAGTAAAGGAATGTTATTTTTAAACTAGGAATTTGTTTTAATGGACTGACATAAGACTTTACTGTACTTTTAAACAGAAGCACACTTTTTTCCTGTCAGTTTAAGAGTTGTTTAAAGTAGTTGAAAAACATTTTTCTGTGGTCAAATTGTGTTTATTTCAATTTTTCGGGCTTGCAAAGTATTTTAAAGGGCTCTCAATTGCATTTGTATGAGAAAAAGTGACTTTAAGCTGTAAAATTGTATCAGTTAATGCTGATTGTTTTCTGTGGGTAAGAGGTACCATTTTCAACTTTACCATGAAACAAACTACCGGTCCAGTGGTTGGTCCTTCTTCTAGTCACAAAAAGAAAAAGATAACCAAGAGGCCTTTGCCAGCACAGAAGGCTAGCGATTTGCCTCAGCCATAGGTAGGCAACTCTGCTGTGACCATAATCATCTTTTACCCTGCATCCCTCTGGTGTAGCACCTACAACCACTATGGGCAGGGGTTTGCCACATCCTTTGCAGCTACTGGAGTCCCCTCAGTGGCAAGGGAGAGACACTTTTTTTTGGCCCTGGGAGAGGGAACAGGTAAGACTTCCTGTTTAGTCAGAATGTTTTTCCCACCCATGGAGAAGCTGCTGTCATTACTAGAACTGCTAGTCCCATTTTTGGTGTCAAAAAGAAACAGAAACTAAACATGTATCTACTCCTCCTCAAATTTCCTTAGACAGGAGTAATTTACTGGGTCTGGCTCAGTGTATAAATTGAGCTGTTGATCCTTCTTATCAGGGGGTGTCTGGTAAAAGAAAGAAGGAGGCTTCTTTTCCTGAAGAGGTTCAAGATTCTGAATCTCTTCAAGAAGATGAAGAGACCGATACAAGGTTTTCTCTTCAGACTGCTGATTCAGAATCACAGCAGAACTGAGTATATAATACTTCCTGTGGAGGTTTCTCTTTCTTTGGGACTATTTCCAGAATGTTCCAGGGTTTTCAGTGGGAGAACACTGAAGTCTCATTCCTCATAAAAAACTATAAGCTGTTTCAGAAGGAATTTCCAGAACCTTCAGCCATTCCTCCAGTTTTTTTCAGCTCTGATGGATGTGCCGTCATTGCCTGAAATATTCCTGATATTCAGGCAGCTGCCCCTAAAAAGTCAGATAGAATGTATAAAGTTCCTCAGTCTTTTACATTTTATACATTCATCCCAAACCTGACAGCTGCTAAACATTTAATAAATTTCAATCCTGCTCTTTTTGACAAGGATAGGAAGATTATTGATAAGTATAGGAAAAAAAAGTGCTTCTCAAACTTTGAGTTTCAGAATTTTGAAATATCAGGTTCAAATGTTAATGTTTATTCTGACTAATTGTGAAAGTATGAAGAATGTTTTGTCTGCAGTTACTTCTTGTGAAGAAACATTTGATTTAAATAATTTAGTTTCTTTCATTGTACAGGTCAGAACTCGTTTACAATGTGTGTATGACTCAGGTGATACTTCTTCCAGGGCTGTAGCCATTGATACTGTTTCGAGGAGGTTTGCCTGGCTGCATTCTCTGAACCTCACAGATGATGTGAAAAATTAGATTTTATATTCACCTTTGGACAGAGATTTAGTTTTTAGTCCCTCTGCTGCAGAAGTTTTCAAAAAGTGTGATGAGAGGGATTAGCTGATACAAGGAATGTCTAAGATTTTCAGTCCTCCTTTTCCTAATTTTCTAAGGAATTCTCCCCCAATCCAGTTTTGGCAAGAAAGAAAATAAACAGCCTCTGCAAAATGTTGGTAAACAAATGTTTAAGAAGAAATGGCAAGGAGCTCTAAAAAGAATTCAGGACCCTCCAAAACCTAGGACAGTCCAACAAGTCGGAATGAATATTTAAGTGGACTTCCCCCACCCTGGCAGTCCCTTTTCCATTCTAGAAAGTATGAATATCCACTTTGATCTTTGGCAACAGGTTGTTTTAAGCAAATGGCTTCTGAAGATCATTCACCAAGTTTACAGATGACAGCGGGAGGAAATTCCTCTTTTCAGGGGGTGATTCCTCATCTACCAGACCAGACTCTTCTATTTTCCCTGTCTTTAAACATTGTACCACTTTAGCCTTTCCAGATTGGGTAAGATTTTTATTCAAGGGTGTTTAGTACCAAAGAAAGAAATTGATTGGAGACCAGTTTTGGATGTTTCTTTCCCAAACCTGTTTATGATAGTACCTAGTTTGAAACTGCTGTCACTTTACAACCTGTTCTTCCTCATTTAAGCTCCCTAGTAACATTGGATTTAAAAGATGCTTATCAACAAATTCCTATTTATCCAGATTTCAGGTGTTTCTTAAGGTTTTGTGTGCCTGAATCACATTATCAGTTCTCTGTGTTACCCTTTGGACTATCCACTGTTCACGGTGTCTAGCTCCAGTTATAGCTCATTGCAGGCTGCAGGGTGGCCACATTTTTACATATTTATATGTCTTGCTTACCTTTGCAGAATCTTTTTCATAGTGTCAGGAATCTCTCACTTTGATGCAAGATCTTTCACACAAGTTGGGATTTCAAGAGAACATTCAAAAGTATTTTTGATTGTTTCACACATGATTGTGTTCCTGGGGTGTCAGCTAAACACCTCAGTTCAAAGAACGTTTCTTCCATATGAAAAAATAGATGTATATCTAGATCTATTTCTCAGGTTTTCCACTTAAACTTTGGTCACAATGAGGGAATACATCAGGATTTTGGGTCTTGTGTCATCTAAGTTTCTCATGATATCTGGCAAGATGCCACATGAGAAAGCTACAGTGATATGTGAAGTCTGTCTGGTCCTAGTACCAATGTCCTTTGTCTTTTCAAATCCCAGTCCTGGGAGTTGTCAAAAAGCAAACTATTTGGTGGAGACAGTAGATTTCCTTAAATCCAGGTCTCTCTTTCTCCCTCTCTATTCCAAAGCAGTTAGTCACCACAGACAGCTTGGACTTTGCTTGGGGAACAGTTTCAAAAAGAATAAAAGTGCAGGGGGTGTGGGACACCAAGGATAGATGCAAAGCAGATAAATATAAAAGTGGTGCTTTCCCTGATCAAGGCACTCAACTCTCTGAAATATTTTTGGTCTGCAAACCTCTTCAAGTGGTTACAGAGAATACCACGGTCATGTGGTACATCAACAAGCAAGAGGCAATCAAGTTGTACCTTATTTGAAGTCTAGGCATGTTAGCTTGGGATGCAGCTTCACAGCACAATCTTACTCTGCAGGCATCCTACATTCTGTCAGGGCAAAACTATGTGGCACATAAGCTAAGCAGGATAAGGACAGTCCCTCACAAATAGAAAAATAGATCCAGGGGTCTATTATGGTTTGATCCATCTGTAGGAAGTTCCTTAAGTAGACCTGTTTGCCTCAACTGTGAACAATGAACTGGTAAGATTCTGCTCCACAAATCCATGTAAGAAGGCATGGAAGACAGATGCTTTTTTCTTTTCCTTGGGCAGGAGTGTTCCTGTATGCTTCTCCACCATTTCCATTAATATCCAGGGTTCTATTGAAGATTCAAAAGGAATCCCCTAAAATTATTGTGGTGACTCCCTTCTGGTACAGGCAACAGTGGTTCTTCCTTCTTTTGAAGATGGCCACTGGCAATTACCACGAACTTCATCACAGAATGGATATGGTCACACAAGATCAGGGATGTTTGATACACCATGAACCAAATCAACTTCAGTTGACTGCCTGTATGATGGGGCCTTAATTCCTTTTAGGCACCTGTTTACTGAGGACATGCAGCAGGTACTAATGGAGGTAAGAAAGCTACTACTAGAAAATCATATATTAAATGACAACAACATAAACACACCCATTCAGGGCTAGTTGCTCTCTGGTACTACAATATTTGTTTAAGTTCCTATCCTACTCTTACCTCTGTCAAGGTTAATTTAACGACCATTTCAGCATGTTTGTCCATGGATCCTCCTCTTTCAATGCAGTCTCATGTTAAAGTATAATTGAAAGGGGTTTTGCATAAGAGGCCTCCTAGAAAACTGGAAGCTCCTTCTCGGGATTTTAATGGTGTTTTAGAGAAGCTAATGCTTTCCCCATTTGAACCAGCTGTCCTGGCTTATTTGACATTCTTAACATGGAAAATAGTTTTACCGATTGTTCTGACCTCTAGAAGAAGAGTATCTGAGTTGGAAGCTCTTATGGTGAGTCAATACTGCCTTATTTTTCACAGAAATGGGGTCTCTTTGAGAACTAATCCTTCTTTTATGCCTAAAGTGATATGCAGGTTAATTTTAAGTCAAAGTATCCATCTCCCCGTTTTCTTTCCTGAATCTAAAAATGAGGAAGAAAGGATGCTCCATACCTTTGATGTCCACAGACAATTCGAGTACTATCTTGACAGAACTAAATCTTTCAGATCTTTGCATCAATTTTTCATTTCTTGTGAAGATAAGACGGGACCACCTGTGTCAAAGCAGACTATTTCCAAATGGATGCCTGAGGCTATTGTCTTTTGTTATACTCACCACTAAAAAACTATTTTAGACAAGGTGAAGGCCCACTCTACCATGGCCTTGACTTAATTGGTGGCTGTTTGAAAAGGGTTGAATTCTAGAAGTATTCCAGAAGCAGACACTTTGTCATCTGTACATACTTCTGCAAAGCACTGATTTTTTTCTCTAGGTCAAGATCAGGCTTTGCTAGGACCATTCTCCAAGAGCTCCTAAACTCTTCTCCTTCCACCTCACAAAATTTGTAAGCTATGGTAATCTACCCATATAGATTAGGCTAGTGCAGCAGTAATCAATTTGAAGAGCCTAGTACAGTTATATAAGTACACGTACCATAATAGCAAATGTCGAAGTGTTTACTGCTGCAGTAGCCACTCCCTCCCTTCAAACATCTTGTTTCTTGATGTGCTGTTTTTGCCATTGTGTGGACTTTTTTTGTTGTTTCTAGCATTGCCCTTTCAGGGCTCAGCCTCCCTCTTTGTATTGGCATGAAAGCTCTGAAGTGCTTGGCACCCAAACCTGTCTTTTAATCAGCTCAGCTCAAGCTGGCCTACAGTATGGGTGTGTGGAAGGTGCCCTGAAGCTTTGGATGCTGTCCAGCTGTCATATCCTTGCAAGATATAACCCATATAGCAAAGACTACTGCAGCAGTCATCATTCGAACATCTACTGTTATGGTAACTTTCCTAAAGAACAGGTGGCCTGTACAGCTTGTAGAGTAAAATGAATTGAGCTGATAGACTAAGTTTAAAGCCATATCACTTCCCCAGTTAAATGAAAACTTATCTATAAAAAATCCCTACAAAATAGTTTGTCAGAAATGGTGGAGCAAATGGCTGTAACTAAGGATTTTTTTTGAGCAAAAAATTTAGTATCTGAATTGCACAGACATAATAAGGCCTTACTAAGTTTAATGCTGTTGGGTGAAAAAAAGGAAAAAAAAAGGTATTTAGAAAAATGAAGGAGCAAATCACATAGAAAAAAATGGAATTTATGGGAAAAATGCATGTAGAATAGAGCTCAGGAGGAGGAGTGAAATGTAAGGGTAGGTGGAAATTGAGCAATGTGTGTAATGTTGTATTGAAGTGTGGGCAGCCACGATGGTGCAGTGGTTAGCTTTGCTGCCTCACAGCAAGAGGTTCTCCAGTTTGATTCTCAGCTGGGGTGCCTTTTGTGAAGAGTTTCCATGTCCTTCCTGCAGTTGCATGGGTTTCCTCCAGGTGCTGCGGTTTCCTCCCACATCCCAAAGATATGCTGCAGGTGGATTGGACACTCTAAATTGGTCCTAGGTGTGAATGTTTGCATGTGTGTGTGCCTTCTGTGTAAGGTTGGGTGCCGGCATGGCATCTCAGCACCATAAAACTCCACTGCCAATCGTTCTGCGGACCGTTGTTCCACTGTGGCAACAGGAAAATCCAAAAGTAGAAGAAGATGTAATGCTGAAGTGAATTAAAATTATTAAATGTATACTGCATGAAATGTTATTATGGTTTGTTTTCTTTTCTACTACTGTATACATATCTCATGTTTAATAAATATGTTTTAAAAAGTACATTAAAACTGGTAAGTTTAAAATCCTAAAAACAGAAGTATATTTAGTGTAATTACATATTTTTCGATAATATATGTCTTATTCAATTTGTACATGTGTTTTTATAGATATTTTTATAACCTGCGTGTGATTTTTAAATATAACAACTGAGTGTGAGCTTAGAATTATTGATTAGCTTTTATCAAGAGACTTTGGGAATTTGTTATCTATAACAAGTATTGTAATTGATAGTTCTTACGTAGTCTGTAACAGTGCAAGTCTACAAAAGTGCCGAAGAGAAATGCAAAGGTTCTTTAGTTCATCTATTTGTTGCTGACTTTGTTGCTTTTGTTTGGAAGTTTCATGAACCAGTTCCCTTAGAGGCATTTTCTGTTGTATATCTTTTGTTGACCTATTTGGACTTTGATTGAACTCCATTAATCTTGCATAAACTTTACACATTTCAAACTCCTACTATTGATTAAGTATTGCTTTAGCAGGAAGTGTTATTCAGAGCCCTTGAGATTGGATTTTATTTAAGCAGTAGGCTCATTGAGTAATTGTTTCACGTGGGTTTTCCATCCAGAATATCTTTGCTGCTGCTGCTCCTTGGTCTACTGCCGAGACTTTTAAAAACATTATGGCTTAGATAAAGATATGAATGTTGTGACTGTATGTGGAGTGGAAATTCTAAATAGATCTTGGGATTAAATAAGAAATGTATTCCACCTTTTACCATGAGTAATTGTCTGATAGTCAGTCAAGAATAGCTGGATCTTTGAGGCAACCTTAAAGAAAATAAGTTAGTTATGCAGGTATCTCCCCTAGCAACATGTATTTGAAATTGTTTGTCATCTAATTCTAAACTTTATTCTGTATCCCTTGGTCCTTTCAAAGCTATTTTCTTCTTCGGACTGTAAGGTTTGTTTTTGCTTGAAACAATATATTCCGCTGTCATTTTTCATATCTGATTCTGGTGAAAAATTACTAAAAAATGACAAGGTTAGGCTGATAATTTCTCATCATATCTTTCAATGGTATCAGTAGGCGGCCATGGTGGTGCAGCAGTTAGCATTGCCGCATCACAGCAAGAGGTTCTCCGGTTCGATTCTCAGCTGGGGTGCCTTCTGTGTGGAGTCTGCATGTCCTCCCTGTAGTGGCGTGGGTTTCCTCCAGGTGCTCCGGTTTCCTCCCACATCCCAAAGACATGCTGTAGGTGGATTGGACACTCTAAATTGGCCCTAGGTATGAGTGCGTGCATGTGTGTGCCTTCTGTGCCGGGCTGGCAACTCGACACCATAAAACTCCATTGCCAATCATGAGCGGACAGGTGATCTGCTGTGGCGACCCCACCCGGGAAAAGCCAAAAGAAGAAGAAGAAGATCTTTCAGTGGTGTCAATGTGTTTGAAATAGCAGAAGAGAGCTGAGTGGCCCCTCTAAATACTGCTTCTAAAAATCTTCAAAAACAGCAGTTTCTACAGTTGACTATTCAAAGAATATTCCCTAACTTAAGCTTTCAAAGATCTAATGTTATGGAGGGGGTATCTCTGTAACTAACATTTGTAACTTGTCTTTCGAAAAGTTAAACATAATAGGTTCATAGGTTCATAGGTAGGTACTAGGCTATCGGCCTAGTACCTATGTAAGCCTAGCCAACAAGGTTCCCTGGCTTACACCACCCAAGAAAGTTATTTTCCTGTGCCACTGTTGAGCAGAGACACAGAAGTGATCCCTGGGGTGTATTTCTTGTTTCCCATCCACTCATCAAGATTTTTCTTGAAGAGTACTACTGAAGAACTTTGTTTGACATAGATGGGTAGCCTGTTCCAGAGTATGGGAAGTTTCTGGGACAGGAATCTATCCCTCCAGCATGTCTGATTTATTGTGGTGATGAGGTTTAGGTCCCTAGAGCATGTAGCCTGGATGGATTGGGATTTCTGTAGGTGTAGCATGTCCAGCAGCTCTGGGTTTGACATTGCTTTATATGTTAGGCAGAGATCACCTCGGAGTAGGCGATATGACATGGAGTAAAGCTGGAGTTTTTTGAGATGGTCAGTATAGGACATCTGTTTGAAGCCAGTAATCCCCTTTGTGAGGTACTTCTGTGGCCTTTCCAGCTGCTGCAGATGTCTTGTGAGGTACATTCCAAAAGGGGTGTTGTACTCTATAATGGGTCTAACAAGTGTCGAGTAGAGGGGAACAATGACCTCTCTTTTCCTGGATGAGAACCCTTTTATGATGAGGTGTGCCGCTTAGAAGGACTTCCTGACTACTGTGGCGATGTGACTATCAAAGGACAGACTACTGTCCACCTGGGTCCCAAGGTCTCTTAACACACATTCGGTGTTAAGTAGACTGCTGTCTGTGTATTAATTCATGGGTACAGAGTTTTTACCAAAGGGGATGGCAGTGCACTTTTTGGCATTGAACTTGAGGCCATGGCTCCAACACCAGGCATCTGTCTCAGCAATGCCCTTCTGTAGGATTTTCACATAATTTGGGGACTTGACTATGGCTCCTAGTTTGCAGTCATCTGCGAACTTCATTAGCCAGAGGCCTTCTGTGTTAGCCTGTACTTCAGAGAAGTAGATACCAAACAAGAGAGGTCCCAGGACTGAACCCTGTGGTACTCCACTTGTCACTGGTTTGAGGTCAGATTTGGAGTGTGCAAATTTTACAGTGTGGGTTCTGTCAGTGAGCCAGTTGGCAACCCATCTTGTGACGTAGGGATTTATACCTAGTTTAGTGAGTTTAGCTATAATTCCAGAATGGGGGATGGTGTCAAAAGCCTTGGCAAGGTCAAGATAGGCTGTGTGAGCAACCTTATCCTCATGTATGGCTTTGGTGACTGCCTCAAAGAAGTTGATCAGGTTCGGGAGGCATAATCTGCCTTTCACAAACCCAAACTGGGTGGGATCTAGAGTTTGGAGGCTAATAGGGCTATAGTTCCTGGGATCAGTGGTGGCTCCCCTTTTGTGGAGTGGGATAACTGTTGCTGTACGCCATTCGGTGGGCACAAAGCCTGATGTGAGGCTATGATTGAACATGGTGCTTAAGTGGGGAGCCTATTCGTTCTGAAGTTCATGTAAAATGCAGCCTGGGATGTTGTCTGGTCCCATGGATGCTGTGTTTTTGGATTTAGAGAGTGCAGCTTTTACTTGCATAGCTGTGATTACAGGAACTCTGCATTCTTCCTGTATAGATATGGGCCCTTTAGGGGATGAGGGGGGTAAAGTTAGCACTGAACCTATCTGCCAGGATGTTGGCAATATCAGTTGGCCCTGTAATTTGTGTGCCATTGTGCTGTAACTCAGAGCAGATCTGGGTGCTGCCATTGAGATTCTTGACATAGCTATAGAATGTTTTGTGGTTGTCCTTAGAATCAGTGGTGATTTTGTTTTCACAGTTTGCTTTTGAGGATCTTATAAGGGATTTCAGCTTCTTACTGAGGCTGACCAGGGAGCTCCTCCACTCATGGGATTTTACTCTCTTTTGCAACAGTTTCTTCCTTCTGTTGTAGAGTTTGTTTATGGCAGGGGACCACCAGATTGGCTTCCTTTTTTTGGAGGATAGCATCTTGGTTCTGTTTGGGATAGCACGATCCATGCACTTGTGTAAGTGCTTATAGAGTACATTTGTGTAGGATTCAGCAGTCATAACTGTATTGTCCATCTGCATGGGTGTCATGAAGTTAACCACTTCTGTTTTAAGAAGCATGAAGTTGGCTTTGGAGAAATTTTTTACCGTAGTTGTAGGTGGGGGCAGGATGTGGATATCTAGGGTGATTAGCTTATGGTTGGATTGGACCAATGAGGTGTTGACTTCAGGTATGGAACACCGGTCACTCATGTTGGTAATGACTAGGTCTAGGATATTGTTGCCCCTGGTGGGGTGTGGATAAGTTGATCCAGGGAATTGGAGTTTATGAATTCCATAAAGCATTGTGTGAAGGAGTTGGTACATGAGTAGTTTTCCCAGTTAATGGTGGGGTAGTTGAAATCACCCATTATTAGTGTGTTTGGTTGAACCCTAATATTTTCCAGTACACCAAGAAAAGAGGAGTGGGAATCCTGGGGCATAGTGGGGGATCTGTAGCAAGCTACAATTTGGATTACAGTTTTGCCCAGAGTTGGTTGCACTTGGATAACCTCGGATGCATTATGCTGAGCAACTAGCCTGGAGGTGTGGATATCCTTAATGAATATGGACACACCTCCACCTTTGGTGTTCCGGTCCAGATTACATGGCCGAAAAGTGTGGTATGAGTTATAACCCAGTAGTGCAGGGGTGCTCTCTGGAGCCTTGAACCAGGTCTCAGTCACAGCACAGATATCGATGTTCTCCATTTTAAGGAGTACCTCGAGTGCGTGCATTCTGAGATTTAGACTTCTAGCATTGAGTAGCACTACCCTCAGTTTTTGCTCGCCTGTTCCTGTTACGGTGGTGAATTTGTCATTTGAACCTTGTCTAAAAAAGGCACTATAGGGGCAGCAAGAGCCTTAGCCAGTATCCGGAATCCCAGGGGCGACAGGTGCAGGCCATCTCTGGCAAAGCATCGTGGTCTGTCGACCATGTCATCCCAAGCAGACAGATACTGGATCCTCTTAGAATGACACCAGAAGCTTAGCCAATTGTTAAAGTCAATCATTTTTTCCTTGTACTGCAGTATCATTCTGGGCGATGGCAGAATGCTACTCAGGGCTAGGGTCATACTTGCCTGGGCTACAAGATCAGAGAGCTCTTCCATGTCTCTTTTCATGTAGTCCAGGGAGGTACATCTCAGGTTGTTCACACCAACATGGACAATGACAGGGTCATATTTGTACTTTTTGTGGAGTGACCTGAGTGCATGGGTTATGTGGCCGATCTTGGCACCCAACAGGCAGCTGACAGTAACCTTCTTGTTTAGCCTGGTGAGTGGGACATCAGTGTGCCTGACTATAGAGTCACCTATGGCTAGTGTGTTGGGTTGGATACGTTGTGTATATCTATATATATATATATATATATATATATATATATATATATATATATACACACACACACACACACACACACACACACACACACACACATATATATATATACACACACACACACACACACACAACATATCCAATGTATATATACGTTTGATACGTAATAAGGGGGATCAAGGTAGTATTACCAACAATCACTTATTGCTGCGATATCAACTGGGCTGTTATGTCTCTTCATGGGGGCTATTAGCATAAAAAATGAATACATGATGGGCACTCTTCTAAGAATTGTGACTAATGATCCTTGTAGTGTACTAGAAAGGGAAAGTAGATATTATTCGTGCATGTGTGGTAGAGAAGGTAGAACAGCTATCCATACTCCTCAGAGGGATTGACCCAGTGTTAAAATGAATCTCCCTTTATTTAAATCATTGAAATAGACAGTATATTGGTGCAGTAGGTTGAAGCCCTGTTGTGAGACCAAGCTGACCTGTGTTTAATTAATGGTAGGGGCACGGGAGAGGACAGGCCCAGAAGGATGGCATTGCATGGTCCTCACTAGCTTACCCTTCCTGAGGGGAGGGAGGTGACTTTGGCTCACCAATTAGGTGACATCTAGATGGAGCACTCTGCATTGCACCTGTACTGAATGAGCCTGCTGAGAACATTTTGCCTGCATCACAGTGCAGTAAGCCAAGGAAGATGTGTATGGAGACATGTATGATTCCCATTAGAGGCAACTATAATGAAACTCAAGGGAGCTGTTACAGGAGTTAACAGCTTCAGAAAGTTGGAAAGACAGGGGCACATTGGATACCAGCAGACTAACCATCGCCCTACTATCCAGCTTTTGTCACTTTGCAGAACAAATGACTAATTAGGCTATCCAGAGAACTAACTAACCATAGGGTTCTCACACAGCCTGGAAAGTGACCAGATCTCTCCCTAAGAGGGGAATGAATGTTCCAATACAATGAAGGAAGGGGAACCATTGGGCTAATCCTAGTGGACCAAAAACAAACAAAAAAAAAACTGTAAATGTGGATATGTGTGTGTGTGTGTGTGTGTGTGTGTGTGTGTGTGTGTGTGTGTGTGTGTGTGTGTGTGTGTGTGTGTGTGTGTGTGTGTGTGTGTGTGTGTGTGGGGTAAGTATGGATTTAAAATTAAGATTTAATATATTTTTCACTGAATGAGTGGTGGATGTCTGCAGAAAACTGTTAATCCAGTGTCCAAAACAAAAAATTACAAAGGATTTAAAGACATTTACTCACAGGATGCATAGTATTAACAGAATAATTCTGAATATTCCTTCTTTGCATGATATGCTGCTTCACACCCTAATATGAATTACTGATATGAATAAAGGACTGTGAGCTCTTCCGTGTGACTCAATGAGCAAGTTTAGAAAATGCATCAAAAGGAAGTTAGAACACTCTTGTTCCTAATGTGATTCTGTACCCTGACAACTGGACAGACTGTATGTTTTTTTTATAGTCTGTGTTTAGGCTGTAAGTACTTTTCATAAAACTGTGCAAGTTGTGATTTTTTTTTTTGTCTGTTTTGTTTAGGTAATAATATTACAAAAATATTTAAGGCGCTTCTTGGCAAAGAAATTGGTAGAACAACTAAGAGAAGAAAAACTGAAGCGAGAAGAGTGGGTGAGAATGGAGGATCAGAGGAAGAAAAAAGAAAAGGAAGACAGACTGAAACGAGAATATGAGAGGAGAATGAACCCCAAAACAAGAGATGACTTTGACCTACTCTACCACGCCTTGGAACGTATGTTTGAACTGCATCATTCTGCTTATATCTACTGTACCACTAATCACAGTGTGTGTACGGGTGTGATTATTACATAAAATACTGATATTTTTTAACAACTATGAACAATTATTTTTATCCTTACTGTCCGTGTTATTGTGATTTTGGTGTTACTTTGCTAATTGCTTAAGGATGTCTGTCTCTTTTTGCCTGCATTCCACAGCTATTTTTGCAGCAATCCTCTGCTTGATATACAACTTATTGCTTGAATAATAATTTTCTTTAATTCCCCCAAACCACCATCACAACAAGCAGCCATAAAATATTATTCTGAAGTAATAATGTAGTCTTTCACTGTAAAGCTGTAAAAAAGTTATATATCTTGACTTTAAACGTCCCTTTCATGCACTTGAAAACTTTGAACTCTTTGAAACATGGTCAGTGAAAAAAAGGTATCTACTTTTCCTTTAGAAATTTCCACTGTAGCTCTTGTACAATTTTAGCCACTTTATTAACTGTTGTCACCCTGTTTTTGGCTTCTTCGGTAATGGTTTGCAGAAGTTGATTATTATTTTTACTTTCTATGTCCATACTGTCTGTGAGAGAGGCAATATATGAAGCTGTGTAAGTCTGACATTTCAACTCTGTGTTGTTAAAATGTTGCAGTTTTAAATCCATACTCACACCACTCAAGCAAACACACACACACACACACACACACACACACACACACACACACACACACACACACACACACACACACACACACACACACACACACACACACACACACACAGATCCATGATCCATAATACAGTCCTTTTAGTTTTTGGTCCACTGCAATTAACCATCTCAAGATGAAAGAAAAGATGGAGGAGTGTGAAGTTAAATGCATACCTAGGTTCACTTAAAATGGTGATGGTAGATGGTGCCCAGTCCAGGGATCAGCAGGAGGGTTCTTTTGTGATCTGAAGCCAGGAACGTTGTAATGATAAACGAAGGGGAGAACAGATATTAGTCAAATCTTTGTCCAGGTAGATCCATCTTTTAGGTACCTGGAGGCCTTTTCCTCTTTGGCTTGCTAGTGAAAGCTTTGAGAGTTAGACCCCCAGCAGGTATCTTGTGAGGTACATCCTAAAGTAAACAATCTCCGCGGTATCCCCGAAGTCTCAAAACAACCCACTAAACAAGTATAGTGGGTCCAAAAACAAAACAGCGTAAGAAACTTCTCTGCGTGGAAGATTTTCAGTCCATATATCTCTAGTTAATCACTGTATATTAATCAGATCAGACAGTAGTAGTAGAAGTAGCGAACTTAAACTCATCCTAAGTAAAAAAAAAAATAATTAAAAATATATAATTGTACAGAATTACTAAGTATTCAAAAGTAATCCAAGCAAGGAAGGCAGTCCATCAGTGTAGATCTAACCACAGCCAAGGGTACATCTATTGGGGAAGTCTCTGATTTCATCCTGGATTGGCGTACCATCACCAAGGACAGGTAGATTCCTGACTTAGTAGAAAAAATGCCTGCATCTCAGAAATCTGATTCCCTCTTAGCAAGATCATCATACAGAAATCAAGTTGTCTTTGCAGAGCTCTTGAGATAGTCCCAAATGACCCTAGTCTGCTGCTCAAATGACCCTAAACATTGTCCGTCTTTCAGAATGAGGTCATGAGTTTTATTTAACTTCAGCCTTTTTTAGATCTGAAGTGGATGAGAGACTTTTTTGCCAGCACATGTATCAGTGGAGTTGATGAGTACATCTGATGCATCAAGTCCTGGATGTTACTTCCAGTTAGATTAAGTCCTTGATGCTGAACGATACCAGATGGTGACACTAGACAAAGTAAAGAAACAAGAGCAGATGGTGACACTAGACAAAGTAAAGAAACAAGAGCAGATGGTGACACTAGACAAAGTAAAGAAACAAGAGCAAACGTAATGGAAATAAAGACTGGCAAGCCCTTTCACCTTTTATAAATCTTATTTCTGCCAGTGCTTCTTCTCAGTGAAAGAAAGCATTTTAGCCATATGCAGGATAAAAATTATATCTCCTAAACAAGCATTTGTTTCAATACAACCACTCTTGGGTATCCTAATTCCAACTTACCTGGCACAATGCCATCCACAAAAAAACAGTTTCCTTTGGCACAGAGATTCCCATCCTTGAGTCGCAGTTTAACTTTTCAGTCCCCATCTTTCAGGCAGTCTTCAGCTGGCAGCAGATAGTTTCAAAAGCTGGAGGTACCTGTGGTGACTTTTTCATTCCATTAAAACAACAAACATTCTATCTTGGCCATTTCCCTCAAGTTTAGAATAGGCAGATATAGGTATTTTACCCCACCCCACCCAGTGTTTGCATTTTATTTTTCATGTGGAATAGTGCCATATAAATTTTTGAAGTATGAGAAAAGGACTTTATTGGGCTAAATTGTTTGAAATGAGATTGATTGATAGGTTTGATGAAAGCTTGTTTGGATTTGATTAGAGTGTTTTTAAAGTTTAAACCTTCCACTTGTTAAAAAAAAAAGTATGGACTAATTTATTCGCTGGATTCGGGTTACAGTGCAGGGTTGAATAGTTAAAACAGACACTGGTTGACAGGTTTGATGCAAACTTGTTTCGACTAGTTTGTTTGTGTGTGTGTTTGCTTATTTATGTATTTTATTTTAAATTTTAACCGGCTGCGGTGGTGCAGTGGCTAGCGTTGTTGCCTCACAGCAAGAGGCTCTTCGGTTCGATTCTTAGCTGGAGTTCCCTCTGTGCAGAGTCTGCATGTCCTCCCTATGGCTGCATAAATGATAAAGACATGCAGGTAGGTGTGTGCGTGAATGGGTGTGTCTTCCATGAAGGTTGGGCGTCGGGCTGGCACCTTGGCACCGTAAAAATCCACTGCCAATCATTAGCGGACCAGAGTTCCACTGTGGCGACCCCCTAACTGGGAAAAGCCGAAAAGACAGCAATTTTATTTTTAATTTTAAACCTTCCAATAATAAAACCAGGTGTGTGCAGATTGGTAGCCTGAAGGTGAGGAACGCTATTGCCTGCATTTTAAAATACAACCTAAAGAAGGGTCTGAGAAGATATTTTATGGAAATAGAAATGCTAACCATTGTGCTGATTCTAATAAGAGTTTTATTTTCATTACTTGTCCTCCCATGTTGCCTTGTTAAATTTTAATGTTATCATTTTGTAACTACTCAGCTGGTTATTTGCTATAATTCTGGATTTATTTGTTTGTTTTTTGTTTGTTTATTTATTTATTTTTTTGTCAGAAAATATTATTGATGCTTTATGGCACAATGCTGTCTGGGGTCTGCACGGGTAGGTTTTACTGTGAATGGGCACCATTTTCATTTTAAAATGCTACTGTGCAAGGTAACTTCAGCATCCAGGTGCTAGCCATGGTGGCAGGGACCTTGAAGGAGAAGGATCTCTATGCCCCTTTCCTGTTTGACAGCTCCTGGTATGTTCAATAAGGTAACTGAATCCTTGGCTCAGTGCTCCTGAATGTGCAGATTTTCATCTTTCTAAACTCACAGAAGTTCCTTATTCCAGAGAATAGCTTCACTAGGAACGAACTAGGTACTCTTTATTGTCATTTTTCTCCATAATGGCCCAGGAGGTCATGGCTTTGGAATCATGAGTAAAGACACAGCAGATGGTCCAAGCACAGTCCCTTCTCTTTCTTCTGTGATTAAACTCATTAATGTTTATCTAAACTGAAACTATATTTTTGTTATTACTGACAATTGTTATACTACATTTTCCCTAAATAGTTGAATTATCTCATGAAGTTGCTGCTTACATAATATGTTGTGCTATGTTACATTATGTTTTTTTGTAATTTATTTCTTTTTTTCCTGAGTAACCCTCTAAAAATGTATATTGTCCAGTAGAGCTACTGAATTGCCCAGCAGAATTAATCTCGAAAACAAAATCTAGGTAAATAAATGAATTAGTAGTTGCTGACAGTGATCATGGCTCCATTCATATGTCTAAGGATGTGGGTGCTGTAATGAGCAAAGTGTTTTTTGTGGCTGCGGAGTTATCTTTCAGGCACAGATCTTTGGTGTTAGACTCTTCTCGATGTGCTTTTCAGTGGCTTCAGGTATCACGATCTTCTCAATGGGCTTTTCAGTGACTTCAGGTATCATGATCTTCTCAATGTGCTTTTCAGTGGCTTCATGTATCACGATCTTCTCAGTGGGCTTTTTAATGATGAGCTATTTCCACAAATCTTACATTCCTGCAGAGAACCATTAATGGATCCTTATGATAAATGTTTTACTAGCAGAGTGTAGAACTTCTCTTGACTCTTCCATTAGTCAGTGGTAGAGGACCCCAACCTGCGATAGAAGAAGGAATTCCGCATCAAACAGATGGAGTTATTGGCAGCGTTTCCTGCATTGACAGCTTTGGAGCAGGAGCTGAGATGAGAGCTCATCTTCCTGCAGTAAGACAGCCAATAGGTCATAAACTGGTCACCTTTAAAACAGTTCACATCTGGGAGAACTGAATGTGTGGGCCGACTTTCTGAGTTGCAGTTTTAGTACAGTCACAGGACTGAGATTCAGAACGTCATGTCTGGTCACTTTCTGCTGGGAGTTGCCCACCTTAGAAATGAATCTGCACTCCATTTGGGAGAATACACTCATTTTATTACGGTTCCTAGATAAGGGCATTTGGGAGTTGATGGTGACTTCATTATCTCTGCAATGGCAAGACAGATTCCTGTATGCATTTCCTATTCCCTCTGATTCAACATGTTATTGCTAGGTTTGGAGAAGACCAAGACTCATCCTCATTGTCTCTTGATTACTGAGAAAGGCATAGTTTAACTTCTGAAGTCCTTAAAACTGCAGAAAACTATTCCATTTCAAGTCAAGGAGGCCTCTTTCATTTAGGCGACTTGCTGCATCGTAGAGCCTGGCTGCAAGCTAATATCCATTCCTTGTTCAGGATTTTCTAGCCACAGACTTCGGGTTGATTGAGTTTGCCATGAAGCCTGCCATTTTGCTGATGGTTCTGATCTATCTCAGACACCCATAGGACTTGGAACTTAGTGTCCTTTGTCTCCCCTAAAAAGAGTCCATAGGACTAGTGGGTCGAACGTAGTCAACAACAGTATAAATGTCAGTTAAGTATATGACACGGGTCTTAGTTATTCTAGAGTCAAGGTACATGTCTTTGGCATCTTCACCCATCATGACTTAATGGAGGACAGAACTGTTGCCCAGTATTACCAAAATAAGCAGCTTCTCAAGGAGATTCGGAATCTTTCCCAACTTTGAAGAACAGACCCTTATCTTCATGACTAATAGGGTCACCATCATCTCTTTGGTTGTTGCTGGTATCATTGCTCTTAAGGTTGTCAGTTGGAAGAAGTTTTTCTTCTGCCTCTGCTCAAAGACTCTTGTTTTCATTGTGCTATTGTCATGGAACTGTCTCAGGTCCTTCACAAAATATTTGATCTGACGTTGTCAATCTTCATCTATTCTTGACTCTTGGGTAGTCAGTTCTGATCCTCAGAACCAGTCTGGTCATTATACAGCTTGCGCCAGCCAAAAATCTCTTGAGCTAATAGTCTACCCACAATGTCCTTCTCCAATTTACCTAAGATCTCGTTACCCTCTTATAGCAAGACACATCGATGACTCTCCTCTAGCAGCTAAGTAATATTTAAAATATATTAGTCTTTCTACCTTTCTTTCCTATAAAACCTTAATATTCTTCATTTCTCTACCCACCTTTTTCACTTGTGAGTGTGTTTCCTTACCCGTTGGTATTCTTTCTCTACCATTGCTAGTAACTGTACTTCTATACCTGTTGGTATTCCTTTCCCTGTCTTCATTGGTAGTTTTTCCTCTCTCCTTTTTTCTCTACCATTTTGGTAGTTCTTTCTACCACTGTTGGTATAACTTTCTCCCTTTCTAATCTATCTGTGTGTGTGTGTGTGTGTGTGTGTGTGTGTGTGTGTGTGTGTGTGTGTGTGTGTCTATATGTGTGTGTGTGGTGTGACTGTTGACTTTTTTCTCTGTCACTTGTCAGAATGGCATATAAGTCCAAAGGCATGACTGGATTTAAGCAGTGCCAGGATTGTGGCCAAAAAATGCCTAACTCTGATGGGCATTCAGCTTGTGTTTATTGTCTAGGTGCTCCTGAGTGCTCCATCTGCCAGCCCTTCAGTACTAGGGCCTTGGTAGAACATCAAAACAAGCTTATTCTTAAAGGGCTTTTTAAGACCCCCTTTGAAGAAGCTTTATCTAAGTCCGATAAGTCTCCAAAGGCCTCTGGTTCCAAAACTAGTCTCTCGGTGCTGATGTCTCCATTGGCACAGACATCAAGAAAACATAAGTCCCCTTCTGTTGGTTACTCCTTGGAACTGAGAGCTAAAGTTTCAAGGCTCTCGGAACTGATTTCTTCTTTGGCACTAGTCACCTCAGTGCCTTCAGCACTGACACCAGCATTGGCACTGGCTCCAGCACCAGCACCAGCATTGGCTCTTTTAGCTTCCATGTCGGTGCCAACATCTCCTTCTGCACCACAACAGGTCATCCCCCCTCTTCATTGCCAAAATTGATCCTCTTTATACACCCTGGACAAAGTATTGCCCTTCCATTGACCCCTTCTTTGTTCAACTTCCCAGTCCATTTAGAGTATCCTCTCTATCACTATAAAACTGAATTGAAGATTAAATATCATGAAAGGAATTAAGATAAAAAGATAATGCTGGCATATAACAAGTTGCAATGTTATCAATTTATTAAGATGAAAATCAGTTATTAGGTTGAATATTATTTCAAGTATAATAATATTATTTGTTTAACAATATTTGTGGTCCACAAGACTGTCTAATTTATACACTAAGTAATCTGAATGTTTCTAACACATTGAATTGTTCTGTTTAATGTACTTATGCTTGTTAATCAAAGAATATATTTGTAATTTTTGGAGTTTTTCTCATCAGGCCTCTGCTGAAAACGGGCTACTAGCCCAGTCAGACTTTCCCGGTAAACATAAATAAATAAATAAATAAATAAATAAATAAATAAATTTGTAGAAAGGCCAGAATCTCCCTCTAGATTGTCTGTTCACTCCTCCAGGAGTCTCACAGAGGTTGATGTGGTGAGATTGGTGGACCAGCTCCTCAGGGCTAGGGGTCTTTCTTCTTCTTCCTAACCCCCTCTTCCTCCTAGAGCAGGGATGTTTTCTTCCAGGATTCCTCCGGTTATTACTCCTCTGACCTTCTCAGAGGCTTTAGAGCTCCACACTCCGACCACTCAGGTTCCTATTGCTCTGGCACTGACAGCCCCCTTACCTTTGGTTCTGGACTCTGCCCTGATTTCATTGGTTCCTTCAGAACCAATGGATTTCTGGGATCGTGGCTCTACTGCCCGGCCTGAGAGGTTTGAGTTGACTCCTGTATTTTATTCAGAGTCATCCTTACCTCTTGGGACTCCGGTGACTGGGGGTCCTTCCTTATCTCCAGCCTTGGAGGTAGGTCTCTCGGGGTGGGGTGTGACCCGAGTTCCGAGTTCATCTTTCTCAGTTCCAGGCTCCCATCCCTCCTAATGGGGGGGCCTGTTTTCCAGGCTATGGAGAGAGCATTGGCCACTGCAGGCTCTCAGGTGGCTCCTGCTGTGTCAGAGTTTCATCCTCTGATCCCGTCTTACCAGGAGCTTCCACCAACCTCTGCACCTGGACAGCATGCTCCAAGGTTGCAAGATATCGCAGTTGAGGATCACCCTTCTTCTGAGACCTCCTCAGACATTCCCAGTGAGGAGCCTCCATGGAAGAAAACATGTAAGAAGAAACACCTGGACTACTCTGAAGAGTCTGTCACTTAGGACGCTGATTTTGATGATGGGGAGGGTTCTCCCCTCAGTCACCCCCAGAAGATGTCTCCTTTGGAGACAGTCTTGAGATTCTTAAACAGGGGGTAACTGGAAGCCCATAGACCCTACCTCTGAAGAGTCTGTGTACTTGCAAGCCTTTGGTTCTCATCTATCTACTTCCTGGGTGACCCTTCCCACTGCCGATCTCATCAAACTGATCACTCAGCTGGCTTGGAAGTCTCCTGACTACATAGAACCAATTCCCTGGAGACCAGATAAAATCCTTTCTACACCTGAGGACCACCAACAGTGGACTAAAGGATTAGCAGTAGATGCCATGGTGGTAGCAGTGACCACCAAAAAGGAACTCACTGAGAAAAGTTCCTCTGTTCATCCTCCTAACCAACAGTCTAGAGCGATGGACAGATTTGGAAAGCAGGTCTATAAATCATCGACCTTTGCCTTAAGGTCCTTAAATTTTCTGGCACACTTCGCTAGGCCAAGGGATCTGATTAAGGAACTATCGAACACCCTAGTAGGAACTGTATCTGATTAGGTCCAAGAAACAGTGGCATCTCAGTTAGCTTCCCTGGAGTCTCTTTCTAATTCATCCATGAGGCTCATTTCACATGCAGCCAAAATGATGATCAGGTCAGCTGGTTCAGGCGTTCCTATCGGACAACATGCCTGGATGTGCCTGTGTGAGTTTGTGGAACCATTCAAGTCTTCCTTTGTCAATGATCCTTTTGATGGATCTTCTTTGTTTGGCCCCAAAGTTAAAGAAACTCTAGCCAGCTGTGAGAAGGATGGGAAGACCCTCTCTGCTGTGGGCATATGATTTTCTACTCCTCAATGATCCTACTCTAGGAATCAAAGGAGTGGGAAGATGTGGTTCAAACTGTCCCAAGGGCCTTTCCAGGACACATGTGGTGGAGGCTCCCTTTGGGGCAGATGTGGGAGCTCTAATGGAAGACCCCAACCCTGAGGATGAGGTGGCCTGCAGAATCAGTGTTCCAGAGACACTTTCTGTGGCCAACCCTAAGAGCGCTCCTGAAAGGGGACCCAATTGCTTACCTCTGGAAGCGGTCGGGGGATGATTTTCTCTGCATGCAAAAACCTGGCAACAGAAAACCACAGATGTTTGGGTGCAGAGAATTATTACCAGAGGTTATTCTAGCCCCTTCACCCATTATCCCAGATGTCTCACAAGTCTTCCTGATGTTACACCCAATCAGAGAGACCAAGCAGCCTTAGAAATCCAAAAGCTGCTAGAAAAAAAGAGTCACCCAAGAAGTCCCACCAGACCAGATAGGATCTGGATTTTACTCAAGGTTCTTTTTAGTGCCAAAAAATACAGGGGACTGGAGACCTATACTGGATCGCAGCCTTCTAAACAAATTTGTTCAACAGTCCAAATTCTAGATGGTCACAGTTCGATCTGCACTTCCCTTTTTGGAGGAAAATGATTGGCTGTGCTCTATAGACCTTCAAGACACGTACTACCACATAAAAATGGACAAACACTCCAGAAGGTTTCTCCGCTTTCAGCTAGGAACCAGTCATTTTCAGTTCAGGGTGCTGCTCTTTGGTCTCACCACAGCCCCCCAGGGTGTTCACCAAATGTATGGCAGCAGTAATAGCTCACTTGAGACTGCACAGATTCTGTGTGTTTCCATATCTAGATGACTGGCTCATCACTGCTTCCACCAGGCATCTACTGCTACAAGCAACAGAGTTCATTCTGCAATTGTTCGTGAGATTGGGAATCCCAGTCAATCAAACAAAATCTCAGCTAAGCCCCTCTCAAGATTTAGAATTCATAGGAGCTCATCTGAACACCACCTCTTGTGTAGCCTCCCTTCCCCAGCAGAGATTACAGAAGATAAAATCCTAAGTACATCCTATTCTTTGCAAAAACAAAGTTCCAGCACTGCTAGTACTTCAATTGTTGGGTTCCATGGCAGTGACCATCACTCTAGTCCCATTAATGAGGTTCCATATGCGGCTACTACAATGTTTTTTAGCATAACAATGGTCTATTATAACCCATCCAATGAACTACCCCATACTAATCACCAGTTGCTGAAAAAATGCCTATTCTGGCGGATGGAATCCAAAGAAATCCTATTAGGCTGTCCATTTTCCCTCCTCAACCCAAGGCCATAGTGACCATGAATGCCTCCCAGATGAGGTGGGGAGGCATTATCTGGGAAGAAGAGTCCAAGGCACCTCGACCCCGATAAAGGCCAATCTGCATATCAGTGTCCTGGAGTTGAAGGCAGCACTTCTAAGTTGCAAGCCTTTCAATCTGTCCTCCCCTAGGGACCATTGCAATCCAATCAGACATAATGTCTGTAGTCTGGTACATCAACAAACAAGGAGGAACCAAGTCCTACCCCATGTCAAGAACCACTGAGAGTGTGGCAATGGGCTATTTCCTCCAAGTGCTTTCTGATAGCAATGCATATCCCGGGTAGTTCCAACGTGATAGTGGACAAGCTGAGAAGATGCATTCTACTGCCTCACGAGTGGTCTCTCAATTCCGAGATAGCGAGGAGGATTTTTTGCCGCTGGGGTCAGCCTTACTCCAACCTTTTTGCATCACCCCAAAACAGCAAGTGCAGATGCTACTTTGACCTAATCTCCCCCTTAGAGGGAGTCACCAAGAGATGCTCTTCTCCTCAACTGGCCCCCCAGGTCTTCTCAATGCTTTTCACCCTTCCCTTTAATTCCACTCTTTCTCAAGAAAGCAGCCAGGTTGAGAAGCAAAGTGATCCTCATTGCACCCTACTGACCTCAACAAATTTGGTTCCCCTTCCTGTGGCCTCATCTAGTTTACCATCCATAGATTCTGGACCAAATCCCAGACCAGCTGCCTCACCCTCACCTATAAAGGTGACAGCTTGGTTCCTCCAATTCCGTTAGTCACCAAGCATAATGATATACCTACCCCAGTGCAGAAAATTCTGCTGGCTTCCCATAGACCATCCACCAGGAAACTCTACCTTAGAAAGTGGAAGAGATTTCAACCTGGGCTTACAATATGATCTTGATCCTTTCTCCGCTCCTTTGGAAAACGTACTAGAACTTCTAGCCATTCTTTTTGATCAAGGGGCTTCCTCCTCCACAGTTAAAGTCCAGTTAGCTGCCATTTCTAACTTCCATAATTGTTTCAGGGTACTTCCTCTATTTTCACTGGACTATGTAAAGTGTTCCTTAAAGGAACACTGTGTTTAAAGCCTCCATTTAAAGACCCTGTACCTCATGGGATCTGACCATTGTTCTTCAGTCTCTGGTGTTTATTCCCTTCGAGCCAGCAGCAACATGCAACCTAAAGTTTCTTTCATGGAAAAAAAATTTCCTTATAGCTATAACTTCTGCAGGATGAGTTTCTGAGATGCAAGCTTTATGCTCAAAATCTCCTTAAATAATTTTCCACAGAGATAGAGTTTCACTCAGAACCAATTCATCCTTTCTTCCGAAGGTAGTCTTAGAGTCCAGCATTAATTAAATCATAGACTTGCCTGTTTTCATCCCTAATTTTTCAACAAAGGCAAATATATCCTACATTTGCTGGATGTTCACAGACAATTATGTTTCTATCTCAACCGAACGAAAGAATTTAGAAAACTAAAACAGTTGATGTGAAGTTGTTAAATCTCGCAGTTTATTCTCACTGATGGGTTCGGAGCCGATTCTCGGCTTCGACACAGCTGATAGCAAGCTCAAGGTTTGCCAGTAGCTCGAGACCAGCCCCTTATCCCACAATGCACTGCTGGAATTACCTCAGATCTAGTTTGCCGCGGCAAGAGAGATCTCGGTGATCCAGCTAGCTCGGACCATTTTAGAAACAAATTAATAGCAAGTCTTTAAAAAGTTTTCTTTTTGTTATATACATATATATATATATATATATATACATATATATATATATATATATATATATATATATATATATATATATATATATATATATATATATATATATATATATATATATATATATATATATATATATATATATATATATATATAGAGAGAGAGAGAGTGTGTTACTTCTATTATCTTTAGATAGTTTTAATAGTTTAAAAATTAGGGCTTGTGGCTTTTCAGTTTGTGTGGGCCTTTAGCCCCTTTTCCTACTATTAATCCCTTTAGTAGTTGGGCTTTTTCTGGGGGCCTCTTAGCCCCATATTTGTATTATATATATATATATATATATATATATATATATATATATATATATATATAAAATGCTGTTGTAGATGGTGCCCGGTTTGGGCTTAGTTGTTTGTGAATCTATCTTACTGTTTTTCTCTTCAGTATGTCAGATGATAGGGAGAAATCCCATCCCAAATCGGGATTCAAAAAATGCCCAGATTGTGTGCAGAAAATGTCTGTCACTGACGGACACATTCAATGTGCCTACTGCTTGGGGGTCAAGCACCTCCAAGACACCTGTAGCATTTGTCACTCCTTCTCTTCAAGAGTCCTCTTGGAGAGAAGGAGGAAACTTATAGACAGGGGATTGCTACAGCAATCTTTTTCGGAAGTTTTGAGTAGCCATGAAGGTGCTAGTATGTCCTCCAAATCCTCAAAATCCAAGTCTACAGATAAGGTCTCCAAAAAAGCTAAAATTTCAGAAGGAGCGTCATCGGTTCCACAGTCATCAGAGCCGAGTGTACCTTTGATTCGGAGCTAGCTCTTAGTATTGGAGCCGGTCTCTGAAGTTCCTTCTTCACCTCTGCTCCAGTCAGCACCTTCAGTGCATTCAGCTAAGTCTTCAGTCAGCCTTTCAGATTTGGACATGGATCGGCTGGTGCAGAAGCTTTTACAGGCACCAGGACTTGCCAAATTGTTGTCGGCTCCGACCAGCTCGTCGGTGCTGAAGACCATGGAACCGGACTTGTCTACTCCTCCTCCGAGCCATACTGGACTCTCGGAGCCAAAGGAAGTTGAACCGATGGTGGTCGAACCCTTGCAGCCGATACCCACACTGGGGTTATCAGCTCCATCTACTCGGATGTCCTCAGCACCAACCGAGGGCTCTAGGAGCCGACACTCTCCCGTTGGCTCTGAGAAGGATAGTCGCACCAACTTGTCAGTGCCAACTCTTCCTCTCGGGGCTTTGGCTCGGATGAGCTCGGCTCCTACCTCAGGCTCGGAGCCCAGGGTTTCAGTGCAGGAGGTTCGGACGGTACTCTCAGGTCCGTCCACTCCTTCTCTTCGGAGCCATGGTGTCTTTGATGCTATGAGGAGAGTTTTGTCTCCAAAGACAACATCAGCAGTGGTTCAGCTTTCCCTATCCCCTCAGGCTCCTGTGTCTACTTCTGCATCTACCGACCCTTCTAAGCGTAGAAACCCCGAGCCTCAAGTACCCCCACAGGGTGTCCCCTGCTCTTCTGAGACCTCCCCAGATCCCCCCACTGAGGAGGTGCCCAGGAAGAGACTGTGCAAGAGGAGGCACTTAGACTCCCCACAGGAGTCTTTGACATCTGACACAGACTTAGATGAGTCAGAAGGGTCCCCTCGATCCCCCTCTGAGGATATCTCCTTTGCAGAGATACTAGAGATCCTTAGTCAGAGGGGCAATTGGCAGTCCAAGACCCCTACTGAGGATGAGTCTGTGCTCTTGAAGGCTTTTGGGTCTCAACCTTCCACTTCTTGGGTGTCTCTGCCTTACGACAAGCACATGGAACTGATCTCTCGCAAAGCGTGGGAGTCACCGGAGGCCATGGAACCGGTCCCTCATAGACCCAACAAATTCATATATTCCCCAGTGGATAAGTCATTTTTGACAAAAGGAGTGCCTGTAGATGCCATGGTGGTGGCTGCAGCCCCCAAAAAGGAAGTATCTGAGACATCCTCTTCTATCCATCCCCCTAACAGAGATTCTAGGGTCATGGATAGATATGGGAAGTGCATGTTTACTATCCATCCCCCTAACAGAGATTCTAGGGTCATGGATAGATATGGGAAGTGCATGTTTAGTTCAGCGACTTTTTCTCTGTGATCGCTGAACTACTTAACCCCTTTTACAAGACTACAGAGAGACCTCCTGAAAGAGCTAGGAGATGCTCTCCAGGGTTCAGTAGCTGCAGGGGTGGCCGACAAAGTCAATGCCCAGCTCGCTACCCTTAACTCAGTAGTGAACTCGTCCATGTGTCTCATATCCTATGCAGCTGATGGTTTGAGTAGAGCCTCTAGTTTGGGCATTGCTCTTCGCAGACAAGCCTGGATGCATCTGTGTTCCTTTGCAGAACCCTTCAAGTCTTCCTTTATTAATGCCCTATTCGATGGCTCATCACTGTTTGGGCCCAAAGTAAAGGAAACTTTAACCAGATGTGAACAGGAAGGCAAGACTTTATCTGCCGTTGGGGTCCATTTTTCCACTCCTACTCGGCCCTACCCCAAGGGCCCTAGGGGGGGGGAAATGTGGTTCCAAAAAACTCAGGCAGCCTTTCAGGACACACGTGGTGAACCCCCTCTAGAGGCAGAGAAGGGAGTTATAACAGAAGATGCCACCCCCGTGGCAGAGGGGGTCCACAGCAACAGGGGGACAGGGGTCAGTTCTCCGGTCAGTCCTACCAACGCCCTTGAAAGGGGGCCCGACTGTTCGGCTCTGGAGGCAGTTGGGGGTCACTTGTCTTTGTACCCAGAAGCCTGGCTAAACATAACATTAGATACTTGGGTACAAAGCATCATTTCCAGAGGATATTTCATACCGTTCTTTACCCCTCCCATTCCTATCAAAAAAATCCCAGATGTTCCACCCAATCTCAGGGAACAAGCAATCATAGAGGTCTACAGATTGCTAGAAAAAAGAGTCATCCAGCCAGTCCCATCGACCAAGTCAGATTCGGAACTTACTCAAGATTCTTTTTGGTACCAAAGAAAACAGGGGACTGGAGACCTATCTTGGACCTCAACAGACTCAACAACTTCGTAAAGAAAGAGAAGTTCCAAATGGTCACGCTTCAGTCCATTCTTCCCTTTTTAGGGAAAGGCGATTGGATGTGCTCCATAGATCTCAAGGACGCGTACTATCACATAAAGATGGACAGATGCTCCAGAGATCATCTGCGCTTCCGGCTGGGAGACAGTCATTACCAGTTTTGAGCTCTGCCCTTTGGTCTCACTTCCGCCCCCAGAGTGTTCACCAAATGTATGGCAGTGGTCACGGCTCACCTGAGGCATCTAGGATTCCAGGTGTTTCCATACTTTGACGATTGGCTCCTCACCGCTACCACCAGGCATCAATTGACTCAGGCAACACAATACACCCTGACACTCTGCCATCAATTGGGCATTACGATCAACTTCGAAAAGTCTGCCTTATCGTCATCTCAGCATACCATTTTTATAGGAGCAGAGTTAGACACCTCAACCACCACTCTATGTCTCCCTATCGAAAGAGTCTCTCTTCTCCACCAAAATGTCAGCTCACTGGTGTCAAAGAACAAAGCTACAGCAGCGGAGATATTGAAAGTACTTGGTTTGATGGCGGCAGTAATCCTGGCTATACTACTCGCAAGGATGCATATGCAAATCCTTCAATGGCTCCTCTTTGCTCAGTGGTCTTACCGGAAACTACCAATGCATCACATGATTCTTATCACGGATTCTTGCAGGAGAGACCTTCGGTTGTGGTTGACGTCTCTTTATGTTACAATAGGAAGACCCTTTGTTCCCCCCCAGTAGCCACTGTGACCACAGACGCTTTCCTAATAGGGTGGGGGGGGGGGCATTTTCAGGGAAAGACTGCCCAAGGCACATGGACAGATCAAGAATCGCATCTGCACATCAATGTTCTAGAGCTAGGAGCAGTACTTCTAGCATTGCAGTACTTTCAGGACTCTCTCCCTCTAGGGACTATTGCAGTTCAGACCGACAACATGTCAGTAGTCTGGTACTTGAACAAGCATGGCAGAACCAAGTCCTACCCCCTTTGTCGAGAAGCCCTCAGGGTCTGGCAATGGGCAGTGTCATCCCAGCGTTTTTTGTTAGCAGCGCACATCCCGGGGAAATCCAACGTCATAGCAGACAAGCTAAGCTGGGCAATATTACTCCCTCATGAGTGGTCTCTCAAACAACAGGTTGCGGAGTTGATTTTCCACAAATGGGGCCAGCCTTGCTGCAACCTTTTTGCCAGCCACATCAGTTGAAAATGCAGAAGCTACTTTGCCCTGATACCACCTCTGGGTCATCCCTCGAGAGATGCAGTTTTACACGATTGGCCCCCGGGTCTCCTTTATGCATTTCCACCCTTCCCATTAATACCCAGATTTTTACAGAAAGCAAAATCGCTGGGAGGGAAGGTTATACTCATAGCCCCCTACTGGCCTCGACAGATTTGGTTTCCGTTTCTCCACCATCATCTGTTGGAGGATCCATCGATCCTGGACTCAGTACCAGACCTTCTGACGCACCCGTCAGGGGACATTCATCCTTCTCTGCAGTCCCTGAAACTGACTGCTTGGCTAATCCACTTCCCTTAACTGCCAGGCTTCATTCAATTTCAGAAGATACAAGACAGATTCTCTTGTCTTCTCACAAGCCATCTACCAGGAAAATATATGGCAGTAAATGGAAAAGGTTCTCAGTTTGGGCCAACACGCAGAACATTGACCTTTTTCGAGCTCCACTATCTTCGATTTTGGAATTTTTGACAAAAATTTTTAAGGAAGGGGCAGCAGCTGCTACAGTTCGAGTTCAGTTAGCTGTTATCTCAAATTTTCACCTTGGTCTTGATGGCTCAAATATTATGAGCCATAAATTATCCAAAACCTTCCTTAAAGACGTTCTTCATATGAGACATCTGATCAAAATTCCCTTTTCTCCCTGGAATTTAAACTTTATGCTGTCTCAGCTTATTCTTCCTCCCTTTGAACCAGCTTTTTCTTGTGCTTTAAAATTCTTATCTTGGAAAACAATTTTTCTTGTGGCCATTACGTCTGCCCGCAGAGTGTCAGAACTTCAAGCATTATCCATCAGAGCACCCTACATGATCTTCCATGCTGATAGAATATCTCTCAGAACAAACCCCTCATTTTTACTTAAAGTCTGTTCTGAGTCAAATATCAATCAGGTCATTGAACTACCAGTGTTCTTCCCCAACCACTCTAACAAGTTGGAATATATGCTGCACAAACTTGATGTTCACAGACAGCTCAGATTTTATCTTGATAGAACTAAGGATATTAGGAAATCAGATCAACTTTTTGTATCCTTCTCAGAAGCAAGAAAAGGCAATCCAGTGGCTAAAACAACCTTATCTAAATGGTTATCCGATTGTTTATCCTTTGTTTATGAAAATACGAACATGCCTTTAACGCACAAACCAAAAGCTCATTCTACCAGAGCTGTCTCTACCTCTTCTGCTTTTCAAGCTAAATTGCCCCTTGATGATATTTGCACTTCAGCCACTTGGTCTAACCCTCATACCTTTATCACACATTGCAAAGTAGATAAGGCTTCTAGGGACAGGTCTTCCTTTGGTTTTACGGTATTGAAGAACATACTCCCATGAGCTACCCAGGGTTGAGGGTGCTAGGGACGCTACCCATCAGTGAGAATAAATGGCGAGATTTAGCAACTTCACATATAGAAGTTATGTACTTACCATAACGTTCCATGTGAGTTGTTTATCTCGCCTTTATTCTCACATCTCTCCCTCCTTCCCCCTCCTGGCTGACTGTTGACTTAGAGGCTAGTGCCATCCTGGTTATTCAATACTTCTTCTTTCCCTTTGGGAACTGTTCTTTGTAGATATATATAAGAGAGTATGTATAGGTTGTATATATGTATATATACGTATAGACTATTATTCGCAGCAAAAAAATCTGAGGTAATTCCAGCAGTGCATTGTGGGATAAGGGGCTGGTCTCGAGCTACTGGCAAACCTTGAGCTTGCTATCGGCCGTGTCGGAGCCAAGGATTGGCTCCGAACCCATCAGTGAGAATAAAGACGAGATAAACAACTCACATGGAATATACTTCCATAGGCCTACCCAGGATCGAATGTAGCTGGGGACTCTGTCCCAAGAGTCAAGTATAGATGAAGATTGACAACATCAGATAAAGAAGTTATGTCTTACCATAACATTCCATTTGTGTTGTCAGTCTTCATCTTGGCATCCCACCCTCCTTCCCCCTCCTGTGAATTCCTGGAGGAGTGAACTTTTTTCCTGGGTGCATTGTTAGGGTTCACCTTGGACATGGCTTCTTTATATTTGCTCATGGTTCGTCTGGCTTTTTATAAGTCTGCAAACTCAATCTGGGATAAATTGGAGAGGGGCGTTGTGGGTAGAGTATTAATGTAAGACATTTTTGGCTGGTATGAGCTGTATAATGGCCAGACCGGTTTTGAGGTTTGGAACCAACTACCCAAGAGTCAAGACTAGATGAAGATCAACAACACAGATGGAATGTTACGGTAAGACATAACTTCTTTTTATTTCTGTTGGTTTTGGTAAGATAATGAACAGTGGAAGCCAAATTTTTGCTTAGATTAAAATCTTTTCAGTTATTTCTAGGAAAGCTATAGAGTTCATATATTTTTAATGCACTGCTGAATGCATTATAGTATTTTTTTTGTAGGGGAATATAGCTCTGGTTAATATCACCTCTGCTGTACCATTTTCAGTGAATATATTATTTCTGTTAATACCGATTCTGCTTAGATAACTGTATACTGTACATAGATTACTGCTGCTGTAGCCTAAGCAGTATGGGTCTTAGCCTGTACACTGGCCAGCTTCTCAGAGCTTTGGGCATTTTCCTTGCACTCCAAATACCAGGAGCTCATTCGAAGCCCCATATAAAAGGCAGTTGGAGTGCAAATGCTTCAGAGATTTTTTTTCAGCCGAAGTGTGCATTTCTGCAGCAGGTGTAGTAAATTTGTCAGTCAGCCAGAGATCCTTTAAAAGCTGTGCAGATAAATCCCCACTGGGAAAATCCATCCTATTTTACTTTACTTTATGGGGAAAACTTGTATTTTTTCTGTCAGAATGTTAACTTTTGCTATGAAACATCAAGTGATCTGGACTGTCTTTACGTATTTGAAAGTAATATTTATGTGGGGGCTTGTGTAAACTTATGTGAGGATAAGTTTCTACTTTGACTAAAAATGCATTCAACTGTTAAACTTGTATGTGTTTGGGACATGATATTGTGGTTGTGGGAACTGTAAGTGGTTTACTTACCTCATAACCACTTCATGTCCTTCCATATTACTGTTGCGGTATTCCTAACTTAATGGATCTCCTGCCAAGGATAACCCAATGTCTGGCCAGTATAAAAAAGCTTTTAGAATTTATAGACATCATACAGCACATGTATGCTCCCTGTGCAAGGTGTAAGGCATAAAGGTGATGTATGGATATACGTACCTCAGAACATCTTTGTCTTCAGTCTGAATACCATCATTGAACATTGGCCCGAACACTCTTCTTCTGTACTTGTTACTGAGCCATTTCTCAGATAAGTGTCCCACTGGGGTTCTTTCTTATCTTCTTTTAATTTTGTTGATGTGAGTTTACATGTCATCCAGAAATGGAAAGTGTCAGTGTGGGAGGCAGATTCCTCATAAAGATCATCATGAACAGTGTCTCATCTGTTTGGATGCTTCTCATGACCATAAGCAGTGTTCTGTTTGCCAAACATTTGTTCCTAAGACCCTAAGTAATTGCCTCGACTCCTTGTCTACTTACCCAGAAAACCACCATCTAAAGTTGTTGGTGCAAGGTTCTATAGCAGAATATTCCCATCCTGAGGGTCAGGCACCTGCCAAGAAAAAGGCTAAAATGTCAGGTCTGATTCCCTGGACATCTTTCTCAAGGCTGGTGAAAGCCTGGAAGATTATCTGGTTGTCATTTCGTATTCCTCTGCTGTGATCCTGTCAGAGACCAGTATGGATCCCAACTTCTTGCTCGTCCTCAGCGGCTTTGCAGATGTTTGCTACAGATGTTGAGGAGGAACCTTGACTGATTATATCCAAGGGACCAAGAGGGATTCTGCAGATTGTAGACTGGGAGGAGATTCCCTCTATGCTGGTAGAGTGCTGGCAGGGGTCCAATCCTCCTAGGATTTTTCATGCAGACATCCCTCAAAAAAAAACAAGCATATTTCCCCAGCTGTTAAAGATCTGCAACATGAATGGCAGGATTTCACTTAGGAGTTGTTTAGTGCTTTAATGGCTTTAAAACCTTTTCAAACAGTCTCCGTGCCTTCTCCTTGGTTACCTACTCCTCTTAAGAGGCCTAGAGAGCAAGACTCCTCTGATGAGGATCTGGATTCTGGAGAAAAGCCCTTATAATACTCTTCTCAGATCCCTACTCCTTTGGATTATGGGTATGAGGAAGAGGATTATATTAGCCAAGATTCTCCTTTAAAAAAACTCTCTTTTTGGGACACTATTTCACGTATGATGGAATATTTCAAGTGGGATTGTTCACAGGTTTCTGATATTCAGAAGAGGTATTATGAACTCCTCCAGATGGAGTGTCCCAAACCCTCTGCTGTTCCTCCAGTCTTGGCTGCCTCTTATATATCTTTTCTGCAGCCTCTGTTGCCCCTGATTCTTAGCCTCCAGCGTCCAAGAAATCTGACAGATTTTACAAGATGTCTGATGATTGTAAATTTCTATATAAATGTCCTTCTGCTGATCCTTCTGTAGTGACTGTTTCTTCTGACAAAAGTAAGGATGTTATGTGATCCTATCTCGCCTACATTCTGAATGATGGGTTCGGAGCCGATCCCTCGGCTTATGCCAAAGAGCGAAGTCTCTTATTGGCTGAGCTTACTATATCCCAGGATGCACCACCAACAGTCCCCCAGATCTCGTTTGCCGCTTAACTGCAAGGACGTGGTCTCGAGCTGGCTGGGCTGAGTAGCTTTATTAACTACTTTTTTCATTCAGTTTTTGTGCTTAAATTTCAAAACAAAAGCCGTTTTAACGGCTATTGCTATTGATATTGATATTGTGTTTGATTGAGACTGAAATTTATTGTGTGTGAGTGTGTAGAGTTTGTTTTGGCGCCCACTTTAATCTAGGGCCTTTTTGGTCAAACTCTCTGACTGAACTTTTAGTGTTCAAGTTCCCGGTTTTTCACTTAAGGTTGTGTTTTACACAGTGTCTGTAAGCTTTTGTCTTTACCGATTCTACAGTGATTAAATTTCCTGTCAGGAATTGTTAGCATTATGTCTCAAGCCCCTAGGCCTTCGGGCTTTAAAAAATGTACTAAATGTGCTTTCAAGATGTCTGTTACTGATGACCATCTACTTTGTGTTTACTGTTTAGGGGCAAAGCACTTGCAGGAGTCATGCAGCGTGTGTCACGCTTTTTCCTCTAGGGTCCTCCAGGAGAGGAAAAATAAATTAATTCTTAAAGGGTTGATTAAACCCTCTTTTGAAGAAGCCTTATCTTCCGCTCCTACTCCTGCCAAAAAGAAAACCAGTCCGTCGGACCCGACTGCCAAGAGACCTAGGCAGGCCTCTCCTTCCAAAGACTTCTCGATGCCTCCAGTATCGACTCCTCGGACTTCGGAGCCGATGGCTGGGGCATCGAGAGGCGGGTCACCTTCGGCTCCACTGCTCGGAGCCGATGTCAGACACTTCCTCCTCGGCGCCAAGTCTACCTCGCACCGATGGAATCTGGTGTGTGTTTCCTCGGCACCGATTCTCATCGAGTCGCCTCGAGCCGGTCCCCTAGTCCATTGGGGCCGAGGAGAGGTCTTCTCGAACCCGTTCTGTTTCCTCTCGGTCTTGAGAATGTCGGATTCTGATATAGACAGGGTGCTCCAAAGACTTTTCCAGTCCCCAGTCTTCCAAAATTGTTTCGGCTCCGACCCAGTTGGCTTCGAGCCGATGGCCATGACCCATCCCATTGCTATTCCTCCTCCGACTGCTTGGCTCCGTGAGCAGGTGCTCTTGGAGCCGGTGGAGATCTCAGGGTCGGCTCCGACCCTTACTCCAACCCGGGCCCTCGGGTCCGGACTTCTTCGGCTGGACCCGAGGGTGATGTTTCGGGACCGATGCTCTCGGTTCCGAGCCTCCCTCTCGGTGCTTCGGCTCTGGACTTCCGTCTACTATCATGGCCCCGGAGACTGGACGCTCCCAGGATTCTGGAGGTCCGGCTTTCAGGGCCATGAGGAGTGCCTTGGCCAAATCCTCTTGCCATCTCTCCGGTTTTACCAGCACCTTCCCTGGGCGTGGAGACTGGATCCTTGGTAGTCCCCCTGTCTATGGCCAGTGGAGCCCCGAGGCCTGAGGTTACCCCCAGTGGGGGTTCCCTTCCTGAGGGTTTTTAGTCCTCTCCAGAGGAACCCCCAAGGAAGAGATCGTGCAAGAGGAAGCACGTGGACTCCCCGAGTCTATCACATCGACACGGATATGGATGATGCAGAGGGGTCCCCTAAGTCGTCCTCGGATGATGTCTCCTTTGCAGACATCTTGGAGATCCTTAAACAACGAGGCGGCTGGATGTCCAAACCTCTGCGGACGAATCAGTGCTCCTCAAGGCCTTTGGGGCTCAGCGCCTCCTGGGTGTCTCCGGCTTCTGGATTTAGTTTGTGATACTGTGGAACCAGTCCCTTCTCGTCCAAACAAATTCTTATCTGCCCCCGAAGGAGTTCCTTACCAAGGGCGTGGCTGTAGATGCCATGGTGGTGGCATCTGCTACACAGCAGGACGTGGCAGAGGCTTCCATCCATCCTCCTAATAAGGAGTCTAGGAGTATGGATAGGCACGGAAGCGCACCCTGACTTCAGCGGCCTTTACCTTAAGGTCTCTGAATTATTTGGCACATTTTACTAGGCTTCAGAGGGATCTGGTCAAGGAGTTGTCAGACTCCTCTCGGTAACCTACCTGAGCAGCTAGCCCAATCCGTTAGCTCTCAGTTGGCTATCCTGGCGTCAATTGCTAACTCGTCCATGAGGCTCATATCTTATGCGGCCGAACAGGCGTGGCTCGTGAGACAGGCCTGGCTCCGCTTGTGTCAGTTTGGAGGCCTTCAAGTCTTCCCTTTGATGGGTCCTCATTGTTTGGACCCAAGGTGAAAGACACCCTTACCCGCTGTGAGCAAGAGGGAAAACGTTATCTGCCGTAGGGGCCCGTTATTCCACTCCTTTCGCCCTACCCAAGGCCAAAGGAGGGGAAAATGTGGTTCGAAATCTAAGTTTTCTCCCAACAGCAGGAAGATTCCCCGTCCAGAGGCAGAGGGCGGGAAATTTTTCAGGGAGACGCCGTCCCAGAGGCGGCAGAGGGCCCGCAATTCTGGAGACCGCGAGTCCTTTCGTGGCTCTTCAGCCTCCCACACATGAGGGATTGCCCGGCTGTGCTGCTCGAGCCAGTCGGGTGTCGTGCCAAGCACCTAAAAGCCTGGGAGTCAATCACTCAGGACAAATGGGTGCTTCGGATAATTGCCGGAGGTTACATCATCCCATTCAAATACTCACCCTCCGTCCAAGAAAATCCCGGACCCACCACCCAGTCAAAGGGAATTAGTAGCCGCAGAAGCTTCAAAGCTGCTACAAAAAGGAGTCATCCAACCGGTCCCCACAGACCAAATCGGATTAGGAAATTACTCCAGGTTCTTTTAGTGCCAAAAGACAGGGGACCTGAGACCAATATTGGATCTCAGCAGACTGAACCTATCCGCTACTTAATCCAAATTCAATGGTCACGTTGCAATCCATTCTCCCGTTGTTGGAGAAGGATGTTTGGATGTGCTCCATAGACCTCAAGGACGCCTATTATCACATACCGATACATCAGGCGTCCAGAAGGTATCTTCAGCCTGGGAGCCAGTCATTACCAATTTTGTGCTCTGCCCTTTGGCCTCACCACAGCCCCAGGGTGTTCACCAAGTGTTTGGCAGTAGTGACGGCTCACCTAAGGAGCCTTGGATTCCAAGTGTTTCCCTATCTCGACGACTGGCTCCTGACTGCCACCACCAGGCATCTACTTATGGACAACCTCAAAGCCACCATCTCCTGGGTGTTTCCCTGGGATTACATTCAATTGGTCAAAGTCTGTCTTGCTGCCCTCTCAGCATAAAGTTTATAGGAGCAGAGATAGACTCAAGATTGATGCGTGTCTTTCTTCCTGCGAAAGGATCCAACCTTACAGAGCCAAGTGCAAGCTCTGATCTCGAGATCCAAAGCCCCAGCCAGGATGGTCCTACAGGTTCTAGGCTCAATGTCTGCCACGGTACTTTTAGTTCCTCTAGCAAGGTTACACATGAGGATTCTTCAGTGGCTCTTATCAACTCAATGGACCTTTCAAGATCTCCCACTCAATCATCTCATCATGATTACGGAAATATGCAAAAGGGACCTGCGCTGGTGGCTTCAGACATCCAACCTAGATCAGGGCAAACCCTTTGTTCTCCCCCCTCCAGCGGTTACCCTGACGACAGATGCCTCCCAGATAGGGTGGGGGGGCATTGTCTGGGCAGGCTAGTTCAGGGATCCTGGCTTCCTCTTCTCCACATCAACGTGTTGGAGATGAGGGCTGTACCGATCCCTACAAGCCTTACACAAGTTCCTTCCTCAGGGTATCATCGCCATCCACACAGACAACATGTCGGTGGTTTGGTATCTGAACAAACAAGGAGGGACCAGATCGTATCCCTCTGCAGAGAGGCCATGAGAGTGTGGGAATGGGCTGTAGCTACCAACCGTTTCTTGGTAGCGACCCACATCCCGAAAGTCAAATGTATTGGCGGACAAATTAAGCAGGACAATTCTCTCTCCTCACGAATGGTCTCTAAACCGCACAGTAGCAGCCCAGGTTTTCAAAAGATGGGAGATGCCGTGCTGCGATCTATTTGCGACTTCACAGGACACCAAGTACCAAAGATTCTTCTCTTTGATTCCACATCAGGAAGTACCGCCATGGATGCTCTAGCTCAACCCTGGCCAACAGGGTTGCTTTATGCTTTCCTCCAATCCACTCCTTCCCAAAGTCATTCAAAAAGCTTCCCAGCTAAGGTCTTCAATGATTCTGATTGCCCCATACTGGCCTCGTCAGATATGGTTTCCTTACCTGAAAAAGCATGCAGTGGACGATCCGTGGACCTTAGACCTGATCCGGATTTGCTAATCCATCAGTCGGGACATTGGCATCAGTCTCTTCAATCTCTGAAATTGACAGCTTGGCTCCTCCACTTCCGACCTTAGTCAGAAGCCACACACTAGACCGAAGTTGTTCACATTTTGTCTTGCCCATAAACCCACCACTAACAAATTGTACCTCAGTAAGTGGAAGAGGTTTGCTATCTGGGCTCAACTCAAGGGCTTAGACCCTATCACTGCTCCTGTCCCAGAAGTTTTGAAATTCTTAACATCCCTATTTAATCAGGGATCTTCTGTCTCAACTATTAAAGTTCAACTAGCTGCTATTTCTAAATTCCATGAATCTACGGATCCTCCTTTGATGAGCAGCAGGCTATGCAAAACATTCATTAAAGGTGCGAGTCTGTTAAGACCACCAGTTTTCATCCTGCACCTCCGTGGGATCTTGATTTAGTGCTAACATCTCCCCCTTTTGAACCGGCTGCTACATGCGAATTAAAATATCTGTCATGGAAAACGGCTTTCTTAGTGGCTATTACTTCAGCAAGAAGAGTCTCAGAGCTTCAAGCCCTGTCTATTAAAACACCATATCTGATTTTCCACAAAGATAGAGTATCTCTTAGGCCTAATCCATCCTTTGTCCCGAAGGTCTGCTCTAGTTTCTGTCTTCAACAATCCCTAGAACTACCAGTTTTCTTTCCAAAATTCTCTAATGAGGCAGAATATACTCTCCATAAATTGGATGTTCACAGGCAATTACGATTCTATTTAGACAGGACCCAGCAACAGTCAGACCAGTTGTTTGTGTCCTTCTCAGATAATAAATTGGGCCAAACCATCACAAAAGCTACAATCTCAAAATGGATCAGAGATTGCATAACTCAGGCCTATTCTTCTTCAAATAAGCAACTCGCATCATCTATCAAAGCTCATTCTACCAGAGCTATGGCTACTTCTATAGCTTTTCATTCCAAGCTTGCTATTTTACTTGGTCCAACCCGCACTTTCATTTCCCACTACAAATTGGATGTGGCATCTAGCTTCATTTGGTTCCACGGTACTCAGGAGTGTTTTCCAGTGAGCCACCCAGGATTCAGGTGCTAGGGGCTGTCCCATCATTCAGAATGATCACATAACATCTTTTAGTTATGTACTCACCATAACTTCAGATGTTTGGGATCCATCTCGCCTACATTCCTGATACCCTTCCCCTGCCTTGCAGATCAGAAGAGATAGAGCGGTTTTGAGCTCCACTGTTTTTATCTTGTTTCATCTGCGATGTTATATAAGCAGGGTATGCATGTGCATGTATGACAAACTAGATCTGGGGACTGTTGGTGGTGCATCCTGGGATATAGTAAGCTCAGCCAATAAGAGACTTCGCTCTTTGGCATAAGCGTGCGTCCGGAGCCGAGGGATCGGCTCCGAACCCATCATTCAGAATGTAGGCGAGATGGATCCCAAACATCTGAAGTTATGGTGAGTACATAACTAAAAGTTTTGCCTTCTACTAAACTACTTTCTTCAAAAAAAGGGAGTAGAGTCATGGAACATCTGGGCAAAACATTTATACTGCTGCCACCCTGGTTTTTAGGGCTATCAATTAGTAGACTCATATGCCTAGGGTTTTAGCCTTTCTTTCTCAAGCTTCTTAGGTAATTTATGATCCTCCTGATTCTGAAGTTAGTTTTCTGCCCTTTCTTTGTTGGGTTCTACCTCTCAAGTGGCTTGGCACTCCATTAAATGTGGTTATGATGCAGCTGATGGTTCTTCTATGGCTGATGCATTTGGTTGTATTCTGAGGTGTTATTCTTGGGTTCATATTTGGCCTTTACCTGATGGCATTAAAGTGAAATTGTTGGATGCCCCTCTTTGTAATAAAAATCTTTTTGGCTCTGCTGCTACTGAACTTTTGAAGTCCTTCCAGGAAAAAGGCAAAGACTTGCAAGAACTGAAACATATTTCTTGTTTCCCCCGTCCCTACATTTCAGAGGAATTATTCCTACAAACTGCTTTTGTTGCCCTCCACCCAAAGGTAATAAGGGTTCTAGGGTCTACTTCACGATGTCGAAAGCCGACAATATCAAAGCTGATATTGTCAGCACCACAACATCGAAAGTGCAGAACATCGTGCAGGTAAATGGAAATCTCCATAGGGGGAGATTTCCATTTACCTCAATGTAGTGCAGTCTCGGAGTTGGAATATTTAAGTAGGGGGGTGTGGAGGGTGCAGGGGGGGGCTTGCCCCCCTGCATACGCTAGTTAGTTTTTATTTTTGTTTGTTTTTTTTTTTAAACGTTATTCGATGTTTTACTAAATTGATCACTAGAGGGCGACCTTTAGTGATTTTATGTAGTAAGATTTCGATAACGTGATATAGATGCAGGTCCAGGCGTGTACTTCCAGCTAAGTCTCCTCAGACCCCTGCTTCTCAAAAGCCTCCTTTTCAGGACAAACCAGGTTCCATCTGACAATTTACTTCCCTTTTCCCTCAGCTTGGTTCCCTTGTCCCTTTGTCTTTCCCTGTCCCTTCCCAGTTGGTTAAGGATCACACAAGACTCTTAGTTTTTGTTCATCATCCACCAGAAAATAACACATCAGTGATGTAGAAGAACATAGTAAAGCTGTGTAAAATCTTACCATCACAGTAGATGTCCTTCTCTTCACTGTTGCAGCATTCACTCCCTCCATCCTTTCCCCTCTGCTCTTCCCAATTTCTCTTGCCATCCTGGCCAGGGATTCTTCATTTTTTTTTTTTTCGTCTTCTTCTTCTAGATGCACGTGTTCCTCTTGGTCCCTAGAAATATTCTGTTCCTCCTGGTGCTTTTCAGTTCTGTGGAATATACATCTGTACAGCACCTTTATGCCTTATGCTTTGTGTGGAGAGCATACGTGTGATGTACAATGTCTATAAATTCTAAAGACTTGGGTATACTGTCTGGATGTTGGGCTATCCTTGTCAGGGGATCCCTTAAATTAGGAATACTGCAACAGTGAAGAGAAGGACATCCACTTTTGTGGTAAGATTTAAAAAAAACTGTACTTTCTCCCTTTCTGGGCACCCCACAATCTCCTCAGGAACTACTTCCTTTCATTCCAGAAGTGCTTCAGGCTCTTCTGTCCCAGGTCATTATTAAAGTTGCACCCCCCCCACCCCCACCCAGGAAGGGAAGGGTTTTTTATTCCGGGAAGTTCCTGGTTCCCAGGAAAGAATGCACCTGGAGACCCATTCTGGACCTTTCTTAGTTAAACACCTTTCTAAAGGTCCTCTCCTTTTGGATGTTATCCCTTCAGCCTTGTTCCCGCTCCTTCTTCTCCAGGCTTTCCTGGTATATCTGGACGTCAAGGATGCCAAGGGGTTGGGAGGGTGGCCTAATGGTTAAAGTGTTTGCCTTACAAATACAAGTTGCAGGGTTTGAGTCTCACAAGGTATAATTGGCTAGGCTTAAAATGGCTCTCAAGGGCAGTTAGCTTAGTACTAATCTATGAATCTACCTCCACATTCCCATCCATCCTCTTTTCAGGAAGTTTTTACATTTTTATGTTTCTTCCTTGCATTCTAAGTTCTCTACTTTGCCCTTTATTTGCCAAATGTCTCGCTCCTGTCATTGCCTTTTGCTGGATGAGAGGGGTTCAGATCTTTCCTTATCTAGACGATCTGCTCATTCAGGCTTCGTGCCCTGAGCTTCTGCTTCAGGACCTTCAGTTCACTATTTGCTTGTTACAAAGCCTGGGGTTCACCATAAACTTTCAAAAATCAGTACTGGATCCTTTTCAGGAACATGTTTTCTTTGTTGTAGGATTCAGACCATTTCCATGCTGGCATCCCTGCCTTCCCCAAGGCTCATTCTCCGATTGTCTTTTTGCAGTCTCTTCTTCCTCTGGCTTCCGTCACAGCTGACAATTTTCTCAGGGTTCTCAGATTTATGGCTTCCACCACTCCAATGCTGCCCGTGGCCAGGCTCCATATGAAGAAACTTCAGTGGTACTTCAAGTCAGTGTGGCTTCAACACTGCCACCCCTTGGATCTCCTAGTTCCCTTCTTTTTCTATTTCAAACTCAAGCTTCAGTGGTGGATTCATCAGCTTTCTCTCAACCAAGGGTTTCCTTTCCAAACTCCAGTCTCATCTCAAGAACTCATTTTGGATGCTTCAGAGAGGGGGAGGAAAGCTTCCTTCGGTCTTCTCAAGGTCCACAGCCTGTGACCTCTTCATCAGAGGTCAGATCACATCAACATCAAGGAGATGAGAGCTCTCTTTCTGGCTCTTCAGGCTTTTCAATCCCTCTTTCTTCCAGGGCCCCTCAAAGTTTTCCCAGACAATACCACAGTAATGTGGTATGTAAACAAGCAAGGGGGGAACATTGTTACCTTCTTTGTAGGCTTGCTGTTCTGGTCTGGGATCTAGTTATCTGGAATCAAGTGACTCTTCAGGCAGTCTACATTCCTGCAGATCTAGCACACAGACTCACAAATGGGTGCTCCAGACAGATGTGTTTCTGGACATTTTCTATCAGTGGGTATTCTTCAGGTATATCTTTTTGGCTCCCATCTGAACAGACAGTTTCCTCTCTTCTGTTTCAGAGTCCCAAGTCCTCTGGCTTGGAAGATGGATGGCCTATCTTTTCTTTAGAATGGGATGTTTCTCTATGCCTTTCCTCCCCTTCCCCTGATTTAGAGGGTCCTGCACAAGATCCCCATAATGTTGGTAGTGACTCCCTTTTCACCCAGACAGCATTGGTTCCCCTTCTTTTTCACTTAGCCAGGGACCATCACCACACATTACCGCATGGGTTGGACCTTCTCACACAAGACAAGGGGTCTCTTATCCATCCCCATTTGTCCACTCTTCAACTGACACTGTGGGTGATAGCATTTTGATCCCTTTTAGTCACCTGTTTTCTGAGGACATGCTTCGGGTTCTGCAGGAGACAAAGAAACTTACTACCAGGAAATCATATTTGTCCAAATGGAACACATTTTCTGCCTGGTGCCTTTCTCATAACCAGGATCCCTTTTCAGTGCCCCCACCCCCCCCTGGCTCTGTCTTATTTGTGTGACTTGCTCCATGCTAGGTTATCATATTCTTCAGTTAAAGCTCACCTCTCAGCTATTTCTGCTTGCCTGCCCTTGACTCTTCCTCTAACCTCCATATTTGAGTTCAAACAGTTTCTTAAAGGCATCTTTCTTATCAGACCTACCATTAAGTCTATTCTACCTTTCTGGGACCTCAAATTTGTTCTTGAAAAAGTGACTCAAGCTCCATTTGAGCCTGTTGCTTTGACTTCTTTGCAGCATTGTAATTGGAAGACTGTTCTTCTTTTGACCCTTACATCAGCTAAAAGAGTATCTGAGCTTCAAGCTCTTATGGCTGTTCCTCCTTTTTAAGTTTTTCACAGGGACAGGGTGTCTCTTTATACTAATCCTTCTCTTATGCCCAGGGCAGTTAATGAATTGTCTCTTAATCAGTCTATTAATTTGCCCTCCTTTTTACTTTCTCCGCAGTCTGCTAGTGACAAGGTTCTTCACCTTGGATCTGCATAGGCAGCTCAGATATTATTTGGATAAGACTAAAGCCATTATCAAATCTGAGCAAATGTTTTATTTCCTTTCATCCCAGGTCTTTGAGTTTGGCAGTTTCTAAACAAACCATCTCTTCCTGGATTTTTAAGGCCATGTCTTTTTGTTATTCATTTCATGGTAAATGTCTTTCCTTTTCTGAGAAAGCTCATTCTTCCAGATCTGTTGCTTCTTCTGGTGCCTTTTTTCAAAGGACTGGATATCAATTCTATCCTTGAGGCTGCTACTTGGATTTCTGTCTATACCTTCACTAAGTATTACAAACTGGATGTTGTTTCTGGAGCAAGAGCTGGCTTTGCCAGGGCTGTCCTGCTTGGGTTTCTAGAGGGCTCTTCAGTGCCTTCCTCCTCCCAGGTTTCCTCTCTAGCTTTCATATGCTTCTTTACATTAGAAATACTACAACAGTGATATAAAAGGACACAGTACAGTTGTATAAAATCATACTACAACAGTAGATGTCCTTCTCTTCACTGCTGCAGCATTCACTCCCTTCCTCCTCACCCTTATGCTCTGCCCTATTTCTCTTGCCTTCCTGGCCAGGGATTCTTCTTTTTTCTTCTTCTTCTTCTGGATGCACATTGTCGTTTTCATGTTGGTATATGAATAAACAAATCTTTGTGGGTTCTGTTTAAGTTTTACATACAAACACATTACTGCTGCTGACTATTGACTCTAACGTAAGAAACTTATATATAATTAATGACTACAATCATGCATGCCTACTCCTTAGCTGCTTCTACAAAATGGCACTAAGGGTTGCGCACGTGTGCGGGTTATATACGTGCATGTACAGCCTCGCATGATCCTTAAAGATACAAGCACACACACTTCACACTCTGCTCTATATCCTCTCTCTTTGAGAAATAGACCATACAATCGTTATGAGACTGTTTAGCATGCATAAATCACAGGTAATCCATAGACATGCATTATACAGTACTAAACATATAGGTTCATAGGTTCATAGGTTCATACTAGGCTATCTGCCCGAGGGCATTTATAAGCCTAGCCCATAGTTTTGTGGCTTACGCCACCCCTTTAGTTTGGAGAAACTATGCCCATTATTTTGCTGTGCCTCTGTCGAGCAGTGACACTGAGGTAACCCCTGGGGTGTATCTGCGATCTCCCATCCATTGGTCAAGATTCCTCTTGAAGAAGGCCAGCGAGGTGCTCTGCCTCACATAAACCGGGATTTTGTTCCACAGCATAGGGAGTCTTTGGGTGATGAATCTGTCCCTCCAGCATGTCCTATTAATAACCGTGTCGAGGTTTAAGTCTCCCGCCCTTGTGGCTCTGAGGGATCTAGATTTTTTGAGATGAAGCATGTTCATCAAATCTGGGTTTGACATGGCCTTGTATGTCAGGCATAGGTCACCTCTGAGCAAGCGGTAAGCAACTGAATATAACTGGAGTTCTTTCAGTCGGGCAGCATAAGACAGATTTTTGAGACCCTTTATCCTTTTGGTGAGGAACTTTTGTGGCCTCTCCAGCTGCTGCAAGTGTCGGGTCAGATACATTCCGAGTGGGGCATTGTACTCGATCATTGGTCTGATGAGTGATGAGTATAGGGAGACTATGACTTCCCTTGATCTAGATGTGAATCCCTTCATGATAAGGTGGGCAATGTAGAAGGTCTTCCTAACTACTTTAGCAATATGAGTGTCGAATGAAAGGCTACTGTCAACCTGGGTTCCCAGGTTCCTAATAACTTCTTCTGTGTTCAGGGGATTGCCACCTATATGGTAGCTAGGGGTAACCTTATTTTTCCTGAAGGGTATGACTATGCATTTCTTGGCATTTAACTTTAGGCCATGGCTCTGGCACCAGTTATCCATTTCTGTGAGACCCTTCTGAAGGATATCTGTGTCGGATGTGTTTTCAACTACGGCGCCCAGTTTGCAGTCATCTGCAAACTCTGTCAGCCATAACCCTTCTGTGTTTGCTTATACTTCAGAAAAGTAGATGCCAAACAAGAGTGGGCCCAGGACTGAGCCCTGTGGGACACCACTTGTGACAGGCTTTGAGTCTGACATGGCGCCAGCAACTCTGACCCTGTGGGTTCTGTCACTCAGCCAGTTTGCAACCCATCTTGTAATGTATGGGTTTACATTTAAGTTGAATGAGTTTTTCAATGATACCCGAGTGAGGTATTGTATCAAAAGCCTTCGCCAGGTCTAGGTAGGCTGTATGGACTGCCTTTCCCTCGTCAATGGCCTTGGTGACTGTTTCAAAAAAGTCAACCAAGTTTAGAAGGCATGATCTGCCTTTGACAAAGCCAAACTGGGTTGGATCCAAAGTCTGCAAGTTCCCTATGTCTTTATTTATGAGATCCATTACGATCCTCTCCATGGCTTTGCAGATAAGGCTTGTCAAGCTAATGGGATGGTAATTTCCAGGGTCGGTGGAGGCACCGCCTTTGTGGAGTGGGACCACAGTCACTGTCGCCACTCCTGGAGTGCGTATCCGGAGGTGAGACTAAGATTAAACAGCTGTCCTAACTGTGGGTTTAATTCCTCGTTGAGTTCATGGAGCACACAGCCGGGGACACCATCAGGTCCCATGGATGCTGTGTTCTTTGCCTTGGAGAGAGCAGTTCTCACCTGGGCGTTAGAGATGTTTGGGGGCTACAATCATTTGGTATAGATATCTCTCCTTTGGGGGAGTTTGCACTGAACCTTTCAGCCAGTATGTTGGCAATGTCTGTAGGATCAGTAATCTTCACATCATTTTGAACTAATTCTGAGCATATCTGGGAGTTTCCTCCTAGGTTTCTGACATAGCTAAAGAATGCCTTATGGTTGTCTTTAGAGTCCTTAGCTATTTTTTCTCAAAATTAGCTTTGGATGATTTTATGAGAGCTCTTAGCTTTTTACTTATAGTGATCAGCGGTGTCTTACCTTTTAAGGATTTTGCTCTATCTTGTAGTAGCTTTCTCCTTTTGTTGTAGAGTTTGTTTATGGCTGGGGTCCACCAGACTGGACGCTTGCCTTTGGTACAAAGAGTCTTTGTTTTGCTTGGGATTGCCTGATCCATGCAGCCCTGCAGGTGCTGGTAGAAGGCATTTGTAAGTGATTCAGCGGTTTGAGTAATGTTAACCGCAGGCTCAGGGGCCTTAAAGGAGACCACACTAGTCTTTAGAAGTGTGAAGTCGGCTTTCGAGAAGTTCTTTACTGTGGTCTTTTTCATTTCGGTGGGGGCGGGATGAGGACCTCCAGCGAGATTAGTTTGTGATCAGATCTCACCAGTGAGGGGTATACTTCGCGTTGAACATTGTGCTCCCATGTTCGTGATGATGAGATCAAGTATGTTTTCTCCTCTTGTGGGGATGGTGACTAGTTGTTCCATGGCATTTGAGTTTATGAATTCCAGGAACTTTTGGGCTAGAGTGTTTGGGCTTGAGTAGTGTTCCCAGTCTATATTAGGGTAGTTGAAGTCACCTAGTATGATGGTGTTCGGAGATACATTTATCCCTCCAGTGTTTTCAGGAAGGCCATATGAGGTTCCTGAGTTTGCGAGGGTGGCCTGTAACATGCTACAAATTGCAGAGCAGTCTTGCCTATGGTTAATTGCACCTGGATGGTTTCCGATGCATCGTGCGATGCCACCAATCTTGAGGTGTGGGTGTCCTTGATGAATATGGATACCCCTCCTCCTTTCTTGGTATTGTTCGGGTTTTGGGGCCGGAATGCATGATATGAGGTAAAACCTGATAGTGCTGGGGTGCTCTCAGGAGCCTTGAACCAGGTTTCTGTCACAGCACAGACATCGATGTTCTCCATACTGAGAAGGGCCTCGAGTGCGTGCATCTTGAGGTTGAGACTTCTGGCATTGAGCAGCATTACCCTTAGTTTTTTTTCTTTGTTTTGTTCTAGGGTGGTAGGTTTAGAATTTGAGCCTTGCCTAAAAGGCACTATGGGGTGGCAAGAGCCTTTGCCAAAATCCGGAATCCCAGGGTGACAAGTGCAAGCCGTCCCTTGAGCAGCGTGGCTTGTCCAGCATGTCATCCCAGGCAGACAGACATTGGATCCCCTTTGAATGACACCAGAGTTTAAGCCAATTGTTAAAGCTGATCATCTTATCTCTGTATTGTGGCATCATTCTTAGTGAAGGTAGGATACTGCTCAAGGTCAGGGTCATACCTGCTTGGGCTACATAAGCAGAGAGCTCCTCTATGTCTCTTTTCATGTAGTCCAAGGAGGTACGTCTCAGGTCATTAACACCAGCGTGGACAATGATTGAGTCGTACTTGTACCTGCTGTTGAGAGACCTGAGTGCATGCGTTATGTGACGGATTCTAGCACCCGACAGGCAGCTTACTGTGACCTTCTCCTTACTCAGTCTGGTGAGCGGGACGTCAGTGTGTCTGACTATGGAGTCACCAATGACTAGTGTGTCTGGCATTGTGTTTGGCCTTAAGGGCTGTGACTGCTTGACACTCTGACTGTGTGGTCTATGTGTTGCAGGTGTTGTGTTCTGAGGTGGTAGTTGTTTGGGTGTCTGCTTTGGTGGCCTCTGCTGTTTTGGTAGATTTTTGATTAGAGCCTCCGAGTATGTCTTTGTGTGTTTATGTGTATGATTTGAGGTTGTGATGGTATTATGTGAGACTGGGTCTATAGTGTGTGTGGTTACCTTCTCCTCCTGTCTGGTCATGCCAGTCCTATGTTGAGAGAGCTCAGCCTCCAGTTTGGCCGTATAGTTGCATCTCTCGCATGTATTTGTGTTTTGTGGGAGGAGGAGAGGGTTGTCTGTGTACATGAGGCAATTGTAACATTGCCTCAATATTCCCAGGTTCACCAGCTGAGCAGGAGAGGACATTAGCAACTGATCCCTCGACATGCTAGAAGGAATAGACAGAAAAACTTAAGAAAAGGTTCTGGGGATGTGGGTGACCGAGAAATGGGGTTTGCTTTTTGGGGTACTTTCTATAACAAGAGTGCTGTATCGAGGTGATAAGTACTGTAGGAGCAAGTGCTTCGCTATACAGATAGAGAATAGTCTACTTGGGAGTCAAGTAGAGATAATTTATAGTTGTAGGATACACTAAATAGAACAGTAGTATACTTTGAGGAAGGTAGTTTTAAGGGAAAATTTGAAGAGTGGACTTTAGGTAGCCCTAATAGTTTAAATCTGATTAACCGGCGCTGCCCTAGTGTGCAACGGTAGCAGCTCCGCGCTAAATCGTGCTAACGCGTGCTTTATAGCAGGGGGCTGGAAAAAACAGGAAATGACCCAAAATGGCCGACGAATTACTAGTTGCTGCTTCTAACCACTCCTCTGAGGACAAACAAGCAGCTCAGTACTCCCCACTCCCACTGGTGAGTAAAGAAACTACCTCTGGCCACACAAGAAAATGGAGGAACACAGAAACCAAATACAAAGCCCAGGGATCAGCAAAATCTGATCACTGGAACAACTAGCTAGGAAAATTTAGGAAAGGAGAAATATTTTTTTTTTTTGTTTTTTGCAAACAGACAGAAAAAATGCAGTAAATGCTTTGTTTTCGACTAAATTGCTATCAAAGGCTGGTACACTTGAGTGTATTAGCCTGTTTGTTACTTTTAAGCAATACTTTAGCCCACAAGTGCAATCAACAATATAAGCTCACAAAAACAGGAAAATAAGGTAATAAAACAGTAATATAGGCACAAACAGTAGTCGAAAAGCTCAAAAGATCGAAAATACAAACTAAAAAGTTAAAAAATACTTATGATCAAGAAAGTTGCTTTTTCTGCTCTCTGCTGGCTTAGGAACTCTGCAGGGGACCACGAGGAGCTATGCCTAGTTCCCTAATGCCAGAAAAGCCTGCCAAAGCGTGCTTTATAGCAGGGGGCTGGAAAAAACAGGAAATGACCCAAAATGGCCGACGAATTACTAGTTGCTGCTTCTAACCACTCCTCTGAGGACAAACAAGCAGCTCAGTACTCCCCACTCCCACTGGTGAGTAAAGAAACTACCTCTGGCCACACAAGAAAATGGAGGAACACAGAAACCAAATACAAAGCCCAGGGATCAGCAAAATCTGATCACTGGAACAACCAGCTAGGAAAGTTTAGGAAAGGAGAAATATTTTTTTTTTTATTTTTTTGCAAACAGACAGAAAAAATGCAGTAAATGCTTTGTTTTCGACTAAATTGCTATCAAAGGCTGGTACACTTGAGTGTATTAGCCTGTTTGTTACTTTTAAGCAATACTTTAGCCCACAAGTGCAATCAACAATATAAGCTCACAAAACAGGAAAATAAGGTAATAAAACAGTAATATAGGCACAAACAGTAGTCGAAGAGCTTAACAGATCAGAAAATGCAAACTAAAAGTTTAAAAATACTTATGATCAAGAAAGTTGCTCTTTCTGCTCTCTGCTGGCTTAGGAACTCTGCAGGGGACCACGAGGAGCTATGCCTAGTTCTCTAATGCCAGAAAAGCCTGCCAAAGCGTGCTTTATAGCAGGGGCTGGAAAAACAGGAAATGACCCAAAATGGCCGACAATTACTAGTTGCTGCTTCTAACCACTCCTCTGAGGACAAACAAGCAGCTCAGTACTCCCCACTCCCACTGGTGAGTAAAGAAACTACCTCTGGCCACACAAGAAAATGGAGGAACACAGAAACCAAATACAAAGCCCAGGGATCAGCAAAATCTGATCACTGGAACAACTAACTAGGAAAGTTTAGGAAAGGAGAAATATTTTTTGTTTTTTGCAAACAGACAGAAAAAAATGCAGTAAATGCTTTGTTTTCGACTAAATTGCTATCAAAGGCTGGTACACTTGAGTGTATTAGCCTGTTTGTTACTTTTAAGCAATACTTTAGCCCACAAGTGCAATCAACAATATAAGCTCACAAAAACAGGAAAATAAGGTAATAAAACAGTAATATAGGCACAAACAGTAGTCGAAAAGCTCAAAAGATCGAAAAATGCAAACTAAAAAGTTTAAAAATACTTATGATCAAGAAAGTTGCTTTTCTGCTCTCTGCTGGCTTAGGAACTCTGCAGGGGACCACGAGGAGCTATGCCTAGTTCTCTAATGCCAGAAAAGCCTGCCAAAGTGTGCTTTATAGCAGGGGGCTGGAAAAACAGGAAATGACCCAAAATGGCCAGCAATTACTAGTTGCTGCTTCTAACCACTCCTCTGAGGACAAACAAGCAGCTCAGTACTCCCCACTCCCACTGGTGAGTAAAGAAACTACCTCTGGCCACACAAGAAAATGGAGGAACACAGAAACCAAATACAAAGCCCAGGGATCAGCAAAATCTGATCACTGGAACAACTAGCTAGGAAAGTTTAGGAAAGGAGAAATATTTTTTGTTTTTTTTTTGCAAACAGACAGAAAAAATGCAGTAAATGCTTTGTTTTCGACTAAATTGCTATCAAAGGCTGGTACACTTGAGTGTATTAGCCTGTTTGTTACTTTTAAGCAATACTTTAGCCCATAAGTGCAATCAACAATATAAGCTCACAAAAACAGGAAAATAAGGTAATAAAACAGTAATATAGGCACAAACAGTAGTCGAAAAGCTCAAAAGATCGAAAAATGCAAACTAAAAAGTTTAAAAAATACTTATGATCAAGAAAGTTGCTTTTTCTGCTCTCTGCTGGCTTAGGAACTCTGCAGGGGACCACGAGGAGCTATGCCTAGTTCTGAAAAGCCTGCCAAAGCGTGCTTTATAGCAGGGGGCTGGAAAAAACAGGAAATGACCCAAAATGGCCGACGAATTACTAGTTGCTGCTTCTAACCACTCCTCTGAGGACAAACAAGCAGCTCAGTACTCCCCACTCCCACTGGTGAGTAAAGAAACTACCTCTGGCCACACAAGAAAATGGAGGAACACAGAAACCAAATACAAAGCCCAGGGATCAGCAAAATCTGATCACTGGAACAACTAGCTAGGAAAGTTTAGGAAAGGAGAAATATTTTTTTGTTTTTTTGTTTTTTTTTTTGCAAACAGACAGAAAAAAATGCAGTAAATGCTTTGTTTTCGACTAAATTGCTATCAAAGGCTGGTACACTTGAGTGTATTAGCCTGTTTGTTACTTTTAAGCAATACTTTAGCCCACAAGTGCAATCAACAATATAAGCTCACAAAAACAGGAAAATAAGGTAATAAAACAGTAATATAGGCACAAACAGTAGTCGAAAAGCTCAAAAGATCGAAAAATGCAAATTAAAAAGTTTAAAAAATACTTATGATCAAGAAAGTTGCTTTTTCTGCTCTCTGCTGGCTTAGGAACTCTGCAGGGGACCACGAGGAGCTATGCCTAGTTCTCTATCGGTATGCACAATCAAGTCCACATTGCTGCATATTTCACACTTGGTTTAGATATTTGTCCATATCATGTGACATAAAATTGGGAATTAGATTTAGCAACTGGGACAGTTTCTGCAAAATGGTTGACCTGTGGAATGTTGAAATCACTTTCTGGAACAGAATCAGACTTTTAAACACATTCTGGTCTGGAAGGACATCTACTGTTATGGTAAGATTTTACAAAACTGTACATGTGAAGTTGTTAAATCTCGCCGTTTATTCTCACTGATGGGTTCGGAGCCGATCCTCGGCTCCGACATGGCCTATAGCAAAGCTCAAGGTTTGCCAGTAGCTCAAGATCAAGCCCCTTATCCCATGATGCACTGCTGGAATTACTAGTTTGCCGCGGCACAGATCTCGGTGTTCCAGATAGCTCGGACCATTATTAATCGATAGATTCATCTATTTGCAAGTTTAAAAACTTTTTTTCTTGACTTCTTGATAGGATAGTATATATATATATATATATATATATATATATATATATATATATATATATATATATAATTTCTAGAGTTTTAGACTTAGTTTTATATTAGTGCCCTGTATGGGCTTCTGTTTTTCTATAGTGTTGGCCCTAAGGGTTGGCCTTGTATTTAACCTCATTCGTAGGTGTACTTTGGTAGATAATTTCTAAGTGTTTTTAATTCTTTAAAATTGTTTAATCTGATAATAGAAATGTCTGATGAGAAAGAGAAGCCTCATCCAAAATCTGGCTTCAAAAAATGTCCGGATTGTGGACAAAAAATGTCTGTCACTGACGGGCATGTTCAATGTGTTTATTGTCTGGGGGCTAAACACCTCCAAGACTCTTGCAGTATATGTCACTCCTTCTCCTCCAGAGTACTTTTGGAGAGAAGGAGAAAATTAGTAGACAAGGGTTTACTTCAGCACCCTTTCTCCGAAGTGCTGGGTGACCAGGATGGTGCTAGTAGATCCTCAAAATCTTCCAAAACCTCAGGTGACTCGAAAGCTTCCAAAAAGTCTAAAAAAATGGAGGGTGTAGGGTCATCGGTTCCACTGTCCTCGGAACCGAGTGTCCCCTTCTGTTCAGAGCCAGCTCACAGCTTTGGAGCCGGTCTCTGAGATTCCCTCATCTCCTCTGCTCCAATCAGCACCTTCGGTGCACTCCTCGAAGTCTTCTGTCAGCTTCTCAGATATGGATATGGACTGGCTAGTGCAGAAGCTTTTATGGGCACCAGGCCTTGCTAAATTTTTGTTGGCTCCGACGCCTTCATCGAAGTCAAAGACCATTAACCTGGACTTGACTACTCCTCCTCCGAGCCGTACTGGACTTTCCGAGCTGAAGGAGCCCGACCTGATAGTTGTTGAGCCTGTGAAGCCGAGACCTGCACCGGTGTTATCGGTTCCATCTACTCGGACGTCCTCGGCACCAACACTCTCCTGTCGGGTCTGGGGAGGATAGTTGTACCGATTTGTCGGTGCTGAATCTTCCTCTTGGGGCTTCGGCTCAGATGAGCTCGGCTCCTACCTCGGGCTCGGAGCCCATGGTCTTGGTGCGGGAGGATCGGATGGTCCCTTCGGATCTGTCTACCCCTTCTCTTCGGAGCCATGGTACGTTCGATGCCATGAGCAGAGTTCTGTCTCCAAAGACATCATCAGCATCAGGTCTGGCTTCCTCCTCCCCTCAAGCACCTGTGTCTGCTCCTGCTTCTACCGGTCCAACCAAGCGTAGAGACCCTGAGCCTCAAGTAGCCCCACAGGGCACCCCCTGCTTTACTGAGACCTCCCCAGATCCCACCACTGAGGAGGTACCCAGGAAGAGACTGTGCAAGAGGAGGCACTTGGACTCCCTGCAGGAGTCTTTGACATCTGACACTGACTTGGATGAGTCAGAATGGTCCCCTCGATCCCCCTCTGAGGATATCTCCTTTGCGGAGATATTAGAGATCCTTAATCAGAGGGGCGGTTGGCAGTCCAAAAGCCCTACTGAAGATGAGTCAGTGCTCTTGAAGGCTTTCGGGTCTCAACCTTCCACTTCTTGGTTGTCTCCGCCTTACGATGAGCTCATGGAGCTGATCTCTCGTAAGGCATGGGACTCTCTGGAGGCCATGGAACCTGTTCCTCGGAAGCCAAATAAGTTCATCTCTGCCCCAGTGGAAAAAGCCTTTTTGACTAAGGGAGTGCCTGTTGATGCCATGGTGGTGGCTGCAGCCACCAAAAAGGAAACGTCTGAGACATCCTCATCTATCCATCCTCCTAACAGAGATTCTAGGATCATGGATAGATATGGGAAACACGTTTAGTTTAGTGACCTTTTCCCTTCGATCACTGAACTATTTAACCCATTTTACAAGACTACAAAGAGATCTCCTGAAAGAGCTAGGAGATACTCTCCAGGGTACGGCAGCTGCAGGGGTTGCCGACAAAGTTAACACACAGCTCACTACCCTAAACTCGATTGTGAACTCGTCCATGCACCTCATATCTTATGCAACTGATGGTTCGAGTAAAGCCGCTAGTTCAGGCATTGCTCTGCGTAGACAAGCCTGGATGCATCTCTGTTCCTTTGTGGAGCCTTTCAAGTCTTCCTTTATCAACACCCCATTTAATGGCGCATCCATGTTTGGGCCCAAGGTAAAGGAAACTCTAACCAGGTGTGAGCAGGAAGGCAAGACTCTATCTGCTGTTGGAGTCCATTTTTCTACCCCTACTCGGCCCTATCCCAAGGGTCCTAAGGGCGGAAAAATGTGGTTCTGAAAAGCACAGGGAGCCTTTCAGGACACACGTGGAGAAACCCCCTCTAGAGGCAGAGGAGGGGTTTATAATGGAAGACACCACCTGCGTGGCAGGGGTGGTCCACAACAGCAGGATGACAGAGGCCAGTTCTCTGGTCAGCCCTACCAGTGCTCCTGAAAGGAGACCCAGCTGTCTGGCTCTGGAGGCAGTTGGGGGTCACTTATCTTTGTACCAAGAAGCCTGGCTAAACATAACATTAGATACCTGGGTAAAAAGCATCATTTCCAGAGGGTATTTCATACCGTTCTCTTCCCCTCCCACTCCTGTAAACAGAATTCTGGATGTTCCACCCAGTCTCAGGGAACAAGCAACCATAGAGGTCCACAAGTTGCTAGAAAAAAAGAGTCATCCAGCCAGTCCCAGCAGACCAAGTTGGATTTGGAACTTACTCAAGATTCTTTTTGGTTCCAAAAAAAACAGGGGACTGGAGCCCTATCTTGGACCTCAGCAGACTCAACCAATTTGTAAAAAAAAGAGAAGTTCCGAATGGTCACGCTTCAGGCCATTCTTCCCTTTCTAGGGAAAGGTGATTGGATGTGCTCCATGGATTTCAAGGACGCGTATTACCACATAAAGATGGACAGACGCTCCAGAGATCACCTGCATTTCTGGCTGGGAGCCAATCACTACCCGTTTTGAGCCCTGCCCTTTGGTCTCACTACAGCCCCCAGAGTGTTCACCAAATGCATGGCAGTGGTCATGGCTCACCTGAGGCACCTAGGATTCCAGGTTTTTCCATATCTAGATGATTGGCTCCTCACCGCTACCACCAGGCATCAATTGATTCATGCAACACAATCTACACTGACACTCTGCCACCACTTAGGTATTACAGTCAACTTCGAAAAGTCTGCCTTGTCGCCATCGCAGCATACCATCTTTATAGGAGCAGAGTTAGATACCTCAACCACCAATCTACGTCTTCCAGTCGAAAGGGTCTCACTTCTTCACCAACACGTCAACTCATTGGTGTCAAAGAACAGAGCTACAGCTGCAGAGGTCTTGAAGTTACTAGGTTTGATGATGGTAGCAATTCTAGCCATTCCACTTGCAAGGAAGCATATGCAAATTCTTCAATAGCTCCTGTTCGCTCAATGGTCTTACCAGAAGTTACCAATGAACCATACGATTCTCATCATAAGTTCTTGCAAGAGAGACCTTCAATGGTGGTTGACGTCTCTTCATGTCACAATAGGAAGACACTTTGTGCTCCCCCCCAGTAGCCACTGTGACCACAGACACTTCCCTGATAGGGTGGGGGGGCATTTTCAGGGAAAGACTGCCCAAGGCACATGGATGTATCAAGAGTCACATCTGCATATCAATGTTCTGGAGTTGAGAGCAGTACTTCTGGTGTTGCAGCACTTCCAGGACTCTCTTCCTCTAGGGACAATTGCAATTCAGACAGACAACATGTCAGTGGTCTGGTACTTGAACAGACAGGGCGGAACCAAGTCTTATCCCCTTTGTCGAGAAGCACTCAGGGTATGGCAATGGGCTGTGTCATCCCAGCGTTTTCTGTTAGCAACGCACATCCCGGGGAAATCCAACGTGATAGCGGATAAGCTGAGCAGGGCGATTCTGTTGCCTCATGAGTGGTCTCTCAATAAACATGTTGTGGACTTGATTTTCCACAAATGGGGCCAGCCTTGCTGCGACCTCCTTGCCAGTCACATCAATACCAAATGCAGAAGCTACTTTGCCCTGATACCACCTCTGGGACATCCCCCGAGAGATGCACTCGTACACGATTGGCCTCTGGGTCTCCTATATGCATTCCCACCTGTTCCATTGATACCCAGGTTTTTACAGAAAGCAAAATCACTGGGAAGGACTGTCATCCTCATAGCCCCCCATTGGCCTCGACAGATTTGGTTCCCTTTCCTTCACCATCATTTGCTGGAGGATCCATGGATCCTGGACCCAGTTCCAGACCTCCTGACACACCCGTCAGGGGACCTCCATCCTTCATTGCAGTCTCTAAAGCTGACTGCGTGGTTGATCCAGTTCCCCAAATAGCCAGGCTTCATTCACTCTCAGATAACACAAGACAAATTCTATTGTCTTCTCATAAGCCATCCACCAGAAAACTATATCGCAGTAAGTGGAAAAGGTTCTCAATTTGGGCCAGTATACAAAAAATGTACCCTTTCTGAGCTCCTCTGTCATCCATTTTAGAGTTTTTGACAATGATTTTTAAGGAAGGAGCAGCAGCTGCCACAGTTCGGGTTCAGTTAGCCGCCATATTAAATTTCCACCTTGGATTCGATGGGTTAAATGTTATGGCCCATAAGTTATCTAAGGTTTTTCTTAAAGGTGTTTTTCACATGAGACCTCCTGTCAAAATCCCTTATTCTCCCTGGAATTTGAATTTTATGCTGTCTCAAATAATTCTTCCCCCCTTCGAACCAGCATCATCTTGTGATCTCAAATTTTTGTCCTGGAAAACTATTTTTCTAGTGGCCATTACTTCTGCCCGCAGAGTGTCAGAACTTCAAGCATTATCTATCAGACCTCCTTACATGATTTTCCATGCTGATAGAGTATCTCTCAGAACAAAACCCTCCTTTTTGCCTAAAGTCTGTTCCGAGTCCAATATCAGTCAGGTCATTGAGTTGCCAGTCTTTTTTCCCAACTATTCCAACAAATTGGAATACATGCTGTACAAACTTGATGTACATAGACAGCTCAGATTTTATCTTGATAGAGCTAAGGATGTTAGAAAATCAGATCAGCTCTTCGTATCCTTTTCGGAGGCCAGAAAAGGTAGACCAGTGGCTAAAACAACCCTTTCAAAATGGTTATCGGATTGTATCTCATTTGTTCAAGCAAATGCTAACGTACCTTTGCCACACAAAGCAAAGGCACATTCAACCAGAGCCGTTTCTACATCTTCTGCTTTTCAAGCTAAATTGCCCCTTGACAACATTTGTGCTGCAGCCACTTGGTCTAAGCCTTATACCTTTATCACTCATTACAAAGTAGATAAGGCTTCCAGGGACATTTCTTCTTTTGGTTCCATGGTCCTGAAAAATGTACTCCCATGAGGCACCCACGATTGCGGGTGCTAGGGACGCTACCCATCAGTGAGAATAAACAGCGAGATTTAACAACTTCACATAAAGAAGTTATGTCCTCACCATAACGTTCCATGTGAGTTGTTTATCTCGCCTTTATTCTCACGTCCCTCTCTCTATCCCCCTCCTGGCTGACAGTTGACCTAGAGGCTAGTATCATCCTGGTTGTTCAATACTTCTTCTTCCTTTTTGGGGAGTGCTCCCCTTACAGGGGTATATATACATGCAGCAAACAAGATCTGAGGTAATTCCAGCAGTGCATCATGGGATAAGGGGCTTGGTCTCGAGCTACTGGCAAACCTTGAGCTTTGCTGTAGGCTGTCTCGGAGCCGAGGATCGGCTCCGAACCCATCAGTGAGATTAAAAGCGAGATACACAACTCACATGGAACGTTATGGTGACTACATAACCTCTTTTTTCTTCCTTTCTGGGCATCTCACAGCATCCTCAGGAACAACTTCCTTTCTTTCCAAAAGTGCTTCAGTCATTGGTTAAGAGTTTGTATCACAGATACAATGTTGTGATTGCAATGATGGTGATGGTTCTGACATAAGAAGATGTTTGTGATTCCTCCTGTATTCCATTCCTCCAGAATTTACCAAGTAAGATCTTGGCTTATCACAAATGCCTGTAATCTGTCCTATTCGATCAAAACCTTTTGTTGTCTGAATTCGTGCCGTCTCTCCTTCGCTCAATGGACAAAGTAGCTTGCTTGATCAGTTGTAACTAGATTTCTGGGTATTATGCTTCTTAAACAATTGAGCCTTGATAGCTTTAGTGTTCTTTGACTTAGGCTGCAGCAAACTGGAAGAAATATGTAGCGCAGTTCTAGTTTGTCTGGAAAGTACGTTTTGAGCAGGTGAGCCAAGAATATCATCACAAGGTATATTTCTGAGATTAAGCAAATTCAAGAATATGTCTGTATTGTCATGTTTTGACCTTTCAAGTAATTGCTTTGCACTCTGTACTGCTCTTTCAGATAGACCTTGGCTTGAGGATATTCAGGACTGCTAGTAACATGTACAAGTCCCATTCTCTTGCAAATTTCTGAAACAAATGGCTAGTAAATTGAGTACCATTGTCAGAAAAAAGTTTGTGTGGACTACCATGAACTAAGAAATGACATTTCAACTTAGTAATAACAGCCATACCTCTCAACTGTCCAGATTTTTGCAGAATGTTGAGATTTTTGACTCATATTTTTGGCCTGTTCCTCATCAAATTTGCTGTTTTCTGGCAAATCACTGAGGACTGAAGCCACTAAATAAAATTAAATAATGACAGATATTTGAATTTTAGGCTTCATATCCTTCAGAAAGTTCATAATATTGCAAAACCTGATATTCTAACAACTTTGTAAGTTTATAGGAACAATATTTAAAATCTGTCCCTATTTTTGAGCCTTTGAACCCCCCCCCCCACATTATTTCTGGCTTTGTCCAGATTTCTTGCTCTGAGAGGTTGTTGAGAGGTGTGATAACAGCTGTTGAGATTAAGTTTGGTAGTAGATCAATTTCGAACCTGTTTGAATGAGTCTACCAAAACTAAGTAGTGTTGATTGTTCCACTCAAAGATATCAGTTGCTACAGTAGACCAAGGTAGTTCAGGAATTGGAATTAGCTGAAGCAGTTCTCTTTGCAAATGCGATCTGGTACTATTGCATACTGAACAAGTAGAAAGAATCCTATCAATATATTTGTATAACGAAGGCCAAAATATTAATTCTCATGCTGTTCTCTTAGTAGATGTAGCTCCTGGGTGACCACATTGTAAACTCTGGATGTATTCTTGTAGTAAGGAAACAGGAACAACAATTTTAGGACCTTTGAAAATAATGCCCTCTTCTGTCAGCAATTCATCTCTGTAAGGAAAATAAACTTGCACTTCAGGTGATAGACTAGATTGCTTTGACAGCCATCCAACTTTAATATAATGATTTAGCTTCTGTGAAATTGGATCAGTCTGGGTGTGATCTCTTAACTCATCAAGTCTAATGATGGAAAAATTATGCAATAACATTGCATCAAATTCAATAGTCTCCACATCAAGCTGTTCTGTTGTAAGTATTGGCGATCTGGATAAGGTATCAGACAAATAAAGCAATTTACCTTTAGTGTAGACCAATTTGAAATAGTACTGATGCAATTTGAGCATAATTCTTTGTGATCTCGCTGGAGCAGAATGCATAGGTTTCTTTAGAATAGTAACTAAAGGTTGATGATTGGTTTCAATTTGAATATCTCGACCATAAATATAATCATGAAACTTGGAGCATGCAAATACTATTGCCAACAGTTCTTTCTCAATTTGAGCATATTGCATCTCAGTTTGCATTAGTGTTCTAGATGCATGGGCTACTGGTCTGCCCTCTTGAAGTATAACTGCACCTGAACTAAATTTTGAAACATCACAGGAAAGAATAACTGGTTTGTTCACATCATAGTATCTTAATATAGGAGGGTTGCAATTTTTTGCTTAAGGTCTTCAAATGTCTTTTGATGATGTTCTAACATTTTTGCATGTGAACTCTCTTAAAGATGCTGTCAACTCATTGAAGTCTGGTATAAATTTGCCTAAATAGTTGACCATGCCCAGAAAACACTGCAAACTTGGTACATTATCTGGCGGTAACATCTCTGCTTGCTTGGTCGGGTCAGGTCTTAAGCCTGTACTTTTAAACAAATGACCTACATATGTAACTTCTGGAAGTCTGAATTTATACTTCAAAGAATTGAGTTTTAAGTTCACTTCACGTGCTCTGTCTAGAACTTTCTTTAGGTTTCTGTAATGTTATGCTTCACCATTGCCTCCAACCAACAAATCATCTACTATTATGGCACATGGATAACCTGAAAACATTTGCTCCATTGCATGCTAAAAAACTTCACTTGCAGAATTTATTCCAAATGGCATCCTTAGGAATCTGTATCTGCCAAACAAAGTACTAAAAGTAGTTAGAAATGAGGATTTGTGATCCAGCATCACTTGCCAAAATGAACTCTTTGCATCCAAATCAGAAAATACAGTGGCATATTCGGTATTAGAGCTGCATCCTCTTTGACTGTGTGCATAGGATGGTACAATATTTTTAATGCTTTGTTCAGATCTCTTGGGTCAATGCATAGTCTGATTTCATCTGAGCTTTGATTCTGTGACTGGACAAATCACACCTTGCTGCACCATTCTATCCAACTGAGCTTTAACCTCATCTTGCATCGCTATTGAAACTCTTCTTGCTGGTCTGACTACTGGAGTGATCTCTGGGTCTAACGTCATGAAATACACTATTGGAAGTTTGCCTAATTTGTCATTGAAAATATCAGCATACTCTTAAGAAAATGGCTTCTGAAAAACTGGAACTTGGAACTGCACTCACATGATGTATTTCTTTAGCAAAAGAAAGCAGATTCATTCTTAAACTATCTTTGAGACCCAGTAAAGATGGCACTGGTCTTCGGACTACATAGAATAACAAGCTGTAACAGCTCTCAGTCAAATAACATGAAAGTATCACTGGACCTTCGGTTTGAATTTCTTCACTTCGATAAGCAACAAGTCTCGCACTACTGGTTACATTGAGTTGTTCGTTAGTTCTCACTTTTGCAAATGTGTCTGCTGATATAACATTACACTTTGAGCCAGTGTCTACCTTGAGCTCTGTGGATTTTCCATTAATCCAGTCAGTACAAAATACTTCACTCCTTCTTAACAAGTTCACTGCATCAGCTCTTTCATCAAGCACTGATACACCATCTACATTGAAAGCTGACTATTTTGGCTCTACATGATCAACTTGCTTTTCTGTGTGACGTTTCTTTATGACTGTGTGAGGCTTGCTTGATCTGCAAAACTTTTAGAAATGATTAAATTTTTTACACTTGTGACATTGCTGACCGTATGGTAAGCACTTCTCTCTTTTAGACTCATGATACGCACCACAGTTGTGACAGCTGACAATAAAGGTAGACTTGGCTTTTACTGAAACTTGCCTGTGTTGCACTCAGCTGGTGTTGGAGCTTACACATTTCTTAGAACTTTCTGGAAAGCTGTGCACCTTCTATGGAAATCCTGTAGCTGCCACGTGCTTAAGCCTGTTCTTGTTTGCCACATGTTGCATACTATCTACATGCGCTCTGAAACCATGCTCTTGTCAATCACAAGCATACTTGTGTGTTTTTCTGTCACCTCATGGATCTGACAAATCTCTATGGCTTTGCTCAACTTTAAATCACTGCCACAAAGTAAAATCTTTCTCACAGCAGCACTGGTAATACCACATACAAGCCTGTCCTATCAGTTCATCTTTTAGATCACCAAACTGACATGCTTTAGCTCTGTTTTCAAGTCAATTATCTAAGCTGCAAATGTTTCTCCTGGCTTCTGATCTCTTATGTAAAACAAATGCCTCTCTAATGTAATATTCATCTGGGGGTTACACATTTCTCTGAACTTGCCCTTCAAACACTCAAGTTCTTCTCTTGATTCAGCTTGTACAACAATATGGTGGTCTGCACCTTCTCCTTCATATACTGCTGGTGCATACACAGATGAATGCTGTCTTTCTATGGCCACTGACCCAGCTAAGTTTAGCAAAATGAATGCCCTGCGTGTATCTTTAGCTGCTTGTATGAAAATATTGTACTCTTGCTCAAATATTCTCCACTTCTCTGCAATATTCTGATCAAACACAAGAGGTAGGGGGTTTCGAAATCAGTCTGTCATATTAACACATGCCAGCGAAGGTGTTTGCAAATAAGCATAAAAATACACACATGCACATATGCCAGAATTAATGCCAATAACTGTTCAATGTCTTCGTACTCTGAACTTGTACTTTTCGTTGAGCTTTTCAGAAGTATGTGAATAAACAAACTGCTTTTGAATAACTGGACTTTGTGAAATAAACTTCTCTGGCTTTTCGATACTTTTACTGAACTTTGCAAAATAACTACTCAGGCTTTTTGATACTTTTGGAATTTTATTAGTAAAGGCGAAAATGCTAAAGTCATTTATCATCATCTGCTGTACTTCTTGGAATATTATCGATGAAGGCAGGCATGCTACAGTCATTCACCTTCATTTATTAAAGTCGGAACTTCAAGAAAGATTCAAGAACTTTACAGTGCGACTAAGTCATTCACGAGCACTGTTATACTCTTGTAATGTCATCTTTTGTAAGAAAACAACTCTTAGTGTAAGAAACATGCCAAGCAACTGCACAATGCAAACAACTGCATACAGCACACTGAAATGTCCCCAAAATGGTGGTACCTTACTAGGCAACTCTTTACAGTATAAGAAGCACTCTAATGGCAGTTCTTTGCGAATCAACAAACCCAGCACAATAAACTTTTTGAAGTAGCTGTACTTTGACTAAATCACACGAAGCAGTTGCACTTTACACACAACAAACTCTTTGAAATACATCCACAGTAGTAAGTACACACTCTAAACACTTTTAGACAGTATGAGATACTTCAAATAACTTTAATTATGCCTTTGATAGTTGTACTTATGCCCAACTACAGCACTTTGCCAAAACACATGCAGTCGCCTTGCTTTATTTCACTTTATGTGCCCTTGATTTTTTTCTTATTGTAATTGTTTTGCTCCTTCAAGCTCATTTTACACCTAATACACTTTTCTTGTGCTCTTTTTACTCTAAACATGCCCAGCTTTGCCTTAAACACACTCGTTTTGCTTTAAACAAACTCATTTTCTGCTTTACACATGCTCGGTTTGCTTTAATCACTTCATTGAATACTTTTATCTTAAACATTTTCTTTAGTTAACAAACTTTTCTTGCTTTCCACTTGCCTGATATCTGGTTTGTGCCTTTGTAATGCCCCTTTATTGTCTTTTGCATGAAGTAAGCAATTCATCTTATTTCTCCTTACCTTTGTTTCTTTCTGGCTATGTTTGTGCACTTTTCTCTCAGTTTTACCTTCGTTGTCATCTTTACATCTCATGGCTCAGAATATTTTTCTCTCTTCCATCCCAGTTCTGACACCATTTCACTTTCGTGTTGGTACACAAATAAACAAATCTATGTGGGTTCTGTTTAAGCAGCTTTATTACATGCAAACACATTACTACTGTTGACTATTGACTCTAACTTAAATAACTTATATACAATTAATGAATACGATCATGCATGCTTACTCCTTACCTGCTTCTACAAAATTGCACTAAGGCTGTGCACATGTGTAGGTTATATACGACTACGTACAGCCTCACATGCTTCTTAAAGATACAAGCACACACTCTTTATACTCTGATCTCCACACATGTTCCTCTTGGTCCCTAGAGACTTTCTATTCATCCTGGGGCTTTTCAGTTCTGAGGTATGAACATCCATACATCACCTTTATGCCTTATGCCTTGTGTGGAGAGCATACTTGTGATGTACAATGTCTGTAAATTCTAAAGACTTTGGTATACTGGCTGGATGTTGGCTGTCCTTGGCAGGAGATCCCTTACATTAGGAATACTGCACTTGTGAAGAGAAGGACATGTACAGTTAAGGTAAGATTTTACAAAACTGTACTATCTGATGTTGTTAATCGTTGTTCAGTCCTTACTGATGGGTTATAAATTCCATCCTCAGAACCGAGCCAGCCAATACAAGGTTGCGTCAGCCAAAAACTCTCAAGCCAAGGTCCTATCCAGAATGCTCTGCTCCATGTTACCTCAGATCTCGTTTGCCACATTGCTGAACAGCCATGTCAAGCCACTCTCTCAGCTAAGTGTCTAAGTTTTTGACAGTTTATATATTGTTATTACTCTAAATTTTTCCCAAAAGTTTATTCTAATATTTTCCTACCCTATCGCATACTTTAGACTCTCTCCCTTTAGCTTTTTCCCTTTATTTCCCTCTTTTCGTACCTTGTGGTAATTCTTCATTACCGTTGTTGGTAATTCTTTCTTTCTCCTTTTACTCTTTCTCCTTGGGTAGCAGTTATTCTTCCTTTTGCCACTGTGCTTTTCTCTGCTCCAGATATGTTGGATAAGAAAAATTCCATTAGTTTCAAGCAGTGCAAGGATTGCGGCCATAAGTTACTGCTTTCCGATGGCCATGACTTATGTGTCTACAGTCTTAATGTCTCTCACTTGACTGTAGATCCTCCGTGTGGGATTTGTAAAAACTTCTTTACCAGTACTCTCAACGAGAGGAAGAATAAGTTAATTTTGAAAGGTCTCCTCAAGTCTCCTTTCTCTGAAGCTATTTCTGGGTAAGAGGGCTCAACCCATTCTGTTAAACCCCGCAAGAGGCATTCTTCCTCTTCTTCATTGAAGTCACTCCCATCTTCTCCCTCTGGAGATCATAGGGAGTCGACTCACAAGAAGGTGAAATTGATTACTATTCCAGTGCTGCCTCTTGTGGCTCTGTTGGCTCCAGGCTCGGCATTGCTCCAAATGATCCTGACTACAGCCATGTCTCCTTTATTGATATCGGCACTGGAGTTCCCGGTGCAGACAACTATGGTTCTGACAGTTCTGTCGCAACCCCTAACGGCACCATCAGTACAGTTTCAGTCCCCTTCAGCACCATTGGTACAGTCACCTTCGGCTCCAAGTATGACTCTTCTGTACTCCATGGTGCAGACTTTCTCGGCACCGATATTTACTTTGGTGCAGTCCTTCCTGGCACCGTCTGTATTACCGGTGCAGACACTTTCCACTATGGCACCATACCCTTCGGAGCAGACTTTGACCTTTACGGTGCAGACACTTTCAATTACTATGGCACTGATGTCTTCAGTGCAGACCTGTTCCACACTGTTTTCTTCGGTGCAGACTTCCTCGGCTCTGAGCTCTGCACCTATTGAATTAGCAAGGACCAAATATTCCCCTTCACTGGATCCTTTTGCTAACAGTCAGTTTAGCCCTTTCCTAGAAAGGCCAGAATCACCATCGGCCTTCTTCATAAAATCAACCAAGAGTCTTTCTGAACAGGATGTGTTGCGGCTTGTTGACCAGTTGCTTGTGGCCAGAGGTCTCTCTCAACCATCGAAGTCCACATTCCCTCATTCAGGTGAGTGTATTTTGCCTCATACTCCAACATATACTCCTCCTTCGACTTCCACTCAGGTCTCGAAGCCTATTACTCCAACAGCAGCTTCCCTCCCTCCGACTCCAATAGTGGATCTCACTTTGTAACCATAGTCGTCCTTGTGGCATTTGGTGCACTAGGCATCGGGCTCTTCTCAGGTCAGTGGCTGTGCTGTTGGGGAGGATATTCCCGGCTGCATGACAATTTTTTCTATGGCACCATCCAGGGATGCTCTCTCTCTTGTGGTTGACAGCCCTCTTGAGACTGGGACCAAGCTCGTCAGGACAAGGTCTGTCCCCAGTTCCAAGGTTGTCATGCTCGGTTATGGGCTCCCATCCCTCTTTGGGTAGGTCAGCCTTCCAGGCCATGGAGAGGGCACTTGCCACCGCTGGCAAAGCTCACTTGTCAGAGTCCTCTTCCCCTTCTGTGCCGCAACTGCCAAAAACTTCAACTCCTGGACACAAGAGCCTCAGGTCTCTCCTCCTCAGGAGACCCCCTCTTTGCAGTCTTCCCCATAATTCCCACTGAGGAAGCACCCAGCAAAGCAGCATGTAAGAGGAAGCACATGGACTCCACTGAGGAGTGATTGACTGAAGATATGGATTTTGATGACGGGGAAGGGTCCCCATGGTCACCATCTGATGAGGTGTCCTTTGGCAACATCCTTGAGATCCTTAGACAGAGAGGTGACTGGAAGCCCTCTTATCCTTCCTCTGAGGAATCTGTATTCCTGCAGGCTTTTCGTGCTCAGCCCCCTACCTCCAGGGTCACCCTGCCTGCCGATGAGCTCAACCAACTCATTGTGCAGCGCACATAGAAGGCTCTTGATATCATGGAAGCAATACCTAAGAGGCCTGACAAAATATTATTGCCCCCCAGATGAGCACCCCCACTAGTCACAAGGTCTTCCAGTAGATGATATGGTGGTGGCAGCTGCTACTAAGAAGGATTTGGCAGAAGAGAGCCAAACTGTCCATCCACCCAGCAAGGAGTCCCAGGTGATTGACAGATTAGGGAAGCATATGTTTGCTTCATTGACCTTCGCTGTAAGGTCTTTGAATTATTTGGCACATTTTACCAGGCTTCAGCGAGATCTTATCAACCAGCTCTCTGAAACCCTGTCAGGAGCTGTTTCTGAAGAAGTCCATGATAATGTAGTTTCTCAGATAGCCACCCTAGAGTCCATTTCCAACTCTTCCATGCATCTTATTTCTCAAACAACAGAAGGGGTGGCTAGAGTGGCAGGTGCAGGTATAGTCACTAGATGACATACTTGGATGCACCTTTGTGACTTTGCAGACTCTTTTAAGGCTTCCTTCATGAATACCCCTATAGAGGCTGCTTCTTTGTTTGGCCCTAAAATCAAGGATACACTGGCATGGTGTGAACAAGATGGCAAAACCTTGTCTGCCATTGGTGTCACACATTCCACTCCTCAGCGATTCTACTCCAGAAATTAGTGGAATAGAAAGATCTAGCACAGAAAATCACAGGGTTTTTTCTGGGATGCACGTGCTGAGTTTTCCCCTAGAGGCAGAGGGGGAAACTCCAATGGAAGATGCCCCTTTCGGGGCAGAGGAGGTCCGCAAAACTGGGGTTCCAGAGATTCTTTCTCTGGCCAGCCCTATCAATGCTCCTGAAGCGTTGCCCGAGTGTTCACCTCTGGAAGAGGTCGGGGGTCATTTCTCCTTGTATTCCGCTGCCTGGCAAAAGATAACAACTGATTCTTGGTTACAACGGATTATATGCAGAGGCTATCACATCCCCTTCCATCTTTGCCCAGTCTCATCGAGAGTATTACCCGATGTTTCACCCAGTCAAAGGGAAACAGCAGCTCACGAAATCCAAAAGCTGCTACAAAAAAGAGTCATCCAGACGGTCCCCCCAGACCAGATAGGATCCAGATTTTACTCAAGGTTCTTTTAAGTGCCAAAAAAGACAGGGGACTGGAGACCAATTCTGGATCTCAGTACACTAAACAAATTTGTAAAAATAGAGAAATTCCGGATGGTCACAGTTCAGTCTATCCTTCCTCTTCTGGAAGAAGACAATTGGATGTGCTGTGTAGATCTTCAAGATGCATATTACCACATAAAAATGGACAAATGCTCAAGAAGATACCTCCACTTCCATATAGGAGCCAGTCACTACCAGTTTCGAGCCCTGCCCTTCAGTCTCTCTACAGCCCGCAGAGTGTTCACAAAATGCACGGCAGTGGTTATCGCTCACTTGTGACTTCAAGGATTCCAGACATTTCCATATCTAGACGAGTGGCTTCTCATCGCCCCCATCAAGTGTCTACTGGAAGAAGCCCTGCAGTATACTCTCCTAACAGCTCAAAGCCTGGCAATCACTATAAACTGGGAGAAATCCAACACAACCCCAACTCAGTCTTTGGAATTTATAGGGGTACTGTTGGACACGAGAAATTGCATAGCATCCCTTCCAGAACACAGACCTCAGAGAATAAGACAAGTGCCATCACTGCTCTGTCACCACAAATCTCCTGCTCGACCTGTACTTCAGCTGTTGGGGTCAATGGCAGCTTCGATTACCATCCTTCCTTTGGCCAGATTCCACATGAGACTCCTTCAATGGCTACTTCTCATTCAGTGGTACCCTCTACGACATCCTTTGTCCTTTCAAATAAGTGTGACTCAGAGATGCAAGCAAGATTTACTCTGGTGGATGTCTCAAAATCCCCAACAATGGCTTTGCTCTTTCAACCCCCATCAACCGATAGCCACGGTGACCACGGATGCCTCCCTGATGGGGTGGGGGGGCTATGTCAGGGAAACTCGGTCCAAGGCACCTGCTCTGAGAAAGAGGCCCTTTTGCATATCAATGTCCTAGAACTGAGGGTGGTGCTTCTAGCATTGCAGGCATTTCACTCCATCCTTCCATCAGGGACTATTGCGATCCAGTCAGACAACATGTCAGTGGTTTGGTACGTCAGCAAACAAGGGGGCACCAGATCTTACCCATTATGCCGAGAGGCCCTGAGAGTATGGCAATGGGCGATAGCTCACAACTGCTTTCTGATTGCAATGCACATTCCCGGGATCTCCAGTGTGATAGCGGACAAATTGAGCAGGTGTATTCTACAGCCTCACGAGTGGTCCCTCAATCCTCTGATAGCGGCAAAAATCTTCATCCGCTGAGGCCAGCCTTGCTGCGACCTATTTGCCTCCCCAACCAACTACAAGTGCAGCAACTACTCTGCCCTGATCCCACCTTGTAGACAGTCACCAAGGGATGCTTTAGTCCACGTTTGGCCCTCGGGTCTTCTTTATGGCTATCCTCCTCTCCCCCTCATCTCCCAATTTCTAAAGAAAGCATGACAGTTGAAGAGCAAAGTGATCCTCATTGCTCCATATTGGCCTCAACAAGTCTGGTTTCCCCTTCCTCTGGCCTCACCTGCTAGATCAACCATGGATCCTCAATCCATCCCCAACGTTGATCTCCCATCCACATGGTCTGATTCACCCCAATCTAACAACCCTAAAACTGACAGTTTGGTTTCTCTACTTCCAATGATTGCCAGGCATGAAAACCTTTTGTCCCCTGTGTGAAATATTCTTATTGCATCTCATAAATCGTCCACTAGACTAATCAATCTTAACAAGTGGAAGAGGTTCTCTCTATGGGCAGCAAATAAACAAATAGACTCCTTGTCAGCCCTGGTCTTGGTGGTATTGGATTACTTATCACATCTTTTCCACTCTGGGGTGTCTGCCTCTACTATCCATGTACATTTAGCTGCCATCTCAAATTTCCATATTGGTTTTCAAGATTCTTCACTTATGTCACACAGATTCTGAAAGACTTTCTTGAAAGGAGTTATCCACCTAAAACCTCCCTGTAGAGAACCGGTACAACCTTGGGATTTGGCTTTGGTTCTGCAAGCTCTAACAGCTCCCCCATTTGAACCTGTGTCTTCATGTGATGTACAATATCTCTCTTGGAAAACTTTGTTTTTAATTGCAATCACCTCTGCACGGTGATTGTCAGAACTTCAGGCCTTATGCATCAAACCTCCCTATCTTATCTTCCATAAGGATAGGGTATCACTGAGAACTAATTCTTCCTTTTTACCAAACGTGGTGTCAGAACGATCTATCATCCAGTCTATTGACCTTCCAGTGTTCTTTCCTAATCATTCTAACAAGGGAGAGTATTGCCTGCACTCCTTGGATGTTCATAGGCAAATACATTTTTATCTGGACAGAACAAAATCTACCCGTAAATCAGACCAACTGTTTTTGGCTTTGTCTGGACCTATATGAGGTCATCCTGTATCAAAAGTTGCATTGGCTTCATGGCTGAGAAATTGTATCACCTTTATCTACAACAAAAACAGTCTCACGTTGCCTCATAGAGTCAAAGCACATTCTACAAGATCTATGGCAGCTTCTGCAGCTTTCCATGCTAAGGCTTCCCTTAATGATATTTGCTCAGCTGCAACTTGGGCCAAACCTCATACCTTTATTCTTCATTACAAATTGGACTTGGCCTCCAGAGGTAGAGCTTCCTCTGGCTCCATGGTGCTCAGGAATGTCCTTCCATGAGAGCCACCCAGGAATACAGGTGGCTGGGGACTCTGTCCCATCAGTAAGGAATGAATGAAGATTAACAACATCAGATAAAGAAGTTATGTCTTACCATAACATTCCATCTGTGTTGTTGATCTTTGTTCAGTCATTATGTCCCACCCTCCATCCCCCTTTCGGAGGTTCTTGGTTGATCTCATGTACTCCTTTATTGTAGGTCTGTCGTGACCAGAGGTAGTCTCTACTTTTGTCTGTCAACTTGCAAACTCGATCTGAGGTAACAGGGAGCAGAGCATTCTGGGTAGGAGCTTGGCTCAAGAGTTTTTAGCTGATGCGAGCTTGATATTGGCAGGCTCGGTTCAGAGGACAGAACTGATAACCCATCAGTAATGACTGAACGAAGATCAACAACACAGAAGGAACGTTATGGTAAGACATAACTTCTTTTTTTCTTCCAGTCATTTTACTTACTCACATAGGTTCCACCACCCACTTTTCTCTCCCCTTCCTCAGCTTACCAGTAGAGCAGCTTTCATTGTCTGCAGTTGCATCTACCCCTATATGCAAAAAAATTGTTAAGGAGTCTTTTGGGGGTCAGCCCAGCTCCAAATTTGTCTCAGCCACTGGTGGATGACTGCCATGGCCTGTTGTTGTTCCTCAGACCATTCACCCCCCCCCCCAAGTCCTTTTGGTGTATCCTTCTGAGCCATCAAAGGCCAAGGGATAACCATGTCCTGTGTGGCTGTAGGGATGCCCTTGGTGGATAAGGGAGAGTCACTTTCCATGATGTTAGGGGAACAGGTAAGTGAATGTTTTTCACTTGGACAGGATAGGGATGTGGAAGCTGGGTGCAATGAGCCTAAAGTTCAGACATTGTTTAGGGAGAATGTGCGTCATGAGAAAAACTCCCAATCTCCTGCTGCTCTTTCCATGGACAAGGCATATTTTTACTGGGATTTGCTGAGGAACTTATTTCTGCATTTTATTTATTTTTACTTATTTGGCATTTGCTAACTGGGTTAGTCCGAATGGGCTGCAGAGCCCTTTTTCAGTGGACACCTGAGGAGAAAAGCTCCACGAATAAACAAATACAAAAACAAAACATCATACAATATTAACATACAAATGTATATAGACAGGAGAAGCAAAATACACCTTATAACTGAACATATTAGAATGCAAGAATAATATTGAGGGCTTATATATTAAGTATATAAAATAAAACATAAAAAGTTAGATTCTGACAATTACCATCAGAGAGAAATTCAAGGTTGGTAAATATCCTAAATGAGTAGTGGTAAAGTGTGTGACGTTAAGGAAGTTGCCATTTGTTTGTAGAGAAAGAGGAAGTCTTTTCCAGGCATTGGCGATGGAGTAGCTGTATAAAAGTTTGCCAATATTTTTTATTGGATTTGTAGTTATCTAAGAGGTGTTGGTCTGTGCTGCACGTAGGTGAGTAGTGACTGATGAGGTCCGTGAGGGCAGGACAGCGGGAGGATTGATTTAAGATAGCATGTGTGAGGTTGAGTTGAGGAAGAAGGAGTTGGTTATGGAGCTCAAGCCATTGTAGGTTTTTTAAAACTATGCAGTGGTGAGAGCAATAAGGAAGGTTGGCAGTGAATCTAGCTATTTTGTTGTAGGTGGTTTCAAGTTTATCTAATAGATTGGATTGAATATTGGTGAGGATGGGGCTGTGTAGAGTATGGTTGTGAGAAAGAAAGTCTGTGCTAGAGAGTGTGTGGCATTAATAGTGAGGTATATTTTATGTCCATATAAGAGACTAAGTTTTTGGTGGATCTTTTAGATGGCTTGCTGAATATGTATGTCAAACTTTAGTTGGTCGTCTATGATTACACCTAGAAGTTTAGTATGTAGTTCAACAGAGATAAGTGTATTATTACGAGAAGATACTGTGAAGGAATTTTTATGTTGCTGTAGTGATTTGGAGAGGAAGAGTAGAAGTTTTGTTTTTTTTTAGGATTGAGAAGTAATTGATTATTGGTCAGCCATTTTTCGACTGAAAGTAGAGAATCTTGAGTAAGAGCAAGGATGTGGGGATCATTATCAGAGCACGAGATAATAGTGGAGTCGTCTATGTATCATATTAGTGAGGAGTTTGGACAGGAAGTGTGTAGGTTATTTGCAAAAATATTAAAAAAGGAGAGGTCCAAGGATTGACCCTGGAGGGACACCTATTTGGATTGGGAGGAAGGGGGAGGAGGCAGAAAGGCATTTGACAGATTGGAATCTGTTGGAGAGGTAACTGGAGAAACATAGTATAGTAGAAAAGGAGAGGTTAAGGGAAGAACGTTTTGAGAGCAGTAGGGTATGGGGAAAGGGTGTCAAAGCCTTTAGATAGGTCAAAGAAGAGGCATGAGACTAGTTTGTTATTGTCCTGTGCTTTGGCGATATTCTGTGTAAATGAAATGAGAGCTGTAGAGGTGCTGTGGTGAGGATGGAAACTGTGTTGGGTGGGAGTTAGCAGGTTGTCTTGTATGATGTGTTTGAGAAGCTGGTTATGAATACATTTTTCTAAAATTTTGGATAAGGGGGATAATATAGAGGTAGGTCTGTAGTTGGTTGACTCAGCTGAATTGCCACATCTGTGGAGGGGTATGACATAGGATTTTTTCCAAATGTCAGGGACTGTGTTCTCTTGAATTGACCTGTTTACTAATATGGAGACTGGATGTGCAACAGAGTTAGCTGCAAGTTTAAAGAATAGAGGAGGTAAGTTGTCAGCAGTGGGGGAGCAGGTTTTCAGTTTGGTAAGAACAGATTTGATGTATGCAGTAGGGACAGGTTTAAGACAAAACTGGGTGGAATTGGTAGAGGGAAGGAGATCAGAAGGGGAGAGGGAGGTGTTGTCAGATTTAGTTAACTTGTTTATAGAGTCAATTTAGACGGAATTAAGAAAAGAGACAATGTCTGTTAGTGAGCTGTTAGGATAAGGGCTTGGGGTAGAAGGGTTGCTTGGATGTAAGAGTTTGTTGATACTATTCCAAAATGTTTTCATGTTGGAATTGGGGTTATCTGTTGGCTTTTGATAGTATTGTTTTTTTTTTGTCCAGATCGACTTGTTTCTTGGTTAGGTTCCTAAATTCTCTATATGTTTGGATATGGCAATGGGAGTTTGTTTTTTTTTCGGGTTTTCCAGGTGCTGTCTCATTTAAGCATTAGTTTATGGGTGGATTGGGTTAACCATGGAGCAAAGTTTGCTTTTGTTTTTATTTTTCTAGTGGGGGCTAAGGAGTTAAGGATATTCAGGAAGGTGTTGTTAAATTTGGAGACCACCTCATTGAGAGGGAGGGTGTAGAGAAAGGACCAGTTAATGGAGGACAGATTATTGAAGATATCTGGGCAGAAATTAGAGAGATTATGGCTGTCATTGTATTGGTGAGGTTTTAGCAAATGAGGTGAGTGTCATAACATGGGTAGAGAGATGGTCAGTGAGGGAGTCAGGTGAAGGGTGGCATTGTGATACAGATTTGGGCTAGAGGTGAGGATACAGTGCTGTTATTTGTGTGTTTATTGATACGGGTGTGAGAGTTGATGAGTTGAGAGAATCCAAAGAGATTGATGCTAGTATTGGGAGAGTAGGAATTAAGGGAGTTCCAGTCAATACTGACATCACTTAAGATGATAGTTTCATAAGAAATGTTTTGAGATGCCAAGGAGAGAAAGTGTTAGAGGGTAGGGATGTTTTTGCCAGGTGGGATATAAATTGCTACTATGGATATTTTTTGTGATTATTTAATTTACATTTATCAATAAGAATTTCAGCTGGATGGAAATTGGGAGGAGATGTAGGTAGAGGATAGAGAGTGAGTTTGTCAGAGTATACTATAGCTACACCACCACCTCATTTCTTGTGTTGATCGAGATGGAGGATGTTGTAACCAGGGGGGAGGATTTCAGAGCCTGTAATATGGAGTTGTAACCATGTTTATGAGAGGGTGAGAATGTCAGAGTTGTACACAGAGATAAGGGCATGGTAAGAAGTAACTTTGTTAGCAATGCTTTGAATGTTGAGGGAGAGTATTTTCAAGGTTTTGGAGTGTGAGGTTGAATAGTTTGGATAGGGGATTTAGGGGGGTGAAGAGGGATGATGGTCAGGTAATGTAGTGGAGGTATTAGAGGGATGAGTATGGGTACCTGTAGTTGGGTTGGAAGGTGGGCCAGGGTTGGGGTGAATATCGCTGGCCAGCAGAAGGCTTGGAAAGGAGGGTTTGTATACTGTGGTAAAGGGGCTGTAGAAGAGAAGTTTGGGTTTAGGTTTTGTGGGGGGAGAGAGAGGGAGAAATATTTTAAATTTATGTAAGAGAGTCTGAAAGTGAGTAAACAGTGAGGGAGCTGTTGAGAAGTTAAAAAAGGTTAGTGGATTGTAGTGATTGATAGAGATGGTAGGAGAAGAGTGGTAGTGGTGTTAGAGTGATAGGAGGTGGAGTAGGAAAGAGTGAGTAGAAGGAGGGAGATAAATAGGATGAGTAACATATTGTATGGTGAGTGAAGGAAGCAAGGATAGTTAAAAGTTAATTAGAGTAATAGGGTGGCGGAGGTAGTTTTGAGTGATTTGATAGCTAGGATTGGCTGGACGGAGGAAATTGAGTGGTTGGGGGGGGTATGGTTAATTAAAGTGAGTGTATAAGTTTGAGAAAAGTGGGGGTGGGTGAGAATGGAAGTAGGGAATGGGAGTGGAGTGAGCCCGAGCGAAGAGAGGGCGAATGGAGCAGGTTGAACCAGGACTTGGAGAAAGCTGTGAGATAACAAAAACAATCAACCGGCTACCCCCTTCAGTACCTAAAGGTGTCTGTTTATCTATGTGTCCTCAAAAGCAGATTTAGTAGAGCATCAGGGAGGTAGAATATAAAATAAATGCAAAGCTTTGGAAAACTGTATATTTTTGTTACAATAAATGGAACGAAAGGGGGGGCATCCAGTAGTGTGCACAGCAGAAGAACCAATGGGAGTGTCACAGAGATAAGATTATATTAAACCTACACTGCTCACAGTCTGTTTCTCAGCCATTTGAATTTTCAGGCAAGAAAAGGAAAACAGATATTCAACAAACACTGACATATGGGTCATTGTGCCCTACTACCCTCCCTCTGGCAGTCTCTCTAAGCTTCAGACTCCTCCCTCTGCATGTCTGTGGGTGTGAAAGACCAATCAGCTATCAGAGCAGGAAATTCCTTCACAGTCACAGATGGCAGCACTCAGGTTTTTTTTTTAGTGCCATTGGAACTGAAAGATCTCTGAGAAGACCATCCCCTACTGGCAACTGTGATCTCTTGAGCTCAGATAAGAAACCATTTTTGTTATTTTATGTCTCCCACTGTCTTTTCTATAAATACTTGTATAGCTTGATTGCATGTGTGTTTTTCTTTTAAAAAAGTTCAGCTTTGTGTAGTACTTTATTTTCTGTTCACAGTACAGGATTATACTGTGTATATTAAGCTGAATTCTACAATTGCTGCCTTTTCAAATGCCCAAAATGGTTTTCATTCATTCCTCAACTGTTGGATTTGGATCCTGTCCTTGGATCTGACTCAATCACTTCTTTGAGCTTATGGAACACTGAAACTCTCAAGTTCCTCCCTTGCCCATAATGCCCTAATCACCTAACATACCGCAGATCTCATTTGTTGCCTTAGCATATGGACAAGGTCACTGCTTACTCTCAAGCAAGTGACTTATTTCTGTGAGTTTTAATCAGATAATGTCATAATCTTTCTAGTGCTTCCTCTATTTTATTAATCTTATATTTTTGCACTTATTTTCCATACAGATAGTCTGTAAATACTTGAGAATTTCTTAAATACCATTGTTGGTATTCCTTTGTTGTACTTATTTGTACTTCTTCTTGCTATTGGTGGTATTTTTGTAATTTCTTTCTAAGGGTTAATATAAAAAAAGGTCTTTCATTTCTTAATACTTTGATAGTTATCTTTTTTTTTAACTACATCAGAGAAACCTTCTAGTACAAGAAGGTCTTTCCTTTGTTCGTCCCCAACCCAAGGTCATAGTAACCATGGATGCCTCCCAGGTTGGGTGGGGAGGCACTTCTTAGGAAAGGCAGTCCAAGACACATGGTCCCCCGAAGAGGCCAGTTTCTGAGCTGCAGCTTTCATGGTGGGACAGGTATAGGGTTGTGATACACACTAATCCTTCTGTCAAGCTCTGAGTGGTTTAGGAATTTGTTCTCACCCTGTATGTTTTTCTCCATGGGCTCTGTCAGAATCCTAGAATTAAAGGTTAACAATACCTCATACCTTGGATGTACTTCAGCAACTCAGATCCTACCCTGACAGGATAAAGCCTGTTAGGAAGGTAGAAAGGCTTTTCCCTTCCTTCTAAGGGTTATTGAAAGGCCATCCTGTCTCTAAGCAAATCATTGCATGTTGGTTGTCCGTTGATATTGTGTTTTGTTACACTCACCATAGCAAGGCAAATCAAGGTAAGGTAAAGGCACATTCTGCTAGGGCATTTTCTTGTTCCCTAACATTTTGGAAAGGGGTGGACTCTGCACCTTTGTTCTCAGTCCATACTTGTATGAAGCACTACAAACTGGAAGTCTTTTCCAGATGCAGAGCAACTTTTGCTAGGACCATTCTCCATGGGCTCCTGGACAGTTATCCTTCCTCCTCCTCCATGTAAGCTTTGGGAATCTACCCATATGCAAGTAGGGCAGTGTGTTTGTTGAACAAAGTATGGTTGTGTAAGTTCCACTTACCTGTAACAGTAGATATTCGTATGCTACAGATCCCCCACCATACCCCAAGATTCTCACTGCACCTTTCTAAACATACTGGAAAATATTAAGATAGAACCAAACACCCTAATAATGGGTGATTTTAACTACCCTGCCATTAACTGGGAAAACTACTCATGTACCAACACCTTTGCCCAACGGTTCTTGGAATTAATAAATTCCAATGCCCTGGATCAACTAATCCATAGTCCCACCAGGGGCTCCAGTATCCTAGACCTGGTCATTACCAACATGGGAAATCGATGCTCCACACCTATGGTCACCCCCTTGTTAGTCAGGTCTGACCATAAGCTAATCACCCTTAACATCCACATCCCACCCCTACCCCCCAGTAAGGAAACCTCCATAATAAACTTCTCCAAAGCCAACTTCATGCTACTCAAGTCAGAAGTGACAAACTTCATGACACCCATACAGACGGGAACTGAAAGTTCAACTGCTGAATCCTACACTAAGGCACTGTACGAGCGCATCCACTCATGCATGAATCGTGCCATCCCAAATAGAACCAAGATGCTCTCATCCAAAAAAAGGAAGCCAATCTGGTGGTCCCCTGCCATAAACAAACTTTACAACAAAAGGAAGAAACTGTTGCAGAAAAGAGAAAAATCCCAGGATGCAAAAAACTTTCTTACCAGCCTCAGTAAGAAACTGAGATCCCTCATAAAATCCTCCAAAGCTAGTTACGAAAATAAAATTGCCAAAGATTCCAAAGACAACCACAAGGCATTCTATAACTATGTCAAGAATCTAAATGGCAATGCTCAGATCTGCTCTGAGCTAAAACAGAATGGCATTAAATATACTGATCCCAAGGATATTGCCAATATCCTGGCAGATCGATTCAGTGCCAATTTCACCCCCCTCTCACCCCCTAAATGGCCCATCTCAATACCGGAAGATTGCCAAATTCCGGTAATAATGGCCACACAGGTAAAAAACGCACTCTCCAAAGCTAAGAATACAGCATCCATGGGACCAGATGACATCCTGGGCTGTGTACTACATGAACTACAATATGAACTGGCACCTCACCTAAGTGTCATGTTTAATCATAGCCTCACCTCAGGTTTCGTGCCCACTGAGTGGCGCAGAGCTACAGTTATCCCACTCCACAAAGGGGGATCCACCTTGGATCCCGGAAACTACTGTCCCATCAGTCTGACAAGCCTTATCTTCAAGTCCATGGAGCGTATTATTATGGAACTTATTAACAAAGACATTGGCAACCTTCAAACACTGGACCCCACCCAGTTTGGGTTCGTGAAGGGACGATCTTGTCTTCTGAACCTGATTGACTTCTTCGAATCAGTCTCCAGAGCTATGGACAAGGGTAAGGTGGTCCACACAGCCTATCTAGACCTTGCCAAGGCCTTTGACACCGTCCCCCATTCTGGAATCATAGACAAACTTACTAAGCTGGGCATTAATCCCTACATCACCCAATGGGTTGCTGACTGGCTTACTGATAGAACCCACACTGTAAAAGTAGCCAACTCCAAATCCAGCTCCAGACAAGTGACAAGTGGAATACCTCAGGGTTCAGTCCTGGGACCGCTCTTGTTTGGCATCTACTTCTCTGAAGTACAGGCCAACACTAAGGGACTCTGGATAACAAAGTTTGCAGATGACTGCAAACTGGGAGCCATTATTGAATCCCCAAATGATGTGGATACTCTACAAAAGAGCCTTGCAGAAACAGATGCTTGGTGCCAGAGCCATGGGCTCAAGCTCAGTGCCAAGAAATGTATAGTTATCCCCTCTGGAAAAAAACACGTACCCGTGAATTACCATATAGGTGGCAGTACACTAAACACCAAAAGTGTGATAAGAGACTTAGGGACACAGGTGGACAGTGGTCTCACCTTTGATAAAAACATCACCACAACAGTCAGGAAATCCTTCTATGTGACACACCTCATCACTAAGGGCTTTTCATCCAGAAAAAAGGAGGTCATTGTCCCACTGTACTCATCCCTCATTAGACCCATTATAGAATAGAATGCCCCGTTTGGTATGTACCTCTCAAGACATCTGCAACAACTGGAAAGGCCGCAGAAATACCTCACTAAAAGAATCACAGGCCTAAAGCAGATGCCCTACGCTGACCGCATTAAAAAACTCCAGCTATACTCTGTCGCATATCATCTACTCAGAGGCGATCTCTACTTAACATACAAGGCCATGTCAAACCCATGGACATGCTACATTTAAAGAAATCCCAATCCCTCAGAGCCACACGCTCCAGGGATCTAAACCTTGTCATCACAATAAGCAAAACATGCTAAAGGGATAGGTTCCCACCCAGAGACTCCCCAGCCTCTGGAATAGATTGCCCATACATGTCAAGCAGAGTGCCTCTTTGGCCCTCTTCAAAAGGAACCTTGACGATTGGATGGGAGAAAGGAAATTCACCCCGGGGATCACGTCAGCCACCCTGCTAGACAGGGGTCCAGGGAAGTAAATAGTGTGGGAAGAAATAGCTAGGGAATTGTTGTGGCTAGGCTTGTATAGGCCCTAGGGCTGATAGCCTAGTACCAACCTATGAACCTATAAAACACTACCTTTCTGGCAATACCCTCCCACCATCCCCCTTTAGGTGGATGTACATTGTTTATGGTTGATGTTTGCTGCTGTTTTTCATTTAGCAGCTTTTAGTGTGTGTGTGTGTGTGTGTGTGTGTGTGTGTGTGTGTGTGTGTGTGTGTGTGTGTGTGTTTTGGCTTTGGTTGTGAACAGTAGGTTTTCGCAAAGCTTGCATTTTTTGTGTGCTTTACCTTTTGGGCTCTTGTAAAAGAAACTGATGGCTACTGTCTGTGGCTGAAGGACTATCCTACTCAGGCAGCTGATTGGTGCTTCACATCCATAGACATACATAGAGAGGAGTGTGAACCACTGAGAAACTGCCAGAGAGAGGATAATAAGGCACTACCTCCCGAATGCCAGTAAGGCAGTGTGTTCTATGAACATCTGCTGTTATAGGTAAGTGGAACTTACCCATCTCTACCTTTCCTCTCATTCTGACAGGAATTTTACTCAGAAGAACAGATAGCAGCAGGGGGTTGTACCTCTGGAAATTCTTCTCCGTCTGAGTAATTCGATTCTGAGGAAATTATGGTATCAGATTTTGCGCTGAGGAGCTTTCTTTGACATTTTATCGAACATGAAAGAGGTGTTTCAGTGGGAGTAGAGTGAGATTCCTTCAGAAATTCATGACTTTTTACAGATAATTAAGGCTACTCCTGTATTGCCTGCTTTAGACAAGGTTTTTCTCACTGCCTCCAGTGTATCTGCTATATGCCGCCTGTTCCCCAAAAGTCTGACATGTTATACAAGGTACTCCAGGCAAGCAAGTATCTGCTTTTTAACCTTAAAGCAAATCCAGCAGTGAATTTTTTTCTATAACTTCTGATGCAAAACAGGTTACTGCTAATAACCCCATTCCTTTTGACAAAGATGGAAAAGCAATGGATACGTTGGGAAGGAAATGTGTTCTTCTACTACTTTAATTTTCATGATTTTAAACTGTCAAGCTCATATGTTAAAAGTTTCTGCTTGTGTTTTTTGAGAATATGCAGAATTTAATTGTTAACTTTCCTTCCTCCTTTCTGAGGTAAAGGATTCATTAAATACTTCCGTGACAGCTGTTTCTAAGGTGAATACACATATTTAAATTGTACTTATGAGGCTGCAGACTCCTACAGGACTGCTGCTTCTGAATCATCTCTCTTCCTCAGAACTTCTGCAAATGTACACAGACAACACCATGGTGATGTGATACATAAACAAGGAGGCTAATAGATTCTGCCTTCTTTGCAGACTGGCCATGATAGCCTGAGAGACAGCAATTTAGTTCAGTCTCACTCTTTAGGCTTTATACATTCTGTCAGAGCAAAACGTCATTGCAGATATGCTCTGCAGTACCAAGGCAGACCTCCTCAAATGAACACTTCATCTTGAAATCTCCCAAAAATTTTCCACCTGTGCGGAACAGCTCAAGTAGATCTGTATGCCTCCTTTTAGAACAAACAACTAAAGAAATTCTGCTCCAGGATTCCTTGCAGACAGACCTGAAAGACAGATGCATTTATTCCCATGGACAATAATTCTACTGTATGCTTTTCCTTCCCTTTCATTAATAACCAGGTTCTTCTAAAGATTCATAACTCTACACAAATTGTGATACTGACTGTTTTGGGCAAGGCAGCAGTGGTTCGCCTTGTTTTTCAGTTTGTAGAATGGCAATTACCAAAAGCTTCCAGACTGGATTTACTCACACAGATGCAGAGTTTGATACACTCCAGTCAAGAAACTCTTCAACTGTCTAAATGATAGAATTTTATTACCTTTTATGCACCTTTTTTGAGTGTGTGCAGTAGGTAGTAAAGGAAGCCAGAAAACCTGCTACTAAGAAATGATATTTCTCTAAGCAGAAAATATTGTCTAGTCAGTGCCAGCCAAAGAACCAAGGTTGTCTTCAGACCAAGTTGCTTTTGGTTCTTGATTATTTGTGTGAATTACTGTATGGCATGTCATACTCTTCTGTCAAAGTGTATTTGTCAGCCATTTCTGCTCGTCTAACTTTGGATCCTCCAATTTCTGATAACTTCCAAATGAAAGTTTCTGAAAGGGATTTTACATATTAGGCCACCGAGGAGGCAGCTGGCACCTCCATGGGATCTAAATTTTGTGCTTGAAAAGTTTACTGTGTCTGTGTTTGAACCAGCTCATCAGGCTGATTTGTGATTCTTAACATGGTCGACTGTTTTATTCATTGTTGTGACATCTGCTAGAAAGTTGAAAGCTGTTACAGTGTGTGAACCCTAGCCCATTTTTCCCGAAGGACAGGGTTTCTTTGAGAGCAAATCCTACCTTTATGTCTAAAGTGATCTTCAAATTTATTTTAAAGCAGATTAACAGTCTTTAAAGTCTTCTTTCCTGAACCAAAGAACAAGAGAGAGAGAGAATTCTTCACTTTCTGGATGCTCACAGGCAATTGTGATATTACTTTGACAAAACACAACCTTTCAGGAAAGCTGATCTATGAAAGTCAGCAGAAAGGGCAGCCAGTGACAAAGCTGACAGTTTCTAGGCGGTTGCCTCCTGCTATTACTTTTGTTATACTCACCACAATAAGTTACTTCCAGACAGGGTTACCGCCCATTCTACAATGGCTTTGGCTTCTTTGGTGGTTTTCTGGAAGGAGATGGACTACGCATTTTAGAGGCAGCAACTTGCTCCTTTGTATATACTTTTACAAAGCACTACAATCAGTGGTGTAGCTGGGGAGGGACATGATGGGCGTCTTGCACTGGGTGGCACTTTTATGCAGCATTTATGCTGAATTTCTTGAGTGCAGCTCTGGTATGTTATGCAGCAGTTGACGTCCAACCATGTTAAAGACTGTTGAGGTCCACCCGTTACCCATGCAGACCAGGGACTGTTCACGTCCACCCGTGCGTACCAGGATGTAAATATTCAGCATCTCCAGATTTATTAAGCATCCTTTCAGCATCCTGGTGTGTAAGTGGCCTCATTATATTTATTATTCACACTGCAGCCATATTTATTTGTTCAGCTCTAGTGCAGCCTCGGTATTTATTTAATAACTTCAGCAGTTCGTTTTTATATGTGGCCGTATTATTCATGTAGGAACTGCTGTGTGTGTGTGTAACTCTAGTGGCCATATGTATTCTCCAAGCAGCAGCCTCAGTATTTATTTAATAACTTCAGCAGCTCATTTTTATATGTGGCCGTATTATTCATGTAGGAACTGCTGTGTGTGTAGCTCTAGTGGCCATATGTATTCTCCAAGCAGCAGCTTTGGTATTTATTTAGTAACTTCAGCAGCTCATTTTTATATGTGGCCGTATTATTCATGTAGGAACTGCTGTGTGTATGTAGCTCTAGTGGCCATATGTATTCTCCAAGCAGCAGCCTAGGTATTTATTTAATAACTTCAGCAGCTCGTTTTTATATGTGGCCATATTATTCATGTAGGAACTGCTGTGTGTGTGTAGCTCTAGTGGCCATATGTAGTCACCAAGCAGCAGCCTTGGTATTTATTTAATAACTTCAGCAGCTCACTTTTATATGTGGCTGTATTATTTATGTAGGAACTGCTGTGTGTGTGTGTAGCTCTAGTGGCATATGTAGTCTCCAAGCAGCAGCCTCAGTATTTATTTAGTAACTTCAGCAGCTCGTTTTTATATGTGGCCGTATTATTCATGTAGGAACTGCTGTGTGTGTGTGTGTGTGTGTGTGTGTGTGTGTGTGTGTGTGTGTGTGTGTGTGTGTGTGTGTGTGTGTGTGTAGCTCTAGTGGCCATATGTAGTCTCCAAGCAGCAGCCTCGGTATTTATTTAATAACTTCAGCAGCTCATTTTTATATGTGGCCATATTATTCATGTAGGAACTGCTGTGTGTGTGTAGCTCTAGTGGCCATATGTATTCTCCAAGCAGCAGCCTCGGTATTTATTTAGTAACTTCAGCAGCTCATTTTTACATGTGGCCGTATTATTCATGTAGGAACTGCTGTGTGTGTGTAGCTCTAGTGGCCATATGTATTCTCCAAGCAGCAGCCTAGGTATTTATTTAATAACTTCAGCAGCTCGTTTTTATATGTGGCCATATTATTCATGTAGGAACTGCTGTGTGTGTGTGTAGCTCTAGTGGCCATATGTAGTCTCCAAGCAGCAGCCTCAGTATTTATTTAATAACTTCAGCAGCTCGTTCTTATATGTGGCCATATTATTCATGAAGGAACTGCTGCGTGTGTGTAACTCTAGTGGCCATATGTAGTCTCCAAGCAGCAGCCTTGGTGTTTATTTAATAACTTCAGCAGCTCGTTTTTATATGTGGCCATATTATTCATGTAGGAACTGCTGTGTGTGTGTAGCTCTAGTGGCCATATGTAGTCTCCAAGCAGCAGCCTCGGTATTTATTTAATAACTTCAGCAGCTCGTTTTTATATGTGGCCGTATTATTCATATAGGATCTGCTGTGTGTGTGTAGCTCTAGTGGCCATATGTGTTCTCCAAACAGCAGCCTCGCTATTTATGTAGTAACTTCAGCAGCTGGTGTTTATATGTGGCCGTATTATTCATGTAGGAACTGCTGTGTGTGTGTAGCTCTAGTGGCCATATGTATTCTCCAAGCAGCAGCCTCGGTATTTATTTAGTAACTTCAGCAGCTTGTTTTTATATGTGGCCGTATTATTCATGTAGGAACTGCTGTGTGTGTGTAGCTCTAGTGGCCATATGTAGTCTCCAAGCAGCAGCCTCGGTATTTATTTAGTAACTTCAGCAGCTCGTTTTTATATGTGGCCATATTATTCATGTAGGAACTGCTGTGTGTGTGTAGCTCTAGTGGCTGTATGTAGTCTCCAAGCAGCAGCCGCAGTATTTATTTAGTAACTTCAGCAGCTCGTTTTTATATGTGGCCATATTATTCATGTAGGAACTGCTGTGTGTGTGTAGCTCTAGTGGCCATATGTAGTCTCTAAGCAGCAGCCTCTGTATTTATTTAATAACTTCAGCAGCTCGTTTTTATATGTGGCCATATTATTCATGTAGGAACTGCTGTGTGTAGCTCTAGTGGCCATATGTATTCTCCAAGCAGCAGCCTCGGTATTTATTTAATAACTTCAGCAGCTCGTTTTTATATGTGGCCGTATTATTCATATAGGATCTGCTGTGTGTGTGTAGCTCTAGTGGCCATATGTAGTCTCCAAGCAGCAGCCTTGGTATTTATTTAGTAACTTTAGCAGCTCGTTTTTATATGTGGCCGTATTATTCATGTAGGAACTGCTGTATGTGTGTAGCTCTAGTGGCCGTATGTATTCTCCAAGCAGCAGCCTCTGTATTTATTTATTTAACTTTAACAGCTCGTTTTTATATGTGGCCGTATTATTCATGTAGGAACTGCTGTGTGTGTGCAGCTCTAGTGGCCATATGTATTCTCCAAGCAGCAGCCTTGGTATTTATTTAGTAACTTCAGCAGCTCGTTTTTATATATGGCCATATTATTCATGTAGGAACTGCTGTGTGTGTGTAACTCTAGTGGCCATATGTATTCTCCAAGTAGCAGCCTCGGTATTTATTTAGTAACTTCAGCAGCTCGTTTTTATATGTGGCTGTATTATTCATGTAGGAACTGCTGTGTTTGTGTAGCTCTAGTGGCCATATGTATTCTCCAAGCAGCAGCCTCGGTATTTATTTAATAACTTCAGCAGCTCGTTTTTATATTCAGCTCTGTAGTGTAAGTGGCTCCAGATTTATTTAGGGGTGTGTGTCTGTGTGCGTATGTGTGTTTGTGTCTGTATGTGTGCCCCTGTACTCAGATGGCCACTACAATAATAGACTGACCCTTTGCTTTGTTGATACTGTACTGTGTTGTACTTTAAAGGGGTGGATGCTGCAGTCCTGAGAATGTCCACCTTTAGAGGAGATACCTAGTAACTATGAACCTGTTATCAGTTGGCCATTCATTCCCTATTGCAATATTACTAACTTATCATTTTAATGTAACATAGGAAATGTATCTTTCAAGGGCAACAGACACTTTATTTGTAGATGAAATATAAAGTTGTTTGCTAGCAGCAACCTCTTCATTAATTACAGATTTCTTAATGTGGAATTATTTACATGACTTACTTCTGCAGAGATTGTGCATATTTACTGATATTGGTGGATTGTAATGACAGAAGTTTGAGTAAACTTTTATGATGGAAATGTTCTAAATTGGGCAGTTTTTTTCATTATTGGTTCATACATAGGTTCATAGGTAGGTACTAGGCTGTCGGCCCTGGGGCCTATATAAGCCTAGCCAAAAAGGTACCCTGGCTTTTGACACCCAAGAAAATTATTTTCCTGTGCCACTGTCGAGCAGAGCCACAGAAGTGATCCCCGGGGTGAATTTCCTATTTCCCATCCAATCATCAAGATTTTTTTCTCAAAGAGTGCTAATGAGGAGCTTTGATATAGATAGGTAGTTTATTCCAGAGTATGGGAAGTCTCTGGGACAGGAATCTATCCCTCCGGCATGTTCTGTTTATTGTGGTGACAAGGTTTAGGTCCCTAGAGCGTATAGCTCGGAGGGATTGGGATTTCTTTAACTGAAGCATGTTCAACAGCTCTGGGTTTGACATAGCTTTGTATGTTAGGCAGAGATCACCTCTGAGTAGGCAATATGCGATGAAGTAAAGCTGGAGTTGTTTGAGACAGTCTGCGTAGGGCATCTGATTGAGGCCAGTAATCCTCTTTGTGAGGTATTTCTGCGGCTTTCCAGTTGCTGTAGATGTCTTGTGAGGTACATACCAAAAGGGGCGTTGTATTCTATAATGAGTCTAATGAGTGATGAATGGAGGGGAACAATTACCTCTTTTTTTCTGGATGAGAAACCTTTTGTGATGAGGTGTGCCACGTAGAAGAATTTCTTGACTACTGTGGTGATGTGATTATCAAAAGAGAGACTACTGTCCACCTGTGTCCCAAGGTCTCTTACCACACTTTCAGTGTTAAGTATACTACCGTCTATGTTGTAGTTCATGGGTACAGAGTTTTTAACCAAAGGGAATGACCGTGCACTTTTTGGCATTGAGCTTGAGGCCATAACACCAGGCATCTGTCTCAGTGAAGCCCTTTTGTAGGATGTCCACATCGTTAGGAGTTTCGATTATGGCTCCTAGTTTGCAGTCATCTGCAAACTTCGTTAGCCAAAGACCTTCTGTGTTAGCCTGTACTTCAGAGAAGTAGATACCAAACAGTAGAGGACCCAGGACTGAACCCTGCGGTACTCCACTTGTCACTGGTCTGAAATTGGATTTGGAGTCAGCTACTTCCACTGTGTGGATTGTGTCAGTGAGCCAGTTGGCAACCCATCTTGTGACATAGGGATTTATACCTAGTTTAGTGAGTTTATCTATAATTCCAGAGTGGGGGATGGTGTCGAAAGCCTTGGCAAGATCTAGATAGGCTGTGTGAACCACCTTACCCTTGTCTACGGCTTTGGTGACTGCTTCAAAGTAGTCTATCAGGTTTAGGAGACATGATCTGCCTTTTACAAACCTGAATTGGGTGGGGTCCAGAGTTTGGAGATTACCAATGTCTTTGTTTATAAGTTCCATGATGATACGTTCCATGGCCTTGCAGACCAGGCTCGTCAGGCTAATGGGGCGGTAGTTCATGGGGTCTGTGGTGGCTCCCCCCTTGTGGAGTGGGATAACTGTCGCTGTGCGCCATTCAGCAGGCACAAAGCCTGAGGTGAGGCTATGATTGAACATGGTACTTAGGTGGGGTGCCAGTTCCCAGTGAAACATTTTGTTTCATTGCTTACGGGGAAAATGTTCAAAACAATAAATTTAAAACACACTTTAACAAGTGTGCTGTATTACACAAGGAATATAATTTTAATACAACCAGGAAGGTGAATCAAAGAACACATGTATGTTTGCAAGGTCTCCCATATGTGCGCAAATGGCCTATGATTTGTAAACAACCCAAAGGTAAACTTTAAGTGCCACAGGCAAAATGCATTTTCTTGAAATTTGGGTTTCAATGAATATGAGTTTCATGGGAAGATGTCTGTCAGTGTTTGTGCTATAAAATTTAAAATAAAAGATCTGATATTGTTAATCCTCATTCATTACGCATGGGTATCGGTTCCAACCTCGGAACTGAGCCAGCCATTTTCCAAGCTCGCGTCATCTTCAAACTCTCGAGCTAAACTCTTATCCACAATCCCCCTCTCCCTGTTATCCCAGATTTCATTTGCCGCATTGCCATTTGGTCGTGTCAGGCTACTTCTCTTGAGCTAAGTACAGTTATTTGTTGTTTAATAATCTTTCAGATTACTTTTCTGTCAGAAAAGTTTATATTTCATTGTCTCTTACCCTATCACATCTAGCATACATATTTTCTTCAGGCTTTTCTACTCTTTTCTTTACCACTTTTACCGTGAGGTATTCTCTCTCTTTACCATCATTGGCAATCCTTCCCCTTTTTCTCATACCTTCGGGTATTCTCTTGTACCCTTGCTGGTACCTTTTCTATTAATTAATTTGCTGTCATGGCAGATAAGAACGGTAGTCCGGGGTTTAAGCGTTGTTCTGATTGTGGACACAAACTGCCTACTTCTGATGCACACTCTTTGTGCGTTTATTGTTTGGGGGCGTCCCACTTGTCTGTTGATCCGCCCTGTACTATTTGAGAGAACTTTTCAAATAGAACCTTGTTGGAAAGGAAAAACAAGCTGTTACTTAAGGGACTCCTTAAATCTCCCTTTTCAGAAGCTATTTCTGGGTCGGAGGCCTCAATCCCTCCTAGAGCCCATAAGAAAATCTTGGATGTTCCTACCAAGGCTAAATCTTTACCTTCATCCCCGGCTGGGAACTCCTGCCAACCAAAACCTAAAAAGGCTAAAGTTTCAGCTCCGGAGCTCACTCAATCAGCCTCAGTGCTTTCGGTGCCTAGACCTTCGGCACATAGGCCTTTGGCTCCATTAGTAATCTCGGCTCCGTCTTCTCCTGCAGCCTTCACTATATCGGCACCGGGGGGCTCCTGGGTTCAGACTGTTACCACTGTATCGGCACCGACCTTTCAGTTGGTGCAGATCTTAACCTCATCGGCTCCGAGATCTTCCTCGGAACCGATGCCTTTATTGTTGACTCCAGTTTTGTCGGTTCCAGCTTCGGTACTGACAACCACTTCGGCACCAATCCCTGTGTCGGTGCAGAACATGACCTCGGCACCGATGATTTCTTCGGTGCAAACACCCATAGTCCAGTTTCTCTCAGAACTGTTGTCCTCGGTGCGGATGGGTGAGATGGGCACCAAGTTTGCCTCTTTTTTGGACAGGCCTGTTTCTCCCTCAGTCTCTGTGAGGTCCACTAGAAGCCTTTCTGAACATGAGGTGTTGCGTCTTATGGATCAGGTGCTCTTGGCCAGAGGTATCCCACCCCTCAGGAACTATCCTTCCTTGGGAGGTTATCACCCATCTCCAAAGACCCCTTCTTATTCTCCTCCTTCATTACCTTTGAATTCCATGGATATAGCACAGTCTTCCCCTTCTGTGGTCCCCTTTATGGATCTCACTAAGGAACCGCAGTTGCCTTCATGGCAGGAAAGTTTTGCTATGACCCAGGATGTCAGTTGTGACACGCATAGTTTGCTGCTCCACAGCCATCCAGGGACTCCGGGTCGGCAGGCTGAGCCACTTAAGGGAGGGGTGACCCCTGTCCTAGATATGCACTCCTCTTCAGGTGGACCAGCCTTCCAACTGATGGAGAAGGCTTTCGCTGCTGCTGGTGATACTGGACTGTCTATACCTCCATCCTCCTCTGGTACACTGGTTTCACAAGTCACACCTAGCGGACACTGGGTGCAAGGGCCTCAGGATATATTCCCACAGGAATCCCCCTTTCTGCTGTCTTCTCCAACTTCTCCCACTGAGGAGGTCCACCGGAAAAGTTCATGTAAGAGGAAGCACATGGACTCCACAGAGGAGTCCCTCACTGAAGACACAGATTTCGATGAGGGGGAAGTATCCCCCCGGTCACCCTCTGAGGTATCCTTTGATGATATCCTTGACATCCTGAAACAGGGAGGTGACTGGCAGTCCTCTAATCCGACCTCTGAGGAATCTGTGTTCCTGCAGGCCTTTTGTGCCCGGCCAGCTACCTCCTGGGTTACTCCACCTGCTGATGAACTTGTCCAGCTCATCGTGCAGCATGCTTGGAAGGCTTTTGATACCATCAAAGCTATTCCCCGGAAGCCAGATAAGATTTTGTCCCCTCCTGCTTCGGATCCCCATTGGTCCAAAGGTCTTCCTGTGGATGCTTTGGTGGTGGCGGCCACAACAAAAAAGGATCTGGCAGGAGAAGAAAGCCAGACTGTCTATCCACCTAACAAAGAGTCCCGGGCCCTGGACAGGATAGGGAAGCACACTTTTGCTTCAGCGACCTTTACTATCAGGTCCCTGAATTATATGGCACACTTTACTAGCCTTCGAAGGGATGTGATTTCTGAGCTATCTGAAACCCTGGCTGGTGCCATGTCTGATGAGGTCTGGGACAAAGTGACCTCTCAGCTGGCCACCATTGAATCAATATCTAACTCCCCTATGTGACTGATATCTCATGCATCAGAAGGAGCAGCTAGAGCAGCGGGTTCAACTGCGATCTTGAGACGACATGCCTGGATGCACTTGTGCAATTCCGCAGATCCCTTTAAGGCTTCCGTTCTTAACACTCCCATTGAGGCCTCCTCATTGTTTGGGCCCAAAGTTAAAAGCACACTGGCCAGATGTGAACAGGATGGTAAGACCCTTTCTGCCATAAGTGTCCGTTATTCTTCCCCTCAACGTGCTTTCTCTTGAAACCAAAAGAGTGGGAAGATATGGTTCAAGAAATCTCAGGGTTCTTTCCGTGACACACAGGCCAAGTTCTCCCCTAGAGGCAGAGGGGGAAACTCAAAGGGAAGACGCTCCTTTCAGGGCAGAGGGGGTCATTGTAACCAGGGTTCCAGGCATTCTTTCCCTGGTCAATCCTACCAGCGCTCCTGAATTGTGACCCATCTCCTTTCCTCTGGAGTTAGTTGGGGGACTTTTCTCCTTGTACCCTTCCGCCTGGCTAACCATCACCACCGATTCTTGGGTACAAAGGATTATAACCAGAGGTTATCATATCCCCTTCGATCTTTGTCCTGCCCCTTCAAAAAACCTTCCCAACATTCCACCCAGTCAAAGTGAAGAAGCAGCACTAGAGATAGAAAAACTGCTAAGAAAGAGAGTCATCCAAATAGTCCCTCCAGACCAGATAGGATCCGGATTCTACTCAAGACTATTTTTGGTGCCAAAGAAAACCGGGGACTGGAGACCAGTTTTGGATCTCAGTGTATTAAATAAGTTTGTGAGAGTACAAAAATTCTGGTTGGTCACAATACAGTCTATCCTCCCGCTTTTGGAAAAAGACAATCGGATGTGTTTGATAGATCTTCAAGATGTGTACTACCACATAAAAGTGGACAGGCCATCAAGAAAATTTCTGCACTTCCGTGTGGGAGCCATTCACTACCAGTTCAGAATACTGCCCTTCAGACTCTCTACAGCCCCCAGAGTGTTCACAAAGTGCATGGCAGATGTTCTTCATACCACATTGCTGCAGTCCTAACACTTGGGTAGTCCGCTGTCCCAGTCGGCCCGGATACCAAAGTATATGGCTGACGTCGGTCAAGGCGCATTAGTCTGACGTCAGGACGTCAGGGTACAAATGCGCATGACCGACGTCATATCCTCAGTCTTTTTTGCCGCATGGTCCGATGCAGAAGCAGTTTTGCAAGTGCAGGTTGGCGTTCTGAGATTTTCCGAAGTCGGAGTTTCAGACCGAATCCAAATTGGCTAAGTACCCCGTTGGGGATTATTTTGATTTTTTCTTGCCTCAGTATTTTACCGGATGTCAGAAAAAGTGAATAACTGTATTTCTTGTGGGAAACAGATACCTCATAGGGATTACCATACCTTGTGTATACCTTGCCTAGGGCCTGAGCACGACGTTGTTGGCTGTCGCTCTTGTGCTAGATTTAACAAACGCACTATAAAGAGAAGATTAGATTGTGCCAGGTTAGTTTTTGGGAAGCAGTGTAATTATAAAATGCCGCCGGATGCTCCGGCCCGCTTCCAAAAAGCGCAAGGGCAAAACAGCAAAGCCTAGGTTGGAAGAACCGTCCGTCCCGGACGCCGGTTCTTTAGAGGGCTCGTGGAGCCAGGGTTCAGCCAGAAATTTCTTTGGAATCCCAGGGAGAGACTTTATTACTGCAAGATGTGACCTCTCAGGAGGTAGGCCAGGCAGAAGGGGCTTCTCAGGTAGCTGTTCTTCCCTCCCTTCCTAAGGTGGTTAGGCCCTCCCCTGCTGTTTCCAAGGCTTCTCCCAGGGGCAGGCCAGGTTTTGTTTCAGGAGTTACCCCTAGTTCTTCAGGGTCTGTACCTAAGAAGCATATGCTTAAGATGGCAGAAGATTTGATTACTATGATTAGAGGTTCTATGCCCCCTCCTGATAAGAGGCCTAGGGTGGAACCTGAGCTTGGGAGTTTTGAGCAGTGTTTGGATGCTTCTGAGTCTTCGGCTGAAGACTTGCAGGAGTATTCCCCTTACTCTGATTCTGATGTAGATGATTCTACTCCTTCTGCTTCTCCTCCTGAGGATTTTTCATTTTCAGAGACTCTTCATTCCATGAGGGAGCATTTTAAATGGGAAGGTCAGGATTTTTCTGATTCCAGGAAAAGGCTTAGGGAATTTTTGTTTCTACCCCAGCATAGGCCTTTAGCTATACCTCCTGTTCTAGATGTGGTAGAGGATGTTTTGCAGAGGCTACTCTGAACCCTGACTCTTTGCCTCCTGCTCCAGTTAAACCGGATAGATATTATAGGGTGCCTGAAGCTCATAAGTATCTTTTAAGAGTCCTAGGGCAGACCCAGAAACTGTTTCACAGGGGCCTAAAGGTGTTAAGGCTTCTGTTGTTAAAAATCCTGTTCCTCCAGATAAAGAGGCTAGGGCTTTGGATAGATGGGGAAAGAAAGTGTATACTTCTTCCACTTTGGCCATGAGAGCTTTGAATTGCCAGTTTCACATGTTGAAATACCAAAATTATCTCCTTTCACAATTAAAGTCTAAGGTAGATGCTTTGGCGGAAGGTATTGAGTGTAAAGAGTTGCAGGATTTAGTTCATGTTTCTGAACAGGTGGGTAAGCATTCTTTGCAATGTGGTTTTGATGCTGTGCAGGCCTCTTCGAGGGTGGCGGCCACTGGTTCGGTTCTTCGCAGGCACGCCTGGTTGAGGGATCAGAATTTAGCTGAGCATGTGAAAACAAGGATTTTAGATGCTCCTTTACAATCTGATGTGTTGTTTGGTTCGCCTGTGGAAGCAGTTCTAAAGAAAATGGAAGACAAGGCTAAGTCTATGCAGACTGTTAAAGATTTTTGCAGGTTCAGCCTCCAAGTTTAGTAGAAATTGGCCTACCAAGGGGTGGACATATCCTGCTTATGATTCCCAGTCTAGGGGTAGGTCTAGACGTGGTAGAGGCAGAGCTCAAGGTTCTTTTAGGCCTAGAACAGGGAGTTCACCTGCTCAGTCTTCTGGTGAGGGCAGGGGTCAGTCCTTTCGTAAACAGACACAATGACCTGCCTTTTCAGCTGCCAGAATCTTCTCGGCTGGCAGCACCTTTGGGAGGAAGGTTGGCACTTTTCAAAGAAAACTGGAGTTTAATTACCCAAGACAGATGGGTATTGGATATCATTCACCACGGTTACAGGTTTTATTTCCATACCGTGCCTCCTTTCAAAGGCATGCCAGACATTCCTCCTCAACAAAGGAAAGAGGCTCACAAGCAAATTTCTCTGTTGCTCCAAATAGGGGCCATTCAGCTGGTTCCTGTGCCAGAAAGGGGCCTAGGATTTTATTCTCGCCTGTTCCTAGTACCAAAAAAGGGGAACACGTGGAGACCAATTTTGGATCTGTCTATCCTCAACACTTATCTGGACATTCCCAAGTTCAAAATGTTGACGTTACAACAGCTTTTACCTCTGCTGGGCAAAGATCACTGGATGGTAACTTTGGATCTCAAGGAAGCTTACCTTCATGTTCCTATCAGACTAATTTGCAGGAAGTATCTGCGTTTTCGAGCTGGGAATTCTCATTATCAGTTCTCTGCATTGCCCTTTGGCTTATCTACTGCGCCCAGAGTATTCACAAAGGTTCTGGCTCCAGTGATAGCTTTCTTCAGGCTAAAAGGAATACAAATCTATCCTTATTTGGACGATTGCCTGATTCTGGCTCAAGGAAGGGACGTGCTTCTTCAGCATTTGGAATATGTGATAGCAGTGCTAAGATGCCTAGGGTATTCTGTGAACGAAATAAAGTCCAGTCTAGTACCCTCTCAAGACATGTGCTTTCTGGGTGTGAGACTGAATACAGCAACCCAGATGGCCTTTTTAACCCCGGACAAACAAAAGAATCTTTCTCTTTACTTCCATCAACTATCTCATCAGTCCGGGCTGACTGCAAGGACAGTCCTTCAAGCCTTAGGGTTCATGGCATCTTGTATTCTGGTACTTCCCAATGCCAAACTGCATATGAGGAAGCTACAATGGTATCTCAAAAATGTATGGACGCAGCACTGCCAGGATTTGGACACTGTCATTCAAATAATACCTTGCATTCAAAAGGAATTTTTGTGGTGGGCTCAGGAATGTCACCTAAACAAGGGACTCTCTGTAACCCGGCCAGAGGCGAGTCAGATTCTAACGACAGATGCCTCAGACACAGCTTGGGGAGCTCATCTGAATGGAAAGTGGATACAAGACAAGTGGCCTGCCAGACTGCAGCATCTACATATCAACATGAAGGAGATGTTAGCAGTCCAGTTTGCATTACTGGCTTTCAAGGATTTACTTCTTCCAGGGCAGGTGTTGATTCTAACAGACAACACAACTTTCATGTGGTACATCAACAAACAAAGGGGAACACATTCTTATCCTCTATGCAGGCAAGCAATGATTTTGTGGGAGATCATGCTAAGCTTGCAGCTGAATCTTCAAGCAAGGTTTCTGCCAGGAGCACAGAACTCCTTAGCAGATGTGTTAAGCAGGCAAATCATGGATCCCCACGAGTGGAAACTGGATCTTCATGTATTTCAGACATTGACAGTGTCATGGGGAACTCCAGACATAGATCTGTTCGCTTCTCCACTAAACCACCAGCTGCCAAAGTTTTGCACGAAAAGGTTTCATCACACAGCCTGGAAAGTGGATGCTCTTTCTTTCAGTTGGAAAAATCTTCATGTGTATGCTTTTCCACCTCTGCCTCTCCTCCCAAAGGTACTTCTAAAGGTCAGACAAGACAAGCCAAGGATGATTTTAATAGCTCCGGATTGGCCTCGGCAGCACTGGTACCCATTGCTGAGGAGTCTGGTAAGGAAGCCTCCATGGCCCTTACCTTTGATTCCACACCTATTGTCTCATAAGGACGGGCATCTGCTCAATGTCAAGCTTCACTCTCTTCATCTAACAGCTTGGCATATTCTGTTTTGAACCTTAGCAGGTCTCAGCTTCCTCAACAAGTTTTGAATGTGATTATGGAAGCCAGAAGACCTAGTACAAGGAAAGTGTACGCAGGAAAATGGAAGAGATTTTTATTTTGGTGTGCAGCAAAGGATTTGGATGTTTCTGAGCCGAATTTGAGTGTGGCTCTTCAATATCTTACTGAGTTATTGGACAAAGGTTTGTCTTTCTCTTCCATTAAGATTCATGCTGCAGCAATTTCAGCTCACTATGATTGTGACCCACCATTGTTTTCTCATCCTTTGTTCAAGCAATTTCTTAGAGGGGCAAAGAATATAAGACCCCCACGTAGAGCTCCTACTCCTGCTTGGGACCTCAATTTTGTGTTGGAGAAACTCACTCTACAACCTTTTGAGCCTGCAGCTACTGCTGAATTGAAATATTTGTCATGGAAGACTGCTTTTTTGTTAGCCATTACATCTGCTAGAAGGGTGTCTGAATTGCAGGCCCTTATGGCGGTTGAGCCTTTCCTGATTTTTCATAAGGATAGGGTATCTTTACGTACTAATCCTTCCTTTATGCCTAAAGTGGTTTCTAGTGTGGCTTTAAACCAAACTTTTCATTTGCCTACCTTTTATGCAGATCCCTAAAATAAGGGGGAAAAGATTTTGCACACTTTAGATGTACACAGGCAGTTGCGTTATTATTTAAGCAGGACTAAGGATTTTAGGCAGTCTCAGCAGTTGTTTGTTTCTTTTGCTTTGAGTTCTCAGGGCAAGCCTGTGTCAAAACAAACTATTTCTAAGTGGATTGGGTTTTGCATTGCATTTTGTTATTCCCATCATGGCAAGGAGATTCCAGCTGGGATTAGGCCTCATTCCACTAGGGCTACTGCCACTTCTACAGCATTTCTAAGGGGGGTGGCAACTAAGGATATTTTGGAGGCAGCTACTTGGAGTTCAGTGCATACTTTCTCTAAGCATTACCACCTTCCTCTCTTCTCTAAATCTAGGGCTGGTTTTGCCACGGCTATTTTGCAGGGCATGTTGTCAGCTCCTGCTTCCTTATGATTTGCCAGCCTCCCTTACCTCTGCTTTGGGATTCTACCCAAGTGTTAGGACTGCAGCAATGTGGTATGAAGAACATAGTACAGTTTTGTACCTACCATAAATGTAGATGTTCGAAGATCCACATTGCTGCAGTCCAATTTACCCTCCCTCCTTCCCCTCTGTGTTTAGGGGTGGTTGTGTGGGTGAGGTTATACTCTTGTAAATTTGTATATATTGTATATATATTTGGTGCAGGAGTGTGTGGTGTTTTTGGTTTTGGCCTTATCTTTGAGGGTCTTCTGACATCTGGGGCAAGAAAAGACTGAGGATATGACGTCGGTCATGCGCATTTGTACCCTGACGTCCTGACGCCAGACTAATGCGCCTTGACCGACGTCAGCCATATACTTTGGTATTCGGGCCGACTGGGACAGCGGACTACCCAAGTGTTAGGACTGCAGCAATGTGGATCTTCGAACATCTACATTTATGGTAGGTACAAAACTGTACTTTGTCACAGCTCACTTGCGGCTTCAAGAATTCCAGGTGTTTCCATACCTAGATGACTTGCTCATTTCTGCCCCCACCAGACATCTACTGGAAAAAGCCCTGGCATACTCTCTCCTCACTGCTCAAATGCTAGGCATAACCATAAAATGGCAAAAATCCAATCTCACCCCATCTCAGTCGACATAATTCATGGGGGTTATTTTGGACACAAAAAACTGCAGGGCTGCTATTCCAGAACACAGAATTCTAAGGATAAAGCAACAACTGATTTCAATCCTTTCAAGGGAGAAATCCATGGCTCACTCAGTTCTACAGCTGATGGGTTCCATGGCAGCCTCCATCACCATTGTTCCCCTAGCCAGGTTTCACATGAGGCTTCTACAATGGCTACTGCTTACCCAATGGTATCCTTTTCAGCATCCTCTTTCAGCCATGATTTGAGTAACCCACAGGTGCAAACAGGATTTAAATTGGTGGATGACACACAATCTGTCACAATAGTCTTGCCCCTTCTCCCCCCAGCAACCCAAGGCCACGGTGACCACGGACGCCTCCCTGATGGGTTGGGGGGGGGGCTATGTCAGGGACAGACAGTCCAAGGCACTTGGTCCAAACTGGAGGCCCATCTGTATATAAACGTTCTAGAGCTGAGGGCGGTGCTTCTGGCGTTGCAAGCATTCCATCCCCTGCTGCCGTCTGGGACAGTTGCGATGCAATCAGACAACATTATGGTGATCTGGTACATCAACAAGCAAGGTGGAACCAAATCTTACCTCCTTTGTCGAGAGGCCATGAGAATATGGCAATGGGCGATGGCTACCAACCATTTTCTTCTAGCAATGCACATTCCCGGGAGTTCCAACGTGTTAGCAGACAGACTCAGCAGGTGCATTCTTCAACCTCATGAATGGTCCCTGAACCCCTTGATAGCGGCGGGGATCTTCCACCGCTGGGGCCGTCCTTGCTGTGACCTCTTTGCATCCCTGACCAACTACAAATACAGCAACTCCTTCACCCTGATTCCCCCTCTGGAACAGTCACCCAGGGATGCTCTAGTCCATGGTTGGCCCTCGGGTCTTTTTTATGCATTTCCATCCTTTCCCCTCATTCCCCAGTTTCTGAAGAAAGCCCGTCGGTTGAAGTGCAAGGTGATCCTCATAGCACCATATTGGCCTTGACAGATTTGGTTCCCCTTCCTTTGGCCTCACCTACTAGATCGACCATGGATTCTCCATCCAACCCCAGAGTTGATCTCACATCCACAGAACCTGATTCATCCCAACTTGAACAGCCTGAAGCTCATGGCTTGGCTACTCCAATTCCCTTGATTGCCAGGCAGAATGATCTTTCTTTGCAAGTACGTGATATTCTCATTGCATCTCATAAGTCTTCCACTAGAATTACTTATCTGAGCAAGTGGAAAAGAGTTACCTGTTGGCTGAAAGATAAACAAGTAGATCCCTTCTCAGCACCAGTGTCGGTAATACTAGACTATCTGGCCAACCTCTTTCAATCGGGTCTATCGGCCTCTACCATTAGAGTTCATTTGGTTGCAATTTCTAATTTTCATGTGGGTGTGCAAGATTCCTCTCTTATGTCCCACAAGTTGTGCAAGACCTTCATAAAAGGTGTGAATCATCTGAAGCCACCTTTTAGAGAACCTATTCAACCATGGGATTTATCATTAGTTCTACAAGCTCTGACAATGCCACCTTTTGAACCTTCCTCTTCTTGCGACCTCAAGTATTTGTCATGGAAAACCTTGCTTTTGGTCACCATTACTTCTGCCAGACATATTTATGAGCTTGAAGCCCTATGTATCAAGAGTCCTTACTTGATTTTTCATAGAGATAGAGTGTCTCTGAGAACTAATCCATCTTTTCTGCCTAAAGTGATCTCTGAAATGTCCATTAATCAAGCCATTGAATTGCCAGTTTTCTTTCCCAATCATTCAAACAGAGGAGAGTATTACCTACTTACCCTAGATATCTACAGGCAAATTTGTTTTTACTTAAACAGGACTAGGCCCTTTCATAAATCTGACCAGTTATTTTTGGCTTTTTCTGGACCTAGATTAGGATTTGCTGTGGCTAAGGTCACATTAGCTAGATGGTTGAAGGATTGTGTGTCCTTTATTTATACACAACGTAATATCCCGTTGCCCACTACCGTGAAAGCTCATTCAACAAGGTCGGTGGCAACTTCAGCTGCCTTCCATGCCAGAGCCTCCTTACATGACATCTGTGCCGCTGCAACTTGGGCTACGCCTCATACCTTCATCAATCATTACAAATTGGACTTGGCCTCCAGCGGAAGAGCATCTTTCAGCTCTATGGTGCTCAGGAATGTCCTTCCATGAGGACCTCCCAGGAATAGATGTAGATGGGGACTCTGTCCCATACGTAAGGAATGAACGAGGATTAACAATATCAGATAAAGAAGTTATGTCTTACCATAATGTTCCATCTGTATTGTTGAGCCTCATTCAGTCATTACGACCCTCCCTCCTACCCCCTCCTGTGGTTTCTAGTGGGTCTCACCATCCGGTTCTTTTAGGTTATTTGACCAGAGGTAGCCTCTACCTTCTTTGACTTGCAAACTCAATCTGAGGTAACAGGGAGTGGGGGATTGTGGGTAGGAGCTTAGCTCAAGAGTTTGAAGCTGACGTGAGCTTGGAAAATGGCTGGCTCGGTTCCGAGGTCGGAATCGATACCCATGCGTAATGACTGAACGAGGATCAACAATACAGATGGAATGTTATGGTAAGACATAACTTCTTTTTTTTTTTAAATTAAATCCAAATAATCATTGTAGAAGTAAAGCATAAAACAGGATGCACATTAATGTCTATGATAAATGGGAAGAAATAGCCAAGTAATGGGACTTACTTACATACACAACCCCCTCCCCCAAATGGCTGGGGGGGGGGTTGTGTATGGGGTCCCCATATGACTGTGATTTTTGTGAGGGGGAGAGGGGGCAAACTCAAAGACAGCCCCAGGTGGCACAAAGTCTGGCTGTGATACTGACTACAATACTATATTCCTTTCCCAGGTGTAGGATGGGCTTTGCTTGGACCATTTTCCATGTGCTCCTGGTGTTTCAGTTATTGGCCTCCTCCCTTCCTCCCTTTCTCTGTTCCTGACTAAGCTATGATAATTTACCCATATAGATTAGTTTACTACAATGGTGATCTGGGGACTGAACATATTACAGTTGTATAAGTAAACTTACAATAACAGTAGTTGTTCTAACAGAACACTGCTGCAGTATATCACAAGACACAAACAAACTTGTAAAAAACAACAAAGGTGGAGAAACGAGGCAGAATCACTATTTTTCACTTTATTAAGTGCTTTCGTCCGCACAGAACAGGACTTCATCAGAATAAAATACATACAAAACCACAATATATGAACCAGAAAAAAATGTGTGCATGGCCCCTCCCACCAATAAACCTATTAATCCACATTTTTATCAATTAAACAACCATGCACAGTAAACCCTAACACTGTGCTGTGTGTATGGATAACATAAAAAATATTTCATTTTTGAACAACAGCACTACTGATTTCTTGGAATTCACTATGACTTTTTGTGATGATAAGATTAATTTTTTGGATGTCACCATCAAGAAGAACATTGTGAATAAGTGTTTTGTGTCAACACTGTATAGGAAGCCTACATATTCTAATATGTTACTTCACTACGATAGTTGGCATCCGATTCATCAAAAGAAGTCATTGGTGAAAGGAGAGTGTGTCTGGTTAGCCCGTATAGTATTTGACCTGAATTAATTTTATACAGAAGTGACATTTTAAGGGGTATGTTGTATAGTAGAGGTTACCCCTGTATGTTTTTAGATGGTATTTTTAGTGAGGTCACCCAGAAAAGGTTGGAAGGTATCTATGTACCCCTGTTAGGCCAAAGAGTTGGGCAAACTAGTTCCAGTCCTGTTAGTAGGAATAATGGAAACTTTAGCAAGGCACTACTACTTACATATAATATTAATTTTGGTGATGTGAGGCATATTATTCAGATATACTGGTGTGTTTTTGGAATTGACCGGGACTATCAACATGTTGTAGGGCAAAAACCTTTAATAGTATATAAAAAGGACAGGTGGTTTAAGAATATGTTGGAGAGTGGGTTTAAACATGGGCATGAGGGTAAGATGGTAAAATGTGAGCACTGTCACCAATGTAAATACATACTGGAGGTTAATGAATTGACACTTCAAGGGTTTGGAATGATAAAAATAAAAAAGAGGTATAATTGTGGGTCCAAAGGTATAGTGTATGTGGTAATATGTCATGAATGTCCTGGGTTCTATATTGGGAAAACTAAAAACAGTTTCAGGAAAAGGGTCTATCAACATATATATGATATTCATAAAAATAATAATAATGCGTTATATAGTCATATTTCTGAACATAATGGGCATCCTTTAAGTTTACTATTATTGACCATGTTGATCTTGGGCAGAGGGGTGGACCGGCTGATGATTTTTTGGAGTATAAAGAATTACAGTGGCAATTATGCACTAATGCCACGTCCTACCCAGGCCTAAATGACAATATTTCTATCGGTTCAGTTTTAAGGTTAAACACTGCCAGTGTTCTGTGAAATGTTTGATTCTGGGGACCGTTCTTGGTTCCTTTAACCTTATGGTGTATAATTTGGTCTTCTATGTTTTTAAAGCGTGTTTGTGTTTGAACATGGATGTCTTTTAAATAAGCATTATATATTTCTTATGCTTTTAAGTGTTATTCATACACACACCATGGTGTTAGGGTTTACTGTGCATGGTTGCTTAATTGATAAAAATGTGGATTAATAGGTTTATTGGTGGGAGGGGTCATACACACATTTTTTTTTTCTGGTTCTTATATAAGGTTGTGGTTTTGTATGTATTTTCTTCTGATTAAGTTCTGCTCTGTGCGTATGAAAGCACTTAATAAAGTGAAAAATTGTGATTCTGCCTTGTTTCTCCACCTTTGTGGTTTTTAAAACACTGCTGCAGTATCTGTCCCTCCAGCCCCCTTTTTCTTGATGGTGTTTTTTTTGGTTGTAGGGTGTGATCTTTCACTCTTTCTTTATTTATAGTTCATTGTTGGCTTTGTTTCCTCGCATAAGTTTTCATAGGTTCATAGGTTAGTACTAGGATATCAGCTCTAGGGCCTATGCAAGCCTAGCCAAACAATTGCCCGGATATTTCTTCCCACAATATTTACTTCCCTGGGCCCCTGTCTAGCAGGGTGACTGACATGATCCCTGGGGTGAATTTCCTATCTCCCATCCAATCGTCAAGGTTCCTTTTGAAGAGGGCCAAGAAGGTGCTCTACTTGACATGTATGGGCAGTCTATTCCAGAGTATGGGGAGTCTCTGGGTCAGGAACCTATCCCTCCAGCATGTTTTGTTCATTGTGATGACAAGGTTTAGATCCCTGGAGTGTGTGGCTCTGAGGGATTGGGATTTCTTTAAGTGGAGCATGTCCAACAGCTCAGGGTTTGACATCGCCTTGTATGTTAAGCAGAGATCACCTCTGAGTAAACAATATGCCACAGAGTATAGCTGGAGTTATTTTAGATGGTCAGCATAGGGCATCTGCTTTAGGCCTGTGATTCTTTTAGTGAGGTATTTCTGTGGCCTTTCCAGCTGTTGCAGATGTCTTGTGAAGTGTATACGAAATGGGGCATTGTACTCTATAATGGGTCTAATGAGGGATGAGTACAGTGGGACAATGACCTCCTTTTTTCTGGATGAAAAGCCCTTAGTGATGAGGTGTGCCACATAGAAGGATTTCCTGACTGTTGTGGCGATGTGGTTATTGAAGGTGAAACCACTGTCCACCTGTGTCCCTAAGTCTCTCATCACACTTTCGGTGTTTAGTGTACCGCCACCTATGTGGTAATTCATGGGTACATGTTTTTTCCCAAAGGGGATAACTATACATTTCTTGGCATTAAGCTTGAGCCCATGGCTTTGGCACCAAGCATTATTTTCTGCAAGGCCCTTTTGTATAATATCCACATCATTTGAGGATTCAGTAATGGCTCCCAGTTTGCAGTCATCTGTGAACTTTGTTTGCCAGAGTCCCTTAGTGTTGGCCTGTACTTCAGAGAAGTAGATGCCAAACAAGAGTGGTCCCAGGACTGGACCCTGAGGTACTCCACTTGTTACTTGTCTGGAGCTGGATTTGGAGTCGGCTGCTTTTACAGTCTGGGTTCTGTCAGTAAGCCAGTTGGCAACCCATCGAGTGACGTAGGGATTTATGCCCAGCTTAGTAAGTTTATCTATGATTCCAGAGTGGCGGATGGTGCTGAAGGCCTTGGCGAGGTCCAAATAGGCTGTGCTTTCTGGCTTCTGCCTCCCTGATAGACAAAAAATGCTCTTAAGCTTTTATGCTTAAGCTGCCTTTTAAACGGAACTCCATGTGAGCTCCTAGCAGTTGGAGTGCATGGAATACACACAAAGCACTGTGAAGCTGGCCAGTGGAGGGGTATTACCCATATAGCTCAGGCTACTGCAACAGTAATCTATTAGAACATAGTACAGTTGTTTAAAATCTTGCCATAGCAGTAGTTGCTCTTCTCTTTACTGTTGCAGTACTCTTTACTATAGAGAACTCTGCCTAGGATAGCCTGATGTTTGGCCAGTATACCAAAGCCCAATCTTGTACATGCCATACACCACATGTATGCCATCTGTACAGGACATAGGGTATAAAGGTAATGTATGGATGCAGTTACCTAGAACTGAGTTGCCCCAGTAGATAACAGTCTCCATAGGACAAAGCAGTCTATGCATACCCAGAAAAAATGCAGAAGATAAGGGGAGACCCTCGTCCAGAAGGGAATCCAAAACAAAAACTAGATCCAACAAGAGGGGGTTGGAATGAAGGAGCCAATACTGCAACAGTGAAGAGAAGGACATCTATTGTTATGGTAAGATTTTACACAGCTGTACTATGTACTTCTATATCACTGTTGCAATATTCTTTACTATAGAGAGAATAGAAAAGCTCAAGAAACAGAATGGAAGGTGGAAAGCTGAGAATAGCCCCCAACAAACCTATGCAAAATGGCTCTGGCCCTAGAGATCATATCCAATTTACAATGCTTAGTAAAGGTATGCACAGAAGACCAAGTAGCAGCTTCAAGGATGGAATTGGTGTCCAACCCCTTGAAGAAGGCACCCAAAGAGGCAACAGCCCTAGTGAAATGAGCTCTAGCAGAAGTAGACAAATATTTGCCATGAAAAGAATAACAAAAAGAAATGACCTTAGAAATCCTGAAGATAGTTTGCTTCGAAACAGCCAAATCCACTGTCCTGGGATGAGAGGACCCAAAATGTTGGTCAGACTTACAAATGGCCTTAGTTTTATCCAAATGGTACCTGAGCTGCCTGTGCAAATCCAAGGTATGCAAGACCCTCTCACTAGCAGACTGAGGAGAAGGGAAAATAGATGGGGGTTATACTGACTGATTCAAGGACAACTCATTGACCACCGTAGGCATAAAAGAAGGATTATTATAAAGGAACACCCTGTCCCTGTGGAAAACCAAAAAAGGAGGAATGGCAAATCCCAGATACACATGATCCATAAGGTCCTGAAGCTCAGAAACCCTCTGAGTGGAAGTAAGAGCATGCAACAAGACCATCTTCAAGGTACAATGTTGCAAAGAAGCAGAATCTGCAGGCTCAAAATGAGTGATGGTCAATTTTTCCAAAACAAAATTAAGGTCCCAAGGAAGAGAAAGTAGTTTTCTTGGAGACGTGAGATGCAGGATGCCTTTAAGAAAATTGTTTAACCTCAAAATAAGAAGCAAAAGGAGGATTCAAGGGCAGACAAGCAGAAATGGCTGACAAATGGGCCTTCACAGAAGAATAGTATAAGCCAGGCTGTAGCAAGTCATACAAATAAAAGAGCAGCAAAGGGACTACCACTGATAAAGGGTCCGGGTTACGAGCATGGCACTAGACAGGAAATCTTATCCATTTGGACATACAAGGTTTTATGGTTGTGGGTTTTCTTGCCTCCTGTAAAGTCCTGAGCATATCCTCAAAAAGGAGGTACCCAAAAGGGATCAAAACCTGTCACTCACAGTGTCAGTTGAAGAGTGGACAAGTGAGGATAGATGGGGAGTCCAGCTGAATCTGGCTGTTGGAAGTAGAGGAAGAGGAGTGAAGGCTCAAAGAAACACCCCCTTCCAAGGAAAAGAAATGATATCCCTCTTCCATGCCAAATGGGATGGCACTCTGGAAAATAAGAGAGGGAACTGCCTGTTCAGAGACAGGCAAACAGATCTGCTTGAGGAATACCCCTACCAATGGACAATGTCCAGAAACACATCTCTATGAAGCATCCAATCGTGAGCCTATGTTTTAGACCTGCTCAAAGAGTCTGCCACTAGATTTTATTCTGAAGGAGTGTATACTGCCTGAAGAGTTAACTGATAACCGAGAGCCACCTCCCAGGCCTGAAGAACCATCCCGCATAGAAGGTAAGATTTTGTACCCCTCACCCCCCCACTTGTTGACATACCACATGACTGTAGTGTTGTCTGTGTATACCTTCAAGAGTCTAGAGAAAACATGGGGCAAAAGGCCTGAAGGACCAGAATCAGAGCTCTCCTCTCTTTGATGTTGATATGGTTTGACCTCTGATGGGGCACCTAAGACCCTGAACTTTCAGGTGACTACAAAAAGCCCTTCACCCCGTGTCTAAGTCATCGGTGTACATTTCTTGAGAAGGGACTGGAGGATGAAAGGGCAGGCCTAGGTTCAGAATAAACTGTTGAACCCACCACTTGAATTCCTTTCTTAGACAAGGAAAGAGAGGTACAGAGATATCCAGGGGGTGACAGTTCTGCAGCCAAAATGACTTGAGGTACCATTGAAGCTTCTGCATATGAAGTCTGGTAAGAGGGAGCATTGGAATAGAAGAGACAATGAATTTCAGGGCCCAAAGAAACTCTCTGGCTGGAATGGCAGTCAGAGTAAGAAGAGATTGAAAGAAGGCTGTCAGTGACAAAACCTTTGGAGGTGGAAGAGATACCAACATTGGGACTGTTTGAATCCTGCATCCCAGATACGCATGATCCTGAAAGGGAGTCAGGACAGACTTTTGGAAGTTGATAGTGAACCCCAGACTTTAAAAAAGAGAGATGGTGAACTCCAAATCCTGTAATAGGTGATTGGGAGAAGGTGCTTGAAGCAACAAATCATCTAGATAAGGAGAATCTGAAAGCCTTGGAGCCTGCAGAGAGCAATCACAGGAACTAGGCATTTTGTGAATACCCTTGGGGCATTAGAAAGGCCAGAAGGCAAAGCAAAGAACTGAAAATGAGAGGTAGAAACAGACTTCCTGAAAAGAGGGTGAATAGGGATATGAAAGTAAGCATCCTTCAGATCTAAAGATCCCAGAAAAGCTTAGGGTAGTAAAAGAAGAAACATGTTTGAAGAGTAAGCATCTGAAAAGTGGTGACCTTGAGAAAGGTGTTGAGCCCAGAGAGATCCATAATAGGTCTTCAAGTGCCTTCCTTTTAAGGAACCAGGAACATCCTGTAATAAAAACCTTTCCCAACTTGGGAAGGGGGACAGGCTGGATGGTTCTTTGGTTCACCAGGAACAGTAGGACCTCTGGGAAATGAAGAAGTTGGGAGGTTGAGGAATCCCTGACAAAGGATGGAGAGACTTCCATACCATGAAGTAACCCTGATGGATGATAGAAAGAACCCAAGAGTCTGAAGTGATGAGAAACCAGTTTGGAAGACAGAGAGAAAGCAGAAGGGAACAAAGGAACCTGGTCCAGGGGTGGGGGCAAATTGTCAAAGAGAAGCAGGCTTATCAGATAAAGGAGGCTTCTGGTCCACAGAAGCCTGAGAGGCCTTAGCTGAGGAGGCTCGGGTACCACACCTACTACCCTTGGAGATCTGACAGGGCTGCTTACAGACAAAAGCAGATCTAGAAATATAATTCCTCTGGAACTTAGTGATAGGAGAAATAAAAATATGATCTGATGTTGTCAGTTTTCATTCTGTCCTCAACTGATGGATTTGGATCTGTTCTCCCGGATCCAACTTAGCAGTTGCTAAAGCTCATGGCAACCAAAAACTCTCGAGCTTCTCCCCTACCCACAATGCACCAACCCCATTTACCTCAGATATCATTCGCCTCTTCAAGCAAAAGATGTGGTGATCCATCTCTCTTTATAAATTTATAAAACATTTTTCTATTGTACATTTTTTGTATCTCCTAGACACTATTGTTAACATCTTCTTCCCTCTATGACACTGTGATAGCTTATTTACCATTGTTGGTATTTCCATCCCTTTTTTCTTTTTCTCTTTTTTCTCTTACTTCTTTAAAACAAACAAAAAACTTTTCTTCACTGTTTTGTTATAGTGTTAATGGTTGTTTTGATTGGTGGTAATGGGTAAACCAGCAGGATTTAAAAATGTTCGAAGTGTGGACACAAACTGCCATTTTCTGATGCCCACACACTGTGTGTCTCCTGCTTAGGTCCTCTCCATTTACACGAGAACTGCTCCATATGGCATGGAATTAATCCTTGTGCATTAGTAGAATGCAAAAATAAGCTGATACTGAAAGGTCTTCTTCCTTCTTCATTTGGAGAGGCTATATTGGAGGGTGCTTCCTCTAAGACTGAAAGGACAAAAAATACAAAAACCTCTTCTTTAAAGCCATCTTCCTCTTTCTCCTCAGCTTTGGACTTTTCAAGAAAGAGGTCTCAGAAGGTCCCAGTCTCAACCCCGGATCCAAAAAAGGCAAAAATTCAAGATCCTGCTAAGGATAGAGTACTGGATCTGATGCCTCCTAAGTAGAATCTGATGAAGACAAAGCTGTTGGATCCAACATCATCGGATCCAATGCAATCTGAACCTGACTTTCAGACTGCCAGGTTTCTTTCCAGAACAAGGTACTCTCTGTCATTGGATCTGGTTCCAGATAAGATGCCTTCCTCATTCTTAGAAAGACCCAGGTCTCTGTCCATATACTCCACTCATTCTAAACGAAGCCTTACTGAAGAAGATTCTCTTGGCCCAGAGCCAGATTGGTGTTCCTTTGACTCCTACTCCTCTGGGTCAGGACATCCATACTTCTACTACACCCCCTTTACATATTCGTCCTTTGACTCCTATTACTTCAGAGTTTCTGGATACGAGTTATCTGGATCCATCCGGCTTGGATTCTAGGATATCTTTATCCTTAGATCTAAGATTTTCTCTGAGGGTGCCGATCCCCTTGGATCCAGAGAGCTCCAGGGGCTGTAGACTGCTTGTTGGATCCAAGGTGTTGCATTCAACTCTGAAGTTTTTGGAGTCATCTCTGCACCTCAGAGCCTCAGTACTGGACAGCTCAGCTCCGGTTTCCACATCGGAGGATTTGCCCATGAAGCAGGGAAGGACTACAATTCAGAAGACTGTCTTCTCAGATCCAGTGTTCTTTCTCTCTCTCTGAACTGCACTGCCTTTGAGACTGTGAAGAGAGTATTTCCTGCTATGACAGTTCTGACAGATTCAACCCCCTCGGATCCAAAGTCTTCTACCGTGATGTCTCAATACTACAAGCTTCGCCATCTCCTTCCACACTGACAGCCAATACCAAAACTCCAGGCTCCCTCCCGGGGGATTGTAATCTCCTTTCCTGATACCTCCTCAGAGCACCCCACTGAGAAGGACCCTGAGAAGAGGACGTGTAAGAGGAAACACTTAGACTACCCAGAGAAGTCTATCACAGAGGACAGAGATTTCAATGAAGTTGAAGGGTCTCCATGATCACCTCCTGAAGATGTCTCCTTTGGAGACATCCTAGAAATCCTTAAACAGAGAGATAGTTGGATGTCCAGCAACCTTACGTCTGAGGAATCTGTTCTTCTGGAGACATTTGGTACTGGACCATCTGCCTTCTGAGTGACTCCACCCACTGATGAGCTCATTGACTTGATCTCACAGTGAGCATGAAAGGACTATGACACCATAGAGTCCATTCCTTGCAGACCAGATAGGATAATGACACAACCTGTGGATAGGCAGTTTTGGAGAAAGGAAGATGTTAAGTTGCCTATCTCGCCTTCATTCTTGCTGGTTGGGTTCGGAGCCGATCCTTGGCTCCGACCCGGCCATCTGCAATAGCTCGAGAGCTGTTTACTGGCTCAAGGCTACTCTCTATCCCATGATGCCTGGCACTAGTTACTCAGGTCTTGTTTGCCGCTTCAGACTGCGAGGTTGTCTTACTGGCTCAGGCTGGTAAACTTTTTTGTATTTTCTATTTTTCACTAGAATGTATCCCTTATTAGTGTACTTAATTCATTAAATTGTACTATTACCCTAGCTAGACTCTTTAAATAGTATCTATCCCCGTTTTTTTTTTTGTTGAAAACTCATTTTACTTAGAGAGTTTTCCCCACCCCTCCCTTCCCTTTTGCGGTAGCTGTTTAAATTAGAGGCTAACCCTCTTTTTATCTTTCTCTAGTTTAAAAAAAAAATGCTTTTTTAGTAGTAGTAGACTTATTTAGTGTGTGTTAGCTGTATAGTTTAATCAGTTATACCTGCTAACTTGTTTTTTCTTGTGGTGTGTGTGAGTGTTTTACCTTGGTGTGTGTGTGTGTGTGTGTGTGTGTGTGTGTGTGTGTGTGTGTGTGTGTGTGTGTGTGTGTGTGTCTGTGTGTGTGTGTGTGTGTGTATGCCTGTGTAGATATGTCCAAGGATTCTAAAGTGTCCAGATTCAAGAAGTGTGACTCATGTTGTCAGAAGATGCCTCTGACAGATGGTCACACTTCTTGTGCCTATTGCCTGGGCGCGGTGCACCTGCAGGACTCTTGTTCAGTTTGTCATGCTTTCATCCCAAGAGTCCTGCAGGAGCGTAAAAATAAGTTGATACTCCGGGGTTTGCTCAAGCCCCAGGATTCACCGGCCAAGGTTCAGCCTGTGAAATCCTCTAAGCCGCCTAAGTCTTCGGCTGGGTGAAATTCCACCATCCACCTCAGCTCCGGCTGGAGCTGATGTGCCTCCCTTCCAATCGGCTCCAACAGGTACTTCGGAGCCATCTGTGAGTCGAAAGAGATCTAGGTCTCCCTCCTTGGAGTCGATACACTCGGCTACATGGTCACCTCAGCTCCAATTGGAGTGCAGTCATAGGTCCTCTCACTCCTCTCGGTCCTCTAGACTTTCAGATCAGGACTTGGAGAGAGTGGTCAGTAGGCTGCTAAAATTGCAGGCCCTAGCGAAAATGTTGTCCAGCCCCCCTCATCAGGTGTCAGCTCCATCCACTTCTGCAGAGATTCCGACTCCTCTCTTGAGCTTGGAGCCGGAGTTCATTGGGGTTTGACTCATTGGACCGTCGGCTCCGATACCTTCTCCTTTGGTTCCGTCGTCGGTTCCAATCCCTTCCATGGCACCGTCCTTGGAGGGATCTGGGCACCGAGACTCCCTCGTCAGCTCTGAGGGGGCGAGTGGCATTGGACCCTTGTTCGACCCCGTTCTCCCCCTCGGAGCTTCGGCGCAGGTGCGCTCAGCTCCTACATCCGCCTCGGAGCTGTCCCCCTCGGTGTGGAGAGGAATTCCGATTTCTTCTGAGCTGGAGTCTTATGTGCGTGTGGACGGGGGTGCCTTCGAGGTCATGAGGAGTGTACTGGCCCCCGAGTCAGTCCCATGGTCAACCCCATCGGCTCCTCCCCCTATGGTGCCTGCATCTGCCTCTGCCCCTCCTCCAGACCCCAAGCATGGGGAACAAGCGCTCCAGAGCACCCCCTTGGGTGTTTCTTCCTCTTCTGAGGCCTCCCCTGATCACTCAGAGGAGCCACCTCATAAGAGGAAGTGCAAGAGGAAGCACGTTGACTCCCCTGAGTCTGTCACATCAGATACTGACTTAGAGGATTCGGAAGGGTCCCCGAGATCCCCCTCCAAAGATGTCTCCTTTTCAGACATTTTGGAAATGCTTAAGCAGAGGGGGAACTGGAATACCCTAGCCCCTTCCGAGGATGAGTCGGTATTCCTGGACGCTTTTGGTTCCTGACCTTCCACCTCCTGTGTGTCTCCACCTTTTGACCCACTTATGTCTGTGGTGGCTTGGAAGGTGTGGTCAGCTCCAGACACAGTGGAACCAACCCCCAGGAGACCTGCTAAATTTATAACTGCACCTCAGGACAAACAGTTTTTAACTAAGGGCGTACCTGTTGATGCCATGGTGGTAGCAGCAGCCACAAAGAAGGAGTTGGCAGAAACTTCCTCATCTGTCCATCCCCCTAACAAGGAGTCTAGGACTATGGACAGATATGGGAAGTGAATGTTTGCTTCAGCGACCTTCTCCATGAGGTCTCTGAATTATTTGTACCATTTCACCTGCCTTCAGAGGGATCTGCTTAAAGAGCTTGGAGATACCCTCCAAGATCCATCAGCTGAGGGGGCTCAAGCTAAGGTGGCCTCCCAGCTGGCGACTCTGAATTCAGTTGTTAACTCCTCCATGAGGCTCATTTCTTATGCAGCCGATGGTGCAAGTAGAGCCACAGGCACAGGCATTGCCCTTAGGAGGCACACATGGATGTGGCTATGTAATTTTGCGGAGCCCTTCAGAGCATCTTTCACCAATACCCCCTTTGATGGTTCTGCTCTCTTCGGATCACAGGTGAAGGACACCCTAACCAGGTGTGAACAAGAAGGCAAGACTCTCTCTGTTGTGGGAGTCAGTTTTCCACTCCTTCTAGACCATACCCCAAGGGTCAGAAGAGTGGAAAGATGTGGTTCTGAAAACCCCAGGGAGCCTTACTTGACACACGTGGTGAGTTCCCCTCCAGGGGCAGAGGAGGGAACAATAACAGATGCCGCCCTCGTGGCAGAGGGGGTCCGCAGAATCAGGGCAGCAGAGAATCCTTCTCTGAGAAGCCCTTTCAGCATCCCTGAAGGGTTGCCCGGCTGCCCGCCTCTGGAGACAGTCAGGGGAAGGCTCTCACTGTACCCCAAAGCCTGGCAAGACCTAACTCAAGACAAGTGGGTACGGTCGATCATATCCGGAGGTTACAAAATTCCCTTTGCTCAACTCCCATTACAGTCAAACAAGTCCCTTCCAGATGTTCCACCCAATCTAAATGAACAAGCAGCCATAGAGATTTCAAAGCTCCTACACAAAGAGTCATCCAGGACGTCCTGGCAGACCAACTCGGATCCGGAACTTACTCAAGTTCTTTTTGGTACCAAAAAAGACAGGGGACTGGAGACCCATTCTGGATCTCAGCAGATTAAACATATCTGTACAAAGAACAAAGTTTCGGATGGTCACGCTACAGTCCATTCTACCCTTCCTGGGTCAGGACAATTGGATGTGCTCTATAGATCTTCAGGATGCATAATACCACATCAAGATGCACAGGCACTCCAGAAGATTCCTTCGCTTCTGGCTGGGAGCCAGTCACTATCAGTTCAGAGCTCTGCCCTTTGGTCTCACCACAGCCCCCAGGGTGTTCACCAAATGAATGGCAGTGGTTATGGCTCACCTGAGACGTCAGGGATTCCAGGTGCTTCCATATTTAGATGACTGGCTCCTCACTGCTTCCAGCAGGCATCACCTCCTGCAAGCCAGGGACTACACTATCAAAACTTGTTCCAGGCTACGTATCACAATAAATTTTGAAAAATCTGCATTGTTGCCCTGTCAGCATATCACTTATATAGGCGCAAATCTAAATACCAGGAACGTATTTGCGAACCTTCCACCAGACAGGGTATCACTAGTTCGCCAACAAATACAGATTTTATTAACATGCAGAACGATTCAAGTCAGGTTCGTCCTCCAAACACTGGGTTCCATGGCATCAGCAATTCTTCTTGTTCCCCTGGCCTGCTTTCACATGAGAATCCTCCAGTGGCTTCTATTCACACAGTGGTCCTTCCAACAGCTTCCCATGTCTCACAAGATTATGATCACAGAAGCATGCAAGAAGCACCTCGCTTGGTGGATGGTCTTCCCATCAGTGTCCCAGGGCAGATCATTTGTGCTATCCCCTCCAGTTGCCACGGACGCCTCCCTGATGGGGGGGGGGGGATTATCAGGCCAGGATAGTCCAAGGCACCTGGCAGCCTCACGAGTACCATTTGCATATAAATGCCTTGGAGATGAGAGCCGTGCTTTTAGCATTGCAAGCCCTTCAGGACTCTCTCCCTCCCAGGACCATTGCAATTCAAACGGGCAATATGTCAGTGGTGTGGTACATCAACAAGCAGGGCGGAACCAAGTTCTATCCTCTATGTCGAGAAGCACTCAAACTCTGGCAGTGGGCGATCTCTTCCCAATGTTTTCTGATCACAACACACATCCCTGGGAGTTCCAACGTCATCGCAGACAGGCTCAGCAGAGCAATTCTCGTGACTCACAGGTGGTCTCTGAATCAGGTAATTGCGGAACAAATCTTTCGCAAATGGGGTCAGCCTTGCTGCGACCTGTTTGCCACACCTTTCAACAGCAAGTGCAGCAATTTCTTCTCCCTCCTTCCACTTCCTGGCCACTCCCCCAGAGACGCTCTAGTCCATGATTGGCCTCAGGGACTTCTTTACGCTTTTCCTCCGTTTCCCCTAATACCCAAACTCATACAGAGAGCAACTGCGTTGGGTTGCAAAATGATCCTCATTGCCCCTTACTGGCCTCAACAGATATGGTTCCCATTTCTGCATCATTATCTTCTCGAGCAGCCTTGGATTCTGGATCCTATTCCAGATCTACTGATTCATCATTCGGGCAGACTGCATCAAACCCTTCAAACACTCCAGCTCACAGCTTGGTTGCTCCACTTCCAACCTTAGCCAGGCTTCCTAATATTTCCTCCTCTGTGCGGGAAATTATTATCTCATCGCACAAATCCACAACTAGGAAAACTTACGCTAGTAAGTGGAAACGTTTTTCTTGCTGGGCAGAGGTTAGGAACATAGATCCCTTTTCAGCCCCTGTCCACAAGATTTTGGAATTTTTAGCGGAACTCTTCCATTCTGGTTCCGCTTCTGCTATAATCAGGGTTCAGTTAGCTGCCATTTCAAATTTTCACATTGGGTTGTCTTCTAATAACATCATGTCTCATAAGCTGTGTAAAGCCTTCCTCAAAGGAACCACTCTGCTTAGGCCCCCAGTGAGGGATCCACCACCTCCGTGGGATCTAAACTTGGTGCTAGCTTCCCTAATCTTGCCACCTTTTGAACCTGCAGCATCTTGCTCCATTAAGTTTTTATCCTGGAAGACTCTTTTTCTGGTAGCCATTACTTCTGCCAGACATGTTTCGGAGCTTCAGGCTCTATATACTCGTCCCCCATACTTAGTTTTCCATAACGATAGGGTTGCTCTAAGGACCAGTCCTTCCTTCCTTCCTAAGGTCTGTACACAAAATAATTTGAATCAGTCCATAGACCTTCCTGTGTTCTTTCCTAATCACACCAATAATGCAGAATATAAATTGCACCAGCTCTCGAGCTATTGAAGATGGCCGGGTCGGAGCCGAGGATCGGCTCTGAACCCAACCAGCAAGAAAGAAGGCGAGAAGAAGACAACTAACATGGAATGTTATGGTAGGTAAATAACTTATTTTTCCTGTTGATGCCATAATTATTTTTGCAGCCACCAAGAAGGAACTAGCTGAGGAAAGTTCCACTGTATATCCCTCCAGCAGGGAGTTGTGCAATGAGCAGATCTGGGAAGTGTGTCTATGCTTCAGCGACCTTTGCTTTGAGGTCTCTGAACTATTTGGCATACTTTACTTGGCTACAAAGGGATTTGATCAAGGAGTTATCAAATACCCTATCAGTTGTTGTTTCTGATGAAGTTCAGGCATCTGCTACTTCCTAGCTGATGGCCCTACAGTCCATATCCAGTTCATCCATGAGGTTAATCTAACATGTAGCAGAAGGAACCTCAAGGGCAGTAGTTCAGGCATTTCCATAAGGAGACATGTCTGGATGCACCTCTGTGAGTTTGCTGAGCCTTTCACGTCTTCCTTTATCAATGCTGCTTTTGACAGAACATCCTTATTCAGCCCCATAGTAAAAGACACTCTGTCTAGGTTTGAAAAGGACAGAAAGACCCTGTCTACCATGAACATTAATTTTTCGACTCCTCAATGAATCTTTTCCATGAATCAATGAGGTGGTCAAAAAATGTGGTTCAAGAAGTCTCAAGGTTCTTTTCAAGGCACACGTGGAGGAGGATCCCCCAGAAGCAGAGGAGGAGAAGACTGTAATGGACGAAGATGTTTCCATGGCAGAAGTGGCCCACTGAAGCAGGTTTCCAGAGATAAGTTCTTTGACAAACCCTACCAACACTCCTGAAAGGAGGCCCAATTGTCTACCTCTGGAGACAGTCGGGGGATGTTTATCCCTTTGCCAGATAGCCAGGCTAGATATAACAAAAGATACCTGAGTGCAGAGGATCATTTCCAGAGGATATATTATACCGTTTTCCCTCTTTCCCCAATTCCAAGGAAAATCCCTGATGTTCCACCAAGTCAGAAGGAACATGCAGCAATTCAAATACAAAAGCTGCTAGAAAAAAAAAGAGTCATCCAAGAGGTCCCGCCAGACCCAATAGAATCCAGAACTTATTCAAGGTTCTTTTTAGTGCCAAAGAAAATCGGGGACTGGAGACCAATCCTGGATCTCTCTAAACTAAACAAGACATTTTGAAGAACCAAGTTTTGGATAATCATGGTTTAGTCCATTCTCCCCTTTTTGGGCAAGGATGACTGAATGTGCTCTATAGACTTTCAGGATGCATACTATCATATAAAGATGTACAGATGATCCAGAAAGTACTTATGGTTCCAGCTGGAAGCCAGTCATTATCAATTCAGAGTACTACCATTTGGACTCACCACAGCCCCCAGAGTGTTTATGAAGTCCATGGCAGTAGTAGCAGCTCACCTGAGACTGTTTTCGTATCTAGATAACTGGCTCATTATCACTCCAACCAGGCATCAACTCATATGTGCAAGAGACCAGGTTCTCCAGAATTACTGTCATCTGGGGATATCCATAAACTACGACAATCTCATCTGCAACCAATTCAGAGTTTAAAGTTTACAGGAACAATTCTCAATAAAAAAACAACCACTGCTTCCCTTCCATTACTGAGAGTTCAGACCATAATATTCCAAGTCAAAAAGATAATCTGCAGCACCTCAGTTTCAGCCTGCCTGGTTCTTTAGGCTCTGGGATCAGTGGCAGTAGCAATAGCCTTAGTACTACTGACCAGAGTTTATATGAGAATTCTTCAATGGAGGTTAGCTGCTCAGTGATTTGATTCTTTATCAACCTATGCCTTAAATGATAAAAATCACTCACATCTACAAAAGAGATCTCAAGCGGTGAATTCATTCAGGCCAGGATCTGCAAGGGCATCTGTTCATTCCCCCTCAGCTCAAGGCCATAGTGACCACCAAAGCTTCCTAGTGGGGGGGGGCATTATCCGGGGTAGACAGAGGCACCTGCTCCCCTGAGGAGGCCAGTTTGCCTATAAATGTTCTGGAGATGAGAGCAGTGCTGTTAGCATTGCAGGCATTTTAGAATGCTCTCCCTTTGGGTACAATTGTAGTACAGTTAGACAACATGTCAGTCATCTGGTACATCAACAAACAGTGTGGAACAAATTCTAGCCAATGTGTTGAGAAGCTCTGAGTGTGGTAGTCTGTGATCTCTTCCAACCGCTTTCTTTTAACAATGCACATTCTGGGGAAGTCCAATTTGATAGCAGACAAATTGAGTAGGTGCATTCTTCTACCTCACGAATGGTCCCTCAACAAAAAAATTGACAACACACTCTTCTGACAACAGGGCCAGCCTTGCCATGATATATTCACCTCCCCCTGAACAACAAATGCAGCAGCTACTTTGCCCAAATCCCCCCACAGAGGAATCCACAAGGGATGCTCTACTTCACAATTGGCCCACCAGTCTCCTTTATGCATATCCTCCCACTCCATTAATTCCCAATTTTCTTCAGAAAGCTACAAGCTCATTGCCCCTTATTAGCCTCGACAAATTTGGTTTCCCTTTCTTTGGCCTCACCTGATTCAACCACCTTGGTTTCTGGATCCAATTCCGGACCTCCGGTCTCACCCAACAGGCATGATACATCAAGACATAGTAAATATCAGGCTGGCTGCCTGGTTTCTCTAGTTCCGTTAATAGCCAGACAACCTATGCTCTCTTCTCCTGTCCGTTATATTCTGTTATCCTCTCATAAGCTTTCCACCAGGAAACTATACTCCAGCGAATGGAAGAGATTTGTTTCTTGGGTCATAAATGTAATACTGAATGTTTCTCAGTCCTCATTCGTAATATCTTGGAATTTCTAGTACATCTTTTTGAAGAAGGAACTAGTTCTTCTACTGTTAAAGTACAATTAGCAGCAATTTCAATTTTTCATGTTGGAATAAATGGTTCTTTTGTAGCATCCTATAAGTTGAGTGAAGATTTTTGAAAGGCACTGTACTCTTAAGGCTCCCCTTTAAAGATCCTACTCCCCCTTGGGACCTAAACCTTGTACTGCAGTCTCTTCCACAATCTCCTTTTGATCCCTCAGCTACATGTAAACTCAAATATTTTTCATGAAAAACAACCAATTACCTCTGTCAGAAGAATTTTTGAAATCAAAGCATTGTGCTCAAAACCACCATACTTGATTTTCCATAAAGACAGCATTACCTTATGTACCAACCCATCATTTCTTCCAAAGGTGGTGTCAGAATCCAATATAAATCAATCCATTTGTTTGCCAGTATTCTTTCCAAAATTTTCTAACAAAGGAGAATAAGTGAGCTGATGTCAGTTTCCATTCTGTCCTCAACCTGTGGACTTAGTTCCAATCCTTAGAACCAACTTGGCCACTACCATAGTTTACTTCCTCCTCTAACATCACTTGAAGGCTTAGAGACTAAGGTTTTGAGCTACCTGGTGCTGTCTGTGTCAGATGTGAAAATACTCTTTTCTTCAGAATTGATTATTGCTCTGAGATCTTCAATTCAGTCAGAACAAGAGATCTCTCAGGGCTGTATCTGTCCTGTCAGTTCCGAGAGGCTAGAGTTGGCTCTTTTTTCAGAGGCTTCTCTGGACCTCAAAGCTTCAGCAAGGATCAGCTTGGCTCTGGATTCTGCTTTGAGAGGGATCTTTTTGGAGCAGGAGGTGACTTTGGCTCCCAAGCCCACCATTTTGGATCTGGGGTCTCTCCCTTCTCTGAGTGGATCAGCTTTCAAGGCTGTGGAGAGAGCTATGACTGTAGCAGTCAGTCATTCATTCCCTTCCTACTCAGAACACACATCCTTGTCATGCCTACATTCAGAGTCAACCATTGCCTTCACAAAGACTGCGAATACCAAAACCTCAGAGTCCCAAAAGGAAATGCCCTCTTCTTCTGATACTTCCCCAGATCATCCCACTGAGGAGATCCCTAAGAAGAAGTGCAAGAGGAAGCACTTGGATTCCCTGGAGGAATCTATCACAGAAGACACGGACTTCGATGAGGGTGAAGGATCCCCAAGATCACCTCCTGATGATGTCTGCTTTGGAGACATCTTGGAAAATCTTAAAACAGAGAGGTGATTGGAAGTCCAGCAATCCTTCATCTGAGTAGGCAGTGTACCTGCAGGCTTTTGGTACCCATCCATCTATGTCCTGAGTAACTCTGCCCACCATTAAGCTCATTGAGTTGATCTCTCGGTGGGCATGGAAGACCCCTGACACCATTGGACCCATTCCCCAGAGACCTAACAAAATTATCACTGCACTAGAGGATAAACAATTCTGGTCAAAAGGTTTGCCTGTTGATGCCATGGTCTAGTGGAAGCAGCAAAAAAGGAACTAGCCAAGGAAAGTTCATGTATCCATCCACCCAACAAGGAGTCTGAGGTGATGGATAGGTTTGGGAAGTGGGTTTATGCTTCAACAAACTTTGCGTTACAGTACTTGAATTTCTTGGCACACTTAACCAGAGTGCAGGGGGATCTGATTAAAGAGATTTCAGATACCCTTTCAGGATCCATCTCTGAAGAGGTTTAGGAATCTGTTGCTTCTCAGTTGGCTACCCTACAGTCTATATCCAGCTCATCCATGAGACTCATTTCTCATGTAGCTGAAGGGATGAAAAAAGCAGTGGATTCAGGCATTGCCATTGGAGACATGCCTAGATGCATTTATGTGATTTTGTGGATCCCTTAAAGTCTTCATTCATCAATGCTCCCTTTGACAGCACATCTTTATTTGGCCCTAAAGTTAAAGAAATTTTGTATAGGTATGAGAAAGAAGGAAAAACCCTGCCTGCCACAGGCATGCATTTTTCCAGTCCTCAATGATCCTTTTCAAGGAATCAGCAAAGTAGTGGGAAGATGTGGTTCAAAAAGTTCCGAGGGTCTTTTCAAGACACACATGGTTGTGGTTCCTCTAGGGGCAGAGGGGGGAACTTCAGTGGTAGATGTCACCCTCATGGTAGAGGAGGCCCACAAAACCAAGGGTACAGAGATTCTTTCTTTGGTAAACCCTTTCAGCACTCCTGACAGGCAGCCCGATTGTCTTCCTCTGGAGGCAGTCGGAGGTTGACTATACCTGCATGAGAGAGCCTGGCTAGAAATAACATCAGATTCCAAGAATTCCCGCCAGCCCAGAGAAAATCTGGAACCTACTCAAGATTGTTTTTAGTGCCAAAAAAGTCAGGGGACTGGAGACCAATTTTGGATCTCAGTGTTTTGAACACGTCAGTTTGACAAACAAAGTTCCGGATGGTCAAGGTTTAGTCCATTCTTTCATTTTTGGAACAGGATGACTGGATGTGCTCAGTAGACATTCAGGATGCATACTATCAAATAAAGATGAACAGACGATCCAGGAGATTTCTCCATTTCCAGCTGGGAGCCACTCACTATCAGTTTAAAGTTCTGTCCTTTGGTCTCACCACAGCCCCCAGGGTGTTCACCAAGTGCATGGCAGTAATAACAGCTCACTTGAGACTGCTGGGATTCTGAGTGTTTCCGTACTTAGACGACTGGATCATTACGACTCCAATAAGGCATCAGTTGTTAGAGGCAAGATAGCAGGTTCCCCAGAAATGTTTCTACCTGGGAATAACCATAAACTATGAAAAATCTCACCTCAAATCATCTCAGACCTTAGAGTTCATAGAAATCATCCTGAACACAAAGACCATCATTAAGACTACAGAATATTAGGTCAAAATTCATGAAGATAATTAACATCAAAAAAGTATCTGCACACCTAATTCTACAATAACTGGGGTCCATGGAAGCAGCTATAATTAATCCCATTAGCCAGATTTCACATGAGAATTTTACAATGGCTGCTTGCAACACAATGGTCAGTACTATACCAACCAATGTTAACTCTGATTGCAATCACCATTTGCAAGAAAGATCTCAAATGGTGTATTCAATTGGACCAAATTTTAGAAGTCCATCCTTTCACCCCCCTCTCAACCCAAGGCCACAGTGACCACAGATGCTTCTTAGTTAGGGTGGGGGGACATTATCTGGGGAAAACTGTCCAAGGCACTTGGGTCCCCATAGAGGCCAACTTACATATCAGTGTCATAGAAATGAGAGCAGTGATTTTAGCATTGCAGGCCTTCCAGGATGCTCTTCCTTGAGGGAGAATTGCATTTCTAACAGACAACATGTCAGTAGTTTGGTACAACAACAAGCAAGGAGGAACCAGGTCCTATCCTTTGTGTCTAGAAGCTGTCAGAGTGTGGCAGTGGGCGATCTCATCCAACTGCTTTTTCATATAAATGCACATTCCAGGGAAGTCCAGTGTGATATCAGACAAACTGAGCAGATGCATTCTCCTGCCTCACAAGTGGTCCCTCAATCCAAAACTGACAGAGAGAATATCCTGTTAATGGGGCCAGGCTTGCAGAAATCTTTTTGCCTCTTCCCTAAACAACAAGTGAAGCAACTACTTGCCCTAATCTCTCCTCAGGGGAATCACTGAGGGATATTCTTGTCCACAATTGGCCCTCCAGTCTTCTTTGTGCTTTTTCTCTGATTCCTCTAATTCCCAAGTTCCTACAGAAAGCAATCAGGTTGAAGAGCAAGGTAATCCTCATTGCACCTTATTGGCCTCAACAGATTTGGTTCACTTTCCTTTGACCTCATCTAATTCACAATCCTTGGATTCTAGACCCAGGTTCCAGATCTTCTGTCCCATCAGACAGACATGATCCACCCAAACATCTCAAACCTCAAGCTGATAGTTTTGTTTCTCCAATTCCATAAATAGCCAGACAGACTATGCTCTCTTCACTTATCCAACACATCTGTTTGGCCTCTCACAAACCATCTCTGCATAAACTTTGCAACAGTAAATGGAAAGGGTTTGTCTTTTGGGCACATTAAAATAATTTTGACCCTATTTCAGCACCTATTCATAAGATTCTCAATTTTTTAGCCTCACTATTCAATGAAGGGGCTTTGTATTCTACTATTAAAGTTCCATTAGCAGCTATATCCAATTTTCATATTGGATTTGAAGACTCATCACTTGCTTCTCATAAACTTTGTAAAGATTTTTTGAGAGGTACTCTTCTGTTGAAGCCTTCGTACAAAGATCTAATCCCTACTTGAGACCTGAACCTGGTGTTACAAGCAGTCATGCAACCTCCTTTTGAACTGGCAGCAGACAGTGATCTAAAGTTTCTGTCCTGGAAAACTATTTTCTTAGTAGCCACAACTTTCGCAAGAAGGATTTCAGAAATTCAAGCTTTGTCTTGTAAACCACCATATTTGATTTTTCACAAAGATAAGGCTGCACTGAGAACCATCCTCTTTTAAACCAAAGGTGATTTCAGAAGTCAATATTAATCAAACTATTAACCTACCGGTTTTCTCCCCCAGATTTGCTATTAAAGGTAAATACTGCTTACACTTATTAGTCATTCATAGACAATTAAGATTTTATATTCACAGAACAAAAGATATCAGAAAATCTGACCAATTATTTATCTCTTACTCAAATACAAAACTAGGAAAACCTGTGAGCAAAGTGACATTGGCTAGGTGGCCAACAGATTGCATTTCTTTCATCTGCAACAGACTGGGGATTGCTTTATCAAAACCTTTGAAAGGAAATTCAACTAGAGCTGTAGCGACTTCAGATGTCTTCCAGTCTAAAGCGTCCATGGATGATATTTGTGTAGTAGCAACCTGGGCTACTCCCCATACTTTCATTACTCATTACAAATTGGATCTTCTCTCCAGGGGTAGGGCATCATTTGGTTCAATGGTGCTCAGGAACATCCTTCCTTGAGTCCACCCAGGGTCTAAGGTAGCTGAGGACTCTGTCCCACAGGTTGAGGATAGAATGAAACTTGACAACATCAGATAAAGAAGTTATGTACTCACCATAATGTTCCATCTGTGTTGTCCATTTTCATTCTTCCTCAACTCTTCTCCCTCCAACCACCATACCTTTGGACTTCTAGAAGAACAGATGACTAGCAGATTATTATCCTTGGTATGTAATTGTGGTTCCAGGTATAGTCTCAATGAATGTCTTATGTCTAATCTTTCCTTTAGTCTGTCAGCAAACTCGATCTGAGGTAACTGGGATAGGTGCATTGTGGGTAAGGGAGAAGCTCGAGAGTTTTTTGGTTACCAAGAGATACGGTAGCGGCCGAGTCAGTTCCAAGAATTGGAACCAAAGCCACTGGTTCAGGAACAATGAAATTGGACAGCACAAATGGAACTTTATGGTGAGTATATAACTTCTTTTTACATTTACTGGATGTTCACAGACAGTTGTATTTTTACTTACATAGGACTAAAATCATAAGAAATTCTGACAGTTATTCATTTCATATGAAGAACCAATATTGGATAGACCAGTTTCCAAAGTTAATCTTTGTAAATCGATAACAAATTGCATTTCCTTTGTGTATAACAAATTGAGCATTGCTTTGACAAAACCTGTTTGAGCTCAAGCCACCAGATCCATGGCGGCTTCATCAATTTTTCAATCCAGAGTGTCCATGGATGATATCTGTGCAGCAGCTACTTGGGCTACTCCCCATGCCATTATTACTCAGTACAAATTAGATCTGGTCTCCAGAGGAAGGACTTCTTTTGGTTCTATGGTGCACATCCTTCCTTGAGTCCGCCCTGGAAATTAGGTAGCTGGGGACTCTGTCCCATCAGCTGAGGACAGAATGAAAATTGACAACATCAGATAAAGAAGTTATGTACTCACCATAATATTCCATCTGTGTTGTGGTGATGTTGTGTAGGTGAATGAAGGCAGAGCAATTCAAACCCTGCACCCTTGCCACAAAACTCAGATCATTAACAAGTTGGTGCTTCAGTCATCTGTGCTAACTGCCAGACTGACAGGTTTTACCTGGATCCCTATTATATGCTCAAAGTTCCACAAGTACAAACCTTACAAGATCAAGCTGGGAATACTGAAAACTCTTAAGCTTGAATGGTATGAACGGTCATTGTGCCGGATCGTGGTACAATGAAGATTGTGGTTTTGCTTCTTTCCCTAACGTTGTGCAATCTTGGAGTCTGAATATATAATTTGTAGGGGGTGTGGGAGTGCAAGGGAGGTTGCTCCTTGCAAAAATGCAGGTGTTGTTTTTGTAGTTTTTTGGTCGAGTTTCCAGGTTTTCAATATTCCTGGCTCAATCTTTTAAGGTTAACACTTGTGGGACTTTGAGCTTGCGATACGGATCCATTTATACCTAAATGCAGAAGTCCTTTACAGTCTAATTTTATAGGGAAAACTGAAACAAAATAATATGCAACAATGAGTGCATGAGGGATGCTGAAGAACAGTCTAAATAACGCAGACATAAATGACCTGACAAATGTAAAACCCTTTACATTTGCTGGAGGCTCTAAAGAAGATATCATCTAAATATATTACTAGAATGTAACATGCTTCGACTTTTAATGAATTAATTAATTCTTTAGTGCAAGGAATTAAGCAAAACAATTGATATAAGTGCTGTAGCAGTAGCTGTTCTTCAACAACCTACAAGTCATACGCATATCAGAAATATTACTGCATAAAGCATACTGTTTTATTGTTTTTTGTGGGGTGAGGTTACATGCTTGAAAGACACCTACATCTTATCTTTGAGTTCACTATGTCTTTATCAGACTAGCAGACCACTCTAAATCACTAAAAAAGTTAAAAGAACAACAGGTTTTGCATCAACATGTATATCCTTTGTTTTTTTTTCAACAACAATACCCTAAATTCAAAACCTAAGGCCTATTCTACAACATGGATGGCAACTTTCACAGCCTTTTTCATGAATTGCTCCATTGATTATATCTGTGCAGCAGCCACATAGTGTACGGTACACACCTTTTCCAAACACTGGGCATCACTTCTGGAGAACATTCCTTCTGAAACCTTCTCTGAATCTAGAAAAAGCATCCGGCTTGTAGTGCTTTGTGAAGGTAAGGATGGAGGACCAAGTTGCTGCATCTATATTACTTCTACTAATACTCCTTTCCAGTATGCCACTGAAGAGGAAAAGACACTGGTGGAATGTGCCTTTACTTTGCCTAGATATGACTTGCCAAGGTTGCTGTAACAAAAAACAATACAAGAGGACAAACAACATGCAGTGGATTGCTCAGAGACAGGATGACCTTTATTTGTCCCAGAAAAGGAAATAAAAAGCCTTTTGGCCTTCCTAAAGGGCTTTGTTCAGTTAAGGTAGTACCTGAGCTGCCTATGCACATCCAAGGTATGAAGTATCCTATCTCTCTTATTCCTAGGTTCTGGAAAGAACACAGGAGGATTAATGGACTGGCAAAAATCCTGCCCAGAAATTTAACCCAAACCCCTCTCCTGATAATTCACCACTCAAAACTGCAAGACAGTTCATCTCTTATTTTATAGATATTATAGCATCTCTAACCAAGGATTCCTCAACATATAATCCCAACCCTGCTCAACAGCCACATATCACCATATCCACTTGCACCTTCAAACATATGCCCAATCCTATATAAAACTACTCGTAAACAAACTTAAACCATACTGTTCTTAAGCTGAAGACCGTGATTCAAGCGACTACCTACAAATAGGAGTCAGTACCATTGCCTTTCCTGCTGGTCAGTCCAGGAATCCCATGTTCCTCCTCTCTGGAAAAGAGTTGCACATTATTCCTCTGCAAGAAAAGAGGAAATTCAACAGACATTAATAACTTTAGAGCTATAGCAATCGTATCTCCCCTTGCCAACTACTTGAAAAATGTATTCAAAAACAATTGCTAGACTATCTCCTGCAGGAAGAACTCCTGTTCCAACACAATATGGCTTCCACACTACCTGTAGTACTAGCACTACCTTTCTAGCCTATATAGATAATGTCTATAAAGCTAGAGATAATGGCAAACTAGTCTCTTCCTTATTTATAGACTTGTCCAAAGCCTTTGACACAGTTTGTCACAGCAAACTTCCACTTCAAATGTCCTCACTAGGTCTCTCAGCCCACCCTTCTGTGGTTCAAAAGCTACCTGTCCAATAGGTATCAGTCAATAAAATGGTACTACCTGCTCTCTCCTTACCTCCCAGTCACCACTGACATACCACAAGGCTCTATCCTTGGTCCCCTCCTCTTTAACATTTTCACCGACACCCTCTTTACTTCCAAACAACAGGCCACGTAATACAATATACAAATGATTCCACTTTCATTTGTACATCTGACAATATGGTAAACATCCAAGAAATTACTCAAGATGCTTTAACAGCCATTGAAACATGGCCTCATAACTCACATAATAAACATTACTCTCTTGATAATAAAACCATTGAAGTCAGCTCTCATAGCAAACTATTACGAGTGATACCTTCATAATTGCTTAAGAAAAAATCATTGTAAACTAGGGATGCTTTACAGAGCCAAAAACTTTCTCACAGATGCAACTAAACCTAGTATCTCCTCCCTACTTCTCTTCATTTACAGCACATGCCCCTTTCAGAATCCACCCCAGGATGGAACTGAAAAGCCTAAATTGGTTAGAACAGCCATATCAGTTAACATACACACAAATTCTTACCACCTATAAAATTATCCAGCTTCCATCTGTCTGTCCAGCACTAAAAAAAAACATTTCACACAACTATGTACCTTTTTGGTGATTGAGATCCAGTGACCAAACACTCCTGTCTATCTACAAAGCTAGCATAGCTGCTTGTCATTCAGGGTTGCTAAAGCATAGAACTCCTTACATGTATCCATTATCCATTAGGTCTATACAGTCCCTCTTTCCCACCCATCTTTCAAAACCATTCTGAAAGACTTCCTAGCTAAAATCTGACTCTGTTTTAGCTCAAAACTAGGATAAACTATATCTCTAAATGTGAACAAGTACCTTTTCATTCCTTATACCTCCTTAATCTCCCTTCTTCACTTCCTTACTGTAATCTAATTCTCTTCCCTGACCTTTTCTCTAAATATACCATAAGCCTGTTTTTCCCTCATTTTGTATTGCAATTCCTATTTGTATTAGACTAACTTACCTTTAATTTCTATACAAACTGTCTACAATTTGTATAAATATTAAACGATTGTCATATACATTGTATCAATTCTTAACCAATGTTTTTATATTATGTCTAATTTGTTACCAGCATTTAAGCTGCAGATGTTTTTGTTTTGTTTCTGAAGATTGCAAAAGTATTGTTCTTAAAATGTTTTGCAATAATTTGGAGGTTTTCTCCCCGGGCCTCCACTTAAAATGGACTTTTACCCAGTCGGACGTTGCTGGTAATCAGATGTCAATAAATAAATAAATACATGGACTGACTGAATGTGAATTCTGAGACCAGGAGGATTAGTGCATAAAACAACCCTATCCCTGTGGAAAATGAGGTAAGGTTGTCCCACCATTAAAGCTTGCAGCTCAGAAACTCTCCTTGCAAATAAGCAAAACAATTTTTGACATTAAGAACTTGAGTTCTGTGTGACCTGCTGGTTCAATAGGTGGTAGGGTCAGTTTTTCAAGAACATAATTTAGGTCCCACGAAGGACTAATTTGCTTATGAGGAGGGTCTCATATGCAGTATTCCTTTCATGAACAGTTTTACCAAAACAGAAGAAAGAAGAAGATCCATTGCAGACAAGCAGAGATGGCCAATAAATGTACCTTAATGGATGTATATGAGAAGCCAGGAAGCTGGGGGCTGACATAATGATTAAGGAGTTTACCTCACAGGTAAAGGGTACAGGGATTTAATCTCATCTTTGAAAGGAAAATTGACTAGGCTTAAAATGGCCCACAAGGGGAGCTAGCATAATACTTGCCTATGAACCAAAGCCATCATGAATTTTTCAAGACCAAAGGGGTATTAGTCTCAGTGGACCCCCTGTTTCCATCTAGGCACCTCTTAGAAATCCTCATCCATTTGTAAACAAGATTTTCTTTTAGCAGGTTTTCTGGCCTCTTTAATACCTGTTGCACATCCTAATGAAAGAAGTGCCTGAGAAGAGTCAAGATTAAATTGTTCAAGCTGTCAATTGAAGTTTCTCCAAGTTGGGGTGTACCAGTCACCCCTGAGACTATGTGAACAGATCCAGCATGTGAGGAAGTCTGTGGTAATTGCTCTTGGCCAATTGCATTTAATAGGGTGAACCAAGATTACCTGGGCCATTAGGGAGTCACCACAATGTTCTTTGGCAGTTCTCTTACAAAATTAAGAAATACCTTGTGAATCAGTGGAAAGGGTGAAAATGCATAAAGGAACATTCCCATCCAAGGGAATAAGAATGCATCTGTCCTCCAAACATGGCTGTAAGGATGTTCGGAACAGAGTTTCTCCAGCTGTCTGTTTTGAATAGAGGTGAAAAGATCTGTTTGAGGAATTCAATACTTCTGGATTGGATCCTGGAACATTACTACCTTGAGCTTACACTTGTGCGGGTCTGCCCAGGATCTGCTTAAGTTGTCTTTAATAATATACTGCTCTGATGACATGTATGTTGCCTGAAGAGTCAGAGAATACTGAGAAGCCTGCTCCCAGGCAGTCAATGCCAACATGCACAGAGGGTAAGGCCTTGTACCCCCTTGTTTGTTGAGGTACCACATCACGGTGGTGGTGTTTGTAACCACTGGAAGAGGATCTGGAGTCCGGAGGTTGTGAAGGACTTTCAAGCAGTGAATCCCTGCTAACATCTCCTTGATACTGATGTGTTTCTATGAGTCCTTTGGCCCCCAAGTGGCTTGCGCTTTCATCCCTACTAACACAGCTCCCCAGGTGAAGTCAGACAAAGTTGCCCAGACAGATTGTACTGGCAACATCGAAGAAAAAGGAAGCCCAGGACTGATAATCAACTGTTCTCTCCAACACTGTAACTCTCATGTGATAAAAGGCAACACTGGCAAATGGGATTCCAGGGAATGCAGATGCTGGTTCCAACAATTTCGCAGAAACCATTGAATTTTTCTCATGTGAATAAGGCCAGTGGTATCATGAGAATCATTGATGCTATTGATTCAAGAATGTATAGGAATTCTCTTACTAAGGTAACATTCCTCTCAGAATTCCAGAAACACCATTTAGTATGCTAGGACCTTGTCTTTGTGCAGAAAGGCCATTCTCTTGTTGGAGTTAATCAAGCACCCCAGAAAAATGAGTCTTTGCGAGGGTGACAGACAGGACTTTCGGAGGTTAAACTTGAACCCTAGATGGGAGAGTAAGGTAAGACCTTCAATAGCAATTCCAAACACCTGTAAATAAACTTTGCACAAGTCATCCAATCATGGAAGGATGTGAAAGCTCAGAGTGAAACAATGGGCCACTACGGAAGTCATTTGGTGAACACTCACGGTGCTATAGATAGCCTAAAGGCCAGTACAGAAAACTGGTAGTGCAAACCAGACATGAGAAATCTCAGATATTTTCTGAAGTGATGAGCAGTGGGGAATATAATGATAAGCATTCTACAAGTCCAACGGTCCCCATGAAGCACTTCTCTGGCAACAGAGTCATCACTGTCTGCAGGGTGAGCATTTTCAACTTGAGGACCTTGAGAAATGTATTCAGAAAAGAAAGGTCCAACACTAGACTCCATGGCTGTTCTTTTTGGGAACAAAAAAGATTCTGAAGTAGAAACCTTTCATTCTTTCTGAAGGATAGGTCAGTTCTATGACTTCTGAGTCCAGCATTTTCTGGGGAATAGGAGGGAGTAACAATGTCTGGTTTGGTGGATGAGGGGGAACCGTCCCAAAATGAGGCAGGTGGTCTTTCCACTGCCATCTGTATCCCTGCCAACAATGTCTAGCACCAATTTATCAGAAACCAGTGAAGGCCAGCCTGCCTTGTTGTGGGCTAACTTGAGAGATGAGGCACCTGATTGGAGACTTAATAAAGGTGGGTGCTGCACTTTGGCATAGTTGTAAATTGGGAGATAGGTATCCTTTTTAGGAAAAGACCCCCTCTTGTTTAGTTTATTGGAGTTGTCATCCTGCCATTTCCTTTTATTGTCTTGATTCTTGTTCAGCTGGGATTTTGGTTTGTTAGGCCACCGAAAATTGTTTTGCTTAATCGAGGATTAATTGGGAATACAAAACATTTTCAATGCTCCTTGCATAAATTTACCTGAGTCATCCCAGTGTTTGAGGATCGGATTAGCTGCTGTACTAAACACACAATTAGGCTTCTGGAGGAGCATTCAGAATCTCATTTATTAACTTATGAGAAAAATTCTGGAAGTGCTGCCAAGCATATCTCCTAATCATTACTAACAATGTTGTATTTCTAGAAATAGTATCAGCCCCTCCAAGGCCCTTTTTAATACATTTGACACTTGAAAAACATTGCAGACAATATCGTTAACAGTAACCGTTTGTTCGCTGGCAATGATACAACAAATTCATCCAGACTTTCCATGCATCTGAACACAAACTTCCACATAAAACAATGGTAGTTAAACACTCTAAAAGCTACTGTGCTGGACTGCAACAGTTTCCTTCTCCTACATTCTGGCCACTTGCCTAGTTTATTTTGGGGGACTGTGTTAGAAGAAGACATGGTCTTTTGACCAGCAAAAGTCACTGTGGACACAAAAGCAGGGATCATAGACGAAGGGGCTTGGAGACTAGGCAAGGCCGAGCATGCCCTAAATACCTTAACACTTTCTTAGGCAAAGCCTCAGCAAAAAGAGGAGAACTTCAAGCTTTCTTGAAGACATTCTTCAATGCTGGGATTACTGGAGGGAAGGTCTCACTGTCTGGGGCCTCACCCCCATTAATCTCAGGAACAGCTGGAGATGGATCCCAGCTGAATACCTCTCTAAATATTTTCAGCACTTAATGGAAAAAAAAACATCTATTTGCGTACTTGTATCTGTTTATTATCAGACAAACCCAAATTATCTGGCTCCAACAGGTCAGAGTCCTCAGACAAAGGATCCCTTTCAAAAGGAGGATCCTTAGCAAATTGATTGGTGGTGGAAGTGTAGTGTTACTCATAAGAGAGGTAAGCTCCTTGTCATCCACTGCCTGAGCAATGGATCTAGCCATAACTATCATCTCAAGTGAGAAAACAGTCAAAGCCTACTGTCCCACCATGTGGTGGGTCTTTTGTCTCTTTTTCGCATACACTATACTAGTGGGAAAATCCCCTGGAGGCAAAGTATCAATATTAGTGTCAGATTCTGCATCTTTCACTTCCCCTAATCATAAAGGGCTTGGTAATGTCATACTTGCAGCAGACAATGATACACCCTGGAGGATGTTAATTTTATGCACAGTAGTGGCACTACAACTACACCAAAGGACGAAGAGGGAACAGAACGTGAGTGGTCCTATAGCCTTCCCAAAACTAAGGTTACAGTGAAGTCATAAGCCCAAGGTGAGGCATATTTTTTGATTTATTTTTTAATTTTTTAGGTGCAAATGGCGACGATAGTAACGGGGTGTATACCTGAATCCATCAAGACAGGGATCAAAGAGTTATTTGAATTCAAAGCTATACGATTCCATTAAAGTCTTTTTTTTAAAAATCCATTAGATGTGTTTTTGATATTTCCATTTATTGACTGATTATATGGGGCAAAAAAACAACCAGATCAATATGATGTGCTGGTTGCATGGTCAGTCTAGTACAAAATGGACATATCCCACAAAGTTCTCTCTGAAGATTGTTTCTATAGGGAAGGTGTACTGAATACTCTATTGTGGAAAAAAGACAGCAATTTTGTAACACAACACATAAACACATCACACAGACCACCAATATATAGTCAGAAATCCAATCAGTCACATCAAATAATAATAAATCCAAAGCTTGGATTAAACATAAAGTCAAGAAAAAATACCGGTCAGCAATGTTTCACAAACAAAATGGCACCCAAATCACAATTTAAATGACAAAAAAACAATTAAAATACTGTAACTGCTTTCTATGACCACAAATAATGTTATCCTCAAAGAAAGAGCTGCAAAACCACCAAGTGTTCCTGTCAAAACTTCCAAAAGAAGCTTTTAATCAATTGAAAAAATAGCTACAAATTGCTAGTGGTTCTAGCAGCATGCGGTATTGAGATGAACTGCACTAAAATGTTCTTAGTGTAGAAACTCAGTTCAACATTCAGAAACAGACATAAGGCATTTTAAAAGGGTTAAAACCCCACAGAAACTCAGAAAGGGTGTAAAATAAACAGTATCAAACTTGCACTATAAGATAAATCGCACTGAAGAAAAAAAAATCAGTTTCTCACAAGAAAAATTAAGCAGATCAACATAATATTACTATCTCAGCACTGATAGAAAAAGGCAGAAGGAGGAAATAAATCCTAAAAGGAGTTCAAATCTGAGTTCTTCAGGCTGATATCACCCAGAAAGAGAAGCAATATCCGAGGAGGAGTCTTTGACTCTGGCACAAGAAAACTGAAAGGCTCCTCCCTGTCAATGTGAGGGCAGCCTGATCGTGCCAGGTGATTGGTCCTTCACACCAGCAGACAGTCAGTGGGAGGAGTTCTGAGCAGCTTGACACACTGCCCGGGGAAGGGTAGTAAGGCACTACTATGCATATACTAGTAAGGCAGTGTGTTTGTTCAAAATCTATATAATAATTCAGTAGTCCCTACCAGCCAATCAGTAAAACAGCTCACTTTACCTATTCAGGCATGTCCAAAGGGCAGTTTCAGGTGTACTCTCCAGTCCAACTGGTGAATCTGGGCATTTTGAGGCAATGTTACAACTGCCTCATGTACACAGACAACCCTCTCCTCCTACCACCAAACACTAATATATGCAAGAGATGCAATTATACAGCCAAACTAGAGGCAGAGTTCTCTCAACCCAAGACTGGAACTGACAGTCAAGAGGAGAAGGGAAATATTTGCAACACTCCACCAGTCTCACATAGGCCTACTAAACCAACACCTGCAAATAACACACATAAATACACAAAAACATACTCTGAGGCTCTAAATAAAAATCTGCAAAAGCAACGGAGACCTCCAAAGCAGACATCCAAGCAACCTCCACACTCCATCACAAACCATGAAACACATACTTCACATAATCAGTGTGCCATGCAATCACAGCCCTTAAGGCAAAATAACATGCCCAACATACTAGTAATAGGTGACTCTATAGTCAGGCACACACTGATGTCCCACTAACTAGGCTGGACAAGACGAAGGTTACAGTTTGCTGCCTGTCAGGCGCCAGGATCCGCCACATAACATAAGCACTCAGGTCACTCCAGAACAAGTACAAATATGACTCTGTCATTGTCTGTGTTGATGTGAATGACCTGAGACGTACCTCCCTGGACTACATGAAAAGAGACATGGAAGAGCTCTCTGATCATGTAGCCCAGGCTGGTATGACCCTGACCCTGAGTAGCATCCTGCCCTCACCAAGAATGATGCCACAGTATAAAGAAAAAATGATCAACTTCAACAATTGGCTACGTTTCTGGTGTCATTCAAAGGGGATCCAGTATCTGTCTGCCTGGGATGACATGCTCGACAAGACACGTTGCTTTGCAAGAGATGGCTTGCACCTGTCACCCTTAGGCTTTTGAATACTAGCCAAGGCTTTTGCCGCCCCCATAGTGCCTTTTTTAGGCAAGGCTCAAAAGACAAACCCACCACCGTCAATAGCACAAGTAACCAAAAGCTGAGGGCAATGCTACTCAACGCCAGAAGTCTAAACCTCAAAATGCATGCACTCAAGGTACTCCTCAGTATGGAGAACATTGATATCTGTGCAGTAACTGAAACCTGGTTTAAGAGAGCACCCCAGCACTACCAGGCTATAACTCATACCATACTTTTCGGCCACAGAACCCGGACTAAAACACAAAAGGCGGGGGTGTATCCATATTCATTAAGGATACCCACACCTCCAGGTTAGTGGCACAGCACGATGCCTCAGAGATCATCCATATGCAACTAACAATGGGCAAAACTGCAATTCAAGTTGTAACTTGCTGCAGATCACCCACCATGACCCAGGACCCCCATTCCGGGTTTCTGGAGACACTGGAAAATATGAATATCCTACCAAATGCCCTAATATTGGGTGATTTCAATTACCCAAACATTAACTGGGAGAACTACTAAAGTACTAACTCCTTTGCCCAATGCTTCCTAGAATTTATAAACTTGAATGCCCTGGATCAACTGGTCAACACCCCTACTAGAGATAACAACATATTGGACCTGGTCATCATGAATATGGGCGACCAGTGTTCCACACCGGAGGTCAACCCCTGGCTGGTTAGATTAGACCATAGACTAATCACTCTGGATATCCTCATTCCGCCCCCACCCCAATCAAGGAAACCACTGTGAAAAAATTTCAAAAGCAAATGTGATGTTACTTAAGACTGAGGTGGAAAGGTTCACAGCCCCCATGCTAAAGGACATTGCTGTCCAAGCTGCTGAATCCCTTACAAAGGCACTCTATGAGCACCTGCAAGAATGCATGGATTGTGCTATCCCAGGCAAAACCAAGACTCATTCCTCAAAGAAAAGGAAACCAGTCTGGTGGACCCTTGCCATAAAAAAGCTATACAATAGAAGGAGGAAACTAGTACAGAAAAGAGTAAAATCCCAAGAAGGAAAGACATCCCTGATCAGTATCAGCAAGAAACTATGATCCCTCATAAAATCATCCAAGGCTAGCTTCGAAAGAAAAATTGCCAAGGACTCCAAAGATAACCACAAAGCATTCTTTAGCTATGTCAATAACCTAAGTGGAAACTCTGAGATCTGCTCTGAGTTAGTGCAGAATGGCACAAAATACACTGAACCGACTGATACTGCCAACATTCTGGCAGACAGGTTTAGTGCAAACTTCACCCCTTAAAGGGCCCGTAACCATACGAGAAGAATGGAGAGCCCTGGCAATCACTGACACACAGGTTGAAACAGCCCTATCCAAAGCCAAAAACACAGCTTCAATGGGACCGGACGGTGTTCCAGGCTGTGTCTTACACGAGCTCCAAAATTAACTAATCCCTCACCTAAACACACTGTTCAAACTCAGCCTCTCTACAGGTTACGTACCCAGAGAGTGATGCACAGCAACAGTTATCCTGGTCCACAAAGGTGGAGCCACAACGGACCCCGGGAACTATCACCCTATAAGCCTGACTAGCTTGGTCTGCAAGGCTATGGAGTGCATCATAATGGAACTCATTAACAGAGACACTGGGAACCTCCAAACATTGGACCCTACCCAGTTTGGCTTTGTCAAGGGCAGATCATGCCTCCTAAACCTGGTGGACTTCTTTGAGACAGTTACCAAGGCTTTAGATGGGGAAAGGAGGTCCACACAGTCTACCTAGACCTCGCAAAGGCTTTCGACACCATTCCACATTCTGGTATTATAGGACAAGCTCACCAGCCTGAACATAAATCCCTATGTCACAAGATGGGTTGTTAATTGGCTCATGGATAGAACCCACATGGTGAGAGTTGCAGGCTCTAGGTCTGACTCTAAACCGGTTATAAGTGGCGTCCCCCAGAGCTCAGCCCTGGGACCCCCTCCTGTTCAGTGTATACTTCTCAGAGGTACAGGCAAGCACAGGAGGACTATGGCTGACCAAGTTCACAGATGACTGCAAACTGGGGGCCATAACTGACTCTCTGGCAGATACAGACATCCTCCAGATGGGTCTCACTGAGATGGATATCTGGTGTCAAAATCATGGCCTCAAGCAAAATGCCAAATAGTGCATAGTCATCCCCTTTGGAAAAAACAATGTACCCACGAACTACCACATATGTGGTAGTCCCCTAAATATAGAAAATGTAATAAGGGATCTAGATACCCAAGTAGATAGTAATCTCTCCTTTGATAATCATATTGCCAAGGTGGTTAGAAAATCCTTCTATGTGGCCCACCTAATCACAAAATGGGTTCACATCTAGAACAAAAGATGTTATTGTGCCCCTCTACTCATCACTCATCAGACCCATCATAGAGTACAATGCCCCATTTGGGATGTACCTTACAAGACACCTGCAACAGCTGGAAAGACCACAGAAGTACCTCACCAAGAGGATTACTGGCCTCAAACAGATGCCCTAAGCAGCCCGACTGAAGAAACTCCAGCTGTACTCGGTTGCATACCGCTTACTCAGAGGTGATCTCTGCCTGACATAAAAGGCCATGTCAAACCCAGAATTGATGGAAATGCTCCACCTAAAAAAAAAACAAATCCCCGAGAGCCACACGCTCTAGGGATCTAAACCTCACCACAACGATAAGTAGGACATGCTGTAGGGATAGATTCCTGTCCCAGAGACTCCCCCATGCTTTGGAAAAGGATTCCAGTCTACATTAGGCAGAGCCCCTCACTAACACTCTTCAAGAGTAACCTTGACGAGTGGATGGGAAACAGAAAATTTATCCCGGGGATCACTGCAGTGGCTCTGCTAGACAGAGGCACAGGGACCTAATGGCTCTGCTGGACAGAGGCACAGGTAACTAATCTAAGGAGGCGTCGAAAGCCAACACATTCTGACTAGGCTTATAGATGCCCTTGGGCAGATAGCCTAGTACTTACCAATGAACCTATTAACTACAGTGACTTCTCACAAACCTTCTGTTATTGTAAGCATACTTATAACAGTTACTGTCTTCTTAGGGCGGGAGAGTCACTCTGACAGTAAACCCCAACATGTGGGTAGATTCACAAGCAGTATTTGGATAAGGATGTTGGATGGTTACGAGATCACCCATACCACAGCCATTTCAAAACTTTGTCTACCTCTGGACTCTGTTTGCACTTTGTAACATTGTTTGAAGGTGCGGATCAAGGGTGCAGAAGAAAAATTCTGTTTTGTTCTCATAAGCCGTTAATGCTGCCCCCCTCCCAAACCATCTTCTGTTACAATAGAAGGACAGATTTCTCAAAATGTTGCCTCCCCAAGCACTTAAATGTTGCATTATTTTCAGCTATTCCCCTGTATTAAACATATTTAGATTAGCAGTTCTTTGTAAAAGCAAGTTTTGCACCTTTTATTGGAGGCATTAATTTAGATAGTTGTTGCCATAATAAGACCTCAGAAAACCCTAATATTTTCAAATGATGCTCAGAAAGGTGTACTCATTAGAGTACAGAGTATGCCTGGCTATATCCTTGGTATGGACACTAGTCCATGTGAGAGCATCTTAAATATATTTTACAGAAACATTTCTGAAAAAATTGTTGCTGATGTACCCCCTTCTGTATTGAATTTTCTGTTCTTGTACCTTCCCAAGATTTGGTGTTTTTAGAGCAGAAGGAGTTAGAGTGAGCCAGCCAGGTCTAATGTGCATATTGAAAGTAAAAGTTTATCCTTTAGAGGACTAGGAGCCATGTACTTCTGCTTAGGGAGCGTAAGCACTTATTTTAAAAATAACATTTATTTTACTTTAATTTAGAATGGAGGCTTGAAGAAGTTGAACGCATCAATGATACTCTGCAAGGAGCTGAGAGAAAAGCTGCTCTTTGTGCCCTGCTGGAACAAGAAACACAGCTGATTGCTTCCATTGGCAGACACAAACTAGATGCTGATATAGAAAATGGAGTGAAACAAGTAATGGCTTTATTAAACAAGGTTTGTCTGCAGACTTCCTATCTATATTGATAGTTATGACCGAAGTACGCTCATAACATTAGCAGCACAAATTAAGTTATTTCTAGCTTGATGATATGGACTACTGGTGCACTTTGTGCCTTAACTCATATACCACTGTTGACATGGGGACAGTACTGAGCTTGGGTAATTGTGACTGGCAAGGATACATTATTAAGCCTTCATAGGTTCAGAACTGTATACTACGCTAATGACAACTAGGACCCTTATAAGCTTAGCTGTGCAATCCAAATGTGACCCACAAATTTGATTTATATAGGGGTGGTTTGCTAACTGCCCCTGTCCATCAGAGACATAGGCTTCAGATCATGGATGCATGTCTGATTACCCATCCATTGGTCCAAGTTGGAATGAAAAAGGGTTAAGGAGGAACTCTGCTTAAAATGAATGACGAGCATGTTCCAGAGACTAGGAATTCTCTGAAAAACATATCTGTCTCTCTGATGTGTCCTATGTCACAAACAAATTACAAGTCTTTGGATCTAGTGCTTCTGATGCTGTTTACTGTGTGGATGTACAAAAGGTTCATCAAAACAGGGTCCAAGGATTCATTGTTTGACAAGCAGTAATCACCTCTCAGAAGTCTGTGTAATACTCAGTAAAGAAACAGTGCTTTGAGACAATCAGCATAGGACATTGTGTTTTCTCTCTATTCTTTTTGAAGGAATCTCTGTGGACATTAGAGTTGCTGCAAATGTCTGGTCAGGTAAATATCAAAGGGGACATTACTGTCTATGATGTGTCTAATGATGGCCGAGTTCAGTGGTATAATGACCTCTCTGGACCTTATTGCCATGCCCTTGCTTATAAATTGTGCAACACAAATGATTTTCTTACTACCTTGGCACATGTTGGTTGAAGGCTAACTTACCATCTACATGAGTTCCCAGATCCCTGACTAATGAATCAACAGATACTATAATGCATTTCTTGTTATTGAGTTTTAAGTCATGGCTTTGGCACTGAGTATTTGTCTGTGTTAGACATTCTTGAAGGGTGTTCTTATCTTAGGGGACTCTATGATTGCTCCCACTTTGCTATTATCTGTGAACATGGTTAGCCAGAGGTCTTTGACATCTGAGAAGTAAATGCCAAAGAAGTGTGGGCCAGCAGAGAGCTGTGGAGACACTTAGATGTCCAGAGATAGCTTAGGTTCTATCCAGACAAGACCAAACCTATCAGAAAATCCGAAGAAGTATTTGTTTCCTTTCAGGATAAAAAGCTGGGTATCCCAGTCCCAAAGCACACTACTTCTAAATGAATGTTCATGACTATTTCTTCCAGTTATTCTGTCCATGGAAACAGTTTCAGGTCAGTCAGGTCAGGTTAAAGCCCATTCCACCGGAACTCTTACTTTTTTAAAGGACTGAACTCTAGATCTAGTTTGGAAGCATGTACATGGGCAGCTAGTACACATACACACACGTGCGCACGCGCACACACACACACACACACACATCTATATATATATATATTTATATGTATGTATGTATTTATATGGATCCCCTTCAGAAGCTCAAAGTTTTAAAACTTCAAACTTTAAAAGGCCGAGACCATGAGACCAAAGTTTTGAAACTTCAAATGTTTTGAATGGAGATCACCATATAGTGCGGAATAGGATATTTACTGTTTTCCTCACTGTAGTGTGATCTTGAAGTTGGTATATTAAATTAGTGGGGGTGTGTGAGGTGCAGCCTTCCTATGTGGGGGGTGCAGGGGGGATCCCCCCCCCTACAAAAGCATAATTTTTTTTTAATTAGGTTTCCGAAGTTTCAAAACTTTAATCTTTTGGTCTCGGCCATTTGAAGTTAGAAGTTTTGAAGCTTTAAGTTTCTGAAGTAGATCAATTTATGTATATGCTACCTTACACATATTTATTTAAGCAAACATTGAATATTTTTGGTCAATTCCTACAACAATGACCAAAAAAGAGCAACACTCCAAACAGTGAATACTCCTAAAAATTTTTTAACATGACCCTGCAAGAGTGCAGGATCATTTTTCCTTGCACTTTTGCTGTTTTGTGTTTTGCAATTCTGTGTTTTTTGGCCAACCAGAACATGTTCAGTTTACAACTAGTCCAACCACACACACAGACACACGTATATACATATATCTATCTATATATATATATATATATATATATATATATATATGTATACATATATGTATATATATATATGTATATATATATATATATATATGTATATGTGTATATATTTATATATATATATATATATATATATATATATATATATATATATATGTATATGTGTATATATTTATATATATATATATATATATATATATATATATATATATATATATATATATAAAATATATGTGTGTGTGGGTATCTATATATATATATATATATATATATATATATATATATATATATATAGATATATACACACACATACATATATATCTTATATAAATATATGTATATATCTATATATAAATATATATATATATATATATATATATATATATATATATATATATTTTTTTATATATATATATTTGTTTACCGGGAGATTCCAGTAATATAGATGTACACATACATATATAAAAATGGCTTGCTTTGAGACTGTCTCATGTTTGTAAAACAAAAACTATATTATTACTGAAGAAAATAGACAAACATAGCTCACTTAGGCTTAGTCTAAAATGGCTTTATAGTCCATATTACTAGTTGACTAATGGACTCTTCATTCTCAGGCTGCTAAAATGACAACTGTGGGCCTTCCCAGGCTTCTCCCCCAGCTTCACCAGACACACAAGAATCTTCTTCTGAATCTAATACAGTCCCCATCAACAGTGAACTGTAACTGAGCCATCATTATCCATGAATGTTATGGTAAGAATCCCTGCTGTGACCCGCAAACGTGGAACCAACTTCCTGATTTGTGTTTAGTAGACAACTTTCTTTTTTTTACATAGCATTAAACAGACAAAGCACAGGTCCATTTTCCCACTTGTAAAGGAGCATCACATTTTTGCATACACAAAACACCTTTAAAGATGCATTCCAATTTTTTTCCATTCACAAGATATTATAATTACCACAGTACAAAGCCATCAGTTTTTGATTCACAAAAAGGGTTGTAGGATGCTGATAACCCACTGGCATGCCTTTTAGTTAATCTGAGTCTGTGGGTCACTGTGTCTTGGAAAGGCTGAAGTAACAGTTTTCACTGGCACAACTTTGTATTGCCATTTGTCTGTTAACTTGGCCATTATAATGGGATGTGATCAGTCACTAGGTTAAAATGTGTACCTAATAAATAGTACTTCAGAGAATAAAAGGCTCACTTTACAGCCAAGCACCCTCTTCAATGACTACATATTTCTTTTCAGCATTGCTTAATTTTTTTTGTTCCTCCTCTGCCTTACATGGTACCAGTCAGGCACCCTGGCACCTGCCCATGCTAGGTCTGCCAGATGTCCTCTTGCACCCCTCAGGTTTCAGTCTGGTATTGCTAGGGCTAGTCATGGTTCTATGCATCAGGAGGTAGAGCAAGTCTATGCTTCTGTTGCGGGGGGTTTCTTATGACCTACCCACCCCCCCCTCTCTTGCAGACCTAATGGTATGCCTGAGGGGTGGCCATGCAATGTAGATGTGCAGCTTATCACTGCCCCCCCAGCAGCTCAACCATGCTTCCACCCTGTTCTCCTCTTTAAGCACACCTTCCAGTGTACCTTTCTCAGCCTTCACCAGGGATCAACATGGTAGATGCCCATAGGTCCACCCAACTTTCTCTGCTGCTTCCATCAGTCAACTGAGCTGCTAATCAAACCTGGATCACCTAGTCATGGTCAGGGCTTTATCCCTGTATGCCACTGGAGTGGTTGTTTTCAGCATTGCTTAATTTTTGATTGACATAACACATAGAGTGCCATTTACCATCAATATTTTGAGCTAGACTGTTCCCAAAAATAAACCTCTGTTGCATTCATATACAGTTTAATATCTTTGTAAAATTAAGACTTACTAATACTGGTTCAGAATATAATATTGTTTAGCTCATTAAATAGATTGCCTCAAGGGACTTTTGTCAAAGGACATGCAATATTTGCAAAATTATGTATAGATTTTCCAAAGTACTCAGCCAGTCTTTGAAAACTCTTCAGCTGTCTTTTAGTGGTGGGTATAGGTCAATTTTTTTACTTCTATTTTTTTTCTGATTGTAGTCTTAACGTCCCTCTTCCTATGAGGTATCGTAAATCCTTTACTTTTCTGACCATTCACAGTCAAACTTTCCTTTCCTATACATTCTCTCATGGCCTGCACTTTTGGTAAGTGAGGTTTCCTGTCCACTGAATGGATACTGTGTCAGCCAGGTATGAGCAACATATCATGACTGAAGCTTCAATATTTTATCCATTGATCTGATGTTGTCTCTTCTGTCTGCTCCTCAGCGCTTGGGTTATCGGATCCATCTTGGATCTGATTTCAGACACTTTCAGATTTTGGATCCAGTGCTCAGGCTCCTCCCCTTAACCATAACCCCCCTCCCAAAGACAGAGATGCTTAAAATCCCATTTGCTGCTTGACTGCTATGGATGTGATCTCCTTGGCTCACACTCGTTGGTTAGATACGTGCTAAATTTTTTGTGATTTTTTCAGTCTATTTCTTGGAGATTTATCTCCATTTCTTTTGAACTTCCATTATCCTGATAAAACAAAACAAAAAAGACAAAATGAGAAAAATATATAACTATATATATGCGTGTGTGTGTCTGTGTGTGTATATATATATATATTTATATAATATGCAAAAGGAAACGTCTGTCTTGTTATCCTCCTTGTTACCTCGCTTGTTGGTACCTTACCTTTGTAATTGTAGTTGCTAGGTTATAACTTACAATCCAGTGTTGCCTATTTTTGTCGAATTCATTGTTTTGGGTTGTCAGATCTGATTGGATCTGACCTTGGCGCCTTTTACCAGAGCTTTGGATCTGAGACTCTGACTCCTCCCCTACCCACAATTCCCTCTTTCTATATGATTTACCTCAGATCTTGCTTGCCACGTCTTCATCCTGACGTTTTCAGGCGCTCTTCTTTCAATCAAGATAAGTGAAAGTCATTTTTTTCAATCTTTTTAGTCTTTTCTTTAGTTTTTTTTTTAATTTTTTTATTTTTGATAGTATAGTTTGCATTTTAGAGTTAAAGTAGTGTTTAGGTAATATTTTAAGTCCTAAGTCTGTTTCTGACTGCTTATTGGTTATAGAACTTACTAGTAGTGATTGTGCTAGTTTTTTGCATTTTAGAGGATCAGTGAGTGTGCTTTCCTATTATTGTTATCGTGTTTACTACTGTTTTTATAATTATTTACTAGAATTTGTGTTCGATGTCTATTTACATTGTGAGAGTTTTATGTGTACATTGTTTTCTAATGTTTGAAAGACCCTCAGCCTATTTACACAAAATCCCTTCTCAACAACACTAACTCCCTTTTTGTTTATTTCTTGAGTGCCTCGCACCTTCAGGCTAACTGTGATATCTGTGCTGCCTTTAGATCTAGAGCCAATCAAGGTATAAGAGAAAAGTTAATAATTAAGGGCTTGCTTCTGACACAGACAGGGTCTTCCACTGTGTCATCTGTAGTATGAGTGTCCTCTGCATCTCTCAATACTAAGAAAAGAAAGGAGAGACACAAGGACAGAGCCAAAGAAACACCGCAAAGAGTCAGTCGAAAAAAGGAGTGATGACAAGAGGTTAGAAGAGATGAGAAAAATCCTGAAAAAGGTTTAGAAATAGAAACAGTCTGTCGGGTCAAATCCATCTGCCATCTGGGTCCGAAGTTTCTCCCCTAGAGCTACTTTTTCTCTGGGTCTGTTGAGTCCTTGGTTACATTCACTAATCCTGCAACATAAGCTACCTTTGAGACCTGTGTCTGTAGCTTCATCATTGAGGTCTAGACTAACCAACAGAAGTCTCACCAAAATGGACATTGACAAGATGATGAGAAAAATTTTGTGGACACAGATCCAGCTGGAGTTCCACCCAGCACTGTCCTCCCAAGGAGGGCCAGGAACATGCCCATTGACCCCATCACACTTTACTTCAATACTGGTTTGTGCTCGGATCTGGTCTCCATGGATCCAAACCCTTCTGGCACACATCTTTTGGATCTGACTGCCATAGAGACCTTGGCTTTGTCCTCATCCCTTACTCTCTCATTTCCAGTGCTATTGAGTTGAAATAAGTCCTGGAGCCGAAGCATTGGGGGTCAATGTTTTATAGGTTCATAGGTTGGTACTGGGCTATCTGCCCGAAGGCATATATTAGCCCAGCCACGTTGTGCAGTATTCACCATCCCTTTAGTAATTCCCTAGACCCTTGTAATAGCAGCTAGTACCCTTGGCCCCTATCTAGTAGTGCTGTTGGTGTGATCCCCGGTGTTCGGAACTATTCCTTCCCCTTGGTGCTTTAGCTCTTGAAAGCGCCTCGAAAACAATCTCCATTGGAGCTGCGAGACTCTCCAAGTTAAATGACAGAGAAAGTATTTCTTTAGCTCCAATGGCAGAGTCAGCTTTCAAGGCTGTGGAAAAGGCCTTGGCTGGACCAAAAAGCCAGGTGTGTGCACCAAGTTTGGATCCATCCCAACACCCAATGGATCCTGTGCCTCATTCCTCTCATTTGAGTCAATAGTGATACTCAAAACCCATAGGCTTCAAGACAGGTCTAACTTCAAGCTCCCCATCTGTTTCCGACATGTCTCTGTCAGAGCCACAGAGGCATGTTCCTTAATAACGGACATGCAAATAGAAGCACATAGACTCCTCACCTAAATCAGTCACTGAAGACATGGATTTGGATGAAGAAGCACCCCCAGGTCCCCCAGAAGACCTCACAGTTGCGAGCATTCTAGAATTAATGAAGCAGGAGAAGGGGTGTTCCACTGAAATGCCCTCAGATGGGTCTGTGTTCCTTGAAGCCTTTGGGTCTGGCTCATCTGCATCCTGGCTGGTCGCCCCTCCTTATACTTTGATAGACCTCATAGCACAGAGAGTTGAGAAGGATCCTGATGTTACAGTGCAAATCCCCAAAAAGATAGATAAAATCCTCATAGCTCAAAGAGACAGGAAATAGTGGTCTAAAGGCCCTTCAGTAGATGTCATGGTGGTACCAGCAGCCACAATGAAAGAACTATCTGAGGAAAGTTCATCTGTCCGTCCTCCTAACACAGAGTCCTGGGTGTTACACCGACTAGGGAAAGAGACTTATGCTTTCATGACCTTTGCACTTTGGGTGCTGAATTACCTTGCTCATTTATCTCATTCCAGAGGGACTTCATCAAGGAGGTATCCAAGTCTCTTTCAGGTGACTTACCATCAGATGTCCAAAAAACAGTGGATGACCAAATGTTTACCCTTCAATCTACTTCCAATGTTGACATGTGACTGCTATTACATGCAGCGAATAGCACATCAAGAGCAGCAAATACAGGCATTACTGTGCATCGCCATGCCTGGATGTCACTCATTACTGTGCATCGCCATGCCTGGATGTCACTCATTACTGTGCATCGCCATGCCTGGATGTCACTCATTACTGTGCATCGCCATGCCTGGATGTCACTCATTACTGTGCATCGCCATGCCTGGATGTCACTCATTACTGTGCATCGCCATGCCTGGATGTCACTCATTACTGTGCATCGCCATGCCTGGATGTCAGTCATTACTGTGCATCGCCATGCCTGGATGTCACTCATTACTGTGCATCGCCATGCCTGGATGTCACTCATTACTGTGCATCGCCATGCCTGGATGTCACTCATTACTGTGCATCGCCATGTCTGGATGTCACTCATTACTGTGCATCGCCATGCCTGGATGTCACTCATTACTGTGCATCGCTATGCCTGGATGTCACTTTTGACTTCACGGAAAGTTTCAAGGGATCCTTTATTAATACTCGTTTTGATGGTTCCATGCTCTTTGGACCCAAGGTAAAAGAGATGCTTACCAGGAGAGTACAAGATAGTAAGATTCTGTTTGCTGTATGAATCTGCTTCTCCACTCCACAGATCATTTTCCAGGAATTAAAGGGGAGATAAAATGAGGTTGAGAAAATCACATGGTTTTCACCATGACACTCCTAGAGATAGATCTCCCCGAGGCAGAAGAAGAGGCAATATGAATGCATGTCCTGCAAGAAGCAGCAGTGGACCCCAGAATCAGGGTTTCTGTAATCCTTTCACTGAGAAGCCCTACCAGAATCCTTGAAAGGTTACCCAGCTGCTGCACTGTGGGAGTGGTCAGGGGGTGCTTAACCTTCTACCTTCAAGCCTGACAAACCACATCTTCCAATTCATGGGTAGTAAAGATAATCACCAGAGGCTATACCATACCCTTTTTTGTACCACCCAAAGAAAAGATTAGAGATTTGTAATACTTCACCTGATCACTTGGAATCTGCAGCAACAGAAGTGTCAAAGTTACTACAGTAAACTCTCAGTTAACCGACACCCATGGGGATTGGAAGATGCCAGATAAGTGTAGTTTCTGGTTGCTTGAGAGTTACTATTAAAAATAGGCCTGACTAATACTGTACCCTATACTCTTTGCTTGGTTTGATTTGTTCTCAGGTTGGGGAGAGAGGAAGTTTATTCCTATCTTCCTTTTTAAAACTCTAAAACTCTAAAAATGTAAAATATGTTTCAGCGGGGGGGGGAAACAGAAAGTGCAACACATGAAAATTACATTGTATTTCTTAATTTTTTTTTCTGATGGCTTGAGAATGCCGGTTACTTGAGTTTTGGTTAACTGAGAGTTTACTGTTGAAGAAAGGGTCATTCAGCAGGTCCCCCCCAGACCAGTTAGAATCCAAAGTCTATTCCAGGTTCTTTTTAGTACCAAAGAAGACAGGGGAACTAAGTTGAATGATGGACCTCAGCCACCTCAATCGATTTATCAAACAGATGAAATTCCAGATGGTCATGGTACAGTTCATACTGTGTATCTTGAGGAAGGATGATTGGACATGCTCTGTAGATCTCCAGTACATCTACTACCACATCAAGTTTTGAAGGCAATCCAACACAGTCTTCCATTTCTGGCTGAGAGTCAGTCATTACTAATTCAAGTACTGCTGTTCGATCTCACCAGAGCCCCCTGGGTATTCACTAAAATTATGACAGTGGGTGGCAGCTCACTTATGATCATTCTTGCAGACCAATTAGGAATAACAAGCATTCATACAAAGAGCAAATTGCCCCCTACATAACACACATAATTTATTGAATGTTGGATAGATACAGTTTGACAAACTGCCAAACATTCAACCACAAAACTCCGGTCATTAAGACTGGAAGCTTTTCAAGTAGTTGACCCCCCCCCCACAGGCATGGCTGATTATCTATTTGTTAAGTTTGATGATTTATGCCATTATGTTAGCACCCTTAGCAAGATAACACATGAGAATATTGCAGTGGAGACTGTGACCGTTCATTCAATAGTCAGAAATTCACAGGTTCACAGATTAGTACTAGGCTAACTGCCCTCGGGGACCATTTCAAGCCTAGCCAATTACCCAATGTAAGAATCAAACCCTGCACCTTGTGTCTATAAAGTAGACACCTTTACCATTATGCCAACCTCCCACCAAATAATGACCCTGGTACATCTCGAACTTGGGCCCCTATCAACTACAGCACAGTGCATTAGTCCACTAGGCCCCTCAGCTCTGAAAGGGTTTGTCTTACTCAATTATGCAGAAATCATATAAGGTGGTGGATAAGTTCTCTATCAGTGGTAGAAGGGAGACCTTTCTGCCACCTGTTCCTCAAGCCACAGTTACCATGGATGCCTCCCTTCTAGGGTGGGTGGGGGGCATTTCGAAGGAAGACAGTTTGAGGGACTAGGTCACCTGTGGAGGCCAAACTTTATGTCAGTGTCTTGGAGGTGAGAGCACTCTTCCTAACATTGTAGGCATTTCAGGGCTTCCTACCCAAGGATGTGATTTCCATCCAGATGGACAATATGTCAGTGGTATGGTACATCAACAAACAAGGTGGAAATATTCATAGCCTCTTTAATGGGGGGCCATACGAGTCTTGTAATGTGTGTTATCTTCCCATTGTTTTGTTGTAGCAATGCACATTCCTGGGACATCAAATATACTAGCAGACAAACTGAGCAGGTATATACTATTACCTCAAGTGTAGTCTCTCAGACAGTGGCAGCAGAGATCTTGGCTGCTAGATCCAACCTTGGTGTGACCTCTTTGCCTCCTACATAAACAACAAATGCCACAGTTACTTTGCTCTCATCCCTCCACAGGGGAAGTAGTCACCGAGAGATGCTTTAGTCCACATTTGGCCCCCCAGGTCTCCTCTATGCCTTTCCACCAATACCTCTCCTGACAAAATTCATACAGGAACCCACAAAGTGCTAGATCAAGGTGATTCTCATTGCTCCATTTTTTTTTCTTAGAAACAAGAAACATCTTTATTAAATCATCATGTATAACATAGGCAGTCTTACATTTGTATAAATAAATTAAACCATACTGACATAATCTCAGTTAGAAACATTACACATCACAAACCATGCTGACACAACTGTAGCTGCAAACATTATACATCACTTATATTCAGTCATTGTCAGTCAGCCATTACATAGCTTATTCAAATCCATCCTTCTTTTAAACCTCTTTCCTCCTCTGCATGTATTGTTCCCCCACTTCACATTATTTTCCCATGTAGTTTGCTCCTACCTTTTCTAAAGATCCAAATTCCAGTTGTTCCCATGTAATTTGCTCCTACCTTTTCTAAAGATCCCAATTCCTGTTGTTCCCATGTAATTTGCGACTACCTTTTCTAAAGATCCCAATTCCAGTAGTTTTATCTCTGTTACTATCTTCGCTAGTGAACTTGGTATAGACTTTGATTTCCATTTTCTAGTAATTTCTTTTTTGGCAGCCATCATAATTAGACTTAGCAAGGCCTTATTATGTCTAGGCAATTCCGATTCTGTATCATAGCTCAAAAAATAATTTTCTAAGTTACACCAATTTGCTCACTCAACATTTCCAGCAGAGTAGTCTGCAGGGGATCTTTAAAGGCTGCCATCTCATTACACTTCCGGAAATATGTCCCCCATTACGTCTTTCTTCACCATCACATCTCCACCATTTGCTGTCTATCTGAGGAAGAATTCTTTGGAGTCTATTAGGGGTAAAAAATACCTATGTAAACACTTCCAAGCAAAGATCCTAAATCTTCTAGACCAGGGGTGTCCAACCTTTTGGCTTGCCGGGGCTGCATTGAGTGAACAGAAATTGTCTTGGGGCCGCATATAAAATATATCATATAGTTAACTCTTTCGCTGCCACAGGAGACCAAAGTCAACCTCCTGGCTGTACTGTACGTGCATTCAAACAATTAGTAAATGTAATAAATGCCTAATATTTGCCTTAAAATTCTAATTCTCATTCTGATTTTAATTCTCTAATCTAACAATTAACTCTAACATATTAGTTAATATATAGATTGTTTTTTACAAATAAACAGATATTCACTACAGCACTAGCATTTCTCACTGGGAAAACTACTCCAGCAGTCCATCTACATACAATGTCAACATTAGTACTCCTACAATACTATGCATACTTCGGCTTTTCCTGGTTAGGGGTCACCACAGCGGAACTCCGGTCCGCTAATGATTGGCAGTAGAGTTTTATTTGCTGGCTTGCCAGGCCAAACGCACAACCTTCAACGAAGAAATGCCCGTTCACGCATGTCACCACACAGAATACACTCTAACTGAGAATCGAACAGGCAACGTCTAACTGTGAGGCGACAATGCTACCGCAGCACCACCACCGCGGTAGTCCTACAATACTATAATCCACAAAAATAAGCCAACAAATTTGCAATAAAGTAAAGAATTCATATTACTGACTTAATAAAACAATTCTGAATAAGCTACAAGAGGGTCTCACCCAAACAAATGACTGGTGCCAGAAACATGGCCTCAAGCTAAATGCCAAAAAATGCACAATCATCTCCTTTGAGGAGAGTGATGTCCCCACAAATTATCACATTAATAACAATGTTGTATGCACACAATCAGTTGTGAGGTGCTTGAGCACCCTGGTTGATAGAAACCTGACTTTTGACCACCACATTGTCTCCGTTGTACGGAAAGCTTTTTACATGGCCCACCTCATTAGTAAGGGTACCTCATCCAGGGACAAGGAGGTCATAACATCCCTGTATTCTTCCTTTACAAGAGCAATTATTGAGCACAACACCCCTTTTGGCACGTGCCTCAGCAAAACACCATGCCAAAAGAAGACTATAACCATTTCTGACAAAAAAAGGTCAAAGGACTGAGTTCACTTAGTTATCCAAACAGACTAAAAAGCTTCTTGCTTTCCTCTGTCTTTCACTGACCCCTATAAATTTCATCACTGGCTTGCTTTCCAGGCTAAGAAAGATCCTGCCTTAAGAGACATTCTCCACCTCAGAAATACTGGTTATATTTAAAACACTCACTACAAAGACCACAGCCTTCACTGCAACATAAACAAGCCACTTTGTATGGACAGGTTCTTGACACAAAAACTTTCAACTTCTGTAAAAAGCTCCTCTCATTATCAAACAATGTAGTTCAACAACACTACAACTGGATGGATAGCCATGAATGTACTCCTTAAGTAAGTAGCATAGCCTTCATCAAACCGGAAGGAAAATCCACATACTAAACTTTCCAAGCTGGATGGCTAAGATCTAATATTGGTTACTCAAGTCTACTTGTCTAAGAAGAGGGGCCTATTTAACTAAGAATTCCATTTGCAAAAATATATTCAGTATATATATTAAATCTCTCTGTCTTATACACACACACACACACACACACACACACACACACACACACACACACACACACACACACACACACACACACACAGAAAAGGAGCCCCTACTTGTAAAATAGGCAACCTCAGTAATCACATGACACAGTCTCACTGATTGAAATTGTCTGGAAGTCAAAATATCTGAAAAAGAAATCATAACAGAATTGGATTCATCCATGCAATTTCCCACCACCAAAAGGACCATCAATAAATCAACAAACAACTGCTCAGCAAAAATTAAATCAATAAGAAATCTATAACATCTCTAAGATCATACTACATACTGGAGTAAACATATAATTTCCCTCCAATCTAAAGCCATTTGACATTCAGACATTTTAATTTGTGCAGAAGTTATTCACAGACTGACCGTTTACTAAGCTGTAATGCTGACCATCGCTTTTGAAAAAAACAAATTCCCACACTTTGTCAATAGCTCAAAGTGAAGAAAGGATTACTTTTTTTTATTTATTATGTATTTATTTAATTTTGGAAAACATCTTTAAAACTATTAAATTGATCACACACCCAGAAACACAGAAAAGTTATTGTGATAAGTAAGCCACAGACTGCTGCAAGAAATCAGTCACAGCACACTATTCTTACGTCCGAACCAATGAAGCATACCTGTCAATTCCAAAAGAATTAAAGTAGCATAATAAGAAAGTTATTTGCAAGGTTACATGGCAGTTTATATTGGAAATAAGTGGAAATATTAAAAACACTCTGTTTCTCATAATTATGTTGAAAAGTCTTTCAAGGTAAATACAACCTTCTGATTTAGCATGAAACTATATCTCTCAACCTTAGAGCAAGAATTCTGGACAAAGCGAAAAATAAAATTGGGACACAGGCCCAAAAATAGTTATGCATCACAGACACCATTGAAACAAGTGTAGCTGCAAACATTATACATCATGTATAATGTTTCTATCCCATTATTGTCAGTTAAGCATTATATGGCTCATTCAATCCTGCCTTCTTTTGCAACAAAGAAAAACATACTTTGAAATGACAAATCCATTAAAAATAATAAAACACATTGGCTCCACATCCTGCAACTTCCTACCTGCAAACAACCACAGAGCTTTCCCTGAAACTAGGTCTGCTTATTTCCATAGAATGACACCTTTCCCTAATTAAGTCTAATGGTATACAATCTACCAGGATCTGGACTACCTGAAATAAATTAAATTATGGCCTGTAAATTGCAAGTGCACTTTGTTTAATTAAACTACACTTCAAAGCCCACTTGCTGTATTTTTTCAGTAACATCTCAATATCCATTTCCAGGTCACTTTACAAGACATTGGCAGTGGTAGACTTGGCATCCTTCAGAACCCCACAGGCCCACGCTAATACATTGTCCATTAAATGTAAATATCCATCCACTGTAAATGGCAAGAAGCTATGTCTTAAAAAAATCTATTTTTGGCATTCCTAGTACCCAAGTATCAGGTTTTGAAACAAAGAAACATATTCTCCACAGTTTGTAAGTCTCTGTCTTTAATAATCATCATCTGCTATTGCAGCACTCCGAACACAAACACACACATACACACTAAAACCCCCAACATTTAAAAAATGACATTGTGCCCACCTGATTTGCCAGTATTAATGATCCACCAAAGATATGCTTACTGTTGTCCAATCTACCACTGCTTAGAACCCACCAATGACAAGACAGTACTGGGTGATTTTTTTGTTTGTCAAAAAAAAAAATAAGCTTTATATGCTACAGTCCCACATTAGTCAATCCATTACTGACCCATTAACCTTAGGCTGCTGTCTCATTCTTAATCCCTGGGACTGTATTACCTTGGATGACTACTTTTATCTCCTAAACAAAAGACATAAATTGGAAGATGAGGTAAAAATCCAGACATTCTTCGAAAATCCATAGAGTTGAGAGGTATGATTTCATATTCAATACAACACTCTCCCTGTCAGAAAAGCTGCAATTTAATGAAAGTGTACTTTTAATGTAGGATGCATTTGTGAGCTAACTTGTTTGTACGTTAGCCTCTTTGTGCATGTGTCTCTCTCTGTCTCTCTGTCATGCACACATAAACACACACACACACACACACACACACACACACACACACACACACACACACACACACACACACACACACTTCTACTTCCACGCACACAAACATTCTGCTTTCATGCATGCACTCACTCACACCATACTTACCTGTTAACACAGGCTAAGTGCTGTCTCTTTAAAAGGCAATGGCAGCAAATCCATAGACGAGTCCCTCTTCAGCAAGAACACACACATTGATTCTTTGGCATGAAATAATGGCGCGAACACACAGACCCTTCTCTGGCACAAAAAAATAAAAACTAGAAGGATGCTTTGGTGCATGCACACACCGATGTTAGAGTTACACGTCACGGCCGCGAAAAACACAACAAAAAAGTGTATTGGGGCATGTGTACATCGATGTTGGAGTTAGAGGTAGAGGGCCGCATGCGGACTGCGGGCCGCAGGTTGGACACATCTATTCTAGACTTTGTTGCATATTTGGGAGACATACATTTGTTCCCCATTGTTTCTTTATGAATTGCGTATCCAGTCTCTTTCCAATCCTTTTTAACCTCCTCTGATTGATTCTTATAATCATCATTCAATATTTTATATGCTGTACTAATTATTCCTTTCTTAATGGCTGATTCTGTTCTAGATTCTACTAAAAACTCTACCAGTTCTGGTCTTTCATTTAGGACCCTGCTACTTCTTTCTCTTTGGCTATATTCTGATATCAGTCTTTGATAGGGAAGGCAATCTGTAATCTGCAGTCAAGTTCTTGGCATCTTCCCGTTCTTTTACCTTTCCCTCTCAAGTTATTTGCTCCTAATAGCTTAGTTCATTTGCCAGTTTCTCCAATAAATTCCAGCCCTGTCTTGCCTATTGTGTGTATCCCTAATTGCAGTCATTCCTATCATCAGAATCTCTTTGGTCCATTCCTGTATTGCCTTAGTTCTTAGAATACTTTCTGCTACTTTATGAATATAATGTTCTGTATGATTATTGTTATTCTCCTTAAATGTCTGCATTCAAAATTCGAGTCTCTTCTCGTTTCTTGAGCTTCCCCTCTGTTTCATCATCATCTCTTTCCACTTTGAATTATAGTTTTCTTCATGTGCTATGTATAGGAGCCTTAACTGTGTTTCTCTGAAATACCCCTTCAGATTGGATAATCCCAGTCTGCCATGTTCTGGTGGACGAATAAGCTTATCCCACTTGACTCTTGCTGTCTTCCCTCAAGATAAAATCCTTCAGTTTTTTTTAATTGCTATCCACACCTTCTCGTCTGGTTGATAAAACTTTGCCTAACCTGTGTATAAGACTAAAGGGACTAAAAACATTTTAACTGCTTGTATCTTACTATCGATATCCACATAACAGAGCTTCCATTTTCTCAGTGTTTGTATTACCTTTTGTTTAATCTCTTCCCACATATCCTTAGCTGCCACACCAGAATCATTTTTAATCCATACTACTAAAAACTTCATTTTATCATGTCCCCATAAGTATGGATATAGTTGAACCAATTCATACATGGGTACATCATTTACCGCTATTGCCTTTGTTTTAGCTTCATTCATTTTCTATCCTGAAAAGATTTGAAACTGTCTCAATATGTTCCACAGCACTGTAATGTCACTTTCTGGTTTTGTCAGGTATAAAATAATGTCATCTGCAAATAGAGCCAGCTTTTCTTGATTACCATGGCAATTAATATCCTTGAATTTTTGAGTCCTTTATTTTCTTTGCCAGTGGTTCTAAATGTATTGCAAATAACAAAGGGAAGAGAGAACACCCCTGGCTGATTCTTCTGCTCAAGCAGAGATCACCAGAGAGGACCTCACTCACTTTAATTTTCATCTCTGATCCCTCATATATCCTCTTGATCAACCTTATAATTCTTTCAGGGAATGCAAATGCTTCCATTGCTCTGCTCATAAAGTCGCAGCTTACTCTGTCAAATGCTTTCTCTGTATCAAGACCAACCAACAACAGTGGTAGTTTTTTACATTCTGCTTCCCTCTGGATCATCAGTGTTCTCCTAATGTTGTCAAATGTTTGCCTTCCCCCCACAAGTCTACATTGATCTATATCTGTCAATTTTGGCATCACTTTTGCCATTCTTTTAGCTGTTATAGACATAAACACTTTATAATCATGGTTTAGTATCGAAATGGGCCTGTATGAAACTGATTCTGATGGCTCTTTACTCTATTTAGGTATTACAGCTACCACCACTTTCTTCTAGGATATTGGTATTTCTCCTCCTCTTAAAATACTGTTAAACAAAATCTTCCAGATCTTTATCATTTTTCCCTCCTAACTTCCAAACTTCCACAGGAATACCATCTACTCCTGGGGACTTTCCTGTGGATTTGTTATACGTCACCATTTTTATCATCTTCTCCTATCCTGCTGGTAATTGAGCCTCGTCTACCTCTAACCTTGGGATATTTAATTCTTCCTTAAACATTTCCATTTGTACCTTTTCTTGATTTCCATATTTCTCTGCTGTATAGAGACTTTCATAGAATTTCCAAAATATTTCTAATACTTCTACAGCATGCATTGTTATCTTCCTATCATTGATCCATGTTGGTACAGGCAGAAAGGTTCTCCTTCCATTGCCCCCATTTTCTACATCCACATTATGTGCTGGATCCCATCCCATATCTAATGAGTTGCCCATCTAGAATGCCTGTATCATATCTTCAGACCCTAAAATTAACAGCATGGTTTCTCCAATTTTAACAATAGACAAGAGACACTCGGCTGTCTTCTCTGGTAGTCCATATATCTCCTTCTCAGAAAGAATCTACAAGAAATACAAGAGCAGATGGAAAAAAATTCTATTTGGGCATCATCAAAATGATTAGAATCTTTTTAGCCCCTCTTCCTTTGATACTGGAATTTCTTTAAGAACTTTTTGACAGGGTTCCAGTTATTCTACTATAAGCATTCAGATGGCTGCCATTTTAATTTTTCACACAGGACGTGACTCATCTATTGGTTCTCTTAGGATATCTAACACCTTCCTGAAAATAACTTTTTAGTTGAGACCTCCCATTCAAGATCCAGTCCCTCCATGGGATATCACATTGTTGCTTTAATCATTGACACAAAAACCTTTTGAGCCTGCAGTGTCAGCTGACTTAAAAGTTTCTTTCTTTCTTGAAATACCATCTTTCTGCTTGCCATTCCCTCTGCTAGACAAGTTTCGTAGTTACAAGCACTTTCATGCATGCCTCCTTTCTTCTCTTCCACAAAGACAGAGCGTCATTGAAAACAAATCCTTCCTTTCTCCCAAAGATGTCATCTAAAACAAATTTGAATCAGTACATTGACTTATCTGTAGTTTTTCTGAACTACTCGACCAAAGGTGTACCCATGCTTCATACTTTAGATGTCCACAGACCAAAGACATTGGAAGGTTATCTCAGCTATTCTTCTCTTTTTCCAAAAAATAGGACAGCTACCAAAAGTCATACTTTCTAAGCAGCTGGTAGACTGCATTTCCTCTGTTTATAAAACTTGAAGGTTGCCTTTGCATTAAAACATAAGGCTGACTCCACTAGAGAATGGCTACCTCTACAGCATTTGCAAAAAGAGTTCCTATCAATGAAATCTGTGCAGCAGCAACTTGGTCATCAGGTCATACCTTTGCATCTCATTATAGGTTGGAATGTGCAGTCTAGAGCTCATGCATCCTTTGGCTTTGCATTCTCAGGAATATCCTTCCTTCAGTCAACCCAGGTTCTTTTAGGCAGCTTAAGAATCTGTCCAAAATGCAGAATCATTGAAAATGGATAACATTGGATGCAATAGTTATATACATACTATACTTTATGATCCTTGTTGTCTCATTTTCATTCGGTTCAACATTTCTCCATCTTTCTTCCTTCCAAATTGCCATTTGCATCTTCTAGACCTCAGACAAACCTTGACTAAGACCCTTTTTGTTTGTTCCACTTCAACTTCCCTAAGTATGAAATGCTTTTAGATTAATATTCCATTCCATTGTATTGGTCTATGTAATTAGAATGAACAGCAAACTCAATCTGAAGCAAATCAGACAGAAGGAGAGAGAATTTTAGGTGGGTGGGTGGGGGGGTAGGGGTAGGGGTTTGAGTTTCAAATCCAAATCTTTGATACAAGCTGCCAAGGTCAGATCTGATTGGATCCAACAACCAAATGTTGAACCGGACAAAAATGAGACAACATTGATCTAATGTTATAGTAAGTACATAACTATCGTATTTGTAATTTATTGTGTTAGTTTAGCATAGATAGCTTTTCTGAGGAAAGGTGTTTGTTGTATTGTGATTGGTAATATATAGATAGCTGACCTTCCATGTCACTGTTGCAGTATTCATAACCTATGGGGTCTCCTGTCAAGGATAGCCCTATGTCCAGCCAGTATACCCAAGATTTTAATTCCCTTCATTGTTGTACATCAGACGTATGCTGTCCACATCAGCATAAGTTATAATGGTGATGTGTGGCCACTCCAAATTCAGAATTTCTTTGCTGTTAGTCTGAATGCCATAGTTGCACATTAATCTGAACACCCTTTCCTGTGCTGGTTATAGCAAGCCTTTTACAGATAAATACCCCTCTGAGTTTCCTTGTCTTTTGTTTTATACTGCATTTTGAGAGTTCATCTCATCCAGGAAAGAGAAACGTCAGTGTTCTATTTGTCAGGCATTTATGCCAAAGACTCTTATCAGCTATCTGTCTTCTCTTTCCATTTATCTTGAGAACCAATGTCTCATGTTGTTGGCCCTGGGTTCCATGGTTGAATTCACAGCCCCTAGATATAGCTGTTTCTTAAGAAAAAGGCTAAATAGTCAAGGTCTGATACTGCTGCTGTTCAGCCTCTGCCAGACATCTCTCTTGAGGTGGATGATACCCCTGAAGACCGCCCCAGTGCTGATGTTGGTTCGCTCTGCTGTGACCCTATTTAAGGCCAGCATGGAACCGGCTTCTTGTACATTCTCCAAGGCTTTGCAAATGTCCACTGTGGATTTGGAGGGGAACCATGGCTGGGCACACTTGACGGGCCTAGGCGAATTCCCCAGATACTGATTAGAGAGGAAAGTCCTGGTACCTTGAATGAGTCAAGGCAGGCTTCTGAACCACTGAGATTTGTTAAAGCTGATGGTCCCCTTAAGAAAAGACTAAGCACATTTATCCCACTCCAAAAGATCCTGAGAAGGAGTGGCAGCATTTCACTCAGAGCTTCTTTAATGCCTAATGGCCTTCAGACCACCTCAGGGGGGTTTCAGTTCCTGCCCCACCTTGGTCCTCTACCCTAAAAAATCTAGGGAGCTGGATTCCTCTGCTGAGGAATTGGACTCAGATGAGGATTCCTTGGCCTATTCCTCCGAAATGCCATCAATCTTGGGCTATGAGTCTGAGGAGGACTCCCCTTTGGAAGAATTGCCCTTTGGGGATACAGTGGTTCACATGATAAAGCAGTTTAAGTGGGACTGCTACCATGTTTCTGACATATAAAAAAGATATTATGAGTTATTGCAGATGGACTCTCCTAAGCCTTCTGCTGTTCCCCCCGTTTTGGCTTCTCTGTTAGATACTTTTCCAGCTGCTTCTTTGGCTCCTGACTCAAAGTCTCCTGGCCCTAAGATGCCTGACTGTTTTTATAAGGTGTCTGAGGCTTTCACATTTCTTTAAAAGTATCCTTCTGACTCTGCTCTGGTCTCTGTCTCTGCTGATAAGCCTTCTCGGCTTTTGGCTTCTTCCGAGCTTCTTCCTTTGGACAAGGATAGTCGAGCTATACAAAGTCTGGGGAAGAAGCTCTACACTTCTGTTACACTAACATTTCATGCCATTACTGATGTATACTGCGGTGGTGGTGCTGCGGTAGTGTTGTCGCCTCAGAGGAAGACGTCCTGTTCGATTCTAAGTTAGAGCATCTTCTGTGTGGAGACATGCGGGAATGGGCATACCTTTGTTGAAGGTTGTGCGTCAGAGCTGGCAACTCTGCATGTAAAAATCTACTGCCAGTCATTAGCAGACCAGAGTTCCACTGTGGTAACCCCTAACCGGGAAAAGCCGAAAGACACAACAACAACAACCTAGTAAACTGACGTGACCAGGTATATTTTATCCATTTTGTCTCAGATGGGAGGGGTTGTGTTTGAAGTCAGCATGCTTTGCAAATGTTCCAGTGGTGTAAACTTGGCTCCAAATGATTGTCACTGTTGAAGTGATACCCTGACCCCTTGTGTGAAAATGGAAAAAGGGTTTGTGGATGGATGGATGGATGGATGGATGGATGGATGGATGGATGGATGGACTGATGGATGGGAGGAGTTCTGTCTGACCTGTGTGATTCTGAGACTAAGTCCAGTGTTCTTTCTTTGGTGGGATCCACATCTCAGGTGGCTCATGACTCCATTAAGCATAGCTATGATCCTGTTGATGCCTCATATAGAGCTGCTGCTTCAGCTTGATCATGAGAAAATATTCCTGGCTTTATCTTCAAGCTTTGCCTAATGACATTTAGGCTAAACTTCTTGACATTCCCCTTGGTAATTAAAATCTCTTTGGTATTCCAGTAGCAGATTTATTTAAGACCTTACAGGACCAGGGCAAGGTCATGAAGGATCTTAAACAGATTTTTGTTTCTTCCATTCCTAAGGTACAGAGGAATTATCCTGCTAAAATGGCCTTTATTCATAGACATCCTTGTCAGCCTTTCAAAGTTAAGAAAGTCCATAGACTTATTTTTTCTAACAAACCAACTTAGAAACACAGACTTCAAAAATCATTCAGGAAAAATCTTCCTCCATCTGACATTTTGTCTTTCCTTACCCTTGAACTGGTTCCCTTGTTGGTCAGATTTTCTCTGTCTCTCCTTGTTATGCAACAGATTACGTCAGATTGTGTTCTTTCAATCATCCATCAAGGCTACTTCATGGTCTGGAAGACTCTTCCCCACTTTTTGGGCATCTCTCAACCCCCTTCAGATCAAATTCCCCATTTTGCAGGGATGTTGCAGGGTTTACTAGATCAGGGCACTATTAAACCCATCTCAAAAGCCCTAACGTGTATAGGGTTTTATTCCTGGATGTTTCTTGTCCCAAGAAATGGGGGGTCCAGGAGGTCTGTTCTACACCTTTCTATTTTTTTTAATATTTTCCCCAGGGCACCCACCTTCCAGATGCTTTCCCTCTTGTTTCCTCAAGCCTTTCTAGTTTCCCTGGGTGTGAAGATTACTTACCTTCATACTGCCATGCATCCTCTGTTCAGGAAGTTTTTATGTTTCTGTGTTTCTTCTACTCATTTTCAATGTTTTGCTTTGCCCCGTGGTCTTTCCTCAGCTCCCAGGGTATTCATAAAGTGCCTAGCTCCAGTCATAACTTTTTTCACGTTTCAAGGAGTACAGGTATTGCCCTTATCTGGATAATCTGCTCTTTTAGGCTCCCTCTCCTTCCAGGCTCTTGCTGAACTTGCACTTCACCAGGCTCCTGTTGCACAGTCTGGGTTTCACAGTTAATCTGCAGAAGTCTGTTCTGTCCCTCCTCTCAGGATCACATCTTCCTGGGATGCAGGATTCAAATTGTGCCAATGCTAGCATATCTGCCTATTCTCACAGTACTGTCTCTAACAACTTACTTTAAGCCCTTGCTTCTTCTGTCTCTCATGCCTGCCAGGGAATTTCTGAGGGCTCTGGGGTTTATAGTCTTGACCATCCCCATGCTCCCTTTTGCCAAACTTCGCTTGAGGAAATTTCAGTAGTACCTATGGTAGGTGTGGCTTCAGCATTGCCACCCACTGGAGTTTCCACTTCCCTTACCTCTTTGTCTAAAACTCAAGTTTCTGTGGTGGATTCAGTACGTGTCTCTCAATCCAGGTGTCCCTTTCCAGCCTCCTGCTGCTTCTCAGAAGCTCTTTACAGATGCTTCAGATCAGGTATGGGGGATGCTTTGGGCAGTATGAGGTTTCAGGTCTCTCACCACCTTTATCCATGGCTGGATTATGCCAGCATCAAAGATATGCAAGCCCTTATCTTTGCTTTCCAGGCCTTCCACACCCTTTGGTCCCCAGACCCTTCAAAAGTCTATACAGACAACACCACAATTGTGGTACACCAACAAGCAGGGAGTCACAAGGTCCTATCTTCTTTGCAGACTAGCCCTTCACGCCTGGGATCTAGCTATCCAAGTGCAGGTTTCTGTGCTGACTGTTTACATTCCTTCAGGACAAAACTTGGTGGTAGACTGTCTGAGCAGATTCAGAGCACACCCTCATGAATGCATGCTTCACAGAGAGGTGTTTCTGTTCATAGTTCATCAATGGGATAATCCTTAAATAATTTCTTTGCCTCCCTTCTAAATAGATAGCTTCCTTGCTTCTGTTCTACAACTCCAAGTCCTTTGACTTGAAGGGTGGCAACCATGTCTTTATTGTGGAAGAGGATGTTCCTTTATGCTTTCCCTCTTCTTCCTCTTCTTCACAGGGTCCTGCACAAAATCAAACAAGACTGAACATATTGTTGGTGACTCCCTTTTTGGCCCAGATAGCACTGGTTTCCCCCCTCCTTTTTCATCTGGCCAGGAGCAGTCATCACAAGTTGCCTCAATGGATCTTCTCACACAAGACAAGAGGTTTCTCCTTCACCCTTATCTGTTGACTCTTCAATTGACACTTTGGGTGATAAAGTTTTAATTGCCTTTAAAGACCATTTCTCTGAGGATGTTCTTAAGGTTCTGCAGGAAGCCTGGGAATTCAATACCAGAAAAATATATATGTCTAAGTGGAAGAGATTTTCTGTTTGGTGTCTTAAGCTTTACCAGGGTCCCTTTTCCGTGAGGGTCCCTTTGGTTCTCTCTTACTTGTGTGAACTGCTCCATGCTAGCTTTACACATTCTTTTATCAAAGCTCACTTGTCAGCAATCTCTGTTTGTCTGCCCTTGAACCCTCTATTGGCCTCTTGTTTTGAGGTCAGATAGTTCCTGAAAGGCATTCTGCACATCAGGCCACAAAGAAAGCCAATCCCTTCTTCTTGGGGCCTTAATTTTGTTTTTGATAAACTGACACAGGCTGTCTTTGAAGCTGCTGCCTCTTCTTCTTCTTTGCATCATTGCACCTGGAAGATTGCTTTATTAGTTGCCCTCCCTTCTGCCAAGAGACTTTCTGAGCACTAAGCCTTGATGGTGATCCTTCTTTTTTGATTTTTCATAGGGACAGGTTGTCTCTGTGTACTAATCCTTCTTCTATGCCCAAGGTAGTCAGTCAATCCAGCTTCCTTCTTTTTTCTTTCTGTGCAGTCTGCTGGTGAGAACGTTTTACATACAATGGATCTTCATAGAAAGCTCAGGTATTATTTAGATAAGACAAGGGCTGTATGTAAATCTGAACAACTATTCATTTCTTTTCATGCTAGGACTTTGGGTTTGACAGTTTTAAGAAACCACCTCCTCCTGGATTTCAAAAGCCATTTCTTTTTATTATTCTTTTCATTGCAAACAGTTTTTTGCCTCTGTTCAGGCCATTTCTAACAAAGCAGTGGCCTCCTCTGGGGCTTTCTTCAAGGGTTTGGACACCAGTTCCATTCGTGAAGCTGCCACTTGGTCTTCTATGCACACCCTCACCAAACATTATAAGTGGATGTAATTTCCAAAGCAAAGGTGGGTTTTGCCATGGCTATTCTTCATGGGTTTGTGGAGGGTTCTTCTTTGCCTTCCTCCTGCCTTTCCTTACAGCAGCTTTTGTACTCTCCTATGGGTTATGAATACTGCAACAGTGATATGGAAGAACATAGTACAGTTGTGCAAAATCGTACCACAACACTAGATGTACTTCCCTTCCCTTAACTGTTTAAGTATTCAGTACCTCATCTGAGTCCCCCCTCTTTTTCTTCTAGGATCATCTGCCTAGCCAAAGGGGGTTTTGCCCTATTCCTTAGGCTTCTCCTTTTTTTCCTTGGATGCACATGTTCTCCTTTCTCCTGGGGTAGCTCTAATTCTTCTGAGGCACTTCAGTTCTGAATTTGGAGCTACGTCACCTTTATGCCCTTCACTGATGTGAGGAACATATGTCTGATGTACGGCACTGATAGGAATGACATTCTGCAGTATACTGTCTGGACATGGGGGATATCCTTGGCAGGATATCACATAGGTTATGAATACTGCAATAGTGAAGGGAAGGACACCTACTATTATGGTAAAATTTTTACACAACTGTACTATAAACTTGTTATTGTTAGGATACTACAGGACTTAACTGGATTTTCATGATGTCTGACACATTTTCAGGCTTCATAAAATGTGTAGCACATGGCCATAAAATACGAAACTTGGACGCACATGCCAAATGTGTCTTTTATTTGGGGGCTGTCAATCTGGACAAACTGTGTAGTATTTGTGTAGTTCTTGGGCATAGAGCCTTAGCAGAGAGGAAAAACAAATTGATTATTAAAGGACCCCTCCCAGCCTCTGCGGCAGAAGTTCCCCCTGTTCACTGCTCTACATCTTCTACTTCTTCTCCTTTGGCTAAGAAACCTGTCAGTAGATCCAAAGATTGAAAAAAGTCATATGAGCCAAGGACAAGAAAAAGAAAAACCCAAGGAACCAAAAAAAAAAAAAGCAGTCCCAGATCTCTCCTATTCTTCAGCTACAACACCAAACATTTCAAAGTCACTTTGGACTCAACTCATTTGTCAGAGCCTATTCTTATTGGGGGTTCCAAATGGAGAGATGATAAATCAGCCAGCAAAGGAAAGTAGTATTGCTGGAACTGAATTCATCCTCAAGTCTTGGTGAGTACCTTCACGAGGTGGGCCCTGTTTTTCACAAAATCTCACCAAGATGACACAGATGCATAGACTGTATTTCATATAACATATATCATGGGCAGAATAGGTTAAAAAAAGATAGCTTGGTGCACAAGACCTAAGATAAAAAAGTGTCCAATCCTCATAGGCACACTGGTGCCAGGACTGGAAAAATGACAGTGACAAAGGAAGCATTCCTACAATGGGGCTAGGCCAGACACAAGGGAAGGATGGCCCCCTTGATGCAGAAGGAAGTTTTAGAAACATCAAATAAAAAGTTGTGTTCATTAACACAACAGATTTATGAAAAACATCATATAGACAAAAAAACCTTGGACTGCTTGGAGAAAGAATTGACTAAGGAAATGTGAAAATATAAAAAAATCTAGAGAGTTTTGAAAGGTATGAAAAAGAAATATGGACATGGGAAAGAAAGAGAGCTCTGATATGGTGCAATGTTTACACAAAGGAGAAAGTCAAATGAATCAGTACAAAAAGCACCTCAAAAGGTATTTGAAGAGAAATACAGACAAAGGAATCCAGATGTGGAAAATTTCACAATACAAACATAAGATCACAAAGAGGGAGTGTAGAACAGAAGATCACTAAAGCAGAAGTTTAAAAAAAATAGAAGAAGTTATGGAATACTTGTAAAGTGAAGGGTTTAGTGTAGAAAGTCTAACACAGGTTATATCACAGCATGATGGAACAATGAATCCCTCATGTAAGGAGAAACAGGAGGAGAAGGAGAAATAAGAACATTTGATGAAGAAATAATGACATGGGAAAGAAAAAGACATTTTAATATGGTGAAATACTTATGCAATGGAGAAAGCAAAACTATTCATCACAAAAAGAGCAGCACTAAAGATATTTAAAGAGAAATACAGGCAAAGAGATCTGGATATGGAACATGTTGCAATACAAAAAGATAAAAAAACAGAGGAAAAGTAGAAGAGGATTAGTAATGGAGACGTTAAAGAAAGAGGAACTGAGGTTATGGATTACCTGCGAAGTGAAGGATCTAGTGTAGAAAATATAACTCTGGTAACATCACAGCAGGATAGAGCAATACATCCCAGAATTAAGAAGAAACCAGTGGAGCAGGAAACTTGTGATCAGTTGCCATATGAAGATACATTGGAGCCTGTGATGATTGGGTGAAGATAGTTGAAGGCTGTCAGCCTAGCCAGATAGAATTTTGGAGATAATTCTGTCATCTGTAAATATTAATGTAAACCACAGACTTGTCTTAAATAGTAAAAATAGTGTTACATGTGGAACTGAAAAAAAATGTAACAACAGTGCACTCTACTGACCAAGTAAAGCATGCTGTGACCCTTTGATGTTAAAACTCAGAGCCAGTAAGTCTAGAGTGAGGCATCCTGCCTATTGTTTTAAGGCCAGAGTTAATGGCCAGAATTTGCATGCATAAATGTCCTTTATTGCTCTGGTTTCTGCCCAGAGGTGAAGAATGTAAATGTAGTTTCTGTTAGCCTGGGAACCCATGGAAGTGTGAAGAATGATGCAATGTGAACCAGGAATGTGATTTTAAAAACAGAGAGAATCAGAGAGCATTAAGCATTTTTATCTTGACCATCCAACTCACTAGCACTGTCTTGCTCTATATGTAAGTTTATCTTAGATGTGTGTTTTCTCTTAGAAATAGCTAGAACTAGAAAGATCAGAATAAGTGTTTTTCTGTGATGTCAGAACTGTACTTCTGAATTATTTTTAGTATTTCTCTGTGATCTCTGAACTCTTGACTAGCACTGTGTAGTAAAAAGTATTGTCTTGTGTTTTGACTATTTGTTATTAAATATTTTTAAACCCTTCCAACTGTGGCTGTTTTTGTAGAGATAATTTAAGCTCTTTAGAGTACTTGCATGCCTTTGGTAAAATTATACAAAGCCACTTCAATAGCTTTAGTCCTGTGCTATACTACCAATTGGATAATAATATTGCACAGTAATAATTGGACCCTCTTTTAAGGGCCTTTGAGTAGCTGATAAATATTAGTGGGTGGTGGTAGCTGGTACTACCATATAGTCTGGGAAAAAGAGGCACAGCTGGAGAACCTGTGCCAGCCTTCCCCAGGAGTGTCTGTGTGGTTGTATAAACTCTTCTCAAAGTGTGTGTGTGTGTGTGTGTGTGTGTGTGTGTGTGTGTGTGTGTGTGTGTGTGTGTGTGTGTGTGTGTGTGTGTCAGCCACTTGGGCAGGGACACGAAGCACTGGTTGGACAGAGAGGGTGCTGAAGGTATAAGCTTGCCCACTAGGCTAAGATCTGGACCCTATAAATGTACCAGTGGGGAGCCTTATTGGGGACCTGGAGAGCAAGGGAGCGACCAGCCTCGGACTGACTGTGATCTCTGTGTGCTCTTAAGGGAAATTGCACTTTACTGTGTGTATTTGTTATCCTTTCCTCCTATATGAGACGCTCCTCACTGGTGTTAGTGGTGAGGATTGAGGCTCCTTGATTGCTGGGCCAGGGCACAGGCATCACAGAGCCTTCCACAGGAAACCAGTACAAAGGTTTAGCTGGAGTTGCACAGCAAGGGAAGAAACAGAAAATTGTGGCAACTCTGATGCATTCAATGTTGTGGAGTGATAGGCCAGTGAGTTCCATATAAAAGAGCAGTGGAGGACTCAGAATGAAACTGAAGAGAATGTGGTATGGGAAGATGCTCTGGAACTTTCTGTAGAATGCCCACAGGAAATGGAGAAGAAAGAATGCACCCTCAGTTTAGAAGAAAATTATGAAAGAGAAGAGTTGCTTGATTTAATAGAGATGGACAGACATATTAAGATCAATGAAGGAAATAGACTTCAGAAAGTCAATAAAATTCAAAAAGTTAGAAGTTTTATAAAACAAATGAACACAGTAATTAGGACTGTTCATAGAGATTCATGTAATATAACAGAAGTAAATAGGATATATTACTGTGCAGCTAAATTAATAACAGATAAAGTTTTACCACAAAAACACAGGGTAGTGAGGGAAAGGAAGGGGAGAAATCAGATGCCATCATGAAAGTCTCAAATAGAGAAAACTATAACGCAATTAAGACAAGAAGTGTCACTGTTAAGAAGAGTATAGAAGAGGGCACAGATCAACAAAAATAGTCAGAAAGACAGACATGATAAAAGCAATGCTCAGTATCAGAACTGTTCATGATTTATCATGTACTATCGCAAATAATAAACTAAAAATATCATCACAGGCAGAAGCACTTAGAAGATATACAGATAAATATAAAGGAAAAACATAAAATAAGCAATTTAGAGAATTGGGAAATAAGGCAAAATGAATTGAAACACTACTAAAAAAAGAAGAAATAGATGCATTTTGGAAAAATATCTATGAAGATCCTGTGTAACATAACAAAAATGTTAGATAGAAGTAAAAGAAATAAGAAGTTGAAGTGTACAGGATATGAAATGGGATGAACTAACAGCCACAGAGACTGAAACAAAAAGAAGAAAAGCTCCTAACTGGAAAACTCCAGGCCTAAATGCTAAAAGTATTAACATCTTTACATTAAGATTTGCCAACGAGTAAGAACTATTTATATGTGCACCTCAAACAGACACCAAGCTGATTAAAAAACAGGAAAAACAATACTCCTACTTAAGAGCGAACCTGCAAGCTATCCTAAAAACTATAGACCAATAACTTGCCTTCCGATGATGTATAAACTATACACTGGAATTGATGCCAACAGAGTTTATAGTCATTTAGAAGAAAACTCAATCATGGCAATTAGAACAAAAGGGTAACAAAAGAAAGTCATATGGAACAAAGAATCATTTGCTGTTAAACAACGTCATAATGGAGAACTGTAAAAAGGGGAAGAATCTAAGTATGGTATGGATAGGTTATAGAAAATCATTTGACAGTATCCTGTATTCATGGATAAAAGAGTGCTTAAATTGTATGATACACCCTACACTTATCGGTTACATTACAACAACCATGAAACAGTGGCAGTAAATACATTGCTATCGGCTACACTTTTCAGTTAAGCCATAATAAAGGACACATTTTTATTCCAGGGATAAAAAATTCAAAGGGGGATATTCTAGATGACACTTTGTCACCACTGCTCTTTTGTCTGGCCCTTAACCCATTAAGATGTCTACTTAACAGATTAGGTCATGCTACAATTTGGCTCCCAGAAAACAACAAAGTATAAAGACTTCTCATCTTCTTTTTGCGGATGATTTAAAACTGTATAGTTTATCAGATGATGAACTGAAAGCATAACTGGAAGTAGTCAAAACTTTTTCAGATGACATAAGAATGTCATTTAGTCTTGATATATGTGCAAAAGCAACCTTTAAATCAGGAAAGCTGTAGCAGCAAGAAAACATCAGATCTAGTGTTGTCAATTTTCATTTTATCCTTGACATATGGGTTTGGATCTGACATCGGAACTGATTCAGCCATTACTACAGCTCGCGCTGACCAAAAACTCTCGAGCTTCACCTCTACCCATAATGCCTGTCTCCTAATTAACTCAGATGTCATTTGCCGCTTTTCCGGACAGATGCATTTACCAGAGATCACATGCTTAGTTTTGCATTTTGAAGAGAAATGCAAGGAACAAATGAATGAGATGATTCAAGAATTTGAAGAGAGAATTTACAGTAGTAGTTCTATGAAATAAACTATGTGTGAAGTACTTGGGAATAGGAATAGACCAGCTAAACAATTTTTTAGGAAAACTGTATCCCCCAATAGAAACCCTGTAAGGTACACACAAAATAATAAACTGGTGTATATTACAACATACAGTAGAGAACAAATGATGTGAGGAAGATTATTTGTAAAAACTGGGATATCCTAGGAGCTATGTCAGAGATTAGACACCTACTTAGTGACAAGCCAAGTTTTGTATATAGAAACTGTCAGAATCTAAAAAGGAGTTTAGGTTACAAAGATTTAAAGCTCAGTATTTACCAAAGTGCAGTGAGCAAGAAATATGAGACATATCCTTGTTATAACTATTGCTGCTGTAAATACATTGCTATTGGCTACACTTTTAAACACTAAAACTCAAAAAAAGTATTCTTTCACTTTTTATGCCACATGCAGCACTACGAATATAGTGTATTTAGCAACCTGTATGAATTGTCCTACTTTTTATGTTGACAAATGCACTCGCAGGTTAAAAGACTGTGTTATTGAACACAAATTAGAAATATGTAGAAATGTTCTATCTAATGCATTAACAAAGAGAATCATTGAATTTGGTCCAGACCATAAGTTTAAATTCAAAGCCATGGATGTTATATATAAAAATATCAGATGTGGTGATAGCGTGTTAGAGACTAATGAATATAACTGAATTTTGAGATTACAAGCAGATTCTGAACCAGGAGTGAATATTGCAGTTAGCATAAAACCTATTCTTGTAAAAAAAAAAAATGCAATAACATTGATTTTGCATATATGGCATGTTTTATCAGGGTATTTATATTTCTTATACTGTGATTTTACTTTAACCTGTAATTTGTTCTCATACTCAGGTTGTACTAATTAATTTATTGAAAACAATTGTGATTGGAGGCTGCATCACATGATTTAATTGAGAATGCCTTATAAATGTGAGTTCATTGATTGCATTTCACTTGCACTGAAGAAGGGTTGTTACCCAAAAGCTTTGCTTTTGATTTGTACTTTATTAAACGGTTTTAAACAGTGTGGCATTTTCCAAGTCTGAGTTTGTTTTTTATTCTTATCTGGTTATTTTGGACTTGGTATACTACAATTGTGTCCAATATTTCTTAGAAGTTCTACTGCTCCAACCAGGCATTGACTGATAGAAGCAAGGGATTATTTTCTCCATGTGCAAACTTAAGAGTGACTAACAACCAAGAAAAACCTCAAAAGTCTCCAACTCAGAATTTGTAGTTTATAGGGACATTGCTGAATACAACAACAACCATAGCATCCTTTTCCCCAGTGGGACTTCAAAAAAATCATAACCCAAGTAAAAAAAAGTATACACAGGAAAAAGGTCCCACTCACCTAGTTTTACAGAACCTAGGTTCTGTAGCAGCGACAATTACTTGAGTTTCTTTAGCCAGATATCACATGAGAATTATATAATGGCTGCTGGCTTCTCAGTGGTCTGTTCTATGTCAACCCGTGTTGTGCCACATTCTGATCAACAATCATTGCAGAAAGCATCTAGTTTTTTGGATGCACTGCAAAGAAATTCTCCTGGGTTGCCCATTCATCATTCCAAAGCCCAAGGCCATAGTGTCCATGGCATCTCCCAGATGGGGTGGGGGGGCATTTTCTGGACAAGACTGTCCAAAGCACTTGGTCTCCTACAGAGGTCAACTTACATATTAGTGTTCTGGTGCTAAGAGTGGTGCTTTTATCATTGCAAGCCTTTCAAATGGCTGTTTCCCCAGGAACAATTGTGATTCAAACAGACAATATATCAATAGTTTGGTACATCAACCAACAGGGGGGAACCAAATATTATCCCCCTTGTCAAGAAGCAGTCAGAGTGTGGCAGTGGGTGGTCTCTTCCAACTACTTTCTGATAGCAGTGCTCATTCTGAGGAGTTCCAATGTGATAGGAGACAAGCTGGGCAGATGTTCATAGGTAGGTACTAGGCTACTGGCCCTAGAGCCTATATAAGTCTGGCCAAAAAGGTAGCCTGGCTTTCGCTACCCAAGAAAATTGTTTTTCTGTGCCCCTGTCAAGCAGAGCCACAGAAGTGATCCCTGGGGTGAATTTCCTATCTCCCATCCAATCATCAAGATTTTTCTTCAAGATTGCTAATGAGGAGCTTTGTTTGATATAGATAGGTAGTTTGTTCCAGAGTATGGAAAGTCTCTGGGACAGGAATCTATCCCTCCAGCATGTTCTGTTTATTGTGGTGACAAGGTCCCGAGAGCGTATAGCTTGGAGGGATTGGGATTTCTTTAAGTGGAGCATGTCCAACAGCTCTGGGTTTGACATAGCTTTGTATGTTAGGCAGAGGTCACCTTCGAGTAGGCGATATGTGATGGAGTAAAGCTGGAGTTTTTTGAGACGGTCTGCGTAGGGCATCTGTTTGAGACTAGCAGTCCTCTTTGTGAGGTATTTCTGCGGCCTTTCTAGTTGTTCTAGATGTCTTGTGAGGTACATACCAAAAGGGGTGTTGTACTCTATAATGGTTGTAATGAGTGATGAGTAGAGGGGAACAATTACCTCTTTTTTCCTAGATGAGAACCCTTTTGTGGTGAGGTGTGCCATGTAGAAGGATTTCCTGACTACTGCGGCAATGTGATTATCAAAGGAGAGACTACTGTCCACCTGTGTCCCAAGGTCTCTTATCACACTTTCGGTGTTAAGTATACTACCACCTATGTGGTAGTTCGTGGGTACAGAGTTTTTAACAAAAGGGACGACAATGCACTTTTTGGCATTGAGCTTGAGGTCATGCCTTTGACATCAGGCATCTGTCTCAGTGAGGCCCTTTTGTAGAATGTCCACATCATTAGGAGTTTCAATTATGACTCCTAGTTTGCAGTTATTTGCGAACTTCATTAGCCAAAGACCTTCCGTGTTAGCCTGTACTTCTGAGAAGTAGATACCAAACAGGAGAGAACCCAGGACTGAACCCTGTGTTACTCCACTTGTCACTGGTCTGAAGTCAGATATGGAGTCTGGTACTTTCACAGTGTGGGTTCTGTCAGTGAGCGATTTGGCAACCCATCTTGTGACATAGGGATTTATATCTAGTTTAGTGAGTTTATCGATAATTCCAGAGTGGGGGATGGTGTCAAAAGCCTTGGCAAGATCTAGATAGGCTGTGTGAACCACCTTATCCTCATCTACGGCTTTGGTGACCATTTCGAAGAAGTCTATCAGGTTTAGGAGACATGATCTGCCTTTGACAAACCCGAACTGGGTGGGGTACAGAGTTTGGAGATTACCAATGTCATTGTTTATAAGTTCCATGATGATACATTGCATAGCCTTGCAGACCAGGCTCATCAGGCTAATGGGGTGGTGGCTCCCCATTTGTGGAGTGGTATAACCGTTGCTATGCACCATTCAGTGGACACAAAGCCTGAGGTGAGGCTATGATTGAACATGATAGTTAGGTGGGGTGCCAGTTCATTCTGTAGTTCATGTAGAATGCAGCCTGTATTCTCCAGCCTCACAGGTGGTCTCTTAGTCCAACACTGATGGAACTGAAACGCCATGGAGCCAGCCTTGTGATGAAATGCCATAGTTGATGCAACTGCTGCCTGTGCTTCGGCCTTTCAGGATTTTTGGGTATCATATCACTTTGTTAATTACAGTCGTATACTAGAAATATTATTTATTACACACATATTTGCATAATTAAAAGGCCGGGAATAGCCTTTTCAGCCTCACGCTAACCACACTGAAGCTATACCATGGCCATTAGGATGATTGGAAACCACATCTACTTATACTAAGTTTTATTTTAAATAGATATCACTATAAATAGATATATAAAGACTTATTTAAAAGGCTGGGCAATGACTTTTAGCATTCTCACTAACCACGAGGAAGCCTATGCCATATGCTGAATCAATTAATATGCAGACTCCTTGTCCAAAGCCTAGTATAGACTTTGAGCCTGCTACCAGCCCTAACTCTCATTCAGGTGTTAATATATAGCAATCCTGATATTTTCTATGCGTTGTTCCTGATTTTGGCTGTACTGTTTCTCACATGTATTTGTGTCAGATGATGACTTTAAACTAATGAGTTATATGTTGTCCTACTGAGCCTACAGAATATAAACTGCTAGATAATTGATATAACAAAATACAAGCTCTCTTATGATACTGGTAGCTTCTAATATATAAGTGAATGTACAATTTTCTAACTGTTATAACTGTTGTCCTAATATCATATTTTATGTTAATGCTAGCTTCTTGCTACTCACCACCACTGTTGTCTCTCTCTCTCCCACAAGTACCATGATCTTCACTGTGCTGTTCCAGTCTATAATTTTCTGAGAACCTAGCTACCTGGTGACAAAGGACCCGTCCAACAAATAACCGTGGCTTCATCTCTCAGTCTCTACTCCCTGCTCCCTCTATCAAGGAAATAAGAAAGTATGTTATCTATGTCCTGCCTGTAAAACATACTACCGTCCACTGTTGCTTCGGGGGTTCTAAAGCACGCCCTGAGCCCGGTCAGCCAGCAGCCTCTTACCCCCCCCTACTAGCTGCCTTGTTCACAAAACTCCCACACCACCTCTTAGTACCCCTCCTACTAGCTTTTCCCCCTTCCCTAATCTGGCAATAAGCCTACCCCCACTTACTGTATTTGCTTGTAATTCTGGCTTTGCCCAGTATGTGGCACCCCTATCCCTTCTAATATTTCTCCTGCTTACCCCTTTGTTATTCTGATTGTTTTACTCTATACTTCTATGACCTTGAACTACTCTGAAACTTCACACTGTACCCTTTATTCTAACTTGCTACAGTCCCCTGTTTTTAATAGACTCCATACTTATCTCTGCTCCTTCCCACTTCAGGCTTACTTAACTTAACCTTCAGTATTCAGCTCTGCTGATTGATTGTTTCTCCTCTAGCTGCTCCATTGCCTGTTTCTACCCGCTCCATTTGCCCTGCGGGCTCACTCAGCTCCCCTACGCCATCCCCAATTTCCACCCACCCCCAGTGGTCTTAGACTTATACTTCACTAACCACTCCCCCTTCTATCTTATCCTATCACTTACCACATCATCACCAGGCCACTCCCATAGCTCTCTCTCCTAATTAGTACTACTCAACTCTCTTTTGAACCACTCCCTGCCCTTACTAACCATCCACTACACTAATTTACTTCCCAATTCTACCTCTTATCTAAACCTCCTCTAATTTCTTACCTGCTTATTTTATACCCTGCTCAATCTCTTCCATAACTCTCATTTTCTTTCTACAACACCCACTTACACAAACTATTCCCTACTTAAAACTACTTTTTACTATGGCCCCAACAAATAAACATATTTTCTCAAACATACTACTCTTAACTACCATAATAGCCTGTCTTACCATATCTTACTCACTCACCTCCTTTGAATATCTTTCTCACCCTGAACAAAACCATTACATCTGTCAAACGTTAACATCTTCTTTCATCTTCTCCCCTAACCACAGTAACATAACCAGTAACTCCAACTATATGCTACCAAAATTTCACAGAGCAACCCACATTATCTACTTCTCTACCAAAAAGTCTTTTAATAACCTCTATAAACTCCTTAAATCTCTACAATACCCCCAGCAACACCCCCTCCTAGACTGTGGTATTCATCCAAACCCTGGCCCCAATACTAACTACACCAATAACCCAACCAATTTAACATTGCCTATAGTTTCTACACTAACTAAACCATGTAACTCCCTCTTGATAGCTCACCTTAACATTAGAAGTATTAACAATAAAATTTCCCATCTACATGCTCTCCTTGATGTACTCATTTGACATACTATGTCTTACAGAAACTTGGCTAAAACCATCTACTCTAGACCAGGAAATTACCCCTCCTGGCTATAACATCCTTAGAAATGACCGTAAAAACAAAAAAGGTGAAGGTATAGCCATTCTCTATAAATCTAACCTCCAAATTTCCTCCATTAATGTGCTTCCATCATTTGCCACCAAATCTGAAATCCTAACCACCAAACTCCAAATCAATAACTCCAAATCTGTCTATCTAATTTGTACGTATCTACCCCCAGGTAATAATACCAATACTCTTGAGAACCTACTCAGTCACCTCTCTACCCAACTACCCCAGGAGACCATTGTACTAGGTGACTTTAACATCGACTGGTCCACTTGCAGTTCTCTAAATCCTACCAATCACATAAACCTCTTTGGTTTCTCACAATTAATAACAACTCCTATGAGAATCCACAAACCTAGCAACAAGGAAACTACTCTGGATTGGATCCTTATTAATAGCCACCTTGAAACTTATACTCCAGGAACCCTTCCCGACGATATTAACGACCACATGCTTACCTACATTATTAGACAAAAAGTCCATAGTCCAACTACTCATAACCTCAAAACCTGCCACTTAAAATAATTCTTTAATCCAGACAGCTTCCTAAATGAATTGCAAGCATGTGACTGGTCACCACTAACCTGTCTAGAACTTGATGAATCCGTTACCTACTTTAATACTAACTTTCTTCAAATCCTCGACTGCCATGCTCCTTATCGCTTTACTAGAATAAGAACCAAATCTGCCCCATGGCTCACAAAACAAACTAGGCAGAAGATACTCCTCAGTAATAAAATCTGGGCTAAATGGAGAGCTACCAAATGCCCAACAAACCACCTTCACTATAAACAGCTAAGAAATGCTACCAAGAAGGATATTCTTAGAGACAAAAAAAGACTTCTACCTTCAACTACAACAAACCAGCCAACAAACTCCACAAAAATGTTGGTCTGGAATAAACAAACTTCTTCAGCCAGTCCACACCACTACTCCAGACCCAACTGGTTTCAACCATAATAACTCCAACCAGATCCCTGATGCCTTTAATAACTACTTTACAGAAGCCATTCTAACCCTTGCCAATTCCTTACCACCTTTCACTACTTCCCAAACAAATACCTGCAATACTTCATTGCCTACCTTTCAAATACAACCTGTATCTACATCCCTCATCTGTATGCTACTTCAAAAACTGAAACCTTGCACCCCTTCTGCTAACCGTCTCCCATCTGAATACCTACAAATAGCCACAAAAGCCATAGCCTATCCCATCTCTAGCCTTATTAACAGAACTATCTCAGAAGGCAAAATCCCTGCTCTATGGAAGATATCCCACATCATCCCTCTACACAAAGGTGGACCTTCTACTGAGCTTTGTAACTTTTGCCCTATTGCTTTACTCTCCCCTTTAGCTAAGATTATGGAAAAATGTATTCACAAACAACTACTTAACCACTTACTAGAAAATAACCTACTTGCAAACTGCCAACATGGCTTTAGGCCATTCCATAGCACATCGACTGCCCTCTTATCCTTTACCGACTCTATATATAAAAATCGTAACAATAACTCTTTTTCCTCTGCACTATTTATTGACCTGTCGAAAGCCTTCGATATGGTTAACCATAACTTACTACTAGACAAACTAAATGCCCATTCTCTCGATCCTCAAGCTATACAATGGTTTAGGTCTTATCTGGAAAATAGACAGCAAGCAGTACTTTGGCAGAACAATTTGTCTTTTTGTCTTCTCTACTCCCAGTTAATATTGGAGTACCCCAGGGCTCTATCCTAGGTCCCCTACTCTTTTCTTTATTTATTAACAATCTACACATCAACATCCCTCAAGCCACCTGCATTCAATACGCTGATGACTCCACCTTAATCTGTACAGCCAAGAATATAGCCTCTCTCCACTCCCTTACCCAAACTGTTTTTCAAAATGTTGAAAACTGGTTTATGCAACACTGCCTCCTCCTAAATCCCAAAAAAACAAAACTACTGCTTTTTACCCCTACTCACAAATCACCTACTCCTTTCTTTTCTATAACCTCTAACAATGGTACCAACATTACCCCAGATACTACAACCCGCCTACTAGGTGTAACAGTTGATAATCGTCTCAGCTATGATGAACACATCAACTCCACTATAAAGTCTGTTAACAAAAAACTTGGCACCCTCTATAGAATCAAACCCTTCCTTACCCCTTCTGTAAGGAAAACTATCGCCCAAATCCACCTCATTTCCATTCTTTTCTATGCCTCTGTTATATATACTAACCTATCCAAAAACAACCTCTCTAAACTCTCCACCTGTTATAAAAGCATAACTAGACTCATCACATGCTCCCCCTTTAAAACTCACCACTGCCTTAACCTCAAACAACTAGGATGGCTAGAATTGCAAAACCATATACTCTGTCAACAATTACTTATTACTCAAAAGATCCTATACCACCCTAACAACACCCCTATCCTCACTAATCTAATTACACCATATACAAATCTAGCCACACTATGCTCTGCTAATAAGCTTCTAGTTTCCTCAAATAAAGCTAACAACAAAGCTGGGGATTCACTCGTCTCAAACACTGCAGGAAAAATCTGGAACCAGCTTCCTTCAGAATTATCTACCCTTGCTTCTACTTCTCTTTTTAAAAAACATCTTAAAGAACATCTGAAAACTCATTGGCTTTGTCCGTGCGCTAACCCAGACTGATATTTTCTTCACTTTTACTCTTACCGCTATCCCTACTCCCGTAACCTATGTCTCCAAAACTAGTTACCTCTTACCCCTATCCCTACTCCCGTAACCTATGTCTCCAAAACTAGTTACCTCTTACCGCTATCCCTACTCCCGTAACCTATGTCTCCAAAACTAGTTACCTCTTACCGCTATCCCTACTCCCGTAACCTATGTCTCCAAAACTAGTTACCTCTTACCGCTATCCCTACTCCCGTAACCTATGTCTCCAAAACTAGTTACCTCTTACCCCTATCCCTACTCCCGTAACCTATGTCTCCAAAACTAGTTACCTCTTACCGCTATCCCTACTCCCGTAACCTATGTCTCCAAAACTAGTTACCTCTTATCGCTATCCCTACTCCCGTAACCTATGTCTCCAAAACTAGTTACCTCTTACCCCTATCCCTACTCCTGTAACCTATGTCTCCAAAACTAGTTACCACTCTTTCTTTGATTTATGAGAATAACGTTTATGTTCTCTTCCCCTACCTGAGACTTGCTCATACCTTCTACTGTGTTTTGTATAATTGTTTAGTATAATTTTTACTAAAATTGTTAAAGTTTAAAAATTTATTATTATAACTGCTTCTAGACTAATACTACCCTGTACTGTTTTATTTTATTTATTTTATTTTATTTTACATTTGTTAACCGGGAAATTCCGACTGGACCAGGTCCATTTTCAGCGGAGGCCCGGGGAGAAAAGCTCCAACATCAAGTTATACAAATACAGTACATCCAGCATAATACACAAAAACAGGTTACATCATGTATACTGAGCATAGTAATATAACAAGAATTAATAAAAACACTCCAGGTAAAAGATATAGAACATGGGTAAAAAGACAATGTCAGTCATACTTTGGTAAGAAAAGAAAATATATCAAGTAGGATTCTACAGTTAAAAGTACCCTTTCAGATGACCAAGCCTACAGGGGATCAGAGAGGAATTTGGGGAGTTAATAGTAGTATGGGTAGGGTTATGTGATACAAGGGCATAACCATGTACTAAGAAGGTGCGATTTGAGGGAGTTTTTGAATATGGATGTGGAGGGGGCAGTGGACACAGATAAGGGAAGAGAGTTCCAATTTCTGGCAACGGTGTGGGAGTAGAGCGCTTTCCCTGCATTATTGTTAGCCTTGGTGATGGAGAGGAGAGATTTTTCACTGGATCTTAGGTATCGGTTTGTAGTATAGATAGTAAGTAGGTTGGATAATGAGGGTTTTTCTTCAGGATATTTGAGAATATTGTAGGCTGTGCCCAGCTGGTGATAGTTAAGTAGCTGTGGTAGCTCAAGCCATTTTAGTTCTTTTAGTGCAGCACAGTGATGGGTTCTATAGGTTGAGTTAGTAGCAAACTTGGCTATTTTATTGTAGCATGATTCTAGTTTGTCTAGGTCACATTGTCTGATTTGGGTAAAAATTGGTGCTGCGTATAATAGAGTTGAGAGGAGGTGGCTTTGTGCAAGAGTGACTCTTGCTTTTTGTGAGAGAAAGGACTTATGCCTGTATAGGGAGCCTAGTTTTTTGTGTACTAGTTTTATGGTATGTGAGATATGAACATCAAAGTGGAGATTATTGTCTATTTCAATGCCCAGAAGTTTGGTGTGGTTAGAAGGGGAGATAGTGGTGCCGTCATTAGAGGTTATGGTAAAGGAGAGGGTTTTTTATGTTTCTATGCATTGTTAACTTTGTCACTGTTCATGTTTGGAGCTTTTCTCCCCGGGCCTCTACTGAAAATGGACATATATCCAGCTAGACTAGCCCGGTTAACAAATGTAAAATAAATAAAATAAATAAAAATAAAATTGTTGCAACCTGTTCACCTCTCCCTTAAACAACAAGTGAAGCAAATACTTTGTCCTGATTCCCCTCTGAGGAAGTCACCAAGAGATGTACTTCTCCACAACGGTCCTCCAGTCTCCTGTATGCTTTTCCCTGATACCTCTAATCCCAACATTCTTACAGAAAGCACTCAGGTTGAAGAGCAAAGTAATCCTCATAGCTCCATTTTGGCCTTGACAGATATGGTTCCCCTTCCTTTGGCCTGATCAAATTCAGTGACCTCGGACTCTGGACTCAGCTTCAGACCTTCTGTCCTATCCAGATGGGCTAGTTCACCCAGACATTCTAAACTTCAAGCTGACAGCATGGTTCCTCCAATTCAACTAGTGGCCAGGCATCTTAACCTTTCTTCCCCGGTATGCCAAATTCTTCTAGCTTCTCATAAACATTCCACATGGAAACTATATAATTTGAGCAAAATGAAAGTGGCATTGACCCCTTTTGCACTGGTATTGATAATATTTTAGAGTTCTTAGCCTCTCTTTTCAATGCAGGAGCTTCCCCTTCTACAATCAGAATACAGCTGCCAGCAATTTCAAATTTTCATGATGGTTTGGAAGAATATTCCTTGGCTTTTCATAGAGTCTGTAAGTCATTTTTAAAACAGACACTTTTGCTAAAACCTCCTTTCAAAGATTCTACCTCACCTTGGGACCTAAATATAGTGTTACAAACTATTGTACATTCCCCTTTTGAACCATCTGCAGACTGTGATATGAAATATTTGTCATGGAAAACATTATTTTTGATGGCAATAACCTTTGCTAGAAGGATTTCAGAAATTCAGGCTTTATCATGTTAACCACCTTACCTGATCTTTCTTAAGGACAGAGTCTCCTTATGAAAATCCCACCTTCCTACCTAAAATAGTGTCAGAGTCGAATATCAATCAGACAATTAATTTGCTGGTATTCTATCCAAATTTGTCAAACAGATGTGAATAATGTCTGCATTTGCTAGATGTTCACAGACAATTACTCTTTTACCTAAACAGGACAAATGACTTGATGAAATCCAACCATTTGTCTCCTTTTCAAGTGCTAGGTTTGGTAAACCAGTCAGCAAGGTGAACTTAGCCAGATGGCACATGGGTTGTATTTCCTTTATCTATGACAAAAGGAAAATTGCTTTACCTAGACCTGTTAAAGCACACTGTACGAGCTCTGTCACCACTTTAGCAGTTTTCCAGTCTAGAGCATCAGTGGATGATAGCTGTACAACAGATACTTGGGCTTCTCCCCTTACCTTTGTCATTACAAATTAAATTTGGTCTCTAGGGGAAGAGCATCCTTTGCTTCAGTGGTGCTCAGGAATATCCTTCCATGAGTTCTTATATGGGGCAGAGTTCTAAAGTAACTGAGGACTCTGCCCCATATGTCAAGGATAAAATGAAAAGTGACATCAGATAAAGAAGTTATGTGCTCACCATAACATTCCATCTGTATTGTCCATTTTCACTTATCATTGACTCCCTTCCCTCCATCCCCCAGCCTTTGAAGACTTCTTGGTGGAATGGATAACATAACGATACCACACCAAGAACTTTATTACATAAAGCTTTCGGGTCTACACCCTTCATCAGTATAAAATAATACAATAAATCAACATTTAAATAGGAGAAACCATAAAATCACATGCTTCAGCCCATCCCACATCCTAACCAACAATCAAACCTTCAAGAAATATCAAGTCACAAAATTACTTAATGCTGCCCATAGAGAATATGCAAACTTATAAGCAGCTCCAGTGGCAGAGACTGAGTTTTCAGGCATATCTTGAGCTAGGTATTGTACCAAGAGGACTGAGAATATTAAAAATGCCCTCTTATGGCAATACCTATAATGACTTGTTAATGCAGTGGCAACAATTGAACCTCAAGTTAAGTGCAGACTAGATGAAATTGATGAATACATTTTTTGAACCAATTGAAAATAAGCTTATAGTAGAGATAGAACAGCTTGAGAGTATTATCACTAATATGCCTTGTTTCAATGATTCGGTGGAAATGTATCAAAGCTTTTTAACACGTATGCATGCTTTGGATATGAGACTGCAGCAAAGGAAAAGGAACAAGCTACAAAGGGACATGAGCGATTTTAAGCAAAACCGCATTTTTTCATGGCCAAGAGAAGAGAGCAACGTAACATCATATAATAATAAAAAAAAAACATTGGTTCCTGTGAACAGTAAAAAGGCAGATCCTTTGGATCAGCTTGATGTGTTTGAACAACAAAAGAAAAATGCAGCTTTAATTATCCAATGTAATGCTTCACATATAAAAACTGCTCATAAATTGGTCTCTCTGGACGAAAATGGTTTTGTACCTTTAATTGATAAGGAAGGTGTGGTTCAGGGATCGCCTTCCAATAATGGCATGGCCGAGGTTAGAAAAGATGATGCTGTATGTCCCAAAGTGAGGGAGTGTATGGCGTCTAGTACTGCAGACGTGAATAAGAGAGTACAACAATGGGAGATAACGTCTTTTTCTCCTTTTCTTTTGAAACAACCGGAGAAGGTTGCTTTGCAGTTACAACAAAAAGAACTTCACTCGCAACACCAGCAGCAACAGCAGCAGCAGCAGCAGCGGTCTGTATTTGGGAAGAGAAAGAGCAACAGTCCACTAGTGCACAACAAGTCTATCAAGCGATAGATAGGCAGAGTAAAGGTACTGTGAACCTTTCTAAGGATTCGTCAACATAGGCACAGTTATCTTTGTTAAGTAAAGGCTTGAAATTCATCCCCAATACAAGGGATGATGTTGTTCAAGTGATTATAGACTTAAAATCATTTGTACGACTTGTTGGTCTTAAACTGATTTTTAAAAATACAGATTCGCATGCACCAGTATGTAGAAGATTAAATGTGTTTATGCCGGTGCTATGTCCTATATTGACAGCATTTTCTAATATTGTTGAGCGTGAATTGCGATTATATTATAAGGGAAATACTGCCCATAAGAGTTTTTATAATATAACGTATCTTGAATATTTAGCTTTAAAGGAACTACAAGCATGTAATACTATAACAATAAAGCAAGCTGACAAAGGGGGAGCAGTTGTTGTAATGGAGAGGGATAATTATTTTGCAAGTTTTAAAGAGTTGTTGAATGATGTGAATACCTTTAGGAGAATTTCCTTTATAGATGTGCAGAAAGTGATTACTGATGTAAATATGGCGATATATGAACTCCAGATAAGCGATGATTTAAATGTGGAGTTGTTTAATTATTTGAGTGTTCCATGTCCCAGAGTACCTCAAATTTATGGTATTCTGAAAATACACAAAAGTATTGTTAATCCACCACTGAGACCTATTGTCTCGGGTAATGGATGGCTAACAGAGCCTATCTCCAAATATCTACAGAGTATTTTGGGGAATTATTTAAAAATCTGTCTTACTGTGTTGAAGGATACGAATGATTTTTTAAGTAGTCTCTATAATTGGGAGTTGAGTAATGATGTAGATGAATATGTTATGGTTACTATGGATATTACTTCATTGTTTACCGTTTAACCCAATACTTATGGGGTTAATGCCATACGTTAATTTTTGAATAATGAGATAAGGATTACGGAAGAGACATTGAGACTATTTGTTCTCTTTTGGAAGTGGTTTTGTTACATAATGTCTTCATTTTTGATGGTGAACTGTTCTTACAGCTTTCAGGTGTGGCAATGGGTACGCCCATTGCTAACACATATGCTAACTTAGTCCTTTATGAATGGGAGAAAAGGGTTATATTGGATAAAAATAGTTGAATGAATGAGAAAGTATTGTTTTATAAAAGATTTGCGGATGACTGTTTTTTTGATATGGAAAGGTTCCCTTATGGAACTGGAAACCTATATACAATATCTGAATGGCTCGACTGATTTTCTAAAGTTTAAAATGGAAGCTTCATGTAGTAGTATGAATTTCCTGGATGTAACTTTATTTAAGGTTAATAATAGATTAGAGTCTAAGGTCTTTAGAAAGGAGGTTGATGTATTGAGGTATGTGAATAGGGGTAGTATGCATGCCCCCCATATCTTTAAAGGAATAATGAAAGCACAGTTTATTAGAATGAGTAAGCTAAATACGGTTGATAGTATTTTTAGTGAGCAGATGGAGATTATGTCACAAGAGTTTGAGAAGAGTGGCTATCCTAATCAGTTAATAGATAAAGTAGGTGAGGAAGTGATAAAGGAAAGGCAGATTATGTATAGACCAATTTTGGATGGAGGCAATGTGGTAGGTAATGATGGGCCACATGTAGTTAATAAAACTGTAAGATATTTGACAACGTATAATTTGAACACCCGTAATGTGTGTAATATAATTGAGAGGAATTGGCCAATTTTATTAGCTATGTCTGAGATAAAATGTATTGTGGGTGATAGGCCAAGGTTTGCCTATAGGAGCTCTGAGGCTTTGAAGCAAAAGCTTAGTTATAAGGACTTTGAAACAAGAATTAAGGGAATAAATAAAGCAGCTGGAACAATGAAGTGTTACAATTGTTCATGCTGCAATGATTTATATGAAGGAGATAATATATTTCAGCATCTCATAAGTGGAGAAGTTTTTGCTTTAAGAATGTTAACAGCATGTAATGAGGAAATGGTAGTTTATTTGGCTACATGTGTGTTGTTTACATCATTTTATGTGGGCAAAACGATTAAGAAGTTAAGAGAGAGAATGGTGGAACATAAATCAGAAATAAGGAGAAAGGTATTACCAAATGCTTTGAGTAAGCATGTTATAGATAAAGGTGAAAAACATGTCTTTAAGTTTAGGGTGTTAAATAAAGTAGAAGTGAGTATAAGGAAAGGTGATATCAATAACACTTTAGAGTTGAAAGAGTTGGAGTGGATTATTAGGGTCCAGGCAGATATGACTCCTGGTCTAAACAATGCAGTCAGCTTAAAGCCTGTACTGGTTAAGAGGCAGAGGGAGAGGCTTTAACTTGTTTTTTTAAATAACTTGTGCACAATGGTTTTAGAGCACTTGACAATGCTTACATTATAGTGCATTAGTTTTTGCATGTTTAAGTTATGTGTATAGGTATGAGCATGTGTACATATATATGTATATATATATATATATATATATATATATATATATATATATACACATACATATATATATATATATATATATATATATATATATATATATATATATATATTGTATATGTGTATGTATATATGTGCGCTTATATTTGTTTTATATAGAATAATGTGTTTTAATAGATTTTAGTTATTATTTGTAGGAGTTCTATATGTATGTATAGTAAGGTATTTTCTATTATGCTTTTAAAATGTTCTCTATGGGCAGCATTAAGTAATTTTGTGACTTGATATTTCTTTAAGGTTTGATTGTTGGTTAGGATGTGGGATGGGCTGAAGCATGTGATTTTATGGTTTCTCCTATTTAAATGTTGATTTATTGTATTATTTTATACTGATGAAGGGTGTAGACCTGAAAGCTTTATGTAATAAAGTTCTTGGTGTGGTATCATTGTGTTGCACGAATTTTGGCAGTTACACCATTGTTGTCTTTAGTTGGAACGGATAACATACCATGTGTTGTCAGTCTCGACTTTATTCTCACTTATTAGTCAGATCTGATGTATCAGATCTGTCTCTGTCTTTACAAAAGCTCGAGGACTTCAGCAAAGCTCGTGGGCACTCTTTCTTACCCACAATGCATTTCACCAACTTCCTCAGATCTCATTTGTCATGCTGCAAGAAAGGATCTTCTAGCAAGCTCTGGGCTAAGTTTTTTTTTTTATATCGCTTTGTTATCACCTTTTGCTATTGTTATAATTAATATCTTTGGTTACGTGTAGTTAAAGTTCTTTACCTGTTTATACCTTCCCTTGTTTAGTGTTAGTTTTAATGTTAGCTTTTTCCCCTTGTTGTTAGCATCTGTTTAAGTTAGAGACATCTAACTTATACCCGTTTAAGTTAGAGGGTATTCCTTTACCTTTTCTCTTAGTCATTTCTGTCGGTACTGGTGATAGTTTTTACTTCCGCTTCCTTTCTGATCAACTGCCCATTTTAGTTATTGGGTAGTTAATCAAGTCTATTTAAGTTGGAGGACTCCCCCCCCCTCCTTCTCTTCATAGTTGTTGTGGTTGCCCTTTCTCACACACACAAAAAAAAAAATTTAAAAAGTAGGTGAGTTTCTCCTTGTATATCTTTAATTAGTTAAGCAGTTTGTTTCTGTTAGTCAGTATGTCCCAGAAATACAACAAGCCTTTGGGATTTAAAAAAATGTGAAAAGTTTAGCAAAAAGATGCCCCTTAGTGATTTTCACACCTTATGTGTATATTGTTTGCAGGAGTCCTGTTCCATATGCCATGCCTTCAACCAGAGGACACTTATGGAATGGAAAAACAAATTGATTTTGAAGGGGTTATTGAAAACCAAATTTTATGAGGCTATTTCTATTGATCCCTCCCCTCCTAAATTAGACAAGTCAGAGAAAGCAGGAAAATGGCCTTCTTCAGCTCCAAAATCTGCCTCAGAGTTGAAAGCCAAACTACGTAGGGAATCCACTCCGACAGCACCTGTGGAGCAGGCTTCAACCTCCGGGGCAGGGACCTCCTCGGATCAGGCAGAGTCTTCAGCTCCAAAAACTTCGACTGATTCTTCAGCTCCAAAAGACTCATCACCTGCGGACTATCCGTATCGGAGCCAATTTTCATCTTTGGAGCCGATTACTACTCTGCTTCCTTCACCATTCTTAGCCACATCCAGAACCTCTACTCAGTCTGTAAGGTCAACTAAGAGCCTCTCAGATGAAGATGTGGATACGGTGGTACAGAAGCTTCTCAAGACACCTGCCTTGGCCAAGCTACTTTTGGATCTGAGTCCAAAAGAATCAGATCAGTCTCATCTACCCCCTATGGCACCTATTTCTCCTCTGATCCAACCTTCGATTTCGGAACCAGAAGACTCTGATATCCAACTGGTGTCTGTATCTGTTCCGGGACATATCGGATCCTTGGATCCAGTGTCTGCCCAGAGCGTCTACATCCAGTAAGAACAGGTGACCTCTGGGAGCTGACACTCACCGATTGGGTCCTTGGAGCCAGCTCAGATCTCCTTGGATCAGACTCTGTCTTTCAAGGCCTGAGCTCAGATGAGTTCAACGCTTCTTTGGAGCTTCCATCTTCTGCTCTGCAGGCTCCTTTGCCTCCAACATCAGTCTTGTTGGGTCTGGGGAGTTCTTTGGAGCAGGGGTGGAGTGCTTTTGAAGTTATGAGGAGGGTGATGACTGCTTTCCAGTCTCAGGCCCAGTCCTCCTCGGCTCTTCCTCCCTTGTCTGCACAGGTGCCTGTACCCCTTCACCACATCCTTAGGACCGCAGAGATCTCAGGCCTCAGGATGTTCCCTAGAGAACTCCCCCCATTCTGAAACTTCTCCAGACTATCTCACTGAGGAAGTCCCTTGGAAGAGATCATGCAAGAGGAAGCATCTAGACTCCTCAGAGGAGTCTGCCACTTCAGATACCGACCTCGATGAAGCAGAAGGGTTCCCAAGGTCTCCTCCTGAGGATGTCTCCTTCAGAAGTATCGTAGAAATTTTGAAACAGAGAAATGACTGGCAGTCCTCCTCCCCTTTGGCCAAGGAGTCAGTATACCTGAAGGCCTTCGAATCTCACCCGTCAACCTCTTGGGTGACTCCACCTTTGGATGAGCTTATTCATTTAATCTGTTGAAAGGCATAGGAGACCACAGATTCCATAGAATCCACTCCTAGGAGGCCAAACAAGTATATTACAGCTCCAAGGGCCAATTCTTCCTTATTAGGCATTACCATAAACTATGACACGTCTGCTCTAGCACCATCTCAAAATTTATAGGAGCAGAGACAGATACAAACAAGATGATAGCAAGACTCCCTGACGATGGGATTGCATGATCTACATTTACATGTTAGATTGTTAATCAAGAAAACCCGAGCCACTGCAAAGCAAGTTGTACAAGTACTGGGGAAGATGGCAGAAACCATTGTACTAATGCCTCTAGCTTGTCTACATATGAAGATTCTTCAGTGGTTACTTTTCACACAATGGTCTATTCTCTATTTACCAATGTCCCACAAGATTTTCATAACCAACTCTTGCAAAAAAACATCTCCAGTGGTGGATTCACTCTCCAATATCTCAAGGCCATCCTTTTATACCCCCTTAACCCCAGGCCTCAGTGACCATGGACGCTTCCCAGATAGGGTGGAGGGGGGCATTATCTGGGAGACACATTCCAAGGCATGTGGCAGGAACATGAGGCTAACTTGTACATAAACATTGCAGAGATGAGAGCAGATCTTCTGGTGTTGCAAGCATTTCAGAACACTCTCCCTCTAGGAATGCTAGCGATTCAGTCAGACAATATGTCTGTAGTCTGGTATATCAGCAAACAAGGAGGAACCAGATCTTACCCCCTTTATCGAGAACCACTAAGGGGTTGGCAATAGGCAATGTCTTCTAACTGCTTTCTGTTTACAAAGCACATCCTGGGGAAATCCATTGAGATTGCAGACAAGTTGAGCAGGGCCATATTATGGCCACACAAGTGGTCCCTCAATCAGAAAGTAGCAGAAGAGATTTTCTGAAAATGGGTCAGTCTTGCTTTGACCTTTTTGCCTCTCCCATCATTGCCAAAAGCAGCAACTACTTTGCCCTAATCCCTCCTATGGGAGAGTCATCTAGGGATGCACTTGTTCATGATTGGCCTCTGGGACTCCTGTATGCTTTTCCTCAGATTCCTCTGATTCCAAAGTTATTTCAGAAAGCAAGCTTGTTGGAGACCATGATAATCCTGATTGCCCCCTACTGTCCTCAGCAGATCTGGTTTCTCTTCCTTCAGCCTCATCTTCTGGAAAAACCTTGGATTCTGGACCTAGATGGTGCAGTGGTGCAGCAGTAGTGTTGTTACCTCACAGCAAGAGGTTCTCTGGTTCAATTCTCAGCAGGAGTGCCTTCTGTACTGAGTCTGCATGTCCTTCCCTGCATTTGTGTGGGTTTTCTCTGGATACTCCAGTTTCCTCCCACGTTACAAAGACATGTATCTGGAATGTTTCCCCCCAAGCCTTTGCTGAAAATTGGCTTTGTTCCAAGTCGGACTTTCCTGGTAAACAAATGTTAAATAAATAAAATTAAATAAAAAAATAAATAAATCCATGGATTCTGGACCCAGCTCTAGATCTACTGATGCACCCATCAGGAATGGAACATCCCAGTCTTCAGAACCTCAAATTGACAGCTTGGCTGCTCCAATTCTCTTGATTGCCAAGTTTCCTCTTCTTTCCTCCTTGGCAAAACATATTTTGTTGTCCTCCCGTAAAACCTCTATGAGAGATTTATACAAGTGTAAATGGAAGAGGTTCATAATATGAGCAAGTAATAACCAGATAGATCCTTTTCCTGCACCCATGCATTCTATCCTAGAATTTCTAGTAAAACTTATTCATGAAGGTGCGGTAGCTTCCACTATCAGTGTCTAGATGACAGCAATTTCAAATTTTCATGTAGGACAAAATGGTACTGCATTTATGTCTCACAGGCCTTGTAAAGTTTTTTTGAAGGGCGCTACAATGATAAGACCTCCATATAAAAACCCAACTCTTCCCTGGGATCTGAAGTTCAGCTTGTCAAATATTATCTGTCTCCCCTTTGAACCTTCGGCCACATGTGATTTGAAATTCCTGTCTTGGAAAACACTATTTTTAGTGGCTATTACTTCAGCTAGAAGAGTTTCAGAACTACAAGCTTTGTCTGTCAAGCCCCTGTACCTAGTTGTCATAAAGACAGTCTCTTTATGCACTAATCCCTCCCTTCTTCCAAAGATTGTGTCGGAAAGTAACCTCGACCAATCTACTGAGCTTCCAGTTTTCTTTCCAAATTTCCAGAACAAGGGAAAATATTTACTACATCTTCTAGACGTTCATAGACAATTACTTTTTTACTTACACAGGACTTCAGAAAATAGGAAATCAGACCAGCTCTTTATTTCTTACTCTGACATTGGAAAAGGTCAATCAGTATCAAAGGTTACTTTATCTAGATGGCTGACCTATTGTATTTTCTACATCTACAACTCTAAGAATAGAGCCCTTCTACTCCCTGTTAAAGCTCATTCCACCAGGTCGATAGCTACTTCTATGGCCTTGCAAGCAAGGGTACCTTTGGATAACATCTGTGCTGTGGCCATGTGGGCAAAACCCCATACCTTTATTACTCACTACAAAGTGGATTTGGCTTCTAGGAGTAGAGCTTCCTTTGGTTCTATATTTCTGAGGAATATACTCCCATGAGCCACCCAAGAGTCAGGTTGCTTGGGACATGGTCCCTTCAGTGAGAATAAAGGCAAGAGTGACACAACACATAAAGAAGTTATGTACTTACCATAATGTTCCATGTGTGTTGTCCATCTCAGCCTTTATTCTCTCAACCCACCCTCCATGCCCCCTTCCAGATCTCTTGGGAGACCAAGTGGACATTGGATTTAAGGATCTGCATAGTCTCAGAAAGACTAACCTTCTCCCCTAATAACCATAACTACTATGTATGACTCCCTCGTGTATATATATATATATATATATATATATATATGTGTATATATATATATATATATATATATATATATATATATATATTTATATATATATATATATATAAATAATATGTTATGCCTTCCTTATAATTTCTAGTGGGGCAAACAAGATATGAGAAAGTTGGGGAAATGCATTGTCGGTAGGGAAGGGTGCCCATGAGCTTTGTTGAAGCCCTCGAGCTTTTGTAAAGGTCAAGATGGATCTGATACATTGGATCTGACCCATAAGTGAGAAAAAAGCCGAGATGGACAACACACACAGAACATTTTATGTTAAGTACATAACTTATTTTTTTTTCTTATGGAAACCTTTGAGGTATAGCAGATATGGCTTCTTTTGAGGCTTGTTTATCTATCTATCTGTATGTAATCTGCAAACTCGATCTGAGATAATTGTGAGACAGGCATTATGCATACTGATGAAGCTTGAGAGTTTTTGGTCAGCACAAGCTGTAGTAATGGCCGAGTCAGTTCCATGGTCAGAACTGCACACATATGTCAAGGATAAATGAAAATGGACAACACAGAGGGAATATTATGGTCTGTACATAAGTTCTTTTTCGGGACAGGAATGTGATATCAATGAACTTGAGCAAGAGGGAGTGTATAAATATTTGGGAATTGATGAAGGATTAACAGTAAAACAAGGGCAGGTATGAATAAAACTTAGTAAGGAATATTTTAGAAGAATAAAATTAATACTGAGAACAACATTGACATCTCGGAACAAAGTCCAAGCTATAAACCAATTTGCCTTCCTGTCCTAACTTTGTTTTGCAGTGACTGACAGGCTCCAAAAGGTGTTGGATTGGTTGGACAGGAAAACAAGAAGAATGCTTCATGCTCATCAGATGATTTATAAAAATCAGTGCACACCAAGATTATATATTCCCCATTCTGAAGGAGTTATGGGCCTCCTCAAAATTGATTACCTGTATAGATCTGCAATCATAGGATTGCATACATGTCTGCTGACCTCCTTTTAAAACATGAGGAGAATTCATCTAAGTTGACTTCCCTGCTTTGTTTAGCAAAAGCATATCAGTGTCGAGTAAGAATGGAAATCAAACCACTAGAAGATAAAAATCAGAAAGCAACTGAATGTGCCAAAAAACAAAAGAAATAATATAAGGTGAAGGATCAGATGAGAAGGCAAGAAATGTGGAAAATGCATAAATATAGTTACACATATAGAAAACTCTTGGAACAGCCTCATGTTGATCAAGATTGAACATAGGAATGGTTAAGGAGAGGTGAATTTAAACCAAAAGATGAAAGGTTAATATTGGTTGCCTAAGATAGCGTATTACGTACATGTTGGTTTACTTAGTCCATTGAATGTGATCGGTCGAGGCCTGGGTTAACAACGACCACCACCAGTACTGTTAGCCAACAGGGTGCTGGCAGAAATTGGGCTACTGTTGGCTTAAGGAGGAGAGGAGGGGGATGGCATGGCTGAAGGCAGGAAGAGAGGAGAAAGGCTAGGACTGTGGTAGTGAGGGTCGGAACTTTGAATGTTGGCAGTATGACTGGTATAGGGACAGCTAGCCGTTATGACAGACAGAAGGAAGGTCGGTATATTGTGTGTGCAAGAGACCAGATGGAAGGGGAGTAAGGCTAAGTGTATCTGAGGTGGGTTCAAATTGTTTTATCATGGTGTGGATGGGAGGAGAAATGGCGTAGGAGTTATCCTGAAGGAACAGTATGCTAAGAGTGTTTTGGAGGTGAAAAGAGTGTCGGATAGACTGATGTTTATGAAGCTGGAAATTGATGTAATGATGAATGTTGTTAGTGCATATGCTCCAAAAGATGGGTGTGCGATGAATGAGAAAGAAAATTTTTGGAGTGAGTTGGATGAAGTGGTGATGACTTTACCCAAGGGTGAGAGAGTGGTGATTGGAGCAGATTTCAATGGGCAAGTCATTGAAGGGAACAGAGAGGATGAGGATGTGATGGGTAGGTATGGTGTTAAGCAAAGGAATGCAGAAGGTCAGATGGTAGTGGATTTTGCGAAAAGGATGGACATGGCTGTGGTGAATACGTATTTCCACAAGAGGGAAGAGCATAGGGTGACATACAAGAGTGGAGGAAGATGCACACAGGTGGATTATATCTTATGTAGGAGGGCCAGTTTAAAGGAGATTGGAGACTGTAAAGTGGTGACTGGAGAAAGTGTAGTTAGGCAGCATAGGATGGTGGTTTGTACGATGACATTGGTGATCAAGAAGAGGAGGAGGAGTGTGAGGGCAGCACCAAGGATCAAATGGTGGAAATTGAAAAAGGGTAACTGTGAGATGGAGTTCAGGGATGAGTTAAGACAGGCACTGGGTGGCAGTAAATAGTTACCAAATAGCTGGGTAACTACAGCAGAGCTAGTAAGGGAGACGGCTAGAAAGGTGCTTGGTATCACATCGGGACAGAGGAAGGACGACAAGGAGACATGGTGATGGAATGAGGAAGTACAGAAGAGTATACATGCAAAGAGGTTGGCAAAGAAGATGTGGGATTGTCAGAGAGATGAAGAAAGTAGACAGGAGTATAAGGAGATGAGGTGCATGGCAAAGAGAGAGGTGGTGAAGGCTAAGGATAAGGCATATGAAGAGTTGTATGAAAGGTTGGACACTAAGGAGGGAGAAAAGGAGCTGCACCGATTGGCTAGACAGAGGGACCGAGCTAGTAAAGATATGCAGCAGGTAAAGGTGATAAAGGATAATGAGGGAAATGTACTCACAAGTGAGGAGAGTGTGTTGAGAGATGGAAAGAGTACTTTGAGGGGTTGATGAATGAAGAGAATGAGAGGGAGAGAAGGTTGGATGATGTGAGGATAGTGAATCATGAAGTGAAACAGATTAGCAAGGAGGAAGTAAGGATAGCTATGAAGAGGATGAAGAATGGAAAAGCTCTTGATCCAGATGACATACCTGTGGAAGCATGGAGGAGTTTAGGTGAAATGGCAGAGGAGTTTCTAACCAGATTGTTTAATGAAATTTTGGAAAGTGAGAGTATGCCTGAGGAATGGAGAAAAAGTGTTTTGGTACCGATTTTTTTAAGAATAAGGGTGATGTGCAGAGCTGTAGTAACTACAGAGGGATTAAATTGATCAGTCACAGCATGAAGTTATGGAAAAGACTAATAGAAGCTAGGTTAAGAAGGGACGTGATGATTAGTGATCAGCAGTATGGTTTCCTGCTGGGAAAGAGCACTACAGATGTGATGTTTGCTCTGAGAGTGTTGATGGAGAAGTACAGAGAAAGTCAGAAGGAGTTGCATTATGTTTTTGTAGACTTAAAAAAAACATATGACGGTGTCTAGAGAGGAGTTGTGGTATTGTATGAGGAAGTCGGGAGTGTCAGAGAAGTATGTAAGAGTGGTACAGGATATGTACACGGGTAGTGTGACAGTGGTGAGGTCTGCGGTGGGAGTGACGGATGCATTTAAGGTGGAGGTGCTATTACATTAAGGATCAGCTCTGAGCCCTTTCTTATTTGCAGTGGGGATGGACAGGTTGACAGATGAGATCAGGCAGGACTCCCCGTGGACTATGATGTTTGCAGATGACATTGTGATCTGTAGTGAGAGTAGGGAACAGGTGGAGGAGACCCTGGAGAGGTGGAGATATGCTCTAGAGAGAAGAGGAATGAAGGTCAGCAGGACTAAGACAGAATATATGTGTGTGAATGAGAGGGAGGATAGAGGAATAGTGAGGATACAAGGAGTAGAGGTGGTGAAGGTGGATGAGTTTAAATACTTGGGATCAATAGTTCAGTGTAATGGTGAGTGTGGAAGAGAGGTGAAGAAGAGAGTACAGGCAGAATGGAGTGGGTGGAGAAGAGTGTCAGGAGTGATTTGCAACAGACGAGTACCAGTAATAGTGAAAGGGAAGGTCTACAAGAGGGTAGTGAGACTAGCTATGTTATATGGGTTGGAGACACTGGCATTGACAAAAAGGCAGGAGTTTGAGCTGCATGTGGCAGAGTTAAAGATGTTAAGATTTGCACTGGGTGTGACAAGGGTGGACAGGATTAGGAATAAGTATATTAGAGGTCAGCCCAGGTTGGAAGGTTTGAAGACAAAGCCAGAGAGGCAAGATTACATTGGTTTGGACATGTTTTGAGGAGGGATGCTGAGTATATTGGGAAAAAGATGCTAAGGATGAAACTACCAGGTAACAGAAAATGAGGAAGGCCTAAGATAAGGTTTATGGATGTGGTGAGAGAGGACATGCAGGTGGTTGGTGTGACAGAGCACAATGCAGAGGGCAGGAAGAAATGGAAACAGATGATCTGCTGTGGTGACCCCTAACGGGAACAGCCGAAAGAAGATGATGATGATTGAATGTGTGGGAGAAACAGACAAATGGAGGTTTTGTAAAATAGATTTGGAAACAGTTGCACATCTTGTTGCTGGTTGTGATATACTAATGGCAGAAATACTGTATACTGAAAGGTATAATAATGTGGCAAGACTGTTCACAGCCAAGCCGAGTGAGACTTTGAGAACAATCCTTATTGAGGGCTAAGACTCCTATTGGAAGGGTCTCACGTCCTGTCTCAGGCTCTGCCTTAAATTTTTTTGAAAAAGTGCTCTCTCATTCTGTGGAACATACTTCTCTCTCTAGTTCAGATCCATCCTTCTCCCATAGGATTTCCTACAGCCCTAATCCTGTTCTCTCTATTTTGTCAGGACAATCAGTTTCCAAAAGACTTGAGTCCATCCCCAATCAGCTTCTGTGCACTCCTCAGAGCATCCCACTGGGGAGGTTCATTGGAAGCATAAGTGTAAAAGGAGGCACATTGACTTCCCTATGGGAATCCCTAACCAGAGATGCTGAGGGGGTAGAGTCTGCTAGATCCCCTGATGAGGATGTCTCATTCAGCAAAATATTAGAACTACTCAGACAAAAAAGGGATGGTCTCTAAAGTTTCATCCCAAGAGGAGCCAGTATTTCTTGAGACTTTTGGGGCTGGCCCAGCTACTTCTTAAGTGGTCTCCCCAAAGATGAGATGGTTGATTTAATCTCTAAACAGGCATGGAAGGAACTGGACATGGCCAGACCCATCTCATATAAACCTGATACATTTCTGGTTTCACCAAAAAGACCATCCTTATTGGAATAAAGGTCTGGCCATTGATTCCATAGTGGTGGTGGTGACCACCAAGAAAGAACTGGCTGAAGAGAGTTCCAGTGTCCATCCATCTAACAGGTTGTCTTGGGCATTGGACAGATATGAGTAGCAAGTCTATGTATTAGCAACCTGTGCTGTCAGGGTGCTGAATCATCTGGTACATATTATTTGCTTCCAGAGTGATGTGAAGAAAGAGCTTTCAAGCTATTTCAGGGTCCCTGTCTACTGAGGAAAGAAAGTCTCTCAATTCTCAATTGGTGACCCTTCAGTCCTTGTCTGATGTCTTGATCTGTTTCATTTCCAGTGCAACATAAGACACCTCTAGAGCTGTGGGCACCAGCATAACTATAAGAAGACACACATGGATGCTCCTTTGCACGTTTGCAGAACACTTTAAGTTGTCCTTCATCAGTGCCCCCTATGATGAATCAACATGGTTCAGTGTAAACGTTAAAGAGATGCTATCCAGAAGGGAACAAGATGGTAAGACCCTGCCTGCCACAGGGATCCAGTTTTCTACCCTCAAGAGGACCTTTTCTCAAAACCAAAAAAGAGGGAAAAGCTTTGGCTCCAGATGTTTCAAGAACTTGCAACTGACACTCTTGGGGAGAACCCCCAATCTGAGGCAGAGGAGGGAATTCTGATAGTGGATATCACCCCTGTGACAAAGGTGGCCTGCAAAAACAGGACTTTTGGGGGCCATTCTTCAATAGGGGGTCTCCATTCTTTTTTGCCATTAAAAAAATCTTGAGTAAACTCCAGATTCTTGCTAGTCTGGTGGAACCTCTTGTATGACACAATTTTTATAAGCTTTTCTATTTCTAACACTGCTGTTTCCTGGGAGGGTGAAACATCCAGAAGCTTCTTTAAGAGCACAGGTGGATATACAAAGGGGATGAGGCTTGTCAGTGCTCCTGAATGCTTGCCAACTACCACTGTCTAGAAGCAGTTGAGGGGCACTTATCCCTGTACCCTGTGGCATGGATGTCCATCACTCAAGATGTTTGGGTGCAGAGGACCAGAACCACAGGCTGCTCCATCTCCCTTTTGTATCTTTCTATCAGAGTTTTCTAGCAATCAGGTTTGTTCCTCAGCTACAGCATGGATATTTGCACTACTCCTGCTGTTTCTTTTCCAGTTGTACCTAGGAAGAGGAAAGACAACAGAATAATGAGCCCTTGCTTACAGAGTGGGTTCAGTCAGTGCCTCAGCACGGGGGGGGGGGGGGTGAGTGTGCAGTGGCCATTCATCGTTTCTCAGACCACTCACTGGTGTCTCAGGATTCCTGTGATGTAGCCCATTCAGTCACCATAGATTTGCGGTTAGTCATGTCCTTGGTGGGATTTACACTGTCTGAGCCTGACATGGGAGAACCATCTTCTTTGGTCTCTGAGTGTCTCAGAGAGGTTCTTCCTAGGGTGTTGGGGGGAAAGAGGCTTATAGCCTGACATGAAGTACCACTACGTAATCTGTATCCTTACAGGTTTGCCCCTAGAAAAAAGAAACAGAAGGTTAGACATTGCTCATCTAAAGACATTTTGTCTGTTCATAAGGATGACGTTTCTATCTTGGTCAGGAGTTTATTGCAAGCATTCAGTTCTGGAGATCAAAAATTTAAGCCAGATGTTAAGCTGGATAAATATATATGCCAGAGGAGTCTGATATAGATAGAAGCAGGACTTCTTCTTCTGATTCTCATGCCCAGGACTGATTCAGAAAAAAAGTTGTCCTTTCCAATTCCTTTAGAGTACTTTTCTTTTTCTTAGGGTTCATAGGTTCATAGCGAAGTACTAGGCAAGCTTCCCTTATGGGACATTTTAAGCCTAGCCAATTTTGCCTCAAAGGTGAGAAGCAAGCCCTGTGCATTGTGTCTGAGGTAAACACCTTAATCATTATGCCTGAACCTACTTCCAGGATAAACAACGTGTTTATGTGGGAACAAGTTGACGTTCCCTCTGAAGTCTAGAGATATTCTGATATGTTGCAAGTGGGTATGCCATATACTATACCCATTGCTGCTATTATGCCAGCCTTGGTGGATGTGTTTAATGCTGCCTGCAATAACCCTGACTGTCAGCTTTTAGTCCTCAAACAAGCATATAGACTTTATAGAGTACTCATTAATACCAGCCTTTCTCCTTCAGACAAAGAAAGTAAAGTATTAGATTTGGTAAGAGAATTTTCTCTTCTTCCACTTCAGCTTACAGAATTCCTAACTACAAAGGATATATGGGGAAGTTTATTCTTACTTGTGTAGATAGCTTGAAAGATTGTTCTTCTACACTTCCATCAGAAGGTAGCTCCTATCTAAATCCTATTATTTCTAACCTGTCTCATGTATCTAAACATGCTTTGAAGTGTGTGTACAACTGTGCAGATACCTTGTCAAGGGGCTCTGCTACCGTTTTCAGAAGTTACACCTGGGTACACATTCAGACAGTTTCTGATGATGTAAAGTCTGAGATTTTAAACTCTACTATTCACAAGGAGGGTTTGTTTGGCCCTTCTGTTAGTCAAGTTCTCATACAGTTTGATGAAGGAGGAGAATTATTTCAGAGAATTTCTGAAATGTTTTAAGCCCCCATTAAAGCCTTACAAATCTTCTGCTTCGTTCAAAAGATGAAATAAGCAATCCCAACCTTCTACTGCCAAGCAGGAAACAAACTGACATGGGAAGTGGGGAACAATAAAACAACATGGAGCCTTTCAGAAAAAGGGACAGACTACTACATGGATCCTTTCAGAAAAAGGGACAGACTACTAATTGAAAATAACTATGCCATGTTATTTCCATCTCCCTTTTCATCCTGCCCTACATCTTTAAATTGGCCCCTAAAGTTGCCTGAAAGTCTTCCCCTTTGGCAACAGATTGTTTCAGACACTAGTGAGCTAACAGCAGTTGAGGAAGGTTGCAGTTGTCATTGGATACGTATACCTCCTTTCACAGGAATTCCTCCCCACCCTGGAAACCAGTTATTTCCTCAAATTATTCAACACTTGCTGACCTTAAGAGTCATAGAACAAGTGCCTTTAGATCAAAGGAGGAATTCTTCTACTCCTGAATCTTACTGTATATTTGATCTGTGACACTCCTCCCAGTCTAGTGTCATTAGTTCACTCAATCTAATAGAGAACATTTGTGAAGGCCAACCCACTCAGATTCTTAATGTTGAATTAACTTCTGTTCCAGCTTTCTCCATTTCCACTTTTACTGGGAAAAAAAGGAAAATTCTAGGCTTGCTTCCCCCCTTTCCTGTGGCAGGTCTTGTCCAGATGCAGATTTGCTGTGTCCAGGACTGTTTGTGAGCTCCTAAGTCCCCCCCCCCACTTAACTGGGGTTAAACTAGTCCTGGCACCATAAAGTCTGTTCTTCAAAATTTCCCTTGCAACCAGGGTTGCCAGATGTCCCTATTTGGGCGGGACTGTCCCGAGATCAGCAGACTGATCCCGAGTTCCGCCCTGCCGGTTTAAATCCCGCCCAACGTCCGCTTTGTTTTTTTTTTGATTGTCCCGTATACCTGGCATACGGGCCAATCAAAAATTGCTAAACACGGAGCTTCTTGTGTTCCGCATTAAACACGAGAAGCTCCGTGTTTAGCGATTTTTGATTGGCCCATATGCCGGTATACGGGCCAATCAAAAATCGCTAAACACGGAGCTACTTGTGTTGAATGCGAAACTGCAATGCATTAAACACGAGAAGCTCCGTGTTTAGTGCAGAGCAACTGAGTGAGCTCAGTTCTTTAATGTGGAACTGTGTTCCGCATTAAAGACCTTCTTTTTTTTTTGTCCCAACCTAGGGGGCTGGAAATCTGGCAACCCTGCACTCAAATCTGTTTCTTTGAGCTCAGCACTTGTTCAGCGCTCATTGTAAGCACTAATTAAGTTACAAATTACTACAGCACTCAACTTTCCTCACTTGTCTAGAGGAAAACAGTTTTTAGTACTTAATAAATAAGCACCTACTCAGGCATGTCTAAGGGGCAGCTCCCGGTGTTTTCTCCTGTGTACCTGATGAATCTGAGCATCTTGGAACAATGCAGCAATTGCCTCATGTACACAGACAACCCTCTCCTCCTACCACCCAACACTATGACCTGTGAGAAATGCACTCATATAGCCACATTGGAAGCAAAGCTCTCTTCAACAAAGACTGGCCTAGACAGTCAAGAGGATAAGGTAAACACTTGCACCGCACCACACTCATCACATAGTCCCTCAAAACCTACACCACCAAAACACACACACAGAAGCACAAAACACACACCTACATTTGTGGAGGCTCTCAGTACAAATCTGCCCAAACAACAGAGACCTCCAAAGTAGAAATGCAAGCAACCTCCATCCCCCAACACAACCCAAATGACACATAGCCCACATACTCAGTGTGCCACTCAACTATAGCCCATAAGGCATAACGTACCCAACACTCTAGTCATAGGTGACTCTATAGTCAGGCACACTGATGTTCCACTCACCAGGCTAAACAAGGAAAATGTTACTGTCAGCTGCCTGTCAGGTACCAGGATCCGCCACATAACGCATGCACTCAGGTCACTCCACAACAAGTACAAATATGACTCTGTCATTGTCCATGTTGGTGGAAATGACCTGAGACGTACCTCCCTGGACTACATGAAAAGAGACATGGAGGAGCTCTCCGATCTTGTAGCCCAGGCAGGTATGACCCTAGCCCTGAGTAGCATCTTGCCATCACCTAGAATGATACCACAGTACAAGGACAAAATGATTGACTTTAACAATTGGCTAAGCTTCTGGTGTCATACTAGGAATCCAGTATCTGTCTGCCTGGGATGACATGATCAACAGACCACGCTGCTTTGCCAGAGATAGCCTGCACCTGTCGCCCATGGGATTCCGGATACTGGCAAAGGCTCTTGCCACCTCTATAGTGCCTTTTTTAGGCAAGGTTCAAATGACAAATTCACCATCATAACAGGTACAAGCAAGCAAAATCTGTGGGTAATGCTACTCAGTGCTAGAAGTCTAAACCTCAAAATGCACTCACACAGGGTACTCCTTAAAATGGAGAACATTGACATCTGTGCAGTGACAGAGACCTGGTTCAAAGCTCCAGAGAGCACCCCTGCATTACCAGGCTATAATTCATACCACATCTTTCGGCCAGCAAACCCAGACCGAAACACTAAAGGTGGAGGTGTGTCCATATTCATTAAGGATATCCACACCTCCAAGCTAGTTGCTCAGCATAATGCATCCGAGATTATCCAAGTTCAACTAACTCTGGGCAAAACTGCAATTCAGATTGTAGCTTGCTAAAGACCCCCCACCATGCCCCAGGATTCCCACTCCTCTTTTCTTGATAGACTGGAAAATATTAAGGTACAACCCAACACTCTAATAATGGGTGATTTCAACTACCCTGCCATTAACTGGGAAAACTACTCATGTACCAACTCTTTTGCTCAACGTTTTCTGGAAATCATCAATTCCAACGCCTTGGATCAACTTATCCACACCCCCACCAGTGGCAGCAATATCCTAGACCTGATCCTCATCAACATGGGTGACCGGTGTTCCACACCAGAGGTCAGCTCCTCGTTGGTCAGATCCGACCACAAGCTAATCACCCTAGATATCCACATCCCGCTCCCACCCCCATTAGGAAAACAACCGAAAAAAAATCTCCAAAACCAACTTCACGCTTCTTAACACAGAAGTGGCAAACTTCACGATACCCATACAGATGGACAATAGAAGTACGACTGCTGAATCCTACACAAATGCACTTTATAAGCACTTATACGAGTGCATGGATTGTGCAATCCCTAACAGAACCAAGATGCTATCCTCCAAAAAAAGGAACCCAATCCGGTGGTCTTCTGCCATAAACAAACTCTACAACAGAAGAAAGAAACTGTTGCAAAAAAGAGTAAAATCCCACAATTGGAGGAACTCCCTGGTCAGCCTCACTAAGAAGCTGAGATCCCTCATAAAATCCTCCAAAGCTAGTTATGAAAAAAGAATTGCCACTGATTCTAAATACAACCACAAAGCATTCTATAGCTATGTCAAGAATCTCAATGGCAACACTCAGATCTGCTCTGAGTTACAGCACAATGACACTAAATATACAGAACCAACTGATATCGCCAACATCCTGGCAGATAGGTTCAGTGCTAACTTTACCCCCCTCTCACCCCCTAAAGGGCCCATTTTTATACCGGAAAAATGCAAAGTTCCTGTAATCATGGCTGCACAGGTAAAAACCTCACTCTCCAAAGCCAGGAACACAGTATCTATGGGACCTGACAACATCCCAGGCTGCCTTCTACATGAACTACAGAATGAACTGGCACCCCACCTAAGTACCATGTTCAATCATAGCCTCACCTCAGGCTTTGTGCCCATTGAATGGTGCACCATGACAGTTATCCCACTCCACAAAGGGGGGGGCACAACAGACCCTGGGAACTACCGCCCCATTAGCCTGATGAGCCTGGTCTGCAAGGCCATGGAACGTATCATCATGGAACTCATAAACAAAGACATTGGAGATCTCCAAACTCTGGACCCCACACAGTTTGGGTTTATAAAAGGCAGATCATGTCTCCTAAACCTGATAGACTTCTTTGAAGTAGTCACCAAAGCCATAGATGAGGGTAAGGTGGTTCACACAGCCTATCTAGATCTTGCCAAGATGTTTGACACCATCCCCCACTCTGATATTATAGATAAACTCACTAAACTATGTATAAATCCTTATGTCACAAGATGGGTTGCCAACTGGCTTACTGACAGAACTCACACTGTGAAAGTAGCAGACTCCAAATCAGACTTCAGACCAGTGACAAGTGGAGTACTACAGGGTTCAGTCCTAGGTCCTCTCCTGTTTGATATCTACTTCTCTGAAGTACAGGCTAACACAGAAGGTCTTTGGCTAACCAAATTCACAGATGACTGCAAACTAGGAACCATAATCAAAACTCCTAATGATGTGGGCATCCTACAAAAAAGCCTCAGTGAGACAGATGCCTGGTGTCAAAGACATGGTCTCAAGCTCAATGCCAAAAAGTGCATTGTCATCCCCTTTGGTAAAAACTCTTTCCCCCTGAACTACCACATAGGCGGTAGTCTACTTAACACCAAAAGTGTGATAAGAGACCTTGGGACACAGGTGGACAGTAGTCTCTCCTTTGATAATCACATTGCCACAGTGGTCAGGAAATCCTTCTACATGGCACACCTCATCACAAAAGGTTTCTCATCCAGAAAAAGAGGTCATTATTCCCCTCTACTCAACACTCATTAGACCCATTATAGAGTACAACGCCCCTTTTGGTATGTACCTCACAAGACATCTACAACAACTGGAAAGACCACAAAAATACCTCACAAAGAGGATTACTGGCCTCAAACAGATGCCTTCCGCAGACTGTCTCAAAAAACTCCAGCTTTACTCCGTCGCATATCACCTACTCAGAGGCGATCTCTGCCTAACATACAAAGCTATGTCAAACCCAGAGCTGTTGGACATGCTCCACTTAAAGAAATCCCAATCCCTCCAAGCTACATGCTCTAGGGACCTAAACCTTGTCACCACAATAAACAGAACATGCTGGAGGGATAGATTCCTGTCCCAGAGACTTCCCATACTCTGGAATAGACTACCTATCTATGTCAAACAGAGCTCCTCATTAGCACTCTTCAAGAAAAATCTTGATGATTGGATGGGTAATAGGAAATTCACCCCGGGGATCACTTCTGTGGTCCTGCTTGACAGGGTCACAAGAAAATAATTTTCTTGGGTGGCAAAAGCCAGGGTACCTTTTTGGCTAGGCTTGTATAGGCCCTAGGGCCAATAGCCTAGTACCTACCTATGAACCTATGGTTCTATAGAACATTCATGGAGACCAGTTCCAGATCTTTCCTTTCTCAACTTTATTTATTTATTTTTATTTATTTTACATTTGTTGACCAGAATAGTCCGACTGGATGGATGTCCATTTTCAGCAGAGGCCCAGGGAGAAAAGCTCCAAGGTAAACAGATACAACAAAACATATTACAAATAGAATAGTAACAGTGATTACATAAGCAAACAAGATAAACATGTTCCACAGGTTAGAGTTAATCTCGAGTGAAAGTCAGGGTTAAATTACACAGTAAGCTGATTAACAGATTTTATACATTCTAGAAGTTAGTTAGCCAGGCTTGATACAATGACATAGCCAGTTTAGTGCCAGATGTTGGTTGAGTCTAGTTTTAAATTGACCTAGGGAGGAAAGTAAAGTAATATCAGCTGGAAGTGAGTTCCAGGATCTATCTACAGAGTTTGCAAAGAGAGAGTCACCACCTGTATTGTTAATTTTGCCTGTCTGAATTAGTAGTCTGTTAGAAGATCGAAGCAGTCGAGGATTGTTATAGGGGGTGATAAGATTTTTAAGTGCAGGAGCTGCTACACCTAAAGAAATCCCAATCCCTCTGAGCTACACACTCTAGGGACCTAAACCCTGTCACCACAATAAACAAGACATGCTGGAGGGATAGATTCCTGTCCCAGAGACTTCCCATACTCTGGAACAGGCTACCCATCTATGTCAAGCAAAGTTCTTCATTAGCACTCTTCAAGAAAAATCTTGATGAGTGGATGGGAAATAGGAAATTCACCCTAGGGATCACTTCTGTGTCTCTGCTCGACAGTGGCACAGGAAAATAACTTTCTTGGGTGGTGTAAGCCAGGGAACCTTGTTGGCTAGGCTTACTTAGGCCCTCGGGCTGATAGCCTAGTACCTACCTATGAACCTTGGACTATTGTCCGGATTATAAAGGATTTTATAGGCCATAATCAGTTGGTTATACTTGATTAGACTGGGTAGTTCAAGCCACCCAAGCTGGTTTAGATTGATGCAATGATGTGTCCTAAAAGGCAGCCCAGTGGCAAACCTGGCAATGTGGTTGTAGCAGATTGAGAGTTTGTTAAGGACAGTCTTGTTTAAATTAACGAGTAGAGGGGATGCATACAGAAGTGTAGAAAGAAGGTGAGAGTGAGCTATGGCGATTTTGGCTGGAGGGGTAAGGAAGGCGTGACCCTAGTTTTTTATTGATGGTTTTGATCAATTGGTTTACATGTAGGTCAAAATTTAGATTCTTATCTATGATGACAGCTAATAGTTTTGTAGAGGGGTCAGGGGAGATTATTGTGCCATCATTTGCATTTATGGTAAATGTAAAAGCAGTAGACTTATGTGGTGGTGAAAATAACAGCATTTTAGTTTTTTGGGGAGATTTACTATCAGTCGACGTTCAGAAAGCCAGTTTTCTATAGTAGTAAAGGTGGTCTGGGTAGCTGACTATAAGTCTGTTGGAGATGTGGCCAAGCAGATCAGGGTAGAGTCATCAGTGTATTGGATACAGCTGTCATTTAGGATGACAGTATACAGTCGTTAATGAAGATGGAGAACAGCAGAGGCCCTAGTATAGAGCCTTGTGGTACTCCAAAAGTGTTAGCTAGTAGGTTAGAGAGTTTGTTCTGCCAAAGAACAGCCTGCTTTCTCCCATTCATGTAGGATTTAAACCACTGAAGGGCTTTAGCATCTAGACAGAATGTTTGCAGGGTGTGTATTAAAAGTTGGTGATCAACCATGTCAAATGCCTTGGAAAGATCCAAGAAGAGGGCTGAGGATATATACTTATTGTTACGATTATGGTTTATGGTGTTCGTAAAGGCTAGTAGGGCTGAAGTAATGCTGTGGTGAGGATGGAAGCCATGCTGGGTGCCTGCCATGAGATGATTCTGGATTAGGTGGTGCATGAGTTGTCTATGAATAGATTTTTCTATAATCTTTGCAAGTGGAGAGAGTATAGCTATTGGCCTATAATTGGAGAATTCAGTAGAGCTGCATCCTTTGTGAAGTGGGATTATGTAGAATATTTTCCAGATGGTGGGAATTTTATGTTATTTGTGAAAGTACTGAAATTCAAAATGTTGACCCTGTGGAGGCTATTACCTGTCATTCCTATTTTGGGTCTTACTGTAATATTACACTAAAAGGATGTGTATCATTACATCCCCATAAACACAGGTTTGAGAAAATTTGTCAGATTTTCTGTGTCTGAGTCATATTACAGTTCTGCACATTACTATTTGGACTATCAGCAGCTCCAATGGAGTTTACAGAGTGTCCAGCTCCAGTGGTAGCTCATTGCAGACTGCAAGATACTAACATATTTACTTATTTGGACTACTTATTTATCTTTGCAGCAGTATTTGGTTAATGTCAGGAGTCCTTAACACTGGATTGATGTTGTCATTTTTATTAGTTCCTCAACAAAAGAGTCTGGATTCAATCCTCAGATCTGACTCAGCCACTTTTTTTTAGATTCTAGGATCTGGCTATCAAGCTCCTCCCCTATCCATAATGCCCCTGATCACTGTATTACCTCAGCTCTCATTTGCTGCTTTCAAACTCAGTCGAGATTATGATTGCTTGAGATCCTTTTGGGTTACAGTGAGTGAATAGCTTATTGTTTTTTTCAATATATCCTCCTACATACTTTTCTATATAATTACTTTTTCCTTATTTTACCAAGACTGTCTCCCTTACCCTTAAAAATCTTTTCCTTACTGAGTTTTTTTTTTGGTAACCCTGTACTACCATGGTTGGTAATCCATTTCTGTCTTTTTACCTCCAGGTACTTTCTTTCAGTACCATTGTTGGCAGTTAGTGCTTATTTTCTTTTTCCTGCTTTCTGAAAAAAAAAACTTTTTTCTCTACTTGTTTGACTTGTTTTTCAGTATGGCTGATAAGCCAACTGGTTTTAAGAAGTGCGCTTCCTGTGGGCATAAGATCCCAAGTTCTGATGCCCACAGGAAGTGTGTTTGGGCCCAGCACATCTGGTCACCTCCTGCTCTGTCTGTGCAGTCTTTAATGCTAGCGCAATAAGTGACAGGAGAAATAAATTAATTTTAAAAGGCCTCCTTTTGGCCTCAGCTTCTTCTACAGACACTTCTTCTTCAGGGGCTGAAACCCCCTCTCAAAAATTGAAGGAGCCTAGAGAGCACCATAAATGCTCACCTTTCGTGTCTACTCTATCCACACTTTATTCAGAGCCTCCTAAAAAGGTTTCTGAGACCTCAGATCCAAAGTCTATGGATCTGGCACTGACTGCAGTCAAATCTCCTCAGCCCCATGCTGTATTCCTGACAGCAAGGTCTCCTTTTTACAAGAGACTACTGAAAAGCCATTAAGATCACCTTCCATGGCCTCTTCTGTTAGGTCTTTTCAAAGTCTTTCCAAGTCACAGGTGGATAGGATGATGATAAAATTCCTCACTACACAGATTCAGATGGGGATCCTGTCAGCTTCACCTTCCATCAAATGCATGAGCCTTCAACCTTCCTTCTAGCCTGTACTTGCTCCTTTTCTGATCCGACAGGCTGTTTCTGAGTCCTTGGAAATGGGAGCCCCAAGAGATGAACAGTTGGTGCCAAAGGTTATTTCACCTTCTACTACTTTAGCTTCCCTGATCTGATCCATTGGAGCATGATGGCTCTAAGTGCTGAAACATCAGCATTGGATCCAAGGTGTTGAGTCCGACACCCGAAGTTTTCAGAGCCGTCACTTTCTGTTGGAGCATCAATGTTGGATAACTCAGCTCTGACGCCTCCCTCAGAGTGAAGGGTTGAGGAGATCTGGGGGATTGTCTGATCCGAGAGTCTTGGCTTTGGTGGGAATGTCCTCAACTTCTCCTGGTTCCTTTGCATTCAAGGCTGTGGAGAGGGTATTCTCACATCCCAAAGTGGTTTCAACTCTCTCTTCTTCAGATCCATGCCCCATTGTCTCTTTGGATCCTGTGTCTGAGTCTTCTCATCCTACACCCAAGGACAGCCAGCCCAGATGTGCTTCAAACAGTTCCCACCAGGGATCTCTCTGTATCTTCTGATACCTCCCTGGATCATCCCACTGAGGAGGTTCCTCAAAAAAGGCTAAGCATGAGGAGGCATTTGGATTCCTCACAGGAATTCCTCACAGAAGACACCAATTTTGATGAAAGGGAAGGGTCTCCTATATCTTCACCTGAGGATGTCTCATTTGGAAACGTCTTAGAGATCCTTCTCTAGAAAGGTGGTGGGTCTTCCTACACCCCTTCCTAGGAGGAATCAGTGTTCTTGGAAGCCTTCAGGTCTGGGCCATCTACGTCTTGGGTTATCCTGCCTGTGGATGAGCTAATAGACCTTATTTCCCACAGAGCATGGAAGGAACTGGACTCCATAGAACCGATCCCTAAACATCTGGACAATATTTTGAGTGCTCCTTCTGACAGACAACACTGGATAAAGAATATTCTGTAGATGCCATGGTTGTTGTGACAGCCAATAATAAGGATATGGATGAACAGAGCTCCTCTGTCCATCTCCCTAACAGGGAGTCTAGGGCATTAGACAGGTTTGGGAGGCAGGTTTATGCATCAGTGACCTTTGGTTTGCAGTTGCTGAATTATTTGGCACATTTCACTAGGTTACAAAGGGACTTAGTGAAGGAACTATAGCTGTACTCCAGGGTCCATATCTGCAAAGGAACAGAAATTCTTTTCTTCATGACTGGACACCGTACAATCAATTACTAATGCATCCATGATGTTAATCTTGCACGCAGCTGAAGATTCCTAATGGGCTGCTGGTTCAGGCTTAGCCATTAGGAGACATGCCAGGATGTGGTAGTGCAATTTTGTGGAGCCCTTTAAAGCATCATTCATCAGTGCTTCCTTTGATGGATTTTCCTTGTTTGGGCCAACAGTTAAAGAGACAGTCTTCCACAGTGAGAAGGATGGAGAGACCTTGTTTGCTGTGGAAATCCACTTTTCTACCCCACAGAGACCCTTTTCCAGGAATCAACATGGTAAAAAGATGTGGTTCTGGAAATTTCAAGGGCCATTCTAAGAGTCATGCAGAGAATTTTCCTCTAGAGGCAGAGGGGAAAAGCTAAAATGGGAGGCACTGCCCTTGTGGCAGAAGAGGTCCGCAGAATCAAGGGTCTTGAGAGTCTTTCTCAGACAGATCTTTTAAGTGCTCCAGAAAGGTTGCTTGACTGTCCCTCTCTGGAAGCAGTCAGGGGGCACTTGTCCTTGCACCCAAAAGCCTGAATTTGTCTGAACCAGCTTATAAAGAATTCCAAATTCCAGATGGTCACATTTCAGTCCATTCTGCCACTCCAACAGAAGGACAACTGGATGTGCTGTGTTGAGCTTTAACATGGGTACTATCTCATCAAAATGAACAGGTGCTCTCGAAGATGCCTACACTTTTGACTGGGAGCCAGTCATTACCAGTTCAGAGCCCTGCCCTTCAGTCTTACCAAAGCTCCCAGGATGTTCACTAAATGAATGTCAGTGGTAGCAGCTTATCTAAGACCGGGCAGATTCAGAGTGTTTCCTTATTTAGATGACTGGCTCCTTACTACACTGATCAGCATCTTCTAGAAAAGGCCAGTGATTACCTACAACACTTACCTCAATTTCTGGGGGTTACAATAAATTTGTCAAAGTCACAACTTCAGCTCTTTCAAGTCTTGGAGTTTAGAGGGACTTATCTAGATACAGTCAGTTGCCTAGCTCTTCTGCCTCAAAACAGAATGCTTGCTTTGAAATTGCATATTAATCAGGTTCTTTCTCATCCTTCTCCCCCACCAAGAATTGTAATAAAAGCGCTAAGGGTGATGGCTGCTGCAATAACTTTAATAACCACTGCTCGTCTACATATGAAAATTCTTCAATGGACCCTAGCAGTGCAATGGTCTTTTCATCAACAATCTCTGTGACATCCAATAAATTTATCTCAAGTTTGCAGAAAATCCCTATTCTGTTGGATACACTCCAAAGAGATTTGTCAAGGGCACCCATTTATCCTTCTCCCCCCCAAAGCCACATTGACCACAGATGCCTCCCATTTGGGGTGGAGGAGTCATTATTTGGGCAGAACAGTTCAAGGCACGTGGTCCAACAAAGAGACCAATTTGCATATACATGTTTTAGAGATGAGAGTGGTGCTTCTAGCTGTGGAGGCCCTCAGAACTCTCTTCCATTAGCAGCTATTGCTGTTCAGACAGACAACATGTCAGTAGTCTGGTACATCAGCAAACAAGGGAATCAGATCCTATCCCCAGTGCCGAGAAGCAATGAGGGTTTGGTAATGGCCAATTTTCTCCAACTGTTTTTTTGGTAGTGACACACATATTGGGGAAATCCAACATATTAGTGGACAAGCTCAACAGTACCATCCTGATGTCTCATGAGTGGTCTATCAATCAGTCAGTGGCAAATGTGATCTTCCACAAATGGGGTCAACCATGCTGTGACCTATTTGCGTCTTCCCTTAACAAAACTGCAGGTTCTTTGCCCTAATTCCACCTCAGGGACAGTTACTGAAAGATGCTCTAGTCCGCATCTGGCCCTCCAGTCTCCTTTATGCTTATCCTCTCCTGCCTCTAATACCCAAGTTTATTCAGAAAGTGCATCAGTTGAAGACCAAAGTAATTTTCATTGCCTCCTACTGGCCTCTTCAGATATGGTTCCCCTTCCTGTGATCTCACCTAGTATTCTCACTTTGGACACTGGATTCCACTCCATATCTACTGTCACACCCACAGGGTTGATTCATCTGGACATTAGAGGCCTCAAAATGACCACATGGTTTCTCCAGTTCCAGTGAGGGCTAGATATTCCAGGCTTTCCTCTCCAGTTCATCACATTCTTTACTCATCTCACAAACCTTCAACCAAGAAGATTTATAAGAGCAATAGAGAAGATTGTCTTTGTGGGCTCGTCAGAGAGACTTAGATACTTTCACTGCTCCACTCCTGGCTATTTTAGATTTCCTTGCCTCCATTTTTCAAACCAGGGTTTGTTTCTCTGCCATTAAAGTACAGCTGGCAGTAATCTACAACTACCATATCAGAGATGATGCTTTTCCTTTAGCTTCAACTTAGTTATGTAAGGCCTTCCTAAAAGATACATTTTTGCTTAGACCTCCAGTTCGAGATCCCACTCCATCTTGGGATCTGACTTTGGTCTTACAGACTTTGACACACCCACTGTTTGAGCCTTCGGTTAAAACAGATCTTAAGTTTCAGTTTTGGAAAACTGTCTTTTTGGTAGCTATCACTTTAGCATGACAAGTATCAGAACTCCTAGCACTATCTGCCAGACCACTGTATTTAATTTTTTACAAGGAAATAGTTACCCTATGCACTAATCCTTCATTGTTACCAAAAGTGGCATCTGAATCAAACATCAATCAAGTCATCAGCCTACTAGTTTTCTTTCCAAATTTTGACAATAAAGGAGAATATACCCTTCATCTGTTAAACATCCATAGGCAACTTCGCTTTTATCATCATAGGACTAAGGAATTTAGAAAAACTGATTGATTGTTTCATTTTCCAATAATAAGATGGAAAAACCACTTTCAAAACTACTCTAGTTAAATGGATAGCAGATTATATTTCCTGTGTTTATTTTTTGAGAGGCCTAGCTTTACCAAGACAACCAAAAGCTCATTCAACTAGGTCAATGTCTACATGAGCTGCTTTTTGGGCTAGAGCTTCCATTGATGACATTTGTGCAGCTGCCATTTGGTCTAATGGTCATACTTTTATTTCTCATTATAAATTGGATATCACCTCCAGGAAGAGAGCATCATTCAGTTCTGCAGTTCCCCCAGAACATCCTTCCATAAGGGCCATCCAAGGTAATCATAGCTGGGAACTCTGTCCCATTCATTGAGAATGAGTGAAAATGACATCAGATGTAAGAGTTATTTACTCACCGTAAGTATGCATTTGTTTTGTCCATTTTCATTCTTCCTCAACTTCCCTCCCACATTCCCCTATCCATGTCTTTGGGAAAGACCTGATGGAATTGTTATTAAGAACCCGAGTTCCTATTTGAGCTCATGATTTTTCAGCTGTCACTATTCTAACATAGCTATCCTGAGTTATTTTTGGTTGGGATTTTGTATAAAGCAGAAAACTCAATCGTAGGTAATATAGTGATCAGGGGCATTATGGATAAGGAAGGACCTTGAGTTGGATCCTGGAATCTAAAGAAAGTGGCTGAGTGAGATCCAAGGATTGGATCTGAACCCTTTCTTTGAGGAAGAATGAAAATGGACGACACGATGCATACTTATGGTGAATACATAGCTTTTAATTTCTGCACTCCTTACCAAGCTGAAGTTTCAGATAAATGTTCAGAAGTCCTCCTTAACTCCATCCCATAGGATTGTGCTTTTAGGCTGCCTTCTTGCTATACCCCTTCACAAGGTATTCCTAACCTACAAAATGGTCAGTTTTGTCTGGAAACTTGAATGAGCTGCCCCAATTAGTTTCAGACTTCAGACTAGAGAATATCTCAGCATTCTTGGGTTCATGGCTTCTGTGATTCTAATGATTCCTTTCTTCAGATTACTCATGGGAAATATTCATTGATTTCTAAAAAAAAACATGTGGACCCAACATTATCATAATCTGGAATTTTAGATTCCACTATTGGGTTTTATCAGGAAGGAACTGCACTGTTGGAAACTTCAAATTATTCAAATTCCAGGTCTCCCTTTTTCTGCTGCTACCTCCAACTTATTCTGTAACTACAGACACCTCAGATTTTGCTTGGGGAGTAGTTTCAAAGAGGTAAAGGTGCAAAGCCTTTGTGACAGTTCAGACAAACTAAAGTACAGAAATGTGAAAGAGATGTTACCTGTGATCCATGGTATAAGATCTCTTTGGCATCTGTGGTCCCTGTAAAGGCTGCCAGCCTAGCTAGATAGAATTTTGTAGCTAATTCTATGTAATTGTAAATATTAATATAATCCACAGGCTTGTTTTACAAGAGAACTATATGTTATAATTAAACTGTATGTTGTACTGAGCTTCAAAAATGTAACCACAGTGCACCCTGCTTGAGAAAAGCTGTTAAATAAGAATTTTACAACTGTGTTTGATCTCAAGCTCGGAGAGGAGACAGGATGTCTGGACCAGCAAATTATTCTATTGTTTTAAGATAGAGATAATTGCTAGATTTTACATATAAAACTGTCTTTTATTGCTGTGGCTTCCTGGCCAGGTGCAGCTTACAATGAAATGTAAATTCTGAGTTTCTGTTAGCCTGAGAACTAAAGGAGAAGTGATAGAATTGATGTAATGTGAAATGACTCAGCAGTTCTGGGTGTTATCAATTTAAGACTTTCTCAGAAAGAAAGATTGAGCATTTTAGATTTTGTCTGAAGCTGACAACTCACCAGCAATTGCTTGCTTTGTATGTAAGTAGTATTTAGAACAGTGATTTATTTTAGCATTAAATAGGAATTTAGCCAGATTAGCCGAGCTGTTTCCTATATTTATGTCAGACCATTCTACAATATTGTTTTAATTTTCCTGTGATTTCTGAACTCTTGATTAGCATTGTGTTAAATTGATGAGATTTATCTTGTGTTTTTTTTATTTATTATTAAATATTTTAAACCTTTCAACTGTGGCTGTTTTGTGTAGAGATAATTTAAGCTCTAGAGTACTTGCAAGTATTTGGTGAAACTGTCCAAGCCACTCCAATAGTCTGGCTGTACAATCACACTTACTATTTGGATAACAGTAACATTACACAGTGAAATTGGTCACCATTTGGGAAAGGCCTTATAGTAGCTGATATTAGTGGATGGTTGCAATTGGTACTACTTTATAGGCTGGGCAGAAAGGGGGCACAGCTGGAGAACCTGTACCATCCTTCCCCAGGACTGTCTGTGTGTTTGTATATAAATCAAATCTTAAAGTGTATGTGTGTGTCAGCTACTTGGGCAGGACATGAAGCACTGGTTAGACAAAGAGGTTGCTGGAGGTTTTAGCTTGACCACTAGGCTGAGATCTGGACCCTATAACCGTGCCAGTGGGGAGTCTTATTGAGGATCTGGAGAAAAAGGGAGAAACCCCCAGACTGACTGTGATGTCTGTGTGCTCTTAAAGGAAATTATACTTTACTGTGTGTGTAATTGTTTCCTCCTAATGTGCACTCCCCTCACTGGTACTAGTGGTGAGGATTGAAGCTCCTTGATTACTGGGCCAATGTGCGGGTGTCACATATTAATTGTTTGGCAGTGGTGGGATATCCACATCAAATATTAATTGTTTGATAATGGTGAGTTAGCCACATCACATACTAATTGGCTTGTAGTGGTGTGGATAGTGAATTCCTATAGCTTGTGTACAGTGATCACTGAAGGTGTTTTTGTACTCACAGTGAATATTCAGAGTTCAGATCACAATAGTTTTATTTCTTTTGTTAGCTTAGTTAGTCAGGGAGAGGAGGCAAGCATGTTAACAGATGAGTATGGTAAGCTGACAAATAGCTAGTTGGCTGAGATGTGCCAGGCTAAAGAACTGGTGCATGGAAACCTGACTAAAGCAGACATGATTGCAGCTTTGGTCACAGCTGCATCAGAGAATAGCAACCAGGAGGATGATCAGACTGGCCATGGAGATGTACAACACTCTGGACAGCTCAACCTTTCTGCAGAGGACTTAAAAATCCATCTGGAGCTAAAGAGACTTGAGTTGGAGGCCAGGCATTTGGAAAAAGAAGCAGCAGAGAGACCAGATGTCTACAGGCTGAGGAGAGTGAGAAACTGCTACACCTGGAAGCTGAGGAGAAGGAGAGGCAGAGGCAGCATGAAAAGGAGATGCTGACTCTTCGCCAGAGTCAGGGATGTAATGGGGAAGGGAGTAACTGGACCTTAGAAGCACAAAAGGTCAGTAAATTTCTTCCGCAGTTTACAGAGGGAGATAATTTTGATAGCTTTATTCATATGTTTGAGAGGGTATGCAAACATTATGATGTTGTCTAAAGGCTCTGGGTACGGTTTCTGACCTCCTTACTCCATGGTAAAGCTGTAACTGTGTTGTCCAAGATAGCTGATCATGAATTTTTTGATTATACTGCTGTTAATAATTGTTTGCTAGAATTTTTTATGCTAATACCTGAAGCTTATAGGAAAAAAGTTCCATGAGTATAGACACAAGGCAGATGAAAGTGTGTGTGAATATGTTGCTGAACTAAGCACCTATTTTCATAGGTGGGTGACTGGATGTCAGGTCACCACTTTTGAAGGGCTGGCAGACCTTTTGGTGAGGGAATAGGCCCTTAGCACTTAGCCTGAGGACATAAGGATCTGGTTAGCTGATAGACAATGTGCTACTTCAGATGAGTTGGGGATACCTAGCAAGCATGGTATCACTGCACAGGAAAGAGATACCCAGTGCTACTCATGGGTCTAAAAAAACCCATGGTGGGCAGCCCAGACTGCCCCAGCAGAATCTGTCAGTAGCAGGAGAACCCACTAGTCCAGGTCAACATCCAGGACCTAGGGTTAAATATTTTGAATGCAACCAGTGGGGCCATGTAGCATATAGATGTCCACGGAGGCAAGGTGGGGAAAAAAAGGTGAGGGAGCCAGTAAATGGGAAGGACAAAATGCCAACAGTAGGTTGTCTTCAGACAACAAGGGTACCAAACTACCATCAGAGGTTATATCCTATCATAGTGAATGGCAAAGAGGCCATTGATAAGAGAGGCATAGCCCCTGACATAGCCATTGTGAAGTCTGTAATGGTTACAGAGGAGCACTACTTGCCTGGGAAGTCTACTCCTGTCAGAGCTTTAGGAGGGACCCCACTCCAAATACCTTTGGTTAGGGTTCACCTTGACTGAGAGGGTGGAAAAGGAAGCCAGCAAGTAGGTGTGTTTGAGGATATCCCTGCAGATGTCCTGATAGGGAATGATTTTGATAATGCAGTACCATGTGCTCATGCAGTTACACGCAGTCAGGCTTGGAGACAAGCATGTGGGTCTGGTAGCCTGGGGGAGACCAGTCAGACCACATACTTGCAGCCAGGACTGGTGATGTGGTTACTTCAGGGAGGGAGGTACTCTGTAGCAGTGAGACTGGAGGTGAGCCACAGCTCCTTGTGGGTATTGATGTTCCCTTGGACAGAGTGAATGCAAGGGCAGAGGTGAGTAGTAGTACCCAGACTGACAGTGAGGCACGGCTGTCAGAGGATGCCAGACTTCCTGTGGAAGGGGAGCTGGGAAGAGTTACAAAGAGAGAGTTGAGAAAGGCTCAGCTCTCAGACCTTAAAGTTACAAGGCCTGAGGCAGGTGGCTAGTGAGGCACCTGATTCTCAAGGGAATTGAAATTTGTATACTGCGACAGAGGGTTACTGTATAGAGAGTGGACCCCTGAGGGAGGGCTAGAAGGTGAGAGAATACAGCAGTTGATAGTGCCTAGAACCTACCATCTGGTGCTTCTGTTAGTGCCTACAGCCTATCATTGGCGATTCTAGTCATAGCCCATTATATTCCCTTTGGAGGGCATGTGGGCATAAAACATACCAAGAGACATATTATGCAGAAATTTTATTGGCCTGGGATTTCCAGAGATGTAACAGGGTACTGCAGGACCTGTGAGCAGTGCCAACAGGTAGGCAAGGCAGGGGACATGGTGAGAGCTCCTTTGATGCCTTTGCCTGTGATTGAGGAGCCATTTCAGAGGGTCGCTATGGATATTTTAAGGCCTCTGAGTACCCCAAGTTCCACAGGGAAAAAGTATATCCTAGTGGTAGTAGATTATGCTAAAAGATACCCTGAGGCAGTGGGTTTGTCCTCCATTGAGGCAGAAAAGGTAGTAAATGCTTTGTTAGAGGTTTTCAGCAGGTTAGGTTTTCCAAAAGAAACACTGACTGACAGAGGTGCCAATTACATGTCAAACCTGCTGGCTTGTCTGTGGAGGTATTGTGGGGTGAAGCACTTGAAGACCATTCCCTACCATCCCCAGACTAATGGTCTTGTTGAGAGGTTAAACTCTGCAATCAAGTCCATTGCTATGGGCATTTGCAGACCAGTTTAAGAGGGAGTGGGACAAATATTTGCCCCATCTATTGTTTGCTTACAGAGAGGTTCCCCAGGAATCCACAAGTTTTTCTCCCTTTGTTTTGTTATATGGGCATAGGGTGAGGGGCCCTCTAGATTTAATTAATGATGAATGGGAAGGTGAGTGTGAATCTCACAAGGAGTCTGTTGTAGCATATGTCCCAAACCTCAGGACAAGGCTCAGGGAACTCATGGGCTTGGCCCAAGAGAACCTGGCAGAAGCCCAACAACAGAAAAAGGTCTGGTATGACAGGAATGCTAGAGATAGAGAGTATGCTGTGGGGCAGCAGGTAATGGTTCTTATTCTTGTCAGACAAGCAGCCTGGGAAGGTCCCTACAAGGTGGTAAGGAAGATCAGTGATGTTAACTATATGGTAGAACTGCTAGGCAGGAGACAGAGGCGCAAATTGTACCATGTTAACATGATGAAAACTTATCATGATAGGGAGGCCCTTGTGCTGAGTATTTACAGTGGATTGCAGGAGGAGTCTGAGGGAGATCTGTTGACTGATCTCTTCAGTGAGGTTTGGACTGACACCTCAGTGGAAGGGGTAGCAATGTCCCAGCAGTTATCTTCTACCCAGGTTCAAGACATCTGAGCAGTGTTACAGAAGTCTGGGGAAATGAGGGTGCACCCATCTGGTGCAGCACCACGTGGATAAAGAACCCCAAAGGCCTATTAGGCAGGCCCCTTATAGGGTGCCTGAAAGAGTCAAATAGACTCTGAGAGAGGAGATGCAGGGAATGTTGGAACTAGGGGTAATTTAAGAGTCCAACAGTCCCTGGGCCTCCCCAGTGGTGCTGCTGCCCAAGAAGAATGGACTACAGAAAATGAAATAGTCACACAGAGTTGGATGCTTACCCCATGCCTAGTTCAGATGAAGCCCTAGAGCAGCTGGATGGGGCTAAGTATCTTACTACCATTGACCTTACCAAAGGTTACTGTCTGGTGCCCTTGACTCCCAGTGCTAGAGAGAGGTCAGCCTTTGTGACTCCTTTTGGCTTGTATGAGTTCACAAAGATGCCCTTTGGGATGAAAAATACTCCAGCAACTTTCCAGAGGCTGGTAGATCATATCCTAGAAAGAGCAGGAGGGTTTGCCCTTGCTTACCTAGATGATATTACCATCTACAGTCATTCCTGGCAAGAGCACCTTCAGCATGTCAGGGAGGTGCTGGGCAGACTACAGAGGGCAGGGTTGACTATTAAGCCCAGAAAATGTCAGGTGGGTATGGCAAAGGTAACCTACCTGGGACATAGAGTGAGGAGTGGTAAGATCAGATCAGAACCTGCCAAAGTGGAAGCCATTCAAGCATGACCTGCACCTGTTACCAAAAAGCAGGTGAGGGCATTTTTAGGGACAGCAGGGTACTACAGAAAGTTTGTCCCCAGTAATTTTACCATAGCTGCTCCCCTGACAGACTTGACAAAGAAAAACAGGTCAGATAAGGTAGTGCGGACCCCAGCATGTGAGCAGGCATTCCAGAAGCTTAAAGAAGCTTTGGGAGGATCCCCTGTGTTAGTCAGTCCAGATTAGAGCAAAGAATTTGTTGTGCAGGTGGATGCTTCAAACCTTGGGGTGGGGGTTGTACTTAGCCAGATTTCTTTAGAGGGAGAAGAGCACCCAGTGGTTTATCTCAGTTGCAGGCTCCAACCTAGGGAGGAATGCTATGCATCTGTGGAAAAGGAATGTCTAGCCATGTGATGGGCACTGCAGGAACTTCAGCCTTATCTGTGTGGAAGAAAATTAATTGTAGTTACAGATCACAATCCCCTAACATAGTTACACTGAGCCAGCCATCAAAATGCCAAGTTGCTAAGATGGAGCATTGGGTTGCAAGCATTTCATATGTCAGTGCAGCACTGCAGTGGGGTTAGCAACGCCAACACAGATGGGCTTTCAAGACAGGGAATGGGGTAAGGTATAGCCAGATAGACCTAACCCTCTCAAGCAATGTTACTCAAGGGTCACTTGAAAAACTAGCCTGAGTTCTCTGGTGGTGATGGGGGGGGGGGGGTATATGAAGGCTGCCAGCCAAGCTAGATAGAATTTTATAGATAATTCTGTGTCATTGTAAATATTAATATAATCCACAGGCTTGTTTTACAAATGTAAAGAGAACTATGTGTTATGATTAAACAATATGTTGTACTGAGCTTTACAAATGTAACCACAGTGCACCCTGCTGTAGAAAAGCTGTTAAGTAAGGAATCTTACAACCACATTTGATCTCAAGCTTGGAGACAGGATGTCTGGGCCAGCAAATTCTTTCTTTTGTTTTAAGACAGAGATAATTGCTAGATTTTACATGTAAAAGTGTCTTTTATTGCTGTGGCTTCCTTCCTGGCCAAGTGCAGCTTACAAAGAAACGTAAATTTTGAGTTTCTGTTAGCCTGGGAACTAAAGGAGAAGTGCTAAAAGTGATGTAATGTGAAATGACTCAGCAGTACTGGGTGTTATTAATTTAAGACTTTTTCAGAGAGAAAGATTTAGCTTTTTGGATTTTGTCTGAAGCTGACAACAACACACCCGCACTTGCTTGCTCTGTATCTAAGTAGTATTTAGAACAGTGATTTCTCTTAGAGTTAGATAGGAATTTAGGCAAATTAGTCTAGCTGTTTCCTATATTTATGCCAGACTAGTCTAGATCACAATCCCCTAACATAGTTACACTGAGCAAGCCATCAAAATGCCAAGTTGCTAAGATGGTAGCATTGGATTGCAAGCATTTCATATGTCAGTGCAGCACTGCAGTGGGGTTAGCAACGCCAACACAGATGGGCTCTCAAGACAGGGAATGGGGTAAGGTATAGCCAGATAGACCTAATCCTCTCAAGCAATGTTACTCAAGGGTCACTTGAAAAACTATTGTTTTAAAGTTCCTGTGATTTCTGAACTCTTGATTAGTACTGTGTTAACTTGAGATTTGTCTTGTGTTTTTATTATTTATTATTAAATATTTTAAACCTTTCAACTGTGGCTGTTTTGTGTAGAGAGAATTTAAGCTCTAGAGTACTTGCATGTATTTGGTGATACTGTCCAAGCCATTCCAGTAGTCTGGCTGCTCAGTCACACTTACTATTTGGATAACAGTAACATTACACAGTGAAATTGGTCAACCTTTGGGAAGGGCCTTATAGTAACTGATATTAGTTGCAGTCAGAACTACTTTATAGTCTGGGCAGAAAGGGGGCACAGCTGGAGAGCCTGTGTCAGCCTTCCCCAGGAGTGTCTGTGTGTTTGTATAGAAATCAAATCTTAAAGCGTGTGTCTGTCAGCTACTTGGGCAGGTACGCAAAGCACTGGTTGAACAGAGAGGGTGCTGGAGGTTTTAGCTTGACCACTAGGCTGAGATCTGGACCCTATATCTGTGACAGTGGGGAGTCTTATTGGGGATCTGGAAAGAAAGGGAGAAACCAGCCCCAAACTGACTGTGATCTCTGTGTGCTCTTAAGGGAAATTGTACTGTACCGTGTGTGTGTGCTTGTTATTCTCCCAATGTGCACACCCCTCACTGGTGCTAATGGTGAGGATTGAGGCTCCTTGATTACTGGGACAGTGCGCAGGCGTCAGTCCCTAGGACAGACAACATCACAATGATGGGGTACGTAAGTAAACAGGTTTGCACCAGGTCTTCCTCTCTGTGAAGTAGCTCTTCAGTGCTCCTTAACCCTCCATCAGACCAAAATGCAGTGGCAGACAAGTTGAGCTGGACCAATACAGACCTTCATCAATGGAAATTGAATGAGATGGTCTTCCAGGAATTAATCCATTTGTATGGAACATCTCAAATAGAGCTGTTCACCTCCTTTCAAAACAGACAACTAAACAAGTTTTGCACCAGGGCTTCTTGCAGACAGGCCCGGAAAACAGATACATTCTCATTCCTGATGTCAGGAATTTTCCTTTATGCATTTCAACCCTTTCCACTGATATCAAAGGTCATTCTAAAAATTCAGAAGGGCACTCCAAAAATCATTGTGGTGACTGTTTTCTGGCCCAAACAATATTGGTTCTCCCTTTTTATATAAATAGCCTGGGCAATTATCACAAGCTTCTTCACTTATTGGATCTGCTAACACAAGACAAAGGGAGTTTGATACACCTAAGTCGCAAACAACCGACTGGTTGAATGATTCAGATTTCATCCTTTTTAAGCACTTTTTGCATGAGGACATGCACCAGATGCTAAAAGAGATATTAATTGAGAAAGTCTTATATAGAAAAGATTTTTCTAGTTGGTTCCATACTTCTAACCAAGACCCAGTCTGGGAATTTATACCACTGGTTCTTTTACACTGATGTGAGTAACTGTCATCTGGCCTGTCTTACTCCGTTTGTCAGTCAGTCCAACATATCTGCCCATTGAACTCTCTTTTTCTTTACAGACTTTGTTGTAGCGGTCCTTCAGAGGTTTCTTACATTTAGTTCCATCTGGTACACAAGCAGAGCTTCCTTGATGTCTTTTTTTTGTGCTGGGCAAAATAAATAAATAAAATAAAATAAAATATGCCTACATCTGATGCAGTTTTTCTGGATTTATTGTCTGGTAACCTAGTTTGCTTATTTGCTCTGACATCTGCAAGAGGGTATCTGAGTTGTAGACTTTCATGATGGGAGGACCCTATTTGTTTTCATAGTTCTAAGGTCAATTTCACACTAAAATCCTCCATTTGAGTAAGTATTACTTCAGAGTTTATGGGGAATCAAATTATCTGTTTTCCTGTATTCTTTTCAGAATCTGTAACCAGGAAGAAAGGGTGTTGCATAGTCCTGCCTGTGCAACTTTGATATTGTCTTATTAGAAGTACGTTCTCTTGGAAAGCTGTACAACTGTGAACTTCCTTAGTTGAGACTATGAAGGGACAACACATATTAGTTCAGACAATTCCAGATAGTTGCTCCGTATTTATTTTTCATGTTGTTGTTCCCACCATGGAAAAACAATTCTAGGTAGGATCGAGGCACATTTTACCTGAGACTTGTTTTATTTGATGACATATTAGAAAGGGATGGACTGTAGAAGTTTTCCAGATAGCCTCTTAGTCATCTGAATATACTGGATTCCTTCTCCAGATCCCAGGCAAGCTCTGATAGGATCATTCTCAAGGGGTTCCTGGCCCTGCTCTGTCGTCCTCCTAGTGTGTATAAGCTTTGGTAATCTACTCAAATAGCCAATGGCTACTGCAGCAGTGAGAATGTTGAACATAGTTCAGCTGTGTAATTTGTACTTACCAAAACAGTAGATGTTTGAATTACTCACTGCTGCCACACCCTATGTTCATCTCCCATTTCTTCTGAATATAGTTAGTTTTGTAGTAAAAAAGTTATATGATTATACCTTTTGGTTAAGCTTTCTCTTTTTGTCAGGCAAGAAAGTCTTGAAGTTGTCTGCACTCAGCTGTTGATTGCCCTCTCAGGGCTTATGCCAGAGAGTAGGCATGGAGGTAAGCCAGAGCTTTGTGAAGACTGGCTGGTCATTGTTTCCTGGGCAGGGTGCAACTTAAATAGCTTATACTGCTGCAGCAGTGAATAAATTCTACTTCTACTATAATGATAAGTGCTTTGTTATTGAATATTGTTATACTACAGATCAGTAAATCATTTAGGAAATGTAATTACACTTTCCAAGTTTCTAAAAATAAGATGGCCTTGACAGCTAAATTTATATCTGCTGGCATTGCTAGGTCTTAGAACAAGCTGACTTTGTATGTCAGGCAGAGTACTTTTTAATTGTTTTAAACAATATGTTAGATACGTGGTATGGGAGTACAGTTTATTCCTGGAATTTAGAGTCAGCATTATGATTTTCTATGACCTCTATGTAGCGTACGTGGCATGCAGCTATGAAGCTATACATAAATACGTGTGTGTGTGTGTGTGTGTGTGTGTGTGTGTGTGTGTGTGTGTGTGTGTGTTTGTGTGTGTGCGTGCATCTGTAAGTATACATACATACGTATATACACACATATATATATATATATGTGTATGTGTGTGTGTGTGTGTGTGTGTGTGTGTGTGTGTGTGTGTGTGCGCGTATGTGCGTGTGTGTATCTATAAGTATACATACATAGACACATATATATATATATGTGTGTGTGTGTGTGTGTGTGTGTGTGTGTGTGTGTGTGTGTGTGCGCATGTGCGTGTGTATCTATAAGTATACATACATACATACGTGTGTGTATATATATATATATATATATATATATATATATATATATATATATATATATATGTGTGTGTGTGTGTCTGTGTGTCTGTGCTGTACATGCATGAGCCTTTACCTTTTACCCATTGTACTGTTGTTTTACACAATGAGGTCCACATTGTGGGTGATGTGCAAATCTGCACCTTTCTAATGCCAAGATATAGGAAAGCAATTTACAGAAATAGTTTGATATGTAGTACAGGTCATCTTTTATGGCCAGCAGTATTCAGCATAGAACTAAGCTTGGCATTTTGGAAGAGGAAGGATAATTACTGTAATTATAGTTAAATATTTACTCTAATTCTAAACATTTCTCTTTTTAATTATTTCAAAAGTGTGCAGAGCCAAAGAAATGGAAAGCGTTCAATGGAAAATCTATTGAAATGGATACCCAGTATACAATTCGTGCTCGAGAACTCCGTGACATTTATTTCAGCATTAATATGAACTATCTCTCACAAGATGAAAGGCTGGATGCACTTTTAACACTGAAACACACTGTAAAGGTATTTATTTGCAGTCTGGAATATCATGAATTGATAACTGATTAAATGGAAAATGACATATTCATAAATGGTGTAGGAGTTACAAAAGTCCCTTTAGATTAGAACACAGTACAGTGGTACAGTTTGGAGTTCTGATGACCTATACTAGCACTAGGTCTGTCATTTCTCTGTAATACCACACTGAACTTGGCAGGACAGTTTTGAAATACTTCCATGTTAAAGTTGTTCATGTTCATTTGGAATATGTAGAACATTGTACAGCAGAATGTATATTTAAGTGTGTGTGCTAATTATATGTACTGACTCCAAGGCCACACAACAGTGGGAGATGTAACTTCACTTTTGTTGATATGTTGTCTTTGAATATTTTTACCTGTCAATAATTTGAACATAATATGTTTTTTGTAAATATATAGGCTGGCAATATTAAGTTTTAGATCAATTGTCCTATACCCATATATATAGACACACAAACATGCACACGTAGAACATTGATTCTCAACAAACATGTTGCTTTTATGTCTAAACATCAGTACTTTAACTGGTTTATCTAATTTCAGAGGCTTTCTGCGGTGGATAGTTCTTAAGATCTGGTCCTCTGTTATATATGGCTCTGAACATTTCTAATTTTTCTGTGATTTCTGCTCAAAAGTGTGCTTGCCTCCTGCTGCATCTTGCATTGGGCTGGAGAGGGGATTGTCCACCCTCTCCCTTAGCCACTTTTTTTCCCTACCACTTGCACAGTTTAGAGCTAGAGCTTAATATTTACTGTGGAAAAGTTGCAGTTTGCGTCCTAGTATTCTGAACTCTTCATAGTGATTTTATGGTTGACAATACACAAGTCAGGACCCACACTGGCTCTCTCTGTCTGTCTGTCTGTCTCTCTCTCTCTACTGTTCAGTAGTACAGCACAGTGCACAGAATTATCATAAGTGCCAGTTCTTTAGTGTAGACACAGACAAGAAGTGAAAGGACATGTTTGAGGCCTACCTCAGATCTCACAAGATGGAGACTATAAAGATGCAAGCGTAGGGTCAACAGATCAGTTAGTCATGCAGTCCTAGCCAAGGCCAGATCCTAAGCCACATCCTTTTCCTCTTCATGCTGTGTCATCCTATCAGATGGCCTTGTGATTCTTGTGAGACACAGATTCATCCTAAATTAGATATGAAAAACTTGGGAGGTGCACCTCTGGCAAACATCTTGGGGATCCATTCCAAGGTATCCATGCTGCTGTTTCTGAGTTTGAGTGTCAGGAGCAAACCTGCATTCACGATGCATCCAACCTGCTCATAGGGAGTAATTCCTCCCCAAATTCCTCCAGCCCTGGCTTGGTGAGTGTACTCAGGACTGAGAAGTCTTTTCTATGACTAAACTGTAAGGGTGAAGGAAGCTGACACAGTGTTGATAGGTATCAGATTTCTTTGATGACTTGTAGAAAATGTCCTCTTGGATTCTAGGCTTTACCCTTAGATGACATTGCCTGATGCCCTGTACAAGCCATTCAGAGCTGAACACCACCTTTGGCATGAGCTTTTGCCTATAATGAGGACCCCACTGCCCAAGACGTATATGTCAATTGCATGTCACTTCATTATGTTGACCTCTTTTGAAAGTAGGGTTAAGGGAGGTTTCCCTTCCCCTTACCATCTTGGGAAGGGGGGTTCTGAGGACCTAGGCATTCTTGTCCAAGAGATGCACATAATAAGATTACACATACTTTGGGATGAACTTGGCTATAAACTGACCTGTCACTACTGCAGCTCCCCACCCATCCCTATAACTGACTTATTTTATTTTGCTTTATTTTTATTTTATTTTTACTTTATTTATTAAATAGATAGATAGACTGGTACAGGAACTTTTTTCAGTTATAACAAGGGCCAAAAGCCTAACTCAAGCTGTTGTAATATATTAATAATATTACTTAAAGCATATAGTTTAAAAATAACTCAAGGCAAATGAAATAGATTGCAAAAATCTTTATAAATGCCTTATTCATCCAAGGTAGGATAAATGTGAAAATAAACAGGAATCTGGTAGGGACTTTTAACCTGTGGCGGGTAGAGAGGTTGTTTTTTAGGGCTACAAGGAAAATTAAAAAAATAATAATAATCTTTACCTGGATACGAACCTTGAAAAACCTGGGCCTTTTCACCTAACGAGTAGAAAAATGTACACCTCCCTGAGTCTGGCATGACTTAGGATTTTGTGAAGACCCTTACTACAATTTCAGCAGTGACCTTTCAAGTAGCCAGCAGAAATGCAATTGTGACAATGCTATGATTAGGGTAGTAGGCCCAGGGATTTGTCTGCATTGTATAGTTCAAGGTGTTTATCATTGTGATCACTGCTGCAGTAGCCTAAGTTTTATGGGTTATATCCTGCATGGGGTATAACAGCCGGCCATCTTCTAAAACTTCAGTTACCTTCCAGGGTCCAACCCATTAGTCTTTGTAAGTTGAGCTGAGTAAAAGTCACGTTTGGGTGCCAAGTCCTTCAGAGCTTTCCTGACTGTGAATACAGTACTGCTAAGTGGACTTTCAAGAATCGGCATTCAGCTAATGCTTTTCTATTGCTGGGCAGATAAGTTTCTCACAGAAAAGTTATTTTTCTGCAAAAGATGTAATTTTCGCTAGGGAAAGAGTGTGTCTGATGTTGTCAGTTTTAATTCTGTCCTCAACTGATAGGTTTGGATTCGATCCCTTGGATCCGACTTGGCCATTACTAAAGCTCATGGCAACCAAAAACTCTTGAGCTTCTCCCTTACCCATAATGCACCAACTCTAAGTTACCTCAGATCTCGTTTATCCCTTTCAGTGAAAGACGTGTGTTTTTCCTTAACTCTCAAGCGCTTGTCAGATAAGTTAGTACTTATTTTTTTCAGTCTTTGTCTATATACGTTTTGTGTTAGGAAAATTTTATATTTTGCTGAATTATGTTAGTTATGGTGGAAAAAGATCCTGTGGGATTTAAAAAATTTATTAAGTGTGGGCATAAACTTCCCTTATTGGATGCCCATACAATGTATGTGTATTGTTGGGATCACTTCATCTCCAAGAAGACTGCTGTATTTGCCATGGGTTCAACCCAGGACTTTGAATGTAAAAATAAGCTTATTTTAAAGGGCTTGTTACCCTCAGCATTTGGAGAGATTATATCTGGAGATAAACCTTTTAAAACAAAAACTTGTCTCCAAAACCTTCAACTTCTTCCATGGCTTCGAAGCCATCCAAAAAGAGAGCAAAAGGGATTCAGCTTCACTCTAGGATCTGACAAAGAAAAAATTGATTGATCTGACTTCCTCGGATCCGAGAAAAAACATATTGGATCCAACAACTTCTAGTCCTTCTACTTTAATTCAGCTACTGAGAACAAGATATTCACCTTCGATGGATCCCCCTTTTTGGAAAGACCTAAGTCCCCTTCTATTGTATCCACTTGTTCTACCAGAAGTTTGACAGAGGAAGATGTGGAAAGTGTGTTGAGGAAAATTCTCTCAGAGCAGGGTCAATGGGTGTCTTACCAGCTCCTACCCCTTTGGGTCAGGAGATCCATTCTTCTACTACACCCCTACTACAAGTTCCTCCTCTGACTCCTTTAGCTGTCTCAGAGTCTATGGATCCGAGCCATCCAGCTTCATCTGGCTCAGATCCGAAGGTTGTAATGTCCAAGGATCCAAAGCTTACTCTGAGTGCTCCAATCCCATCAGATCTGCAGAGCTGTTGGAGCCAAAGTTTTCCTCTCTCTTGGATCTGAGGTATTGGAGTCGACTCTGAAGCTTTCAGAGCTATCTCTGCATCTTGAAGTCTTGACACTGGTTAGCTCTGCTCTAGCTTCCACCTGGGGGGAGATTGCCTTCAGAGTGGGGGAGGTCTGTAGTTCAAAAGCTTGTCTTTTTGGACCTGAGGTCTTCCCTTTCTCTGAAGTCGTCTGCCTTTGAGGCTGTGAAGAGGGTTTTCTCTGCCTCGGCAGAACAGATGGATCCAGTCTCCATTGGATCCTAAGTCTTTTTATCTTCAAGTCTCTGTGCTCAGAGCCTCATTACTCCTTGCCACAGGGACAGCCAGTCTGAGGCCCTCAGGCTTTCCAACAAAGTATTTCCATTTCTCCCCAGAGCATCCCACTGAGGAGGTCCCTTGCAAGAAGCTGTGTAAGAGGAAACACTTGGACTCCTCAGAGGAGTCTGTCACCAAAGATACAGACTTAGTGAAGGGTCCCTATAGTCACCTCCTGAAGATGTTTCATTTGGACACATCCTTGAGATCCTGAAGTAGAGAGGTGGCTGGATGGCCAGCAACCCTTCATTCGAGGAGTCTGTACTCCTGGAAGCTTTTGCTACTGGTCTGTATACCTCCTGGGTTACTCTGCCTGCCAACAAGCTTATTGAGTTAATCTCTTGGCAGGCATGAAGGAGCCCAACATGGTTGAACCAGTACCTTGTAGATTGGACAAGATTGTGGCACTACCTTTGGACAAACAGATGTGGGGTAAGGTTGTGCCTGTTGATGCCATGGTAGTAGTGATGGCGTCAACAGGGTCTCACTGAAGAGAGTACTACTGTTCATCCCTCTAACAAGGGTGTAGGGTGGATAGATTTGAGAAGCATGTCTCTGCTTTAGCAACTTTCGCCTTAAGGTCACTGAATTATTTGGCACATTTTACAAGATTGCAGAGGGATCTGATTAAGGAACTATCAAACACCCTCCCATAATCTGTCTCTGCAGAAGTCCAATCACCCATGATTTCTCAGTTAGGTAACCTGCAATCTATTTCAAATTCATCTGTGAGGCTCCTTTCAAATGTAGTCAAAGGAAAATCAATGGCAGAGGTTCAGGCACTTCCATCAGAAGACATGCCTTGATGTCCTTATGTGATTTTGCAGAGCTCTTCAAGTTGTTGTTTGTCAATGCTCCTTTTGACGACACTTCTTTGTTTGGCCCCAAAGTGAAGGACACATTATACAGGTGTAAGAAGGATGGAAAAACCATATCTGCTATGACTGTAAGCTTTTCACCTCCTCAAAGATCCATTTTATAAGAATCAATGAGGTGGTCAGAAGATGTGGTTCATGAAATCCCAGGGTCCTTTCCAGGACACACGTGGAGGTAATTTCACCAGGGGCAGAAGAGGGAACTCCAGTTTTTGATGATGCTCCCATGGCAGAGCTGGCCTGCCAAACCAGGATTCCAGAGATTCTTTCTTTGACAGACCTTATCAGCACTGCTGAAAGGAGGCCGAATTGTGCACCTCTGGAGGCAGTTGGGGGTCGATTATCCCCGCACCAGAGAGGTTGGCTAGACATAACAAAAGATACTTGGGTGCAGAGGATTATTTCCAGACATTATATAATACCCTTTTCCCTTCCAACTTCAATCTCTGAATTCTGAAATCCCTGATGTTCCACCCAGTCAGAGGGAACAAGCAGCAATTCAAATACAAAAACTGCTAGAAAAAGAGAGTCATCCAAGAAGTCCTGCCAGACCAGACAGAATCTGGAATGTACTCAAGGTTCTTTTTAGTGCCAAAGAAAACAGGATTAGAGAAAAATGTTGGCTCTCTGCAACTTAAACAACTCAGTTTGATACACCAAGTTTTGGATGGTTACAGTTCAGTCCATTCTCACTTTTCTGGGCAAGGGCGACTGGATGTGCTTGATAGACCTTCAGGATGCATACTATCACATGAAGATGAACAGATGATCCTGAAGGGACTTACACTTCTGGATGAGAGACACTCATTACCAGTTCATAGTTCTGCCCTTTGGCCTCACCACAGCCCACAGTGTGTTCACCAAATGTATGGCAGTAGTAGCAGCTCACTTGAGATTGCAAGAATTCTGGGTGTTTGCATATCTAGACGACTGACTCATTACCGTCCCGACCAGGCATCAATTAATAAGGTCAAGAGATCAGGCTGTCTAGCCATGTTCTCATCTGGGGATAACCATAATCTACAACAAGTCTCAACTGGAACCAACTCAGGATTTGGAATTCGTAGGAGCACCATTCAACAGAAAGTCAATGATAACTTCACTGCCTCCCTCAAGGGTTCAAACTATAAGATCACAGGTCAGAAAAATAATCTGCAGTACCAAGATTTCAGCCCACTTGGTCCTTCAAGCTCTAGAATCAGTGTCAGCGGCAATGATACTAGTGCCTTTAGCCAGGTTTTACATGAGGATTCTACGGTGGAAGCTATCAACACAATGGTTGATACTTTACTAACCCATGTCAACTCTGATATGAATCACTCACATATGCAAGAGAGATGTCAGGTGGTGGATTCAATCAGGTCAGGTTCTACAAGGCAGTCCATTAATTTCCTCCTCAGCCCACGGTCATAGTGACCATGGATGCTTCCCAGTTGGAGTGGGGGGGCACTTTCTGGGAAAAAATATCTCAAGGAACTTGGTCCCCTGAAGAAGCCAATTTGCATATCAGTGTCCTGTTGATGACAGCAGTGCTTTTATCATTGTAGGCCTTTCAGGATGCTCTCCCTTTGCGGATGACTGCAATTCAGACAGTATGTCAGTAGTGTGGTACTTCAACAAATAACTAGGGACCATATCTACCCCTTATGTCGAGAAGCGCTGACAGTGTGGCAATGGGCGAACTCATCCAACCACTTACTCATAGCAATGCACATTCCAGGGAAGTTCAGTGTGATAGCAGACAAGCTGAACAGGTGAATTCTTCTACCTCATGAGCGGTCTTTCAATGAGAACGTGATGGAAATGATTTTCAATTAGTGGGGCCAGCCTTGGTGCATTTTTTTTGCTTCTCCCCTAAACAACAAATGCAACAGCTACTTTGCCCTAATCTCTCCACAGGGCGATCACCAAGAGATTCTCTACTTCATGACTGGCCCCCTGATCTAGGTTATGCCTATACATCAATCCTGCTAATTCTGAATTCTACAGAAAGCTGCTGTGTTGAAGAGCAAAGTCATCCTCTTTGCACCCTACTGGCCTTGACAGACTTGGTTCCTCTTCCTTTGGTTCACTTACTTCACCAACCTTGGATTCTGGATCAAATTCTAAATGTCCTGAAAACCCAACAGGCATGATCATCCAGACATATCAAACCTCAGGCTGATGCCTGGCCTGTCCAATTCCATTAATAGCCAGACAACCCATGCTCTCTTCCCCTGTTCAACACATACTTTTATTTTCGCATAAACCTTTGACACATAAACTCTATTGTAGTAAATGGAAAAGATTTGTGCATTGGGCACATCAAAATCATGTTGAACCTTTTTCACCTCCTAGACACAACATCCTTCAGTATTTGGCCATGTGTTTAAAGAAGGAACTAGTACCTCAGTCATTAAAGTTCAGTTAGAAGCAATATCAAACTTTCCCACTGAATTTGAAGGTTCCTTAGTAGCCTGTCATAAGCTGTGCCTATCTTTCGTCTGCTTCTAAAGCCTACCTTTAAAGACCCTACTATCCCATGGGACTTCAATCTGGTACTGCAAGCATTTAAACATTCTTCTTTTGAACCAGCAGCTAAATGTGACCTTAAATATCTTACTTGGAAGATGTTTTTTTCTAGTAGCCATTACATCTCCTAGACAAATTTCAGAAATTCAAGCATTGTCTTTAAAACCTCCATACATGATTTTTCCACAAGGATAGAGTTACATTATGAACCAATGCATCTTTTCTTCCCCAGGGGGTGTCAGAATCCAATATCAAGCATTCCATTAATTTGCCAGTTTTCTTCCCCATATCTACTAACAAAGACAACATGTTACATTTACTGGACATTCACAGACAATTTCATTTTTATCTGCATAGAACAAAAGACATAAGGAAAAACCGACCAGTTGTTTGTTTCCTTTGCTGACTTGAAATTGGGAAAACCAGTTGCTACAGTAACTTAAGCCAGATGGCCAACTGATTGTATATCATTTATTTATAAAAAAATTGGGTGTTACATTACCACAACCAATATGAGGTGATTCAGCTATATCCATGGCAACATCTTCAGTTTTTCGAGGACCTCCATGAATGACATATGTGCAGCGGCTACTTGGGCTACTCCCCATACCTTTGTTACTCATTACAAATTGAATCTGGTCTCCAGAGGTAGAGTATCATTTAGTTCAACTGTGCTCAGGAGCATCCTTCCTTGAGTCCAGCCAGGATTTTAGGTACCTGGGAATTCTGCCCGATTAGTTGAGGAAAGAATGAACATTGACAACATCAGATAAAGAAGTTATATACTTACCATAATGGTCCATCACTGTTGTCCATGTTCATTCTTCCTCAGCTCCCCACCCACCAACCCCCATCCTTTGCAAACTTCTAGAAGAATGAGTCTTTATTGGACATCACTGTCCTTTGTATAGAACTCCATATGTAGTCTTCTCATGCATTGACTGCATGCTAGTCTTTACCTCCTTTGTCGATGTTTAGTTAGTATTTCCTTTCAGGCAAAATCAGCAAACAAGATCTGAGGTAACTTAGCATCAGTGCATTATGGGTAAGGGAGAAGCTCAAGAGTTTTTGGTTGCCACGAGCTTTACCAACAGCTGAGCTGGATCCAAGGGATCAGATCAGAACTCATCAGTTGAGGATGAATGAAAATGGACAACACAGATGTTATGGTTCATAGGTTCATAGGTAGGTACTAGGCTATTGGCCCTAGGGTCTATATAAGCCAAGCCAAAAAGGTACCCTGGCTTTCGCCACCCAAGAAAATTATTTTCCTGTGCCCCTGTCGAGCAGAGCCACAGAGGTGATCCTCTGGGTGAATTTCCTATTTCCCATCCAATCATCAAGATTTTTCTTCAAGAGTGTTAATGAGGAGCTTTGTTTGATATAGATAGGTAGTAGATAGGTAGTTTGTTCCAGAGTATGGGAAGTGTCTCGGACAGGAATCTATCCCTCCAGCATGTTCTGTTTATTGTGGTGACAAGGTTTAGGTCCCTAGAGCGAGTAGCTTGGAGGGATTGAGATTTCTTTAAGTGGAGCATGTACAATAGCTCTGGGTTTGACATAGCTTTGTATGTTGAGACGGTCTGCGTAGGGTATCTGTTTGAGGTCGGTAATCCTCTTTGTGAGGTATTTCTATGGCCTTTTGAGTTGTTGTAGATATCTTGTGAGGTACATACCAAAAGGGGCGTTGTACTCCATAATTGGGTCTAATGAGTGACGAGTAGAGGGGAACAATGACCTCTTTTTTCCTGTCTGAGAAACCTTTTGTAATGAGGTGTGCCATGTAGAAAGATTTCCTGACTACTGTGGCAATGTGATTATCAAAGGAGAGACTACTGTCCACCTGTATCCCAAGGTCTCTTATCACACTTTCAATGTTAAGTTGACTACCAGCTATGTGGAAGCTCATGGGTACAGAGTTTTTACCAAAGGGATGACAATGCACTTTTTGGCATTAAGCTTGAGGCCATGGCTTTGATACCAGGCATCTGTCTCCATGAGGCCCTTTTGTAGGATGTCCACATTGTTAGGAGTTTCAATTATGGCTCTTAGTTTGCAGTCATCTGTGAACTTCATTATCCAAAGACCTACTGTGTTAGCCTGTACTTCAGAAAAGTAGATACCAAACAGGAGAGGACCCAGGACTGAACCCTGTGGTACTCCACTTGTCACTGGTCTGAAGTCAGCTTTGGAGTCTGCTACTTTCACAGTGTGGGTTCTGTCAGTGAGCCAGTTAGCAACCCATCTTGTGACATAGGGATTTATATCTAGTTTAGTGAGTTTATCTATAATTCCATAGTGGGGGATAGTATCAAAAGCCTTGGCGAGATCTAGATAGGCTGTGTGAACCACGTTACCCTCATCTGTGGCTTTGGTGACTGCTTCAAAGAAGTCTATCAGGTTTAGGAGACATGATCTGCCTTTTACAAACCTGAACTGGGTGGGGTCCAGAGTTTGGAGATTACCAATGTCTTTGTTTATAAGTTCCATGATGATACATTCCATGGCCTTGCAGTCCAGGCTGATTAGGCTAATGGGGCAGTAGTTCCTGGGTCCATAGTGGCTCCCCTTTGTGGAGTAGGATAACCATTGCTGTGCTCCATTCAGTGGGCACAAATTCTGAGGCGAGGCTATGATTGAAAATGATGCTTAGGTGGGGTAAGTGCATAACTTCTTTTTTGTTGACTATCTTGTGAATTTTACAAACTTTTAAGTGGCAGTTTACTTTTTTCCTTTTGCGCAGCAGGTAAGGGTGATAAAGGATAATGAGGGAAACGTACTCACAAGCAAGGAGAGTGTGTTGAGCAGATGGAAAGAGTACTTTGAGGGGTTGATGAATGAAGAGAATGAGAGGGAGAGAAGGTTGTATGATGTGCAGATAGTGAATCATGAAGTGCAGTGGATTAGCAAGGAGGAAGTAAGGATAGCTATGAAGAGGATGAAGAACAGAAAGGCTGTTGGTCCAGATGACGTACCTGTGGAAGCATGGAGGTGTTTAGGTGAAATGGCAGTGGAGTTTTTAACTAGATTGTTTAATAAAATCTTGGAAAGTGAGAGGATGCCTGAGGAATGGAGAAAAAGTGTTTTGGTACCGATTTTTAAGAATAAGGGTGATGTGCAGAGCTGTAGTAACTACAGAGGGATTAAACTGATCAGTCACAGCATGAAGTTATGGGAAAGAGTAGTGGAAGCTAGGTTAAGAAGGGAGGTGATGATTAGTGATCAGCAGTATGGTTTCATGCCAGGAAAGAGCATTACAGATGCGATGTTTGCTCTGAGAGTGTTGATGGAGAAGTACAGAGAAGGTCAGAAGGAGTTGCATTGTGTCTTTGTGGATTTAGAGAAAGCATATGACAGGGTGCCTAGAGAGGAGTTGTGGTATTGTATGAGGAAGTCGGGAGTGTCAGAGAAGTATGTAAGAGTGGTGCAAGATATGTACGAGGGTAGTGTGACAGCAGTGAGGTCTATGGTGGGAGTGACGGATGCGTTTAAGGTGAAGGTGGGATTACATCAGGGATCAGCTCTGAGCCCTTTCTTATTTGCAATGGTGATGGACAGGTTGACAGACGAGATCAGACAGGAGTCCCCGTGGACTATGATGTTTGCAGATGACATTGTGATCTGTACTGAGAGTAGGGAACAGGTGGAGGAGACCCTGGAGAGGTGGAGATATGCTCTAGAGAGAAGAGGAATGAAGGTCAGCAGGACTAAGACAGAGTATATGTGTGTGAATGAGAGGAAGGATAGAGGAATGGTGAGGATGCAGGGAGTAGAGGTGGTGAAGGTGAATGAGTTTAAGTACTTGGGATCAACAGTTCAGAGTAATGGTGAGTGTGGAAGAGAGGTGAAGAAGATAAGTACAGGCAGGATGGAGTGGGTGGAGAAGAGTGTCAGGAGTAATTTGTGACAGACGAGTACCAGTACGAGGGAAGGTCTACAAGAGGGTAGTGGAACCAGCTATGTTATACGGGTTGGAAACAGTGGCATTGACAAAAAGGCAGGAGTCAGAGCTTGACGTGGCAGAGTTGAAGATGTTAAGATTTGCACTGGGTGTGACGAGGATGGGCAGGATTATGAATAAGTATATTAGAGGGTCAGCCCAGGTTGGAAGGTTTGGAGACAAAGCCAGAGAGGCAAGATTATGTTGGTTTGGACATGTGCTGAGGAGGGATGCAGAGTATAATGGGAAAAAGATGCTAAGGTTGAAGCTGCCAGGTAACAGGAAAAGAGGAAGGCCTAAGATAAGGTTTATAGATGTGGTGAGAGAGGATATGCAGGTGGTTGGTGTGACAGAGCAAGATGCAGAGGACAGGAGGAAATGGAAACAGTTGATCTGCTGTGGCGACCCCTAACGGGAGCAGCCGAAAGAAGAAAAAGAAGTAACAAATTGCTAAAAGTTGTTTAAAACTACTTTTGCTGTGGAGAAACTGTTTATGTTCATCATACTGATCACTGCTGCAGCAGCCTTAGTTATATGGTTTATATCTTGGCAAGTATAACAGCTGGCCAGCTTCCAAAGCTTCAGGACATCTTCCACATGTCCAAACCTTCAAGCAGCTCAAGCTGAGCTGAATATAAGACAAGTTTTGGTGCAATGCCCTTCAGAGCTTTACTTCTGCAGGAGACTACACTCCTCTGAGGCTTTCAAGGATCAGCAGTTAGTGTGTGTTTTCCTTTGTTAGGCAGATAATTTCCCTTGGGGAAAAACTTCCAATTCATAATTTTGTTTATGTTTTATTACTTTCCTATTCAGGAAAGGTAAGCTAGGAGTTTTGTGTTTTAATGGACTGTCTCAAGAGTGTAACATACTTTTAAACTGAGCAGTTGTTTTTTTCTGTCAGTTTAAAAGCAGTGTAAAGTAACTGAAGAGTTATTTTCTCTGAAGAAATTGTGTTTATTTTTCCTCTGTGGGGCTAACATAGTGTAAATTGCTTTTTACTGTATTTTCTCTGTGAAAAAAGTAATCTTTGTAGACTGGTAGCGTTACTGGCAATTGCTGCTTGTCACCCTTGGAAAAAATACACCATTTTTTATTGACCATAGAACAGACTACAGTTCCCACATGTGGTTCTTCTTCCAGCCACAAAAAGTAAAAGTTAAGCAAACAGCATTTTCTACCACAGCAGGCTGGTAATTTGCCTCAGCTGCAGGTGTGTGACTTTGTTGTGGCTTTTTGTTGTACCTCAGGCCACTTGTCTTTAATCCTGCATCCCTCTGATGTATCATCAATAGCTACTGTGGACAGGGGGGTGGGTGTTTAGACACATCAGCTGCAGCTGTTGGTGTCCCCTTAGTGGGCCGGGTGGGGAAACAAGGCAGGTTTTCCTGTTGTGTCAGAATGCTGTGCCCATATCTGGGGAAACAGCTGCTGTCACTAGCAACTCAGCAGGTCCCTTTTGTCTTGTCAAAAAGAAACAGAAAACCAAGCATGTATCTACTCTTTCTCAAATTTCTTTGGACAGGAGTAGTTTATGAAGTGTGACTCAGGGCTTAATTCGTGCTATTGATCCTTCTTGTAAAGTAGTGTCTGATAAAAGAATGTTTCTTCTTTTTCTGAAGAAATTCAGTATTCAGTATTCTAAATCTGAACAGGAAGATGCAGGGACAGATAGTTTTTTCCCCTCAGATTTCTGAATCGGATAGAGGGGAGATCAATGTCTAATCCTCCTTGTGGGAGTTTCTGTTTCAATGAGACTATTGTTAGAATGTGCCAGTGATTTCAGTTGGAGAACTCTGAGGATTCTCAGTCCCTCATTAAATATGAGTTGTTATAGAAGGATGTTCCAGAACCCACATCCATTTCTCCTGTTCTGTCAACATTAGAAGATGTGTGTGTACTACTGCTAACAGTTTTCCTGATAGTCAGTCAGCTACCCCTAAAAAGGAAGATAGGATGTATAATGTTCCTCAGTCTTAAATTGTATATACTATTCCTAAACCTGACCCAGCAGCTGTAGCTTTAGTTGATCCCACTGCTGCTAAGCACTTACCTAATTCCAATCCTACTCTTACTGATAAGGATGGAAAATATATTGATAGATATGGGGAAAGTATATATTTCTGTAACTTTGATTTTCAAAATTTTGAATTGTCAGGCTCATAATTTAAAGTTTGTTTTGAAAAAATGTGAAAGTATGAGGAATGATTTATCTCCTGTTTCTTCTTGTGAAGAAAACCTGCTTTCAGTAACGTAGTTTATTTTATTACACAGCTCCCTACTCATTGTTTTCAGCATGTGTATGACCCTGTTGATACTTCTTCTAGGGCTATGGACACTGGGACTGTTTTAAGTAGATTTGCATGGCTGCATTCTCAGAACCTCCCAGATCATATTAAAAATGAGATTTTATATTCTTCCTTTGATAGAGATTTAGTGTTTGGCCCCTTTGCTGCAGAGGTGATCAAAAGTATGATGAAAGGGGCAAGCTGATGCAGGGAATCTCTAAGATTTTTCAAACCTCCATTTTCAAATTGTCCCAGGGATTATCTATTTTCTCATCCAATTTTGCCAAAAACAGATTAATCAGTCTCAGCAAGTTCAGGCAAACAGATTGTGGCATCCATTTAATATCCCACCTGACTGCCAAAAATAATGTGATATCCCCCACTTAAAACCCAAATCAGTAATTAAAGAGCTTCAATCCTCACCACTAACTCCAGTGTGGAAGAGTCACAGAGAATACCAGAGCACAGAACACATGAGTTAAATTCCACAGTTTTCCTTAAGAGCATAACAGAAACACACTACATTTCCTGGAACTGGACTATATACATCTATCAGCTCCAAATGTATTCCCTTAATATACACTTCAGAGCAAGGTGTTCCAGTTTAAGACCTCTGACTCACTCACACACAAAATAAATTCAAATTTCACACACTCAAAACACTTATGGGGAGCCTGACACAGATTTCCACTTGTGTCCCATCCCCAATACAAATGGTAAACACTGCCACCAGAGTCAGACCGGTCTACATGCCCTTCAAAGATTGATCAATTATTAAAAAAATAAATACCAGAATAAATGATAGCTATGACCAGAAACAGCCAGGCATTCAAGGTGACCTGGGGAATATCAAACAGGTATAAACACTCTCTAATCTCTAAAGAACACACTGATTATCCAGTCACAATATAAAGTAATGAAAACACATTTAATAATAATTAAAATGATTAGAAGAATGTAAATCAATAACTGTCACTAAACACCAGAATTCAATCACCAGAAATATAAAATTAAACTGTAGGATAGAAGTCCATCATCTTAGAAAAACTCCATCTTAATAACTAAACTATCCTAATCTAACTAGAGAATCCTATCCTTGATCTAATCTAAAACATAACAGCAAGGCAAAGGCAGACTTACAGTTTTTGTTGAGTCCTTTTTCTTGGGTATCACTGACTGCAACTCTTAACTAACCTCCACTCTTAACTAACAGCTCTCAACTGACTTCAGCAGTCTCTTATATCCCAGGTTAACAGTCTCAACTGTCTTATTTTAAAAATAACAGTCAGTTGCTTGAAAAAGTTATTTTTCCTGTCAGTCATCTGTTCACATAATCACTTAGCAACCAGGAATATTCTAATGACATCACCTAATGAACAGCTGCTTCTTCACAGACGGCTTGTACTTTAAAATCTCCCTCTCAAACATGCACAGTTAGAAATGTATCAAAACACTGACAGATTCTTTAAACATTCTGTCAAACAGGGAAATATTCAACATTTTAAAAACTTATTTACATTTTCACAATTAGACATGCTGGCATACAATACAAGTTAATCTGAGAATATACACAAATCTCCTGCCAGACATGCTAACACAGATGACAGTATTTTCATTTTCTTTGTACATATATTTAAGAAGAAATGGCAAGGGTGTTCCAAAACAAAGTCTTGAACCTCCCAAAACCAAGGACAGTCTGGCAGGTCTGAATAACTATTCAAGAGACCTTGTGGCTCCCCCTCCAAACCTGGCCCCTGTTTTCTTCCTGAGATATGAATCTCCATTTTTCTCTTTGGCAACAGATTGTTTCAGACAAATGGATTCTAAAAAAAAACATTCATCAAGGTTATAGATGGCAGTGGGATGAAATTCCTTCTCTCCAGGGGGTCATTCCTCTTCCACCAGATCAGACTCTTTTCTTTCCATCTGTTTTTTTTCACATACCTTTTCATCCAGACTCCAGCTGTTTCTTAAGGTTTTGCGTGTCTGAATCACATTATCAGTTTGCTTACTCTTTGGACCATCCGCTGCACCAAGAGTGTTCACAAAATGTCTAGCTCCCATTACAGCTCATTGCATGCTACAGAGTATCCATCTTTCCATATTTATATGACTTGCTTATCTTTGCAGAGTCTTTTTCAAGGTGTCAGTAATCTGTTTCTTGGGTGAAAGATCTCTTGCAAATGCTGGGATTCCAAGAGAACATTAAAAAGTCTGTCTTGACTCTCTCACACAGGATTGTGTTCCTGGAGTTTTAACTAGATGCCTCAGTTCAAAGAGCTTTCCTTCCACATAAAACATGGATCTTTATTTAGATCTATTTCTAAGGTTTTCCACTCACATATTGGTCACTTGAGGGAATACCTCAGGAATTTGAGTTTCAGGGCATCTATGATTTTCATGATACCCCTGGCAAGACTTCACATGACAAAGATACAGTGGTATCTGAAATCTCTTTTATCCCAGCATCAACATCCTTTATCTTTTTAAATCCCCAGTGCTTGAGTTAGTCAGAAGAGAGTGATCTTTTGGTGGAGACAACCAATATCCATGAATCCAGGTCTTCTTCTTCTTCCCTGCTCCAAAGCAGCCAGTCTCGACAAATGCTTCAGATTTTGCTAGTGGAGCAGTTTCTGGAGGGTTGAAAGTACAAAGGGTGTGGGACACCAAGGACAGACACAAGTGCATAAATGTCTAGATGTTTGCCTTAATCAAGGCACTCAACTCTCTGAACCATCTTTGGTCCCCTGGACATCAAGTGGTTTCAGACAATACCACAGTCATGTGGTACATCAACAAGCAAGGAAAACTAGGTATTACCCCTTTTGAAGACTAGCTTGGGACATAGCTTCACAGCACAAATTCAATCTGTAGGCATCCTACATTCCATCAGAGCTACATTGTATGGCAGACAAGCCGAGCAGGACCAGGTTAGACCCTCATGAATGGAAATTAGATCAGGGTGTCTTCAAAGATTTCACCCATCTGTAGAAAGTTCCTCAAGTAGACGTTTTTGTCTCCTCTTTGAACTTTATACATATTAGTGAGGGGAAAATTATGTTTAGCTTTTAAATCAGCTACAAACTCAGATTTAGAACCAAATTAAATCTCTGATTGGTTAAGGAATACTCTGGTTTAAAAGAGACAGAGTGCCCTGTCATAGTGTCCACTGTATTAAAACAAAGAAAAGGGTATGTATATTATTCAGATGATTCCTACCTTATGGACTAGAGTGCCTGCATAGGTAAAGTATTCTATTTCTCTAACTTTGTTAACAAAATGCCTCAACGACTATATGGAAAACAGTAAACATTTTATGAAAGTAGTGAATCTGCAGCATAGATGGTCTGATTGACAATTTGCAATTATAATAAACTGAAACTGCAAAGCTGTGATAAGCATACTTACACTCAACTGTACTTTTTAAACTTGTATAACTTGACCTTCTTTTTAAATTATTATCATTATAAATACATCTGCAATTTATTTTTATGACTTTTCATAATATGGTGCTCATTTAGAACTTCCAATCTACCTATGAGTGTAAAAAGTACAGTTGAGTGTAAGTATGCTTATCACAGCTTTGCAGTTTCAGTTTATTATAATTGCAAATTGTCAATCAGACCATCTATGCTGCAGATTCACTACTTTCATAAAATATTTACTGTTGTCCATATAGTCATCGAGGCATTTTGTTAACAAAGTTAGATCACTCCATAAATTAAAACATGATATCATATAGGGGCCATCTGTTAGCCTTTTACTTCCAAGCAAAGTTACCTTCTAATTTCCAATGATTCTGTGAGGCTAGAAATTAATTTAAGTTGTCTTTAATCTTTAGAAAAAAAAATAAACACTCAGTGAGGGAATAAGTAGACGTTAATCTCTCTCTCGTTCTCACTCTATCTTTCTCTTTATATACCTGTGTGTATATGAGTATGTGTTGTCTATCTATCCATGTGTATATATATATATATATATATATATATATATTTATATATATATATATATATACATATTTATATATATATATATATATATATATATATATATATTTATATATGTATGTGTGTGTGCGCGTGTGCACATGCCCGCTTGTGTGTGTTTCTACACACACACACACACACACACACACACACACACAAATGTACATTTACTTCATTTCTGAATCAGCAGAAACAATTCTCAAAAAAATCCTGAAATTTTTTAGAATATTATTGGTCACCTTCTGAGTCTTGGTTTTCACTTTCCAGTGTGGCCTTTGCCTAAGAAATGTTACTTCTTATGTCAGCTGACTTCCCATTATTTTATCATCTCAGTGGCCGTGTTTTGTTAATTATTAACACAGTCTCAGTCACACCGTTTTGTTCACAGATTTCAAACCATCACCCTTATTTGGTACAAAAATATACTTTTAATCTGAAATTTGGACTGACCTACAACATTCTTGTAAATTGCTGCCAACTCCATTGTCTAATCTGTCATTATTAATCATCTGCATGATCAAAGAAATAAAGGTGTTTACAGTATGAAAACAGACCCTTGTGGTACTGCTGCACTAAGGAGGTACCTTGGCTAATCTCATCAGTCATCACAACACTGGCCTTCTGTTTCTCCAGTCAAAATGTTGTGTATAAATGCCTGCATGCAGAGGTTCTCCAAAAGTCTAATAATGACATGGCTATAAACCCAGTCATGGTGCAAATACAGCTTTGCTGGGTGTCATTGAATTTCTATACTTATCTAAACTCTAGCAAGGTTGTTTAATCAAAATTGTTAGACCTGTCTGAAGCATTTTGCATGGTCAACCATTGCCTCATTGTGGAATATCTAGCCTTATATGAGAATTCTACCTATGTACCAATAAATGGTGCACTAGCTATATGAGAGCTATGGCTTTGTTCTCTCAGATGGGGAAGTACGGTGTTCCTCCTTGCTGATGGCCCTAATAGTTCCAAAAGACCAAGTACTTGACCCTATAGTCTTCACTGTATTAAACAACAAGATGGTGGACTACTGTGGTAACACCAGACTGGCTCAGTATGTTGATGAATGCAATCCTTCTCAAACGTAGCACTGTCTGTTTCATCAGCACTAAAGTGCACTGCACATTCAGCTCCATGCACTAACAAAATCTCTGCCATGTTTAACCTGCAGGGATTCTGAGAATCAGTGCTATTGTTTTGGCCCCAAGGCTTGTAATCATTCGCTTTACCAGATAAAACTGTGTCTGACGAGCACCAGTTATCCTGAGGGAAGCTTCGGAGGGAACCAGCTACTAGACTGATCAATTAGTCTTTCACCCTTACACCTTGGTCAGACAATCGATTTGCAAGTCAGGAATTCTATGGACCTCCACCAGAGTATCCTCTGGTTTTGCCCTGCCCAGGCATAGTTCACCATCTTTCAGTTTTCCATATATGGGTGAGGCTAGTCTATAACCAAATGGGATAAAAATTAGCTAGCCTTAAAATGGCCTGCAAGGGCAGCTAGCCTAGTATTTACTTATGAATCTATATAGTCCTTTGTTCATTCTCTGATTGAATTAGTTACAGTTTCCTCATTGTTCATTTCTCCAAATGGTTTGTGTTTCTTATACTGTAGCAGGAATGGACCTCATTCCTGAGTCAGGGTACAGTTAGAGTTCATGGAATTAATATTGTGTTTGATGTTATCATTTTTATTCATTCCTCCGCTGATGGGTCTTGGATCTGACTTCATATCCAGCTTGGCAGGAATTACTTAGACTCTTGTATCTAGCTCTGAAGCTCCTCCATTACCCACAATGCCTAAGGATCCTGCAATAACTCCGATCTCATTTGCTGCCTCATTGCTTCAGAAGCAGGTTCTGGTCTCTCGAGTTATAGGTTTTTTTTGTGTGATTTATAAGTGCTTCTAGATATTTATTGTTCTCTCTATTTTGTTGCTTTCTCACCCTTCCTCCCCCCTACTGTTTTGAATTTCTTGTGTTGGGATTTCCTTCTAATTTTCCCTTTATTCGTACCCTATACTTGGGTACCTCTCTGTTCCATCATCGGTACTCTTTCTTTTCTTTCTCTTCTTTCCTACGTTTTTATCAGGTATTTTCTGATACCATTGTTGGTACACTTTCTCCTTATATTTTTCCTTAAAAAAAAAAAATATATCAATCTCTGTCCTTGTTTCTGTTTACTAGTTATAATGGCTGAAAAACCTACATGTTTCAAAAAGTACAGTTCCTGTGGGCATAAGGGCATTTACTGTTTAGGTGCAGTTGACCTTGACACTCAATGTTCCAATTGCACTGGTTTTAAACCAGGTACTTGAGTGACTGGTGCAATAAACTTAAAAGGTTTGCTGCCTTCTTCTGCTACATTTGCATCTTCTTTTGTTTCAGGGACTCAAACCCCATCTAAGAAATCACTCATCTTCAGAAGCCAGGGAACACGGAAAATGGTCTCCCACCTGCTCTCTGATATCTGCTCCAGCCTCAGAGCTGCTGTCAAAAATTCCTAAAGAATCGGATTCGACCCCTTCAGATCCAACTATGATGACAGCTAAATTGCAAAAATCTGATCTTCTCGTTTTTTGCCAGATCCTGTCTCTCCACAGCTCTGTCCCCCCTTTCTATAAGAAGCCATGAGGCGGTTGCCATGATCACAGTCTACCTGCTCCTCCATCTGGTCCTCCCAGAATCTGTCTGAAGCTGATGTGGATAGAATGATGAGTAAGTATCTCAGAGCTCAGATTCAGATGGCTGTGATCCCATCTCCATCTCCCACTGGATTCCTGAGCCTTCATCCTTCTCCTCATAGCTGCTCCTCCATGTGGTCCTCCCAGAATCTGTCTGAAGCTGACGTGGATAGAATGATGAGTAAGTATCTCAGAGCTCAGATTCAGATGGGTGTGATCCCATCTCCATCTCCCACTGGATTGTGTGATCCAATCTCCATCTCCCACTGGATTGTGTGATCCCATCTCCATCTCCCACTGGATTGTGTGATCCAATCTCCATCTCCCACTGGATTGTGTGATCCCATCTCCATCTCCCACTGGATTCCTGAGCCTTCATCTTTCTTCTCATAGTTGTTTCTCCTTCTTTGATCCATCTGGCAATTTTGGAGCCCTCGGATCCCAGAATCCCAAGAGTGTTTCTCTTGGATCCAAAGACCACTAGGCCTTACACTCTGACTGCATCTCCGATTTGTTTGCTGCAGATTCCTCTAGAGCAGGATGTGTCTCAGAACTGGATCCAGGGGCTCGGTTTGACTCAGATGTTGTTGGAGCCATCCATTCCCCTTGGAACCTCAGTGCTGGACAGCTTGGGTTTGACTCCCCCTTTGAGGCTGGGGTCCAGGCAAGGTTGGAACTTGGTAGCACGTGGGGCTTCAGCTCCAGTGCAGCTGGCCATGGCTTCTCCCAGCCCTTCTGCTTTTGAGGTGCTGGAGAGGGCTTTCTGTCACCTGAGAGTTCTGACTACTTTTCTTTGGATAATGAATTTGATTATAAAAGGGAAATGTGCAGTACGAGTAACATGTTTAAAATGAGGCGTTTTGATCAAGAATTATTAGAAGAATGCTGGAATAAAATTTTAAAAGAATATATTTCACAGCTTACTGTTAAGAGAAGTATACAAAGATGTAAAATAAATAATAAAATTCAAAAACAGGAAGACATGTATTTTATTACCACATTTAGTAGTTTTAGTGTTATAGTTAAAAAATTATTAATGTATTATTGGGAGTATATTTTATGTATAAATGATCCATGTTTGCATGAACTGGGGGCAACTATTATGTCATTCAGGAGGGGTAGAACCTTAGAGATTTACTAGTGAAATCTAAATTGGTAGCTCCCTCTATGGGAATACAAAGTAACATAAAAGAATTAGGGACTATTGGCTGTAAAAAGTGTAAAGCTTGTAACTTTATTGTTCAATATTTTAGTAAAATCAATGGTTTATTGTTTGAGACTAAAGATGGTTTTTGTTGTAGTACTGAAGGCATTGTGTGTGCCCTCAAATGTCCTTGCAACAAGTTCTATATTGGAGAAACAAAAAGACCATTTAAAATTATATTACTAGAATGTCAGGGACATAGTTAATAAGAGGGAGGAAAGTGCAATAGCTGTGCACTTTAATACATTTCATAATGCTAATACTAATGGTCTGAAAGGTACAGTTTTGGAGAAAATCTATACATATTGTGATGAAAATGAACTAAAAAATAAATTGCTTTTTAAAGAGTCGACTAATATTTTAAAGTTTGGTACTTTGTCCCCTAAGGGGTTAAATAACGAAATTAATTGGAGGTTTTTTGTGTAATATTTTATTGCAAGTGAGCAATTATGTTTAATTGTATAATTAATTTTATAATTGATAGGTGTATATAGGCAGGCACTTCTTTGTGAATGTTATACTCCTTGAAGGCTTGTGGAACTGAGACGTCAGAGTGTTTCTTTTAAATAAATTTCCTGTGGATTACTAGCTGGTGGTTCTATTTTCTACTTTGGTGCTTTCTACAGTGTGGTGTTGCTACTTTTCTTTGGATCCTACCTCACTACCTCCATTGGGTCTGAGTTCTGAGCCTCAACAACTTATCCCACAGGGCCAGCTGGTCTGTTTGAGCTTCTAGGTGGTTCCTGTTTAGGAATTTCTTCTCTCTTCAGACACCTCACCAGACAATCCCACTAAAGAGATTCACTGCAAGAAGATGTGCCAAAGGAGGCACATAGATTCCCCTCAGGAATCTCTCACAGAAGACACCAACTTTGATGAAGGGGATGGGTCCCTAGGTCTCCACCACAAGATGTGGCCTTTGGAGATATTCAAGAGATCCTTAGACAGAAGGGTGGATGGTCTTTTGATTCCTCTTCCCAGAAGGAGTCAGTGGTCTTAGAAGCCTTCATTTCTGGCTCGTCTACATCCTAGGTTACCTGCCAGCTGATGAATGTATTGATTCGGTCTCAACCTAGGCATGAATACAGTAGAACCAATCACTTATTTCCCTAAGAAATTTCTCCCCCCTCCTAAGGACAGGCCCCATTGGAGTAAGGAAGTACCTGCAGATGCCTTGGTTGTGGTGGTGGTCACTAGAAAAGAACTGGCTGAGCAGAGTTCTTCTGTCCATCTTCCAAACAATGAGTCTAGGGCACTGGACAGACTCGGAAGGTTTGTTTATGCCTCAGTGATATCTGCTATATGTTCACTGAATTATTTGCCACACTTCACTAGGCTGTAAAGAAATTTGACTAAAGAACGCTCCAATTCTCTTTCTGGGTCAGTGTCTGTGGAGGAAAGCAAGAAGCTCTCTTCACAACTGACCACCCTCCAATCTATGTCCAAAGCATCCATCATGTTGATCTCTCATGCAGCTGAAGGTACCCTATAGGCAGCGGGTTTTAGCATAGCCATAAAGAGACATGGCTGGATGTATTTGTGAGATTTTGTGAAGCCCTTCAAGTCTTCATTCATCAATGCTCCCTTTGCTGGATCTTCGTGATTTGGCCCAATTGTTAAAGAAATGCTCTGCCACAGTGAGCAGGATGGAAAGACTTTATCTGCCACAGGAATACAGTTTTCTACCCCTCAGAGATCTTTTTCCAGGAATCAGAGAGGGTGCAGAAAAATATGGTTCTAAAAATTCCAAGGTTCTTTCCAAGATTCACAAAGGGAAACTTCCCTCAAGGCCACAGGGTAATTCTAATGGGAGATGCTGCCCTCATGGCAGAGGAGGCCCACAGAGCAAGGGTTTTCTAGATTCCTTCTCTGCTAAACCTTTTTAGTGCTCCTGAAGGGTTGCCCGAATGCTGTTCTCTGGAGCCAGTTGGGGGCACTTGTCTCTGCATACAGAAGCCTGGGTGTTGATAACAACTGCCACTTAGGTGAGGAAAATCATATAATGTCATATACAAAGGTTGCTTCATACCAATTTTACAAATCCCAACAACAAACAGAAAATGGCTCCCCAATGTTCCACCCAGTCAGCAGGAGTTAGCAGCTTTAGAAGTTCAAAAGTTGGTAAACAAAACAGTAATCCAGGAGTTCCCACTAGACCAGAGAGGGTTTGAAACTTACTCAAGATTCTTTTTAGTGTCAAAGAAAACAGGGCAGCTGTGACCAATTCTGGATCTCAGCATGCTCAATCAGTTTGTGAAGAACTCCAAGTTCTCAATGGTCACTGTTCAGTCCATTCTGCCACTTCTGTGAAAGATTATTGGATGTGCTATATTAATCTTCAGTATGATTGCTATCACATCAAGATGAACAGACACTCCCAAAGATATCCGTGCTTTTGGCTGGGGGCCAATCACTATCAGTTCAGAGCCCTGGCCTTTTGTCGCAACACTGCCCCCAGGGTGTTCAGCAAGTGTATGTCAGCGGTGGCAGCTCGCATGAGACTGCAGAATTCTGAGTGTTTCCATACCTGGATGACTGACTCCAACCTGGCATCTCCTCAAAAAAACAGAGACTATTTACTCCAGTTGTGTCCTATCTAGTTATTACAATCAGCTATGCCAAGTCTCATCTTCAACCTGTCTAAATCTCGGAATTCATAGGAGCTCGCCTTGACTTTAGAAACCGGTTAGTATTTCTTCCATTAAACAGAGAATACACCATAAGATCTCAAGTGGACAACCCCTTTCACATTCCTCTCCCCCCACAAGACTTGTTCTTTAGACTTTAGAGTCTATAGCAGCTGATATAACCTTGATTCCAATGGATCGATTTTGTATGTGCAGTCATTATGGACTCTATCTGTTCAGTGTTCAATTCCTGAACATCCTTTGTCCTTACTGATCAAGCTGACTCAGGTTTGCAAAAACTACCTCTGTTGGTGGAAAGTTTGTTAGGGACACCCCTTTGTGTTTCTACCCCTGTAAGCCACAGTGACCTCAGCCACATCCCAATTTGGGTGTTGTAGGGATTTCTGGGAAGGATGGTCCAAGGTACATAGTCTCCCAAAGAGACCTATCAGTATATCAATGTCTTGGAGATAAGGGTATTCCTCTTAACATTGCAGGCCTTTCAAGAAACCCTCTTGTGGCCCAAACCAACATGTCTGTAGTCTGGTACATTAACAAACAGGGGGGAACTATCCCCTTTGTAGAGAGGCAATGACAGTTTGGCAGTGGGCAATCTCCTCCAACTGTTTTCTTATGGCAACACACATCCTGGAGAAATTCAATGCTCTAGCAGACTAACTCAGCAGATCCACCAGATTACAAATACATGCCTTTGCTGGATCTTCCTTATTTGGCCTAATTGTCAAAGAAATACTCTGCCACAGTGAGCAGGATGGAAAGACTTTATCTGTCATAGGAATACAGTTTTCTATACCTCAGAGATCTTTTTCCAGGAATCAGAGAGGGTGCAGAAAAATATGGTTCTAAAAATTCCAAGGTCCTTTCCAACATTCACAAAGGGAAACTTCCCCCAAGGCCACAGGGTAATTCTAATGGGAGATGCTGCCCTCATGGCAGAGTAGGCCCACAGAGCAAGGGTTTTCTAGATTCCTTCTCTGATAAACCTTTTTAGTGCTCTTGAAGGGTTGCCTGAATGCTGTTCTCTGGAGCCAGTTGGAGGCACTTGTTTCTGCATACAGAAGCCTGGGTGTCGATAACAACTGCCATTTAGGTGAGGAAAATCGTATATTATTCAACGACCGCCCATTAATATTCAAAAACGTGCACGCTGATTGGTCAGTGTGCACATTGTAAATCAGAGTTATAGTAATGGAAAAAGGTCCGGTCGCCCGGACTTTTTCCATTACTATAACTCTTTTTTTACAGCAATGTAGAATGCAAGATCTCCATTGATTCACACTGTCTCGCTATGTTAAACGAGTTTAACATAGAGAGACAGCTTTAAAAAAAGCAACGGAGATTCTCTGTTGCTTTTTTTTAAAGCTGCCTCGCTATGTTAAACTCCTTTAACATAGCGAGGCAGTTTGTAAAAAGCAACGGAGATCTTGCTTTCTCCGCTGCTCTTTTCAAAACTGTCTCGCTATTTTAAATGGGTTTAACATAGCGAGACAACTTTAAAAAAAGCGACGGAGATTCTCTGTTGCTTTTTTTAAAGCTGTCTCGCTATGTTAAACCCATTTAACATAGCGAAACAGTTTATAAAAAGCAATGGAGATCTTGCTTTCTCCATTGTTTTTACCCACAGCTCTGATGTACTGTGTAAGCATGCGCATGCGCAGTACATCAGAACTGCAGCAGAATACCAGACAGCTGCGGAAGGGCAGCAAGGAGGCATTATACAATGGCATTATTTAAGAAAAGTAATTATTTTTTTTCTTAAATAATGTCATTGTATAATAGCAATAACCCACTAATGGGTGTGGGTAATGCTGGATTTACCCATGGTTGGCTTTGTTTGGCCACTCGGGCTTCACCCTCGTGACCAAACCACACCAACCGTGGGTAAATCCAGCATTACCCACACCCAAGCATGGGTTATTGCTATAATATCATTTACAAAGGCTGCTTCATACCAGTTTTGCAAATCCCAACAACAAACAGAAAATTGCTCCCCAATGTTCTACCCAGTCAGCAGGAGTTAGCAGCTTTAGAAGTTCAAATGTTGGTAAACAAAAGAGTAATCCAGGTGTTCCCACCTGACCAGAGTGGGTTTGGAACTTACTCAAGATTCTTTTTAGTGCCAAAGAAAACAGGGCACCTGAGACCAATTCTGGATCTCAGCATGCTCAATCAGTTTGTGAAGAACTCCAAGTTCTCAATGGTCAGTGTTCAGTCCATTCTGCCACTTCTGTGAAAGATTATTGGATGTGCTATATTAATCTTCAGGATGCATGGTATCACATCAAGTTGAACAGACACTCCCAAAAATACCCGTGCTTTTGGCTGGGGGGCAATCACTATCAGGTCAGAGCCCTGGTCTTTGGTCGCAACACTGCCCCCAGGGTGTTCAGCAAGTGTATGTCAGCGGTGGCAGCTCGCATGAGACTGCAGAATTCTGAGTGTTTCCATACCTGGATGACTGGCTTCTCACTACTCCAACCAGGCATTTCCTCAAAAAAAAAGATAGGCTATTTACTCCAGTTGTGTCATATCTAGGTATTACAATCAGCTATGCCAAGTCTCATCTTCAACTGGTCTAAATCTTGGAATTCATAGGAGCTCGCCTTGACTTTAGAAACCGGTTAGTATTTCTTCCATTAAACAGAGAATACACCATAAGATCTCAAGTGGACAACCCCTTTCACATTCCCCTCCCCCCACAAGACTTGTTCTTTAGACTTTAGAGTCTATAGCAGCTGATATAACTTTGATTCCAATGGATCAATTCTGTATGTGCAGTCATTATAGACTCTAGCTGTTCAGTGTTCAATTCCTGAACATCCTTTGTCCTTACTGATTAAGCTGACTCAGGTTTGTAAAAACTACCTCAGTTGGTGGATCTAATCCATCAAAGTTTCTCAGGGACACCCCTTTGTGTTTCTACCCCTGTAAGCCACAGTGACCTCAGCTGCCTCCCAATTTGGGTGTTGTAGGGATTTCTGGGAAGGATGGTCCAAGATACATAGTCTCCCAAAGAGACCTATCAGTATATCAATGTCTTGGAGATAAGGGTATTCCTCTTAACATTGCAGGCCTTTCAAGAAACCCTCTTGTGGCCCAAACCAACATGTCTGTAGTCTGGTACATTAACAAACAGGGGGGAACTATCCCCTTTGTAGAGAGGCAATGACAGTTTGGCAGTGGGCAATCTCCTCCAACTGTTTCTTATGGCAACACACATCCTGGGGAAATTCAATGCTCTAGCAGACTAACTCAGCAGATCCACCAGATTACAAAGACATGCCTTTCCTGGATCTTCCTTATTTGGCCTAATTGTTAAAGAAATACTCTGCCACAGTGAGCAGGATGGAAAAACTTTATCTGCCACAGGAATACAGTTTTCTATACCTCAGAGATCTTTTTCCAGGAATCAGAGAGGGTGCAGAAAAATATGGTTCTAAAAATTCCAAGGTCCTTTCCAACATTCACAAAGGGAAACGTCCCCCAAGGCCACAGGGTAATTCTAATGGGAGATGCTGCCCTCATGGCAGAGTAGGCCCACAGAGCAAGGGTTTTCTAGATTCCTTCTCTGATAAACCTTTTTAGTGCTCTTGAAGGGTTGCCTGAATGTTGTTCTCTGGAGCCAGTTGGAGGCACTTGTTTCTGCATACAGTAGCCTGGGTGTCGATAACAACAGCCACTTAGGTGAGGAAAATCGTATATTATTCAACGACCGCCCATTAATATTCAAAAACGTGCACGCTGATTGGTCAGCGTGCACATTGTAAATCAGAGTTATAGTAATGGAAAAAGGTCCGGTCGTCCGGACTTTTTCCATTACTATAACTCTTTTTTTACAGCAATGGAGAATGCAAGATCTCCATTGCTTCAAACTGTCTCGCTATGTTAAACGAGTTTAACATAGAGAGACAGCTTTAAAAAAAGCGACGGAGATTCTCTGTTGCTTTTTTTAAAGCTGCCTTGCTATGTTAAACTCCTTTAACATAGCGAGGCAGTTTGTAAAAAGCAACGGAGATCTTGCTTTCTCCCCTGCTCTTTTCAAAACTGTCTCGCTATGTTAAATGGGTTTAACATAGCGAGACAACTTTAAAAAAGCAACAGAGATTCTCCGTTGCTTTTTTTAAAGCTGTCTCGCTATGTTAAACCCATTTAGCATAGCGAAACAGTTTATAAAAAGCAACGGAGATCTTGCTTTCTCTATTGCTTTTACCCACAGCTCTGATGTACTGCGTAAGCATACGCATGCGCAGTACATCAGAACTGCAGCAGAATACCAGACAGCTGCGGAAGAGCAGCAAGGAGGCATTATACAATGCCATTATTTAAGAAAAGTAATTATTTTTTTTCTTAAATAATGTCATTGTATAATAGCAATAACCCACTAATGGGTGTGGGTAATGCTGGATTTACCCACGGTTGGCTTTGTTTGGCTACTCCGGCTTCGCTCTTGTGACCAAACCACACCAACCGTGGGTAAATCCAGTATTACCCACACCCAAGCATGGGTTATTGCTATAATATCATATACAAAGGCTGCTTTATACCAATTTTACAAATCCCAACAACAAACAGAAAATTGCTCCCCAATGTTCTACCCAGTCAGCAGGAGTTAGCAGCTTTAGAAGTTCAAAAGTTGGTAAACAAAAGAGTAATCCAGGTATTCCTACCTCACCAGAGTGGGTTTGGAACTTACTCAAGATTATTTTTAGTGCCAAAGAAAACAGGGCACCTGAGACCAATTCTGGATCTCAGCATGCTCAATCAGTTTGTGAAGAACTCCAAGTTCTCAATGGTCACTGTTCAGTCCATTCTGCCACTTCTGTGAAAGATTATTGGATGTGCTATATTAATCTTCAGGATGCATGCTATCACATCAAGATGAACAGACACCCCCAAAGATACCCGTGCTTTTGGCTGGGGGGCAATCACTATCAGGTCAGAGCCCTGGTCTTTGGTCACAACACTGCCCCCAGGGTGTTCAGCAAGTGTATGTCAGCGGTGGCAGCTCGCATGAGACTGCAGAATTCTGAGTGTTTCCATACCTGGATGACTGACTCCTCACCACTCCAACCAGGTATTTCCTCAAAAAAAAAAACATAGACTGTTTACTCCAGTTATGTCATATCTAGTTATTACAATCAGCTATGCCAAGTCTCATCTTCAACTGGTCTAAATATTGGAATTCATAGGAGCTCGCCTTGACTTTAGAAACCGGTTAGTATTTCTTCCATTAAACAGAGAATACACCATAAGATCTCAAGTGGACAACCCCTTTCACATTCCTCTCCCCCCACAAGACTTGTTCTTTAGACTTTAGAGTCTATAGCAGCTGATATAACCTTGATTCCAATGGATCGATTCTGTATGTGCAGTCATTATAGACTCTAGCTGTTCAGTGTTCAATTCCTGAAAATCCTTTGTCCTTACTGATCAAGCTGACTCAGGTTTGTAAAAACTACCTCAGTTGGTGGATCTAATCCATCAAAGTTTGTCAGGGACACCACTTTGTGTTTCTACCCCTGTAAGCCACAGTGACCTCAGCTGCCTCCCAATTTGGGTGTTGTAGGGATTTCTGGGAAGGATGGTCCAAGGTACATAGTCTCCCAAAGAGACCTATCAGTATATCAATGTCTTGGAGATAAGGGTATTCCTCTTAACATTGCAGGCCTTTCAAGAAACCCTCTTGTGGCCCAAACCAACATGTCTGTAGTCTGGTACATTAACAAACAGGGGGGAACTATCCCCTTTGTAGAGAGGCAATGACAGTTTGGCAGTGGGCAATCTCCTCCAACTGTTTTCTTATGGCAACACACATCCTGGGGAAATTCAATGTGCTAGCAGACAAACTCAGCAGATCCGCCAGATTACAAAGACATGCCTTTGCTGGATCTTCCTTATTTGGCCCAATTGTTAAAGAAACATTCTGCCACAGTGAACAGGATGGGAAGACTTTTCCTGCCACAGGAATACAGTTTTCTACCCCTCAGAGATCTTTTTCCAGTAATCAGAGAGGGTGCAGAAAAATATGTTTCTAAAAATTCCAAGGTCCTTTCCAAGATTCACAAAGGGAAACTTCCCCCAAGGCCATGGGGTAATTCTAATGGGAGATGCTGCCCTCATGGCAGAGGAGGCCCACAGAACCAGGGATTTTTAGATTCCTTCTCTGATAAACCATTTTAGTGCTCTTGAAGGGTTGCCCAAATGCTGTTCTCTGGAGCCAGTTGGGGGCACTTGTCTCTGCATACAGAAGCCTGGGTGTGGATAACAACTGCCACTTGGGTGAGGATAATCATATAATATCATATACAAAGGTTTCTTCATACTAATTTTACAAATCCCAACAACAAACAGAAAATGGCTCTCCACTGTTCTACCCAGTCAGCAGTAGTTAGCAGCTGTAGAAGTTCAAAAGTTGGTAAACAAAAGAGTAATCCAGGAGTTCCCACCAGACCAGAGAGGGTTTGAAACTTACTCAAGATTATTTTTAGTGCCAAAGGAAACAGGGCATCTGAGACCAATTCTGGATCTCAGCATGCTCAATCAGTTTGTGAAGAACTCCAAGTTCTCAATGGTCATTGTTCAGTTCATTCTGCCACTTCTGTGAAAGATTATTGGATGTGCTATATTAATCTTCAGGATGCGTGCTATCATATCAAGATGAACAGATACTCCCAAAGATACCCATGCTTTTGCCTGGGGGCCAATCACTATCAGTTCAGAGCCCTGGTCTTTGGTCGCAACACTGCCCCCAGGGTGTTCAGCAAGTTTATGTCAGTGTTAGCAGCTCACATGAGACTGCAGAATTCTGAGTGTTTCCATACCTGGATGACTGGCTCCTTACTACTCCAACCAGGCATCTCCTCAAAAGAAACAGAGACTATTTACTCCAGTTGTGTCTTATCTAGTTATTACAATCAGCTATGCCAAGTCTCATCTTCAACTGGTCTAAATCTTGGAATTCATAGGAGCTCGCCTTGACTTTAGAAACCGGTTAGTATTTCTTCCATTAAACAGAGAATACACCATAAGATCTCAAGTGGACAACCCCTTTCACATTCCTCTCCCCCCACAAGACTTGTTCTTTAGACTTTAGAGTCTATAGCAGCTGATATAACTTTGATTCCAATGGATCAATTCTGTATGTGCAGTCATTATAGACTCTAGCTGTTCAGTGTTCAATGCCTGAACATCCTTTGTCCTTACTGATCGAGCTGACTCAGGTTTGCAAAAACTACCTCCGTTGGTGGATCTGATCCATCAAAGTTTGTCAGGGACACCGCTTTGTGTTTCTACCCCTGTAAGCCACAGTGACCTCAGCTGCCTCCCAATTTGGGTGTTGTAGGGATTTCTGGGAAGGATGGTCCAAGGTACATAGTCTCCCAAAGAGACCTATCAGTATATCAATGCCTTGGAGATAAGGGTATTCCTCTTAACTTTGCAGGCCTTTCAAGCAACCCTCTTGTGGCCCAAACCAACATGTCTGTAGTCTGGTACATTAACAAACAGAGGGGAACTATCCTCTTTGTAGAGAGGCAATGACAGTTTGGCAGTGGGCAATCTCCTCCAACTGTTTTCTTATGGCAACACACATCCTGGGGAAATTCAATGTGCTAGCAGACAAACTCAGCAGATCCACCAGATTACAAAGACATGTATCTGGAGCATTTCTCCCCAGGCCTCCTCTGAAAATTGGCTTTGTTCCAAGTCGGACTTTCCCGGTTAACAAATGTTAAATAAAATAAATAAAAAAACATGCCTCACGAGCGATGTCTCAGTCAGTCAATGGTGGAAAGTATTTTCTGTCATTGGAGTCAGCCTTGCTGCAATCTTTATGCCTTCTCGCACAACAGCAAGGTCAGCAGCTTCTTTGCCTGGATCCCCCTTCTGGGGGGTGGTGTGTGTGTGTCACTGAGAAATTCTGTAGTCCATGGTTGGCCCTCCAGGCTCCTTTATGCTTACCTCCCTTACCTGTAATTCCCAAATTCTTGAAGAAGGTACTTCGGTTGAAAAGCAAGGTTATCTTCATTGCCCTTTATTGGCCTCATCAGATGTGGTTTTCCTTCCTTTGGTCTCATCTTTGATATTCACCTTGGATACTGCATCCCAGTCCACAACTTCTCATCCTATGGGGATGGCACACCCAGACATTATAGGCCTCAACTTGACTGCATGGTTTCTCCAATTCCACTAATGGTTAGACAGCCCAGAGTTTCCTTCCTGGTCTGGCAGATATTAATGTCATCCCATAAAGCCTCCACTAGGAAGATTTACAAGAGTAAATGGAAAAGATTTTCATTTCAGGCCCTTCAGGGGGAATTAAATTCCTTTACTGGTCCTATTCTCACTGTTCTGGATTTCCTAGCATCCATTTTTCAAGAAGGAGATAGTTTTTCTACCATCAATGTACAATTGGCAGCTATCACCGGCATACCAGAGATGATGCATCCTTACTAGCTTCATCCAAATTGTGCAAAGCTTTCCTTAAAGGCACCTTTTTGCTTAACCCCCCCCCCCAGTGAAAGACCCTAGACCCCCAGGATCTAACACTATTACCACATGCTTTTACTCAGAATCTCTTTGAGCCATCCACTAAATCTAATCTCAAGTTCCTTTCCTGGAAAATGACCTTTCTAGCGGTTATTACCTCCACCAGATGAACGTCTTAACTTCAGGACCTTTCCTCCAAATCCCCATATTTGTTTTTCCATTAAAGATAGGATTACCTTATGAACTAATCCTTACCTTATGAACTAATCCTTCCTTTTTGACCAAAGTAGCTTCAAAGGCAAATATTAACCAAGCTATCAATTTACCTGTTTTCTTCCCCAACTTCTCTAACAAAGGTAAATACATGCTTCATCTTTTAGATGTACAGAGCAAATCTGTTTTTAGCTCCATAGGACAAAAGACTTCAGAAAGTCAGATCAGTTGTTCATCTCATTTTAGTCCAGTAAACTGAGTAAAACAGTCTCTAAAGTTACCTTAGCAAAGTGGCTAACAGATTGCATATCATTTGTTTACAGTCAACGAGGTCTTTCTTTGCCTAGACCTCTTAAAGCACACTCCATTAGACCCATGGTATTTTTTCTGACTTTTGGTCCAGAGCTTCAACTGATAACATTTGTGTGCAGCCACTTTGCCCAGTGTTCATATATTCATTGCTTATTACAAATTGGATTTTACCTCCAGAAACAGAGCTGCTTTTGGTTCTGCAGTGCTCTGGAATATGCTTCCATGAGGGCCACCCAAGATTCATGTAGCTGGGGATTTTGTCCAATCAGCTGAGGAACTAATGAGAATGACAACATCAGGTATAAAAGTTATGTTGTCCATTTTTGTTCTTCCTCAACTTGCACACCTCCTTCCCCCTTCCCTTCCTTTCCTGGAGTAACCTGATGGTAGTTATGGAATCTCTGTTCCATCTTGGAGCCACAGTCTTTTCTAACAGCTTTTCTTCTAGAGTGGCCTCAGGTTGACTTTTTCTGTATCTAGGCTTGCAAACTTGAGCTGAGGTATTGCAGAATGCTGGGGCATTTGGGGCAATGGGAGGAGCTTGAGAGCTGGATCTGAGAGTCTAAGTAACTGTGGCTAAGCCAGATCTAAGGTTGGATCCCAGATCCATTAGTTGAGGAAGAATGAAAATGGACAACACATACATAGTTATAGTGAGTACATGACTTGTATTTCAATCTTTGATGTTTGCCAAAAACTCATACAGATTTCTTTGCATCAGTAGCATATGTAAGTACATTTGAACATTTTTTTGTATTAGTCCTGTTGCTCACTCCACCTTTGGCGCTAGCTGGGTGTCTTTATCCTCCATTCCTTTAGTTTCTACGTACAAATCCTGGTATTTTAATGTCTTTGTGTCTCTCAGGATATAGGACACTATTATCACTGTGTATAGCCATTTCAATGATCAATGATTCTTTTCTGCTTTTTTACTTCTTTATTTTTGGAGTGTCCCTTTTATAAATTTATATATTATACATGAACATTTTGCAAAAAGCAAATATTGTAGAATTATTAGAAATATGTTTTTTTTTTTTCAAATATATTTTTATTGAATTTTACAAATTTTTCAAACATGCAAAGGAAAAACTGTAAGTCATTAAAAGAAGCAGTAAAGTATAGGTATATATATATATATATATATATATATATATATATATATATATATATATATATATATATATATAAAACAGTTAGTACAAAAACTATGCATTTATAAAACAGCACTTATCGTTACAGGGAAACTTACATCTTAGAGAATAATATAAGCAGTAAAGACCCCCAATAACCCATTACAGTCAAAGTCTAGAGATACAAATGGAAAATGGCTTGGAAGACGTATATGACAGTCTTAAAAAGAAAGAAAAGCGGTAAGGAGGGTATATCCATATAAACCAACTATTTACACCATGTACAACTATTTATACCATACTTACAACATAATTACACCATGGATGCCAGAGGATAACAAAATAATATAACAAAATACTTTGTAAAATCAAAAGTTACAGTGTGATGATAACAATGTCTAATGATTATAGGGCTAGATATGATACCGATGGAGGATTACTTGGAATGTAATGTTAGTGACCCACATTTTGGTAGATTATTTAGTTTGGATTATGTCAAAAAGGCTACACCAGTAATTCTGAAAATATTCTTTTTTTCTTTTTATTATTGCATAACTTATGTGCAGATATATATTTGATTGCCATTGATGTAAAGTTTTCCCAAGCTATTGCTGAGGGATTGACCCAATTCTTGGCTGTAAAATATTTGAGAAGAACGCAGGCCGTAACACAGATGTGGCGATGGATACCCTTAAGAGATTTAGGAATTATATTTAGAATCATGGGTTGCCAAGAAAATGTGTTTTTTTTTCATATCCCATTTTTTCCGAGTTCTGAGAGAACACCAAAGTTTGTAAATATTCTTACAGCTCCAAAAGATGTGAAGTATATCTACATGTGGGAGGGAACAGAACAGACAGGTTAGGTTTTTATTGTATCCAAATTTCACTAAGACTGCTGTGGTATAGTAGGAATTGTTGTTTATCATACATTGAGTGTAAATTAGGTTTTTGAAGGGGGTTACATTCAGGGTATTATTGATTGCTTCGCAGTTAGACTCTGTAGAGATTTCTCATTGTATGCCATCCCAATATTTGGAAAATAGAAGTGAATGATTATATTTAATGCCTGACACAAGTTTATAGGTGTTCAAAATCATTTTGTTCTGTAGGGAAAGTGATTTAATGATAGATTGTGATACTGTAATGTCTTGCTCCTTCACTTTATAGCAAGAGAATTTTTTGTTTTATAAGTGAACTAGTTTGTCTTAAGATAGGATCATATTTGTTAGGAGCACCAAATAAGGCTTTAACCTTGGAAACATTTTTAGAGTTATAAAAGTGCCAAACTATGGCTTTCTTAATAATAGGGAAGTTTGTTAGATTGATCATTTTATTATTGATTTTTAAGTTAAGGTTTAAGTGAATAGGTTGGAGAATGGGAACAGTATTGTGTAAGTTTAAGGAGGTCATCAGAGTTTGAAAGATGCAAAAGATGCAAAATTTTGTTCTTTAGTGTAGGCAAGATCTTGAATGTGTAGTCACCATCAGGTGCTAGAAAAGGGACAGCATATGGATTTAATTTTAACAAATATATATATATAGCTGCACCAGATTTTGATCCAGGTTGGGTGCCAAGATTCAGCAGAGGGATCATAGCAGGCAATATGAATTAGACGGCTAGCATTAATGATGTGGTAATATAAATTAAAGTCTGGGAAACTTAAACCGTCTTTGGTCTTTGGTGTATTTAGTTTCCTGTACGATATTCTGGTTGATTTAGGGAACCATAAAAACTTTGAGATTGTGGTTTCCAGTTTTCTGAAAAAATTTTTCGTAACATTTAAGAAGATGGAGTTAAGATGAAATAGGATTCTAGGCAAAATATTCATTTTAATGATAGCGGATTTTGATAGCAAAGAAGGACTGATGTTTTTCCATCTAGTTAGATCGTTATTTATCTGATTCCAGACTCTATATAGATTTGCTTTTATTAGTTCTTGGTGAGGGTGTGTGAAATTTATTCCTAGGTATTTGAGTGTATATTTGAGAAGAATGTCAGAAAGGGGGAAGTAATATTCTAAATGATTTGCCGGCTTTAATGGAAAAATATTAGGAATATGTATTGTTTTTGAGCATGCGAAATACAGTCATTATTCACATATTATAACAAAAAGACTCAGTAAAATAGTATTTTGTTTATTATGTTTTGTATCTCACACAGGAGCATAACTGCAAGCTGACTCAAGAACTGGTTGAACTAATTGACAGAGAAGCTGATCTTTTAATGAGAGGTGTCAAAGATACTAATCTGGATGGACTGAGAAAAAGGATAGCTACACTGTTTCTTCAGTATATCAAAACCCCAACATTTAATCCTGAAGTTGCCAGATTGCTTAAGGTAATGTATCAAGTAATTAAGATATGGCTAAGAGGATAATTGACTTCAGTTGCATTTGTGTGATTACAAAGCAGCAGCTATATCCATGGACTTTCTCTATGATTTGATGCTAGAATTAATTTTATTTTATGGAATGTTTATCTTCTAAGAACAACACAGATTTCATCTGCTTAATATTTAGCCTGTGTTGGCCATGGTGTTTATGCTGACTACGTAAATGGGCTTGCCTTCCTTGAAGGTTGGGCATCGAGCTGGCACCTCAGCGTTTTGTAAAAATCTATTGCCAATCATTAGCAGACCGGAGTTCCACTGTGGCGACCCCTTACCGAGTAAAGCCGAAAGACAAACAACAACTGAGACTAAGCAATCCAGTCTTGTCTATTTCCATCCATTTCAAACTTTAATACTCTACAAGTTTAAAGAAGCAGAACAAACAATTAGATTAAATAACCCAAATCCCCCTTTATCTTCACGTATATGCAACGCACCTCTTTTCACTGTTTAATCTTGAATCCCATGTGAAAGAAACAGCTAATTGCACAATTTCTTTTTCATATTGTTCTGGGATCATATAAACATTTGACATATAAGCTATTTCCCATTAAAACAGAATTCACCAGATAAACCTTTTTCTTGAATGCTAAACTGTTAGTCCTCCACATATGACAAGATGTTCTTCATGTTTCACTGTTGCAGTCATCACACTTGGGTTATTTGCTTGCAGGTAGCCCTCAGTCAGCCCGAATACCAGAGACTTAGTATTTCTGCATCGGATGCTGTTGCTCCAGGACTGATGTCAGGTTGTCAGGGATATAAAAACAGGCAGCCTTCACCATTACCCCAGTCTTTCTTGCCGAGGAGCACAAAGCAGAAGCAGTTCGCACAAGTGCTGGTCAGCCGCTACCTGAGTTTCTGTTTACGAATTGAATCATCCTGAAGTCTTCTAAAGCTAAGTACCCCATCGGGGATCCTTTTTTCTTGATTTAACCGATGTCAGAAAAAGTTAACAATTGTCTTGCCTGTGGAAAGCAAATACCACACCAAGATTTCCATTCTTACTGTATCACCTGTTTAGGCCCACACCATGACGTACCTCGCTGTCAGTTTTGTGCCTTGTTCAATGCTCAAACTATTCGTTGTCAGGCCCTTATTGTCACTAAATACTTTCAGTCTCAATCTCCGTATTCCGAAATGGCTTCTGTAAGCCATCCAACAACCGATATTCAAAAAAAAGTAAGGATAAAGACAGAGACAGACCGCACAGGTTCAAAGCTGCCGACGATGCTTCCATTAAGCTAGTTGCCAGTTCGCCGGTACTTAGTGAGGTGCTTTCGCAGGCCCTGATGCCTGCTTCAATGGATTCACAGGCCTCTACCGAGACCCGTTCATAGTCCAGTATGCCGCAAGACTCTTCTTCGACTATGGAACCTGTAGATGTCTCTACCTTGGATGGGTCCAGAGCCACTGAGCAGGCACCAGCTTCTGAGGAAGTTCTTCGCACTACTGATGTTTGACACAAACCGATGACTTCTTTCGCATCTTCAGTTCTGTCTAAAACTACCAAGTTTCTAAGTCCAAGAGTACACGCTACGCCTAGAAAACCAATGACCAAAGTGCATGCACCTGCTCCCTTGCCACAACATCAAATGCTTAAAATGGCAGAAGACCTTATTATGCTGATTAGGGGAAGTCAGCCTTCCCCTGCTAAGAGAAAAAGAGACCTGTCGCCAAGAGTCTGAGGTATCTGATTATGAAGACATGCCTTTATCTGCTTATGAGGATTTAGATGTAGAAGAATCCATCCCCTCTGTCTCTCCTCCGGAGGATTTTTCTTTTGGTGAAACCTTATATATCTTAAGAGAGCATTTCCATTGGGAATGCAAAGACTATCCTCAGTCCAAAAAGAGACTCAGAGAATTTCTAGATTTGCCATAACATAAGCCTTTAGCAATACCTCCAGTCCTGGAAGTTGTGGATGATGACTTTATGGAATCCAGACTTAACTCCTGATACTTTACCCCCTGCTCCTAGGAAACCAGACAGGTACTACAGAGTACCTGACTCTCACAAATTCCTTTTCAAAAATCCTACTGCTGATCCAGAGATAATTTCCCAGGACCCTAAAAGTATTAAGGCAACTACAGCTAAGACTACAGCTAAGAATCCCACCCCTTCGGACGGGGATTCCAGAGTTTTGGACAGATGGGGTAAGTAAGTATATACCTCTGCAACTCTCGCTATTAGGGCTTTGAATTGTCAGTTTCACATGCTGAAGTACCAACAACATATTATGGAACTTATTAAGCAAAAAATAGCAACCTTTACAGACTGTGCAGAAAATAAAGAATTGCAAGAGCTTATGCATTCTGCAAGCCAAGTCAGCAAGCATACATTGCAGTGTGGCTTTGATGCCCTAGAAGCATCTTGCAGGGCAGCAGTCACTGGTTCTGTATTGAGAAGGCATGCTTGGCTTAAGGAGCAGACCTTGCCAGACCATGTCAAATCAAAGTTATTAGACACTTCTTTGAACAAGGACAATCTGGCAGCAAAGCAGAAGAGGTTCTTAAAAAGATGGAAGAAAAAGCTAAATCTATGCAGTCAGTCAAATAATTCTTACAAGTACAGCCTCCTATATTCAATAGGCATTGCCCTTCATGCAAAAAACTGGATGTCCATCACCCAAGACCAATGGGTGCTCAACATTGTGTCCCAGGGGTACAAATTTTACTTCCACTCTCTGCCAACCCCAAAAGGGTTGCCAAACCTTCCTCCAAACCAGTGGGCAGAGGCACAAAACCAAGTTCTATCCCTGCTTTCTATCAGGGCAATTCAACCTGTTCCTGCAGAACAGATAGGTCAAGGATTCTATTCCAGACTTTTCCTTGTACTCAGAAAAGAGGGCACTTGGCACCCAATCCTAGATCTTTCAATTTTCAACACCTTCCTGGTGGTACCAAAATTCAGAATGCTCACCCTGCAGCAGCTTCTACCTATGCTAGCCAAAGATGCCTGGTTAGTCACCCTAGACCTAAAGAAGCATATCTGTACATCCCTATAAGGGAGTCATGCAGGAAATATCTACGTTTCAGTGCCAGATCTTTGCATTACCAGTTCTCTGCACTTCCCTTTGGCTTATCCACTGTGCCCAGAGTATTCACAAAATGCGCGGCTCCAGCCATTGCTCACTACAGGCAGAGAAATATCCAAATCTAACTGTACTTGGACGATTGCCTGATTCAGGCGGTCAGTCAGGAATTGCTTTTGCAGCATCTGACATTTGTAAAAAAACCTTCTCACATCCCTGGGGTACACCATCAATGAAAGGAAATCAAAACTGGTCCCCAGTCAAAAGATTGTATTCCTGGGAGCAAGCTTGGACACAGCATCCCAGATGGCATTCTTCATTTCAGAAAAACAAGCCTATCGTACAGGCTATTTTACTCAAATGGCCAACAGAACCCAGCTATCCACGAGGAAAATCCTGTAAGCCGTAGGGTTCATGGCCTCATGTATCCTACTAATTCCATATGCCAGACTGCATATGAGGAAACTTCAGTGGTACTTAAAAAGTCTTTGGTGCCAAAGTTCTCAGGACCTGGAGACCGTCATTGCTATCATACCCTGTCTAAGGACAGTGTTTCTTTGGTGGGCAGCAGCATGCAACCACAACAAGGGTCTGCCCTTTACTCAACCCCACGCTGCCCAGACCCTAACCACAGATGCATCAAACTATGCCTGGGAAGCACACATGGATGGCAAGTGCATTCAGGGCCACTGGAGCCCAAGACAAATGCATCTGCACATCAACAAAAAAGAGATGCTAGCTGTGCAGCATGCTCTGACTGCTTTCAGATCCCTACTCTCACCCGGACACCTGCTAATAAACACAACACCACAGTTATGTGGTACATCAACAAGCAGGGGTGGAACCCACTCTTACCCACTCTGCAGGCTAGCCATGGTCCTGTGGAACACGGCCTTGGACATGCAAGTCCATCTGCAAGCTCAATTCCTGCCAGGCAAACAAAACTCACTGGCAGACAACTTAAGCAGAAATCTCCTAGACCCACATGAGTGGCAATTAGAGCCCAGCACCTTCAACCTTCTGATTCAGAAATGGAGGACCCCAGAGGTGGATCTGTTTGACTCCCCCTGCAACCACCAGCTCAGCAGATTCTGCCCCAGGAATCCTTACAGCAGGGCCTGGAAGGTGGATGCCCTATCCTTTCAGTGGGTAAATCTCTCAATCTATGCCTTTCCCCCTCTGCCCCTTCTCTCAAGAGTACTACCCAAGATAAGACAGGACAGACTAAGGACAATTCTGATTGCCCTGGACTGGCCACAGCAGCACTGGTACCAATTCCTGTGCAGCCTGTCACCAGTGCCATCCTGGCACCTACATCAGAACCCAACCCTGCTCTCTCAGCAGGGGGCACAGATTTTGCATCCTCAACTGCAAACCCTAAATCTTGCAGCCTGACTTATTCCTTGAATTCTCCCCCCAGTAACCCTAAGCAAGCAGTTGCTGGACATCATTCTTGAAGCCAGAAGACCCAGTACAAGAAAATCCTATGCTGATAAGTGGACAAGGTACTGCTCCTGGGTTCAATCTAAAGGAGAGGACACAACTCTGCCCTCCCTGCCTCTAATCCTGGATTACTTAGCAGATTTACTCCACAAAGTCCTGTCTTTCTCCTCCATTAACATACATGCCTCAGCCATTTTGGCTCATTACAACACTGAGCCACCTCTCTTCTCACACCCTCTTATCAAACAGTTCCTGAGAGGGGCAAACAACTTAAGGCTGCCAAAGAGAGCTCCCACCCCCTGCTTGGGACCTTAACTTTGTACTGGAAAAGTTCACACTTCCCCCCTTTGAACCTGCAGTGTCAGCAGAGTTAAAATTCCTCTCTTGGAAAACAGCCTTGCTTCTGGCCATCACTTCAGCTAGAAGAGTGTCTGAGCTACAAGCACTTATGGCTGTGGAACCCTTCATTATTTTCCATGCTGACAGGGTTTCCCTCAGGACTAACTCTTACTTTATGCCTAACGTGGTATCCAGTGTGGCTCTCAACCAATCCATCCATTTGCCAACCTTCTTCCCTAATCCTCAAAATAAAGGGGAAAGGATCCTGCACTCCTTGAATGAGCACAGACAGCTCAGATTCTACCTTGATAGGACTAAGCTCTTCAGGAAATCTGACCAGTTACTAGTCAGCTTTGGAACAGGGGCAGAGGGCATGGCCATTTCAAAACAAACAATTTCCAAATGGATAGCACACTACATCCATTTCTGCTACAAGCACCATGGGAATCCAACCTGTCAGGGGGTCAGAACTTATTCCACTAGGGCAATCTCTACCTCTACAGCATTTCTTAGGGGAGTCCCTACCAGGGACATCCTGGAACCTGCTACCTGGAGTTCTGTACACACCTTCACCAAGCATTACCACCTGCCTATCTTTTCCAAATCCAGAGCAGGTTTTGCAACAGCAGTCCTGCAAGAGATACTAGCCAACCCTAACTCTTTTTGACTGCCTCCACCCTGCTTCAGCTTTGGGAATCAACCCAAATGTGATGACTGCAACAGTGAAACACGAAGAACATAGTACAGTTGTGTACACGTACCATAAATGCAGATGTTTGAGTGTATTCACTGTTGCAGTCCTGGTTTCCCTCCCTCCAGCCCCCTGGTCTCTCTCTCACCTCTCTATGGCTATTACTCACCCCTTTCTGGGGTATTGGTATTGGTATTTACTTTTTACTGGTGGTGTTTTCCCCACCATAACCTAGCTCCCTATTTGGGGGGCTTCTGACATTTGGGCAAGAAAACTGATGTAATGGTGTCAGCTGCCTGTTTTTATACCCCTGACAAACTGACGTCAGTCTTGGAGCGACAACATCTGACGCAGAAATGCTATGTCTCTGGTATTTGGGCCAACTGAGGGCTACCTGCAGGCAGATAACCCATGTGTGATGACTGCAACAGTGAATACATTCAAACATTTATATTTATGGTAAGTGTTCACAACTGTACTTTTCTTTTATTAGTGCTATCAAACCTTCCCATTGCCTCATAACTATGTCATTTTCCCAGATTGTATTCCTAACAAGGATACTTAATTAATTGAATAACATATCCCTCCAGTTTCCACATCTCCCGAACCCTTACTTTTACCTTTATTTAGTATCATTCTCATTTCTCCTAAACATTCCGACATACCAACACTTCCCCAATCCATATCTTATTGTCAGCAACCACACGTATATCATCTGCATGTGTCAGAACTACTGGAGTCACCACTTTTTTTTGCATCACATATCTAGCATCTTTCATTTTATAAGCTAGTTCATTCACTATTGTATTCGTTACTAATGTAAACAATATCCCCAACTCATGGGATATCTGTGTTTTATACCACAATTCATGCATATTTCTTTACTCAGACAACTGTTCACTAACACTCTCAGTCTATTATCTTGATATGCTGACGTACACACTCTCCTAATTATAATATCTGTTCCATATTTTTCCATAAGATCCCACAAAGTATCATGTCCTACTGTATCAGATGCCTTACTAATGTCACCTACTATATATTTAACATCTTCCATTTTACTTATAATATCATCCACAATTTTTGCACCACCAGCAGTAATTCCTGATATTCCCTTCTTTTTATACCATATATATATTTTTTCTATAATGCCCATCCTTCCTTCCATTCTCCTCTGGATTATTCTCATAAAAATATAATCTGTATTTTCAATGTGATAGGTATCCATTTTTTTATTTTATTCTTTGCATCTTTTCTCTCATAGAAAATTTAATATCTTACTACATAAATCTTCATAAGTAAACTTTTTTTTTTCAACTATTCATTCAAAATCTTTACAAAACACTCTGTATGCCAATCCATTCATTTCTTGTACATTTCACATTTTATACAATCCGGACCTGATACTGAATCAACATTTTCTTTCTTAAGTACTTCACCCAATTCATTAATAGTCATTTCTTTTTCAAATTCTTCCCTAACTCATTTTTGATTTTTTTTATTATTCATTCTCTTTTACTTTCTTCCTTTCTTTTTATTCTTATACATATTTTCCACATGCTGTACTACAATACTTATACCTCTCCTTTTACAGTTTTCATCTCCCTCATTATACTGTTATCCTTCACTATTTCACCCAAATTTATAGATACCTTCTCCCTTCCCCTTGTAAATATCTCTGTTTAAACAGTGTCTTGTTTTCTCATTTTTATATATTTCCTTTTCCATATCATAATAGTCTCCTGCATTCATCTCTAAATTCTTTAATACATTTCTGTACATTTTTCTCATACATCACATTCTCTTCTTTTCTGACATCATCTTGCCATTGAAAAAAAATATATACTTTTTAAATTCTATCCACCATTCAGACCAGTTTGTATCTGATCCTTCTATAACTGCAATGCTTCTCACTCTCCAAATGAATCCCATACTTTCTCATTTATTATTTGTATTTCCTTTTCTATTTTAATGTATTCCATTTGTTCCATTACCTTCATCCGTATTGCTAAATGGTACAAAAACCTGTTTCTACTGTATCATCATCTGCTACACCCAAACCCTCGATAGTACAAAATAATCAGTTCAGTTTCAGATGCAGTTGCCCCTCTTCTATAAGCCCATTAAACTTTTATTCCACACAGCTAACTTACCACATTTTATCACTTCTTATACTTTTAACATCTTTCCCTTTCTTTTTACATTCTGCTCTTAAATCATAAAGTCGTCTTGATATTATAGTTTTCATGTTAAACACCACATAATTTAATATATATATATATATAATTTAATATATATAATATAATTTAATATATGTTAAACAAATTCTCTCTTTCCTTGCCATTTGTATGTGCATATACTGCTATAATTGTACAAACATGTTCTCTCCACCTCACATCCACAGCAGTTAACCATCCTTTCTTTATCAAAATTACTTCTAATATTTTTGCTGTTTCTTACACAGCCACTCAAGAACCAACGTCACTTCCTAAGTTACATATTATATTTCCACCCCACAATTTTTCTGTTTGCAGTCTTTCTTCACGTAGGAATCTTGCATCCTTAAACAGAATAACATCCACATCACATTTAGCAGACTATTCCAGTATTTCTATCCTTCTTACATTATTTATAATACCTTTAACATTTACTGAAAGCACTCTAAAATTATTACTTTTTCTTCTTTGTAAATTTAAGGGAAGTATTTTAAATTTTCAAGGTCTTATTTTCTGCCAATTGAATATTTTTCTGAGTTTATGTACAACTATTCCTTGATCCTTAGAATCATATTTTCACCATTTTCATTAAGTAAAACACATGTTAAACTACTCTATACTTTCTTTTTAATCTTTGGTGATGTATTTCTAAATCATTTCCTCACCCTACCCTAGCACATATCAAATTTGTTTTCCTAACATCTGTCACGCTGCCAGCCCAGCTATCTGGAATTTTGTAAATAATTCTATGTCATTTGTAAATATTGACTTGGTTTATATAGAAATGTATGTTATGTACTGAGCTTTAAGAATGTAACCACAGCATACCCTGCTGGAATGTAGAAGATTAACTTGCAAAACTTATGAATAGTTGAGGCTAAGTTACTTTATAGCAGGGCCATAAACAAAAGATGTTATCTCTCAGTTTCAGTCCAGTAGCAGACACAATGTCTAGAGCTAGAAGTTTTTGTATTGTCTTGGAGAGAAGTAATTACTAAGTTTAAAATGTTAAAAGTGTTTTATTGCTTTATGACTTCCTAGCAGCTCCACAGTTCTGAGAAATATGTATTTCTATATCCAAACATAAACGATCCAAACTCCAAACTACAAAAATAGCATAAACACAGCATAAACTGGAACAGGAATACCACAGGCAGGACAAATCTTTATTGCACAACATTCTGGTACCTCGACTTCTCGCCTTCTTTTGGAACATTTTTCATTATCATTCTGTCCCTATATATACACACCCTTTAACTTCAATTAGTAAACTTAATTAGTTTCATTATACAATTAAATCAAGTTAATAGTAACCCATTGATGGCAGTTTATAAGAACAAACTAAGTAAAAATGCTCAAAGTACATTTTAAAGTCCATACACACTTTATAACCCATGAAATATCTGTCAAATATTTTTACATACATTATTTATCAATCTATTAACATACTTTATATATTTAATAGATCCCAAGTAAATTATGCCCTTGTATGCAGATCCAAGACAGAATACAGAATGCCTAGTCTCCCTGAAAGACTTCTCAGTATAATATCTAATATTATTTCTGGGTTGATTACACAATGACATCACATCTGGTCATCTGACTTTGTTTCCCACATTATTACCAACAATAGAAGCTGCTAGGATTTTAGCACCTATGTGTGACCAGACACATAGATAGGGTTTTGCACAGATCTTTTGCATCTGCTAGAAGTCATAAAACAATTTCACCCTTCTAGCCTTCCAGAGTAGCAAGTAGCTCACTGCTGGAAACAATAAAGAAGACTTCCGAATACTTGATTCCCAGAGATTTTGTCTCTGACTGCAACCAAAAGTGTAAGATAGCATGTTTATGACTCAATTTAATTTCAGTTATATTTTGCAAAGTCAGGTAAATTAAGATTAACCTCTGCTGTCCCAGTATCTTCTATTAAAACATATACATTTAATTCAGTTACAATAATACATGTACATTTCTTTTCCTTCCAGCAGGGTGTGCTGTTGATACATTTTAACACATGCAAACCTCACAAATACATTTTCAGCACAAGCAAATCAATTTGATATAGAAATGACATATTGTTATTTACAAAATTCCTGCAAGCTGTGCAGGCATATGTTACAAATCCACTGCCCTATTTCTCCTGGCATGGCTGGCAGTACCTCCTTTTGTCACAGTCAGTAATAATACCACTTCGAGGGTCCCTGGAAAAGAGGCCATTAGCACATAGTGGGAATATCTTAGTCAATAAAGTGTAAGTAAAAACATAAATTAATTTTAGTTTGTTCTCATTAATTAACGAGCAAGGTATATCAGATGTTACTACATTTTTTGATGACTTTTGAGTTCTACTTTATCCCTGAAAGCTACATAGAGAATAATTGCTTACAATTCCTTATAGATTTTCATATTACTCACTGCTGCAGTAGCATTAGCTATATGGGCTATATTCTGCCAAGGATATAACAGCCAGCAAGCTTCCAAAGATTCAGGGCACATTCCACTTGCCCAAGCTATCAAGCAGCTCTAGATGGTCTGACTAAAAGACAAGCTTGGGTGCAAAGCCCTTCAGAGCTTTATTGCGGTTGAAGAGTATGCTCCTCTGAGCTTTTGAGGATCGACGGTCATCTTGTGCTTTTCTTTGCTGGGCAGTTAAGTTCTGTACGGGGGACACTTCTATTTTCTTATATTTACTATTGTCAGTCAGGTTTAAAGTAGTGTAAACGTATACGGTCCTCCTCCTCCTTCCTTGCAATCTCACATTAATTAGCACAGATTATATGTATTTTCTCTAGCATTCTGCTCCCCTTAACTCACCATACCCTTGCTTTCCTTTTCCTTATAACTACCTAGTCCTTATTGCCATGCATTCTTCTAACCTTGTACCTTTTATTACTTCCTCCCTAACCTTACACTACACTTTTCTCTTGTCTCTCCGCTTCCTCCATTTTCTCTTCCTGTGTCTCCCGCCTATGTGATCACATAACTCTCCTGTCTCTACTCCTGCTCCTATAGGTTTCATACAACAGCTTGTCAGTAGAACTCAACTCATCAGCTAAGAGTTGGATCATTTTTTGTATACTATAAATTTTATCTACCTATATCATGCCAACTTAACATATGAAACTCTTAGTAAGTTTGTTCTATCCATTGTATGTAAATGCTTGTTTGTTGTGTATTATGCTGCTTTACTATGTAAATAATGTTTGCTTGTTTACTTTTCCTTTGAGCTTTTCACCCTAGGCCTCAGCTGTAAAAGGTCATCAGCCCAGTTGGACTTTCCCATTAAACAAATGTCAGATAAATAAATATATAATTGATCACATATTTTCTGTGGAGAAAATGGGTTTAATTTTCCATTATGAGGCTGCCATAGTGTTTAAAAGTCTTTTTTACTGTTTTTTTTCTGTCAAAAAAAGTAATCTCTGTGGACTGGCAGTTTTACCAGTATTTGCTGCTTGTCTTCTCTGGGAAGGGAAAGAAGCACCATTTTCATCTTGACCATGGAATAGATTGTCGGTTGCACAGTCCGTCCTCCTTCCAGACACAAAAATAAAAAGTGAAGTAAACAGCCTTTGGCACCACAGCAGACTAGCAATTTGCCTGAGTTTTAGGTGGGTAATTCTGCTGTGGCCATTTGCTGCACCTCAGGCTACTCATCTTTTACTATGAATCCTTCTAGTGTAGTACCTACAGCCATCATGTGTTCTGCAGCTGTGGGAGTCCCCTCTGTGGGAAGGGAAAGCCATTCTTGTTGGTCCTGAGAGAGGAACAGACAAGGGTTCCCTCATGTCAGAATGCTGTGCTCACCCCTGGGGAAACAGCTCTACCATTAATAATATGGTTTGCCCCAATTTTCCTTTAGAAAAGAAACAGAAAACCAAACATGTGTCTACTCCTCCTCACATTTCATTATATAGGAGTAGTTTACTGAGTCAGGCTCAAAGTTTTATTCAGGCTGTTGATCCTTCTTGTAAAGTAGTTTCTGGTAAATGAAAGAGGGATGATTCTTTTCCCGAAGAGATGCAAGATTCTGAATCTGAACAGGAAGATGCAGGGAATGGATTCAAGTTTTGTCCTCAGATTTCTGATTCAGACTCAGGGAAGAGCTCAGTTTCAGATTATTGCTGTGGAGGGATGGTCTCTTTCTCTGAGACTATTGCTAGAATGTACAAGTGTTTTCACTGGGAGAGCACTGAGGTTTCTCAGTCCCTGAGAAACTACTATGAGTTGTTACAGAAGGATTTTCCAGAGCCTACACCCATTCCTACTGTTCTGTCTACTTTAGAGGATGTGTGTCTTACTGCCTGCAGTTTTGCTGATAGACAGCAGTCCCTAAAAAGGCAGATATAATGTGTCAAGTTCCTCAGTCTTTCATACACTGTTTCCAAACCTGACCCAGCAGCTATAGCCTTAGCTGATTCCACTGCTACTAAACACTTAGTTAATTCCAATTGTACTCTTTCTAATAAGAATGGGAAATTTTATTGATAGGTATGGGGAAAAAGTGTGTACTTCTACAACTTTGATTTTCAGGATTTTATATTGTCAGACTCATATGTTAAAGCTTGGGTGGCACAGTGGTGCAGTGGTCAGTGTTATTGCATCACAGCAAGAGATTCTCTGGTTCGATTCTCAGCTGGAGTGCCTTCTGCGTGGAATCTGCATATCCTCCCTGTGTTCACATGAGTTTCCTACAGGAGCTCTGTTTTCCTCCTGCATCCCAAAGACATGCTGCAGGTGGATTGGACACTCTAAATTGGCCTAGGTGTGAAATTGTACTTGTATTTGCTTCTGAGAAAGGTTGGGTGCCGGGCTGGCAACTTGACATTGTAAAAACTCTACTGCCACTCATTCTACAGACAAGTGATCTGCTGTGGCAACCCCTAATGGGAGCAGTCAAAAGGAGGAGAAAAAGAAGAAGGTTCGTACGTTAAAGCTTGTTCTGATATATTATGAAAGTATGAGGAATCTTTTATCTACAGTTCTTTCTTGTGAAGAAAAAATGCTTTAAATAACTTTGTTTCTTCTGTTGCACAGGTCACTAGTCATTGTTTGCAGTGTGTGCATGATTCTGTTGATAATTCTTCCAGAGTTGTCGTGAGTGATACTGTTTTAAGGAGGTTTGCTTGGCTGCATTCTCATGACCTTCCAGATCATTTAAAAATGAGATTTCAAATTCTCCTTTTGAGATTTAATGTTTCACAATCTGCTGCAGAGATGATCAAAAATATGATGAAAGGGGGCAAACTGATCCAGGGAATCTCTTGAGATTTTTCATTCCTCCTTTTCCAAATTATGTAAGGAATTTTCATTTTCCTCATCCAGTTTCTGACAAAATAAAATAAAAATAGAATAAACATTCTCAACAGAATACAGGTAAACATACATGCATGAAGTAGCAAGGGGGTTCCAAAAAATAGTCTCAAACCTTGCAAATTCAAGGACAATCTAACAAGAGACCGTGTGGCTCCTTCCCACTTTGGCCCCTATTTTCTTCCAGAAAGTCTGAATCCCCATTCTTCTCTTTGGCAATATATTGTTTCAGACAAATGGGTTCTGAAAATAATTCATCAGTGTTACAGATAGCAGTGGGAAGACATTCTTCTTTTCCGGGAGGGTGGGGTGGGGGGCATTCCTCCTCATACAAATACAACTGTTTTGTTTCCTCCCCTCTTTATCACATGCTGCCCCAAGCAGTGATAGAACCAGCTCCCCCTTCACAGGTGGGATGGGTTTTATTCAATGATGTTTCTACTGTCAAAGAAAGAAAATGCTTATTGATCAGTTCTGGATCTTTCTTTCCTAAGCCTGTTTATGATAGTGCCCAAATTCAAAATGATGTCACTTCACAATCTGTCATCTCTTCTTCCTCTTTCAATTTTCCTGATAACACTAGACTTAAAAGATGCTTATTACATCCCTATTTATCCTGACTTTAGGCATGTTTTAATCTGAATCACATAATCATTTCTCTGCCTTACCCTTTGGACTACAAGAGTGTTCACATAGTGTCTGGCTCCAATTATAGCTCATAGCAGGCTACAGAGTATCCACATTTTCCCATATTTATATGACTTGCTTAGCAGTCTAGAGCCTTTTTTTAAAACGTCAAGAGTCTCTCTCTTGGGTGAGAGATCTCTTGCACAAGCTGAGATTCCAAGAGAACATTCAAAACTCTTTTGATTCCCTCACACCAGATTGTTTTCCTGGGATGTCAGCTAGAGACCTCAGTTCATAGAGCTGTTTTTCCATGGTTAAAATAGATCTTTATCTAGATCTATTTCTACAGTTTTCCACTCAGACTTTGGTCACTGTGAGGGAAGACCTCAGAATTTTAGGTCTCATGGCATCTGTGATTCTCATGATACCCCTGGCAAGACTCTGCATGAGAAAGATACAGTGGTATCTAAACTCTCTTTGGTCCCAACATCAAAACCCTTTATCTTTTCGGATCCAGTCTGAGGGTTTTAAAGAAGAGAAATGCTTTGGTGGAGACAACAGATATCCTTAAATCCAGGTCTCCCCTTCTCCATCTTTGCTCCAGAGCAGTTAGTCACCTTAGATGCTTCAGACTTTGTTTGGGGAGCAGTTTCGAGAGGGATAAATGTGCAGGGGTGCTGGACACCAAGGACAGAGCAAGTACATAAATTTCAAGGAGATGTTTGCTCTGATAAAGTCACTCAACTCTCTGAACCATCTTTCTTCTCCAGGACCTCTTCAAGTGGTTACAGACAATACCACAGTCACATGATACATCAACAAGCAAGGGATAACAAGGTCATACCCCCTTTGCAGACTAGCCATGTTAGCTTTGGATATAGCTTCACAGCACAGTCTTGCTGTATAGGCATCTTACATTCCATCAGAGCAAAACTGTGTGGCAGATAAGCCGAGCAGGACCAGGGTAGACCCTCATGAATGAAAACTAGATCAGGGGGTCTTTCAAGATTTTATCCATCTGTGTAGAGTTTCTAAAGTAGAACACTTTGCCTCTTCTTTGCACAATCAACTAGCAAAATTCTATTCTAGGACTTCATGTAAGAAGGCCTGGAAGACAGATGCCTTTTCTTTTCCTTGGGCAGGAATGTTGCGTTATACCTTTTCACCCTTTCCACTAATCCAAGGTACTTTTGAACATTCAGAAGGAATTCCCCAAGTTAATTGTGGTATCACCTTAGCTTTTAGATCTAGAAGAATGGTATTAATCACCACCCAGCAGGGAGAACAAGATGTCTTGTAGAAGTTTAAAAACAAAATTGAAGTTGTTCAAGTCAGTTAAGTGAGCTAATGAACAAGTGTTCTTGTTCTGATGTTTTAACAGTTGCTCATCTGTTATCTACAATCATTCTGAGACCATAGAAGGAGGGTCCAAAGGTGCTGAGTGGTAGAAAAGGAATAGTTAGATAAATACGTGGACCAGTCACAGGGCTTGGGATTGAGTCCCTTATCTGAATAGTTCAAACAGCCAAAGGAGAGCTTACCAACTCAACCACCCATGAATTTTCCCATTAAGTTTAAAATACTTTAGGCATTTGTTTAGGTTAAAAAACATGTATTTATTATGACCTACCAAATGTGGAATAAAACAATTATATTTAGTCAATTTCATATTATATTTTGAGGCAGAATGATGGGACAAGTGATAAGTAACACATTTGAAATGCTTTTGCATAAGCTTCATTAGGAACATCTATAAAAAAAATTATAGCAATATAAAGCTTGCTTTTAAAAGGATAATGTTGTCTCCTTTTACTCAGATGGTACCTTCATTTATAAATACTTTTTTGTTTTAGTTTTTAATCACAGACCTTTCTTTTGCAAGACCCTATTGTTATATTTAACCAGTTTATGAGAAGTCACAGGAGAAGCGGTGTGCCTGCTTTTATGGAGCTTGTTAAAATCGCTTGCTAACATATGTCAATCTAATGGTCTATAAAACACAGCAGTGCCTGCTTTTAAGAGGCTTGTTCTTTGATATCTTGATAACAACAATAGTGTCTGCTTGTAAGGAGGTTATTTCAATTGAAGTGACACAGATCCTTTTTAGTAAAATCTCTTGCTCCCAGCAGAGAGTCTACAATTCAGAAAAAAAAAAATATGCAAAAATGATGCATCAAAAATGATAATGAAATGTTTGGCACAAAAAATAAAGCCAAACCCGATCCTCAGAAGATAACCTATATCCCTAAATGTCAGAAAGTACCATCTGATGTTGTAAATCTTTATTCATTCCTTACCGATAGGACTTCAGTTTCGTCCGCAGAACCAACATGGCTGTTACCAAGCTCGCTCCAGCTAAAAGCTCTCAGCTAAGACCTACCCATAATGCCCCTCTCATAGTCTCTTTAGATCTCGTTTGCCATGTTCCTTGTCAGACATGCCAACCTTCTCTCTCAAAGCTAAGTGTAGAGTTTTTGTGTAAATTCCTATCAGTACCTTACCTTTTAGTCAGTTTTTTGCTAATTGTCATCTTTCGTCTATAGACTCCTCTACTTGTTCTGTTCGCTACCCTCTGCCTTTGGTAGTTTCTTTTATTCCATCGTTGGTTCTCCCCTCTCTCGTATCTTAGGTAGGCCCTCTTTCCTACCACTTGTGGTATTTCTAATTACCATTGTTGGTACTTTTTCTCTTTCTTTCTATCTGGATAAAAAACAAAAAAACAAAAAAAAAATGTTTTCTCTTTAACTCTGCTGTTGTTGTTTTTTGACTGTTTACCTTGTCGCTTGGACAAGTGTGGTGTGTGTCATTATGTCTAAAAAAGTCAAACTAGGGTTTAAGCAGTGCGATAAGTGCAGGCGTAAGATGCCCAACTCAGACGGTCACGCTCAGTCCGTTTATTGTTTGGGCATTGACCACATAAATGCTTCGTGTGATATCTGCTCCAGCTTTAGCAATCGCAATTTGGCTGAGCGTAAAAACAAGTTGATATTGAAGGGTTTGGTGAAAACTTCTTTTTCGGAGAATCTTTCTGGGACAGAGGTCTCACCACCTTCTAAGACTAAAAAACACAAAGCGAAATGGAGTCTCTTGGTTCCTACATCTCCATCCGTTTTGGTACCGAGTCGTCACCGAGCTTCTCTAGCACCTTCGATGCAGACAACCTCGGCACCAGGCTCTATGTTTTCTCCCTCGGTGCTGCCTCTAATTTTGACTTCTACTATGGTACCAGCTTTGGCACCATCCTCCTCGGTGCCATCCTTGGTCTTGACACCGGCTTTGACTACCATACCCGCATTGGCACCATCCCCGGCCATGGTGCTGGTAGCTTATACAGCTCCACAGACAATGACCCAGTTGGTTCCAAAGGTTGAACACCTTCCCAGAAGCAGATATTCTTCAACTTATGACCCTTTTTTAGGGCACCAATTTAGCCCCTTTCTTGAAAGACCTGACTCTCCTTCAGCAGCTTTCTACAGATCCACCAGGAGCCTTTCAGAACAAGATGTAGTGAGGGTTGTGGACCAGCTTCTGGCAGCTGGAGGATTGCCCACCCCTGCTAGATCTTCCATCCCGTTTGGAACAGAAGTTTTCATGGCATACTTACCAGTATATCCTCCTCCAGCCTCTTCCCAGGCCCCGGAGACTTCGATACCAATGACCACCCCAGTATATACTGTCTCGGCTCTGACTGCAGAGGTTCTCCTGTCGGCATCGATTACTCTTGGCACAATGGCTCCATTGGAACTGGTGCACTCTCGGAGTAGTGATTGGGCTGTTGGCACCGTGGTTCCTAGTTTGGCACCCATTTTTTTCTCTGGCACCGTCTATGGCCATGGCTCCACTGACAGCTACCAGTCCTCTCTGAGCTCCTTACCTGGAGGTGGGCTTCTCAGGGCAGGGTGTGACCCCAGTTCCAAGGTTGTCCTTCTCAGTTCTGGGCTCTCACCCCTCCTCAGGCGGGTCTGCTTTTCAGGTGCTGGAGAGGGTCCTTGCCTCAACAGGCTCGCAGTCAGCACCAATGGCATCGACACCAGAACCCCCCCCTCTAGCATGCAGCTGTCCCAACCCTCTACTCTAGGATCCCTAGCACGGGAGCCACAAGACCTTCCCTTGAAGGGAACCCTTTCTCCAGAGTCCTCCTCAGAAAATCCCACTAGGGAGCCACCCCAGAAGAAATGGTGCAAGAGGAAGCACCTTTTTGGTCCCAAAGTAATAGACACACTATCATGAATGAGAAAGATGGAAAGACCTTGCTGGTGTAGGCATACATTTTTCCACCTCCCAGAGATCTTATTCCAGGAACCAGAGGGGAGAAAAATTGTGGTTCAAGAAGTCCCAAGGATCTTTTTGTGACACTCGTGGTGAGCAATCCCCCTGGGCCAGAGGGGGAAACTCATCCGGAAGATGTCCCTTTTGGGGCAGAGGGGGCCCGCAAAACCAGGGCGCCAGAGATTCCTTCTTTGGCCGACCCTACCAGCGCTCCTGAGCAGCGGCCCAATTGCTTTCCTCTGGAAGGAGTCGGGGGGCGATTTTCCCTGCACCTACAAGCCTGGCAACTTATCACTACCGATGCATGGGTGCATAGAATAATATCCAGAGGCTACCATATCCCATTCAATCTTACTCCCAGATCTGTCAAATGAATCCCCAATGTTCCACCCAGTCAGAGAGAGGTAGCAGCCTTAGAAACTGAAAAGCTGCTAAGAAAAAGAGTAATACAGCCAGTCCCAGAAGACCAAAGAGGATCTGTTTTTTACTCAAGGTTCTTTTTAGTGCCAAAAAAGACAGGGGACTGGAGACCAATCACACCTTACTGAACAAATTCATAAAACCTCAAAAATTCTGGATGGTTACGGTACAGTCCATCCTCTCCTTTCTAGGGAAGGACAATTAGATGTGCTCTATAGATCTCCAGGATGCGTATTACCACATAAAGATGGACAAGCGCTCCCGGAGATTTCTCCACTTCTGGCTGGGAGCCAATCACTACCAGTTCAGGGTACTGCTATTCGGTCTCTCAACAGCCCCCAGAGTGTTCACCAAATGTATGGTAGTTGTATTAGCTCATCTTCGACTACAAGGATTCCAGGTGTTTCTGTATCTACATGATTGGCTGCTTATGGCCACGACCAGGAATCTTCTCATCCACAGCCTCTCTTACACTCAAGGCCTTGCTCTTCACTTAGGGATTATGATCAACAAGGAAAAGTCTCAAATGTCCCCAACAAAAACACTGGAATTTTTTGGAGCAATCTTCGACACAACATCCTGTCAAGCTTCCCTTCCTCCTCACAGGCTCTCAAAAATAAGAAGCCTGATTCTAGTCCTCTTCCAACAGACTTTGTACCAGCATGCCTTGTACTACAACTACTGGCTTCTATGGCAGCAATCATTAGCTTAGTTCCACTGGTGAGGTTGCACATGAGACTAGTACAGTGGCTCCCTTCTTCAAAATGGTCGATCTTAACCCATCCTCCTAACCACTTGATGCACCTTACAAATCTTTGCAAGAAAGAAATGCTTTGGTGGATGAAGCCAGAATCAAATCTTTGGTGTCGACCATTCTGTCTTCCCCAGCCCAGGGCCACGGTGACCATGGATGCTTCCCTGCTAGGGTGGGGGGGCATTTCCAGGAAAAGACAGTCCAAGGCACCTCCATGGAGACCAGTTTGCACATAAATGTCCTGAAATTGAGGGCAGTTCTCTTAACATTGCAAGCGTTCCATACATCCCTCCCTTCCGGGACCATTGCAGTTCAGTCGGACAACAGGTCAGTCATCTGGTATATCAACAAACAAGGTGGAACCAGGTCTTACCCCCTGTGCCAGGAAGTCATGAGAATTTGGCACTGAGTGATAGCTTCCAACCACTTTCTTATAGTAATGCACATTCCTGGGAGTTCCAACTTTATTGTGGATAATCTGAGCAGGAACATCCTGATGCCTCACAAGTGGTTCCTCAGTCCTATAATACTGGATTAGATCTTCCGCTGTTGGGGCAGGCCTTGCTGTGACCTGTTTGCTTCCCCTCTAAACAACAAATGCAGAAGCTACTTTACCCTGATTCCCCCCCTCAGGGGGAGTCACCAAGGAATGCTCTGATGCATGATTAGCCCCTGGGTCTGCTGTATGCCTTTCCCCCATTTCCCCTCATCCCAAAATTCCTCCAGAAAGCTCAAAGATTGAGAAGCAAAGTGATCCTCATTGCCCCTTATTGGCCCAGTCAAGTCTGGTTCCCTTTTCTATGGCCTTATCTGATTCACAGCCCATGGATCCTGGATCAATCCCAAGGTCTGCTATCTCAACCTCAGGGACTGATTAACCCCAACATCCACAGCCTCAAACTTACAGCTTAGTTTCTCCACTTCCAATGATTGCCAGGCAACCTGATATTTCATCTCCTGTCAGTGTATTCTAGTAAGTGGGATAACTTCTCTACATGGGCCAAAGATCATGACTTAGACCCTTTCTCTATGCCTATTCAGAAGATCCTACACTACCTGACTACCCTTCTACATGTAGGAGCTTTAGCATCAACAATTACTGTACATTTAGCAGCTATCGCAAATTTTCACAATGGATTTGATAATTCTTCTGTTATGTCACAGCGTCTGTGCAAAACCTTCTTGAAAGGAGTATTACATGTTAAACCTTTTGTCAAGCCCCCCCATAGAGTCTTGGGACTTGACTTTGGTGCTTCAGTCATTAACAAGCCCTCCTTTCAAACCTTCTAATTCATGTGGTATAAAATTTTTGTCTTGGAAGACTCTACTTCTAGTAGCCCTTACCTCAGTGAGAAGAGTATCTGAGTTGCAGGCCTTGAATGTCAAGATACCTTACTTGATTTTTCACAGGGAAAGAGTGTCCCTACGTACTCACCCATACTTCTTGCCCAAGGTCATTTCTGGGTTTTCAATAAACCAATCTATTGACCTGCCGTTTTTCTTCCCTCAACATTTAAATAGTGGGGAATATCTTTTGCATACCCTTGATGTTCATAGACAGCTTCACTTTTACTTGGACAGAACTAAATCTTTCAGAAAAACAGATCAATTGTTTGTGGCCTTTGCGGGATCCAGACTGAGTGAACCTGTCTCCAAAGTGACTCTATCTTTCTGGCTTAGAAAAGTCATTACCTTTATCTATCATCAGAATAAACTGTCTTTACCTTTCAGAGTAAAGGCTCATTTGACTAGATCGATGGCTACTTCTGTGGCTTTTCATTGCAGAGCCTCTATGGATGATATCTGTGCAGCAGCCACTTGGGCAAGACCTCATACCTTTATCACACATTACAAATTGGATTTGGCCTCCAGGGGACGAGCATCTTTTGGTTCTATAGTGCTCAGGAATATCCTTCCTTAGGGCCACCGAGGACTCAAGTAGCTGGGGACTCGGCCCTATCAGTAAGGAATGAGTAAAGATTTACAACATCAGATAAAGAAGTTATGTTTTACCATAACGTTCCATCTGTGTTGTAGATCTTTATTCATTCATTACTTCCCACCCTCCTTCCCCCTGCCTGGACTCCTGGTGGACCTTAGGATTTCCTAGTTAAGGTATTTGCTCACACAGAGCCTCCTACTGTCTCTTTTACTACCTCTATAATATAAGGGTGGGCAAACTCGATCTGAAGAGACTATGAGAGGGGTGTTATGGGTAAGTCTTAGTTGAGAGTTTTTGGCTGGCACGAGCTTGGTAACGGCCATTTCGGTTCTGAGGACAGAGCCAAAGTCCTATCAGTAATGAATGAATAAAGATCTACAACACGGAACGTTATGGTAAGACATAACTTCTTTTTATGCCTCCTTGCTCTCACTTCTCACTTGCTTCCTTACTGCTGTCTAATTCTTTTCTCTGACTTTCTCTCTAAATATACCATAAGCTTGTTTTTCTCTCACTTCATATTGCAATTCCTATTTGTATTACATTAACTTACCTTTAATTTCTCTACAGACTGTCTAAAATTTCTTTAAATATTAAATGATTGTCTTAACCAATGTTTTTATATTATGTCTAATTTGTTGCAACTATGAAAACTGCAGATGTTTTTGTTTTATTTTTGAAGATTGTAAAATTCTTGTTCTTAAAATGTTTTGTACTAATTTGGAGCTTTTCTTCTCTGGGCCTGCGCTGAAATTGGGCTTCTACCCAGTCAGACTTTTCTGATAATCAAATGTCAATAAATAAATAAATAAATAAAGCCTGCATCCCAGGTGAAACCAATAAAAAAATCCTGGGCTTAAGTGTCTTCTTGGATAAGTGGGAGCCAGTGCACCACATGAAGCCGATAAATTAATGTTTGACAAAGAAATGTGGGCAATAGAAACCCCAAGCCTTAAAACGTCTGTCTGTACAGTGGACTAGACTGTATGTTATGATATATTTAAAGCATTTTGGGCAAAATATTTCCTGTGCTGTTTCAGTATTGCAGAAAAATGACGTACACCTTGTGTCAGGAGGGCTTAAATAGATACCTTAGTTGAAAGAACTTTTCTTCCACAGGAAAAAAGTAGATGTGTATCTAGGTCTATTCCTGAGTTTTTCCACTCTAACTACTGCCTCAACAAAAGCATTTCTTAGGATACTGATTCTCTTGGCATCTATGGTTTTTCATGATACTTCTTGCAAGACTCCACATGCAAAAAAAATCCAGTAGTACCCAAAATGTGCATGGTCCCAACAGTAACATCCCCAGACGTTTCAGATTTTTTAGTGGAGACACCAAGTTTCTTAGAATCCAAGTCTCGTATGCTCCCTTTCAACTCTAGCACAGCTGGTCACAACAGGCACTTAAGACTTTGTCTGAGAAGCAGTGTCTCTAGGGATAAAATTGTAGGGGATTTGGAGCAGAAAAGACAGGCCAAAACATATAAACCTAAAAAAAGATATTGGCATTCATGAATGCCCTCAGCTTTCTCAGTGATCTCTGGTCCCTGTGACCGCTACAATAATAACGGACAACACCACTGTGATGTGGTACATAAACCCTCTACAATAATAACTGACAACACCACTGTGATGTGGTACATAAACCCTCTACAATAATAACTGACAACACCACTGTGATGTGGTACATAAACCCTCTACAGTAATAACTGACAACACCACTGTGATGTGGTACATAAACCCTCTACAGTAATAACTGACAACACCACTGTGATGTGGTACACAAACCCTCTACAGTAATAACTGACAACACCACTGTGATGTGGTACACAAACCCTCTACAATAATAACTGACAACACCACTGTGATGTGGTACATAAACCCTCTACAATAATAACTGACAACACCACTGTGATGTGGTACATAAACCCTCTACAGTAATAACTCACAACACCGCTGTGATGTGGTACACAAACCCTCTACAGTTATAACTGACAACACCACTGTGATGTGGTACACAAACCCTCTACAATAATAACTGACAACACCACTGTGATGTGGTACACAAACCCTCTACAATAATAACAACTGACAACACCACTGTGATGTGGTACACAAACCCTCTACAATAATAACAACTGACAACACCACTGTGATGTGGTACACAAACCCTCTACAATAATAACTGACAACACCACTGTGATGTGGTACACAAACACTCTACAATAATAACTGAAAACACCACTGTGTTGTGGTACACAAACCCTCTACAATAATAACTGACAACACCACTGTGATGTGGTACATAAACCCTCTACAATAATAACTGACAACACCACTGTGATGTGGTACATAAACCCTCTACAGTAATAACTGACAACACCACTGTGATGTGGTACATAAACCCTCTACAATAATAACTGACAACACCACTGTGATGTGATACATAAACCCTCTACAATAATAACTGACAACACCACTGTGATGTGGTACATAAACCCTCTTCAATAATAACTGACAACACCACTGTGATGTGGTACATAAACCCTCTACAATAATAACTGACAACACCACTGTGATGTGGTACATAAACCCTCTACAATAATAACTGACATCACCACTGTGATGTGGTACATAAACCCTCTACAATAATAACTGACACCACCACTGTGATGTGGTACATAAACCCTCTACAGTAATAACTGACAACACCACTGTGATGTGGTACATAAACCCACTACAGTAATAACTGACAACACCACTGTGATGTGGTACATAAACCCTCTACAGTAATAACTGACAACACCACTGTGATGTGGTACACAAACCCTCTACAGTAATAACTGACAACACCACTGTGATGTGGTACACAACCCCTCTACAATAATAACTGACAACACCACTGTGATGTGGTACATAAACCCTCTACAATAATAACTGACAAAACCACTGTGATGTGGTACATAAACCCTCTACAGTAATAACTGACAACACCGCTGTGATGTGGTACATAAACCCTCTACAATAATAACTGACAACACCACTGTGATGTGATACATAAACCCTCTACAATAATAACTGACAACACCACTGTGATGTGGTACATGAACCCTCTACAGTAATAACTGACAACACCACTGTGATGTGGTACATGAACCCTCTACAATAATAACTGACAACACCACTGTGATGTGGTACATAAACCCTCTACAATAATAACTGACAACACCACTGTGATGTGGTACATAAACCATCTACAGTAATAACTGACAACACCACTGTGATGTGGTACATAAACCCTGTACAATAATAACTGACAACACCACTGTGATACGGTACATAAACCCTCTACAATAATAACTGACACCACTGTGATGTGGTACATAAACCCTCTACAGTAATAACTGACAACACCACTGTGATGTGGTACATAAACCCTCTACAGTAATAACTGACAACACCACTGTGATGTGGTACATAAACCCTCTACAATAATAACTGACAACACCACTGTGATGTGGTACTTAAACCCTCTACAATAATAACTGACAACACCACTGTGATGTGGTACACAAGCCCTCTACAATAATAACTGACAACACCACTGTGATGTGGTACGTAAACCCTCTACAATAATAACTGACAAACACCACTGTGATGTGGTACATAAACCCTCTACAGTAATAACTGACAACACCACTGTGATGTGGTACATAAACCCTGTACAGTAATAACTGACAACACCACTGTGATGTGGTACATAAACCCTCTACAATAATAACTGACAACACCACTGTGATGTGGTACATAAACCCTCTACAGTAATAACTGACAACACCACTGTGATGTGGTACATAAACCCTCTACAGTAATAATTGACAACACCACTGTGATGTGGTACATAAACCCTCTTCAATAATAACTGACAACACCACTGTGATGTGGTACATAAACCCTCTACAATAATAACTGACAACACCACTGTGATGTGGTACATAAACCCTCTACAATAATAACTGACAACACCACTGTGATGTGGTACATAAACCCTCTACAATAATAACTGACAACACCACTGTGATGTGGTACATAAACAAGAAAGTGAGAACCATATCTTACTATCTCTGCAGACTAGCCATGCTAGCCTAGGATATAGATTTCAGCACAATCTCACTCTACAGTTATCTATAATAGCATAAGAAACTATGGCAGACAAGTTAAGCAATATCAGAACAGATCCTCACAAATGGAAATTGAATGGGGGTGGGGCCTTCCAGACATTGATCCAGCTGTAGGAAGCACCTCAGCTAGGTCTTTTCACCTCTACTCACAGCAATCAGTTGGCAGAATTCTGCTCCAAGACTCCCATGCAAGAAGGCCTGTAAGACAGGTGCTTTATCATTTTCATGGACATAAATGTTCCTGTATGTTTTTCTATCCTTTCAACTAATATTCAGCATCATTCCAAAGATTCATAAGGACTCCCCAAAGATCATTGTGGTGATTCTCTTTTGGTTGTGGCAACACTGGTTATCTCTTCTTTTGGAAATATATCCAGCAAGACTACAAGGAACGATGCTCAGATTACAAAAATACAACTTCAAAATAGTCTATACAAAAGCCAAACTTCTTTGTCTGGCTGATACCTTATCCAGATCACCCAGAAATACCACAGAACAGCTTGATTCAGAGAGTTTTGACTTTGATTTCATGGAAGTGCATACTTTTTCTACCACAAGACTTGATGAGCTGAGAGATCATACAAAGCCTGATCCAATTTTCCAGAAGCGCAACCACTTCATCAATGTTGGATGTCTTTCGGAGATCTTGTGTACCTTCATAAGTGCAACCTTATTTTCCTTACAGAGATGAGATGCTGATGGAAGATGATATCATTTTCATAGGCCCTAAAGTTATTGTTCCTACTTCCTTACACAGGAATGCATTCAGATTTTGCGTCATGGCCACCCAGGTTCCTAAGCTACCAAAAAAATGGCGAGAGGACTAGTACTTTGGCCTTCTCTGTCAAAAGACATTAATAAAGTGCTTTCATTTTGTTCAGTATGCAATAGTACTAAACCACATTTGCAAAATGAACCAACTCAGCTATGCCAGATTCCTGAACTACCTTGGTCAACAGTAGCCACTGACATATTTGAATGGAACAATCAGCATAACTTTAGTGTTGGTAGACTCTTATCTGAACTGGTTTGAGATCAATTTGCTACCTAACCTAACATCCAGTGCTGTTTTTACTAAGTTGAAACATCATTTCTCAGTCCATGGTAGTCCACTCAAAGTTATTTCTGACAATGGTACCCAGTTTACCAGTCAATTATTTCAGAAATTTGTAAAAGAGTTGTACTTTATCCATATTACTAGTAGGCCGGAATACTCACAGTCAAATGGCCTGGCATAATGTGCAGTGGAGACTGCAAAGCAATTGCTAGAGAGGTCAAAGTGTAACAAAACAGATATCTTCTTAAATTTACTTAATCTCAGAAATATACCCCAAGACAACCTACTTGGCATGCCTGCTCAGAGATTTCTGTCTAGGTGAACCAGAACAACCTTGCCATTAGTTCTAGTTTTTTGGTGCCTCATGCTAAAAATACCAGAGCAATCAAAGCCCAACTCTTTAAGAAGCATTCCTTTCAGAAGTCCAGCTATGATAAAATGAGCAGATTTTTTTGTTCATTGAAAGAAGGAGAGACAGTGAGGATGCAAATGGCGAAAGGCTTTGATCGAATTGGTCAAGTGAGAGGTATATGTACCAAGCCAACATCCTACTTAGTGGAATATGAGAGTATAGAATACAGGAAAAAATGGGAGGCATCTTCTTCTGGTGTCTGAATAGATACTGCATCACTGTACCTGTGATATAGTCTCTAGAGCTCAGAGCAACCCAATGTTCCCATTCTTGATGATGTCCCAGATGTCTCCAAAGTTGAAGATTCCTTGAAGACAGTCCCTGTTGCTAGATCAAATTTTGATTTTTATGTTACATGATCAGGTCATATTTCTAGACCTAGTGTAAAATACACAGCAACCTGGACATGATTGTTTTAGATGTGTTTAATTTTGTATGATTACATGTCAAAGAATTAGATGATGTTAAGTTGTCTATCTCACCTTCATTCTTGCTGGTTGGGTTTGGAGCCAACCCTCGGCTCCGACTCGGCCATCTTCAAAAGCTCAAGAGCTACTTACTGGCTCGAGGCCCCCCTATATCCCATGATGCCTGGCGCTAGATACCCAGATCTCATTTGCCGCTTCTGCTGCGAGGTTGCTTTTACTGGCTCAGGTCGTATTTTTCAATTTTATTGTCATTGTATAAAAATATTTTATATTATAGTTGGTGTTTAAGATAGTTAGTGTACTTTCAGTAGTTATAGTTAGCTGTTTGTATTTAGTCTCCTTCCCTTGAAAACTCGTTTTCTTGTTATAGAGTTTTCCCCTCCCCCCTCCCCTTTTCTATTTTAAAGGTAGCCGTTTTTAGTTAGAGGCTAATCCTTGTTTCAATTTTTTATGTAATAGTTTATTTGTTAGAAATTGTGGTAGATTAGTAGGTATATTTACCCTTTCTTAGTAATAGAGTGTGTGTAACTTGTGTTGAGTGTGTGTGTTTTTACTAGTTACCTATTTCCCTTTTGTTACTTGTTCTCTGTAAATTGATTTTTCTGTTTACAGGTATGTCCAAAGATACAAAAGTATCTGGATTCAAGAAGTGTGACTCATGCTGTCAGAAGATGTCACTGACAGATGGTCACACTTCTTGTGTCTACTGTTTTGACGCCCTACACCTGCAGGACTCTTGTTCGGTGTGTCATGCTTTTAATCCAAGAGTTCTGCAGGAGCGTAGGAATAAGCTAATTTTTAGGGGTTTGCTCAAACCTGAAGGGTCACCGGCTAAGGTTCAGTCAGTGAAACCCTCTAAGCCTACGAAGCCGCCGGCTCCCATTTCAGAGCTGTCGTCAGGTGTGGCGTCTGCTTCAACTTCGGCTCTGACTGGAACCGAAGTACCTATCTCCCAGTCAACTTTGGTTCTGACTGGAACCAAAGTACCTATCTCCCACTCGGCCCCAACTCTGGTGTCGGAACCATCAGGGAGTCATAAAAGCTCTAGGTCTCCATCCCTAGAGTCGATACACTCGGTTCTGGGGTCACCTCTGTTACAGTCGGAGCGAAGTCACCGATCCCACTCTTCTCGGTCTTCTAGACTATCTGACCATGATTTGGAGAGAGTGGTGAGCAGGCTCCTAAAATCGCAGGCCCTGGCTAAAATGCTATCCAGCCCCTCTCATCAAGGTTTGGCTCTGCCTGTCTCTGCAGTAGTTCCTCCTTCGACTCATCCCTCGAGTTCGGAGCTGGAGCTTGCTGGGGCTCGGATCGTGGAACCGTCGGCACTGATATCTACCCTTTCGGTTCGTCGGCTCTGATCTCATCCTTGGTGCCGTCCTTGGAGGGATCTGGGTGCCGGAACTCCCTTATCGGCTTCGAGGGGGCGAGTGGCATTGGACCCTTGTCCGATCCCGTTCTCCCTCTTGGAGCTCCGGCGCAGGTGAGTTCAGCTCCTACATCAGCCTCGGAGCCATCTCTCTCAGTGCTGGGAAGGATCCCAGTCTCTTCGGAGCTGGAGCCTTCTCCGGTGTCGGGAAGGGGCGCCTTCGAGGTCATGAGGAGTGTGCTGGCCTCCAAGTCAGCCCCACGATCAGCCTCATCGGCTCCTCCCCCCCATGGTGCCTGCATCTGCCTCTGCCCCTCCTCCAAACACCAAGCGTGGGGGAACAAGTGCTCCAGGGCATCCCCCGATCATTCAGACGAGCCCCCTCGAAAGAGGAAATGCAAGAGGAAGCATGTTGACTCCCCTGAGTCTGTCACTTCAGATACTGACTTGGAGGATTCAGAAGGGTTCCCGAGATCCCCCTCTGAGGATGTCTCTTTCTCAGACATCCTTGAGATACTTAGGCAGAGGGGGAACTGGACTACCCTTAACCCTTCTGAGGATGAGTCGGTATTCCTGGACGCATTTGGTTCCCAACCCTCCACCTCCTGGGTGTCTCCACCTTTCGATCCACTAATGTCTGTTGTGTGGTCAGCCCCAGACACAGTGGAACCAACCCCCCCAAGACCCACAAAATTTATTACTGCACCACAAGACAAGCAATTTCTGACTAAGGGTGTTCCCATTGATGCCATGGTGGTAGCAGCGGCCACAAAAAAGGAGTTGGTTGAAACTTCTTTGTCTGTCCATCCCCCTAATAAGGAATCTAGGACAATGGACAGATATGGGAAGCGGATGTTTGCATCAGCGACCTTCTGCATGAGGTCGCTGAACTACTTGTGCCACTTTACTCGCCTTCAAAGGGATCTCATTAAAGAGCTAGGAAATACCCTTCAAGATCCATCAGCTGTGGGGGTCCAGGCTAAGGTTGCCTCCCAGCTGGCGACTCTTAATTCGGTAATAAACTCCTCCATGCGGCTCATCTCTTACGCAGCTGATGGTGTGAGTAGGGCCACAGGCACAGGCGTGGCCTTGAGGAGAAATGCCTGGATGCGGTTATGTAACTTTGCGGAACCCTTCAGGGCATCTTTCACAAACACCCCCTTTGATGGTTCTGCTCTTTTTGGACCACAGGTGAAGGATACCCTTACCAGGTGTGAGCAGGAAGGCAAGACTCTCTGCTGTGGGAGTCCGTTTTTCCACTCCTTCAAGACCGTATCCCAAGGGTCAGAAGAGTGGAAAGATGTGGTAACGGAAACCCTAGGGAGCTGTGCCTGACACACGTGGAGAGTTCCCCTCCAGGGGCAGAGGAGGGAACAACAATAGACGCCGCCCTCGGGGCAGAGGGGGTCCGCAAAATCAGGGCCAAGAGAATCTTTCTCTGACAAGCCCTTCCAGCATCCCTGAGGTGCTGCCTGGCTGTCCACCTTTGGAGGCAGTCGGGGGAAGATTATCACTGTACCCAAAAGCCTGGCAAAGTATAACACAAGACAAATGGGTACTGTATATCATATCCGAAGGCTACAAAATCCCTTTCTTTCACACTCCCTATGTTCCCAACAAATCCCTTCCAGATGTTCCACCCAATCTAAGGGATCAAGCAGTTCAAGAAATTTCAAAACTGCTAAGAAAAAAGAGCCATCCAGCCAGTTCCAGCAGACCAGCAAGGATTTGGAATTTACTCGAGGTTCTTTTTGGTACCAAAAAAGACAGGGAACTGGAGACCCATTCTGGATCTCAGCAGACTAAACAGGTCTGTTCAAAGAACGAAGTTCCAGATGGTCACGCTACAGTCCATTTTACTCTTTCTGGGTCAGGACAATTGGATGTGCTCCATAGATTTTCAGGACACGTACTACCATATCAAAATGGACAGATGCTCCAGAAGATTCCTCCGCTTCCGGCTGGGAGCCAGTCATTATCAGTTCAGAGCTCTGCTCTTTGGTCTCACCACAGCCCCCAAGGTGTTCACTAAATGTTTGGCAGTAGTTACCGCTCACCTGAGACGGCATGGATTCCAGGTGTTTTCATATTTAGATGACTGGCTCCTTACTGCAACCGCCAGGCATCACCTGCTGCGAGCCAGAGACTACACTATCCAAACTTCCTCCAAACTAGGCATCACAATAAATTTTGAAAAGTCTGCATTGTCACCTTGTCAGTCTATTACCTTTATAGGCACAAACTTAAATACAAAGGACATGTCAGCGAGACTTCCATTAGACAGAGTGCTAGACATTCGCTGACATGTCCAGGTCTTATTAGGATGCAAAAAAATTCAGGCCAGATTCGTCCTAAAGACCTTGGGTCTCATGGCAGCAGCTATCATACTAGTCCCCCTCACTCATTTTTATATGAGGATTCTTCAGTGGATGCTGTTCACCCAATGGTCTTTCCAGCAACTTCCAATGTCTCACAAAATAATGATCACACAGACATGCAAAAATCAACTTGCTTGGTGGATGGTTTCCCCATCAGTACCACAGGGCAGACCATTTGCTCTTCCTCCTCCAGTGGCTATGGTGACCACGGATGCCTCCCTGATTGGGTGGGGGGCATTTTCAGGGTAGAACAGTCCAAGGCACCTGGCAGCCTCACGAGTACCATCTGCATATCAATGTCTTGGAGATGAGGGCAGTGCTTTTGGCATTGCAAGCTCTTCACAACTCTCTTCCTACCAGGACCATTGCAATTCAAACAGACAATATGTCGGTAGTGTGGTACATCAACAAGCAGGGCGGAACCAGGTCCTACGCCCTATGTCTAGAAGCACTCAGACTCTGGCAGTGGGTGATCTCTTCCCAATGGTTTCTGATAGCAGCACACATCCCTGGGAAGTCCAACGTTATAGCGGACAGGCTGAGCAGAGCAATTCTCATGCCTCATGAGTGGTCTCTCAATCAGACAGTGGCGGACCAAATCTTCCGCAAATGGGGTCAGCCTTACTGCGACCTTTTTGCCACCCGCTTCAACAGCAAGTGCAACAATTTCTTCTCTCTCCTCCCTCTTCCTGGACACTCCCCCAGAGATGCTCTAGTTCACAATTGGCCTCAGGGACTTATTTATGCATTCCCTCCATTCCCCCTGATTCCCAAATTGATACAGAAAGCTACCACATTGGGATGCAAGATGATCCTCATTGCCCCTTACTGGCCTTGACAAATTTGGTTCCCGTTCCTGCATCATTACCTTCTGGAGTAGCCCTGGACCCTGGACCCAGTTCCAGACCTCCTGATCTATCAGTCGGGCAGGCTGCACCAATCCCTTCAATCTCTCCAGCTCACTGCTTGGTTGCTCCACTTCCGACCTTAGCCAGGCTTCCGAACATCTCCCACTCAGTGCGTGAAATCATCTTATCATCGCACAAGTCTACCACTAGAAAGACTTATGCTAGTAAGTGGAAACATTTCTCTTTCTGGGCAGAGGCTAGGAATATAGATCCCTTTTCAGCCCCATGTGCACCATATTTTGGATTTTTTATCATGCTGGATCTTCTTCTGCCACGATTAGAGTTCAGTTAGCTGCAATTTCAAATTTTCATACAGGTCTATCGGATACTAGTATTATGTCCCATAAGCTTTGTAAAGCTTTTCTTAAAGGGACTACTTTACTCAGGCCCCCAGTGAGAGATCCCCCACCTCTGTGGGATCTAAATTTGATTTTAGCTTCCCTGATACTGCCCCCCTTTGAACCGGCAGCTTCTTGTTCCTTGAAGTTTCTTTCTTGGAAAACCCTTTTTCTGGTTGCAATTACTTCAGCCAGAAGAGTTTCTGAGCTTCAGGCTCTTTGTGTTCGCCCTCCTTATCTAGTTTTCCACAATGACAGAGTGTCTCTCAGGACTAATCCTTCCTTCCTTCCAAAGGTTTCTTCTGACAATAATTTGAATCAGTCTATTGATCTGCATGTGTTTTTTCCAAATTATTCCACCAAGGCGGTATACAAATTGCATCAGTTGGATGTTCATAGACAGTTACGCTTTTACTTGCATAGAACTAAGCAAATAAGAAAATCAGACCAGTTGTTCCTGTCCTATGCTGAGGGTAAACAATGTCTACCTGTGTCGAAAGTAACCTTATCTAGGTGGTTGACGTCTATCATTACATTTATATATCACTAAGGAATAAAGAGCTTCCTGATAAACTGAAAGGCCACTCCACTAGAGCTCTAGCTACTTCAGTGGCTTTTCAGGCAAGATTGCCAATGGAAACAATTTGTGCGGCAGCTACATGGGCCAATCCTCATACCTTTATTTCACATTATAAGCTGAACATGGCCTCCAGGAGCAGAGCTGATTTTGGTTCCACTGTTCTGAAGAGTCTGTTCCGATGAGCCACCCAGGATTGAGGTGCTAGGGACTCTGTCCCAACCAGCAAGAATGAAGGCGAGATAGACAACTTAACATTAAGAAGTTATGTACCTACCATAACGTTCCATGTTAGTTGTCTTCTTCTCGCCTTCTTTCATGCGTCCCACCCTCCATCCCCCTATCCTAGTAGACCGAGAAGAGTTCCTTATGTTTTTCTTACTGGCTGAGTCTTCTCTGGCTATTCCTTTTGACTAGTAGTCTCTCCAGTAGGATTTATGCAATCTAGGACAGGATTTCTGTATTGTTATTATTATTATATGTCTGCAGTTAGACTTACCAAACGAGATCTGGGTATCTAGCACCAGGCATCATGGGATATAGGGGGGCCTTGAGCCAGTAAGTAGCTCTTAAGCTTTTGAAGATGGCCGAGTCGGAGCCGAAGGTCAGCTCCGAACCCAACCAGCAAGAAAGAAGGTGAGAAGAAGACAACAAACAAAGAACATTATGGTAGGTACATAACTTCTTATTCTTCGTGTTTCACTGTTGCAGTCATCACACTTGGGTTATCTACCAGCAGGTAGCCCTCAGTCGGCCTGAATACCAAAGACTTAGTATTTCTGTGTCAGTTTCTGTCGCTTCAGGACTGATGTCAGGTCTTTAGGGGTATAAAAACAGGCAGCCAATGCCATTACATTAGTCTTTCTTGCCGAGGAGCCTGAAGCAGAAGCAGTTGGCACAAGTGCCGGACGGCCGCGACCTGAGTTTTCGTTTCTGAATTGAATCATCCTGAAGTCTTCTAAAGCTAAGTACCCCATTGAGGATCCTTTTTTCTTGCTCTAACCAATGTCAGAAAAAGTTAGCAATTGTCTCACCTCTGGAAAGCAAATACCACACTGAGATTTCCATTCTTACTGTGTCACCTATTTAGGCCCAGACCACAACGTACCTCATTGTCAGTTTTATGCTTTGTTCAACACCCCGACTATTCGTTGTTGGGTCCTTATTGTAGCTAAATACTTTCGTTCTCGATCTCCATATTCCGAAATGGCTTCGGTAACCCATCCGTCTACCGATCTTCCAAAAAAAGTAAGGATAAAGGCAGAGAGAGAGAACACACAGGTCCAAAACTGCCAACGACGCTTCTGTTAAGCTAGTCACCAGTTTGCTGGTACTCAGTGAAGTGCTTTTGCAGCCCCTGATGCCCACTTTGATGGATTTGCAGGCCGCTACCGAGACCTATTTGGAGTCTGGTATGCTGCGAGACTCTTCTTTGACTACGGAACCTGTGGATGTCTCTACCTTGTATGGGTCCGGAGCCGCTGTGTAGGCACCAGCTTCCGAGGAAATTCTTTGCATTACCGATATTTTTCACAAACTGGCAACTTTTTTTGTGTCTTCAGTTCTTTCTAAAACTACCAAATTTCTAAGGCAAGAGTACAAGCTACGCCTAAAAAAACGCCGACCCCAACTCAAGCCCTTGCTTCCTTGCCACAATCTCAAATGCTTAAAATGGCAGAAGATCTGATCATGCTGATTAGGGAAAGCCAGTCTTCCCCTGCTAAGAGAAAGAGACCTGTCCCCAGCAGATTTAACTGACCAAGAGTCCGATGACTCTGAGGTTTCTGAATATGAAGACATGCCTTTATCTGACTATGAGGATTCAGATGCAGAGGAATCCATTCCTTCTGCTTCCCCTCCAGAGGATTTTTCTTTTGGTGAAACCCTACATACTTTGAGAGAGTATTTCCACTGGGAATGCCAGGATTATCCTGAGTCCAAAAAGAGACTCAGAGCATTTTTAGATTTACCACAGCAAAGACCCTTAGCTATCCCTCCTGTTCTGGTTGTTGTGGATGATGTATTTATGGAATCCAGTCTTACTCCTGATACTTTACCCCCTTCTCCAAGGAAACCCGACAGGTACTATAGAGTCCCTGACTCTCGCAAATTTCTTTTCAAAAATCCTACTGCTGACCCAGAGGTCATCTCCCAAGGGCGTAAAGGAATAAAAGCAACTACAGCTAAGAATCCCACCTCTTCAGACAGGGATTTCCAAGCTTTAGACAGATGGGATAAAAAAATTATACACCTCTGCAACTCTTGCCATTAGAGCATTGAATTGCCAGTTCCACATGCTAAAATACCAGCAACATACTATGGAACTTCTTCAGTAAAAATTATCTACCTTTCCTGACTGTGCAGAAAATAAAGAATTACAGGAGCTTATGCATTCTGCAAGTCAAGTCAGCGAGCATACCCTGCAGTGTGGATCTGACGCCCTAGAAGCATCTTGCAGGACAGCAGCCACAGGTTCTGTACTTAGAAGACATGCTTGGCTTAAGGAGCAGATCTTGCCAGACCATGTCAAATCAAAATTACTGTATGCTCCTTTGAACAAGGACAATCTGTTTGGCACCAAAGCAGAAGAGATTTTAAAAAAGATGGAAGAAAAGGCTAAGTCTATGCAGACAGTCAAGGATTTTTTGCAAGTGCAGCCTCCAAGATTTAGTAAACATTGCCCCTCAAAACATTGGTCCTTTCCAGCCCTCCCAAGGCCATCTCAAACTAGACCCAGGGGAAACAGACCCCCCCCCCAGACTACAATCTCAGTGTATTCAGAGATCGAAGCAATGGAGTACCTTCACTTCTAAAACAGGTAGTGCTAAGCCACCCTCTTATGGAAATAATTCACAATGACTTCTCAATTCCACTGCTCACCCCTGCCCAATTGTTGGTGCCCCTAGGAAGAAAACTTGCCCACCATGCAAAAAACTGGACCTCCATCACCAGCAACCGATGGGTCCTCAACATAGTATCCCAGGGGTACAAATTTTATTTCCACATGCTGCCAACCCCAAAAGGTTTCGCAGACCTTCCTCCAAACCAGTGGGCAGAAGCACAAAACCAAGTTCAATTCCTGCTCTCCATAAGGGCAATTCAGCCTGTTCCTGCAGAACAGATAGGCCAAGGTTTTTATTCCAGACTTTACCCGGTACCCAGAAAAGAGGGCACCTGTCTCCCAATCTTAGATATATCCATTCTAAACACCTTCCTGGTGGTACCCAAATTAAAAATGCTCACCCTACAGCAGCTTCTACCTATGCTGTCCAAAGATGCCTGGTTAGCTACCCTCGACCTAAAGGAAGCCTATCTGCACATCCCTAAAAGGGACTCATGCAGGAAATATCTACATTTTAGGGCAGGATCTATGCATTATCAGTTCTCTGCACTTCCCTTTGGCTTATCCACTGCTCCCAGAGTCTTCACAAAATGCCTGGCTCCAGCCATTGCCTATTGCAGACAGAGAAAAATTCAAATATACTCTTACTTAGACAACTGCCTGATTCAGGCAGACAGTCAGGAAAAGCTGCTGCAGCACCTGACATTTGTAAAGGACCTTCTAACCCCCCTGGGGTATGCTGTCAATGAAAAGAAATCAAAACTAGTCCCCACTCAAAAGATTATATTCCTGGTAGCAAGCTTGGACACAGCATCCCAGATGGCATTCCTTACTCCAGAAAAACAAGCCTATCTGACAGGCTACTTTGCACAAATGGCCACCAGAACCCAGCTATCCACAAGGAAAATCCTGCAGGCTCTAGGGTTCATGGCCTTCTGCATTCTACTAATTCCATATGCCAGATTGCATATGAGGAAACTTCAGTGGTACTTAAAAAGTATTTAATGCCAACATTATCAGGACCTGGAAACCATCATACCTTTCATACCTTGTCTAAGGACAGAGTTTCTTTGGTGGGCAGAAGCATGCAACCACAACAAGGGACTTCCATTTACACAACCCCATGCCATCCAGATCCTAACCACAGATGCATCAGACTATGCCTGGGGGGGCACATCTGGACAGCAGGTGCATTCAGGGCAACTGGAGCCCAAATCAAATTCATCTGCACATCAACCAAAAAGAGATGCTAGCCGTTCAGCATGCTCTGACAGCTTTCAGCTCCCCACTCTCACCAGGGCCCCTTCTAATAAAAAACGACAACACCACAGTGATGTGGTACATCAACAAGTAGGGGAGAACCCACTCTTACCCACTCTGCAGGCTAGCCATGACCCTGTGGAACATGGCCTTGGCTATGCATATTCACCTGCAAGCTCAATTCCTGCTAGGCAAACAAAACACTCTGGCAGACAACTTAAGCAGAAATCTCCTAGACCCACACGAGTAGCAGATAACCCAAGTGTGATGAGTGCAACAGTGAATACAGTCGGACATCTACATTTATGGTAAGTGTACACAACTGTACTTTCTGTATAATTGCATGTCAAAGGATTATTTCTGTGTAATTGCATGTCAATGAATAGTGCCATTTAGTGTATGATCTATTTCTCAAAGAGGGAGGATGTAGAACAGAGCGTGTGTTGTAACTTTAAGAAGTACTTCCAAGTGTAGGCACGTGCCTATAAATAGTGAGCACGTGCAGGCAGCAGTGCCATTTTGAGAGAACAACCAGAGTGTTAACATGTATTAGTGTAGTAGTCAGTCTGTTTATAAGTTTATTTAACTTATTCCCTCTAGTACAGCTCTTTTGAGTGTGTACCTTTAACTCCCAGAGGGTATGGCTTGAGCATTTAAAAAAATGAAGTTGTCACATTACAGGTTTAACAAATGCTCATTGACAGAGGTCAAATAGTACAATTGTATTTGCCATCATTTATACTTCAAGATAAAATATTCTGATACTTTGTATGTAGCATGGTTTTGGAATTATTAATTTAAACATGTACAAGCAATATCTGATGCCTAGAGGAGCAGTAGGAGGTAACGGCAGAAATACCGGGAGGCACACTCAGTTGTAGTGAGTTAAGTTTAAGTTACTAAGCCTCAATCCTGATGTGTTTGTGTGTAATAGTGCTGCTTGAACCGAACCCACAACTGTTAGTCTGTTTTATCCTGACGAGACAAGCGACAACTACCATGAATCCATACTTACTAAAGATAAAAAATGAGGTCATACATTAAAATAAACTGAGTAAACTGTATCTATGTACATTAGAAAATTATGCACAAGTAAATGTTAATAAGATAGAAATGGTAATTTTGAAAGAAACATTTTGATGCATTCTACAAGATGAATGATTAAATTATATAAGATATAGCCATGCATATAGCACTTTACTGAACATATAAAGCAGTGAAGTCATGTTAAATTTTGTCAGGCTATTAAACACAAGCATCATTCCAACCATATCAGACTATACACATTTATATGGACTTTTCTTAAAATTTAGTAGTTAAACCTCAGAAAGGGAATATGTCTTCTTCTTTCGGCTGCTCCTGTCAGGGGTCACCACAGCAGATCAACTGTTTCCATTTCTTCCTGTCCTCTGCATCTTGCTCTGTCACACCAACCACCTGCATGTCCTCTCTCACCACATCCATAAACCTTATCTTAGGCCTTCCTCTTTTCCTGTTACCTGGCAGCTTCATCCTTAGCATCTTTTTCCCAATATACTCTGCATCCCTCCTCAGCATGTCCAAACCAACGTAATCTTGCCTCTCTGGCTTTGTCTCCAAACCTTCCAACCTGGGCTGACCCTCTAATATACTTATTTCTAATCCTGTCCATCCTCGTCACACCCAGTGCAAATCTTAACATCTTCAACTCTGCCACATCAAGCTCTGACACCTGCCTTTTTGTCAATGCCACTGTCTCCAACCCATATAACATAGCTGGTCTCACTACCCTCTTGTAGACCTTCTCTTTCACTCTTACTGGTACTCGTCTGTCACAAATCACTCCTGCCACTCTTCTCCACCCACTCCATCCTGCCTGTACTCTCTTCTTTACCTCTCTTCCACACTCACCATTACTCTGAACTGTTGATCCCAAGTATTTAAACTCATCCACCTTTGTCACCTCTACTCCCTGCATCCTCACCATTCCTCTATCCTCCCTCTCATTCACACACATATATTCTGTCTTAGTCCTGCTGACCTTCATTCCTCTTGTCTCTAGAGCATATCTCCACCTCTCCAGGGTCTCCTCTACTTGTTCCCTACTCTCACTACAGATCACAATGTCATCTGCAAACATCATAGTCCACGGGGACTCCTGTCTGATCTCGTCTGTCAACCTGTCCATCACCATTACAAATAAGAAAGGGCTCAGAGCTGAACCTTGATGTAATCCCACCTCCACCTTAAACGCATCCATCACTCCCATCGCAGACCTCACCACTGTCACACTACCCTCGTACATATCCTGTACCACTCTTACATACTTCAGTGACACTCCTGACTTCCTCATACAATACCACAACTCCTCTCTAGGCACCCTGTCATATGCTTTCTCTAAATCCACAAAGACACAATGCAACTCCTTCTGATATTCTCTGTACTTCTCCATCAACACTCTCAAAGCAAACATTGCATCTGTAGTGCTCTTTCCTGGCATGAAACCATACTGCTGATCACTAATCATCACCTCCCTTCTTAACCAAGCTTCCACTACTTTTTCCCATAACTTCATGCTGTGACTGATCAGTTTAATCCCTCTGTAGTTACTACAGCTCTGCACATCACCCTTATTCTTAAAAATCGGTACCAAAACACTTTTTATCCATTCCTCAGGCATCCTCTCACTTTCCAAGATTTCATTAAACAATCTGGTTAAAAACTCCACTGCCATTTCACCTAAACACCTCTATTCTTCCACAGGTATGTCATCTGGACCAACAGCCTTTCCGTTCTTCATCCTCTTCATAGCTGTCCTTACTTCCTCCTTGCTAATCCATTTCACTTCATGATTCACTATCCCCACATTATCCAACCTTCTCTCCCTCTCATTCTCTTCATTCATCAGCCCCTCAAAGTACTCTTTCCATCTGCTCAACACTCTCCTCGCTTGTGAGTACATTTTCCTCATTATCCTTTATCACCTTTACCTGCTGCACATCTTTACTAGCTCGGTCCCTCTGTCTAGCCAATTGGTACAGGTCCTTTTCTCCCTCCTTAGTGTCCAACCTTTTATACAACTCATCATACGCCTTATCCTTAGTCTTTGCTACTTCTCTCTTTGCCATGCACCTCATCTCCTTATACTCTTGTCTAATTTCTTCATCTTTCTGACAATCCCACTTCTTCTTCGCCAACCTCTTTCTCTGTGTACTCTCCTGTACTTCTTCATTCCACCACCAGGTCTCCTTGTCCTCTTTCCTCTTTCCAGATGTCACACTAAGTGCCTTTCCAGCCATCTCTCTTACTAGCTCTGCTGTAGTTACCCAGCTATTTGGTAACTCTTCAGTGCCACCCAGTGCCTGTCTTAACTCTTCCCTGAACATCACCACACAATTACCATTTTTCAATTTCCACCATTTGATCCTTGGTGCTGCCCTCACACTCATCCTCCCCTTCTTGATCACCAATGTCATCCTACAAACCACCATCCTATGCTGCCTAACTACACTTTCCTCTGCCATCACTTTACAGTCTCCAATGTCCTTCAGACTGGCCCTTCTACATAAGATATAATCCACCTGTGTGCATCTTCCTCCACTCTTGTATGTCTCACCCTATGATCCTCCCTCTTGTTAAAATATGTATTCAACACAGCCATGTCCATCCTTTTTGCAAAATCCACTACCATCTGACCTTCTGCATTCCTTTGCTTAACACCATACCTACCCATCACTTCCTCATCCCCACTGTGCCCTTCACCAACATGCCCATTGAAATCTGCTCCAATCACCAGTCTCTCACCCTTGGGTACAGTCATCACCACTTCATCCAACTCACTCCAACATTTTTCTTTCTTATCCATCGCACACCCAACTTGTGGAGCATATGCACTAACAACATTCATCATTACACCATCAATTTCCAGCTTCATAAACATCACTCTATCCGACACTGTTTTCACCTCCAAAGCATTCTTAGCATACTGTTCCTTCAGGGAAATGCCTACGCCATTTCTCCTCCCATCCACACCATGATAAAACAATTTGAACCCGCCTCCGATACACCTAGCCTTGCTCCCCTTCCATCTAGTCTCTTGCACACACAATATACCAACCTTCCTTTGGTCCATCATATCAGCTAGCTCTCTCCCTATACCAGTCATACTGCCAAAATTCAAAGTTCCAACTCTCACTATCACAGTCCTGGCCTTTACCTGCCTTAGGCCATGCCTTCTGCCTCTTCTCCTCCTTCAGCCAACAGTAGCCCAATTTCCGCCAGCACCCTGTTGGCCAACAGTACTGGTGGTGGTCATTGTTAACCCGGGCCTCAACCAATCCGGTATGTATATGTGTACTTTTGTCTACATGTATAATTTAGAAAATTTTATGCTGGATGCCCTTCCTGATGCAACCCATTCCATTTATCCGGGCTTGGGACCGGCACAAAGAAATGCACTGGCTTGTGCATCCCCAGTAGCTGGATTAGAAAGGGAATATGTGATATTTATTTTACATTTTATTTTACATTTGTTGACCGGGCTAGTCCAGCTGGATACATGTCCATTTTCAGTGGAGGCCCGAGGAGAAAAGCTCCGCTAACATACTACTAAAAGCTATTCATCTAAGTGGTAATAATAATATTAAAAGCTCACACTAAATAATAATAATAAAAAACACACTATAATCATGCAGAAAATAACAAATGTCATTGAAGAGGGCTAAAAAAGTAAAGTTAGAGAAAGCAGATGGGTAGTAATTTATGAGATCAGAAAAATTGAAAAATATTAGTGAGTATGTAAGAAAAGGAAAAAAATGCCTAGTGCACTCAGACATGGTGAGTAAATACTCTGGAGAGACAGAGTTAGGAAATTAAGCAGAGAAGGTTAGCTTAAAGAGTCAAATAAGCTGTTTAGTCAGGCTTATTGCAGGAGCATAGCCAGCGGTTAGTGAGAAATAGTTTTAAGTTAGTTTTGAATAGTGGGAGTGATGTTATGGTAGTAAGGTTTTGTGGTAGTAGATTCCATATTTTGCCAACAGAATTAAAAAATATAGTGTCACCAGCTACGTTATTTGAAAAGGAAGTATGAATCAGCATTTTGTTAGAGGAGCGCAGTTTCCCCAGATTATTGCATGATTTAATGAGGGAGGAGAGCATTGGAGTGTTGTCAGGGTGGTATAGGGCTTTATGGGCCATTGTAAGTTGGTAGAATTGTATCAGATGAGGTAATTCCAGCCAGCCTAGTTTTTTGAGATTGAGACAGTGATGAGTCCTGTATGGAGAGTTTGTGGCAAATCTGGCAATGTGGTTAAATGCTGTAGCTAGTTTGTTAAGATTATGCTTAGAAAGATTAGTGTATATGGGGGAGGCATATAATAAGGTAGAGATTAAGTGAGTTCTAGCTATAGTGGTTCTGGCTTCAGGAGTCAGAAAAGATTTGATTCTATAGAGAGATCCTAGTTTTTTGTTAGTGGATTTTATGGTGGAGTTTATGTGAGAGTCAAATTTTAGTTGGTTATCAATTGTAATTCCTAAGAGTTTGGTGCTGTGATCAGGAGAGATTAGCGTACCATTATTAGATGTGAGTGAGAAATTAAAGGAGGGAGATAAGTGGGAGGGTGCAAAAAGCAGAAGTTTAGTTTTATTTGGGTTAAGGAGAAGACAGTGGTTAGAGAACCACTGCTCTATAGTGGTGAAGGCTTTTTGTGTGAGGAAATGAAGTTCAGTTTGGTTGGAACCAGAACAAATGATGGTAGTGTCGTCTGCATATTGAATGCAAGTTGTATCTGGGGTAGCTAGGTGAAGGTCATTTATGAAAATGGAAAACAGTAGAGGGCCTAAGATAGAGCCTTGAGGGACACCTATAGAGGTGGGGAGGAGGTCAGAAAGTTGGTTATTCCAAAGAACAGCTTGTTTTCGGTTTTCCAGATAGGATGTGAACCAGTTTATAGCTAGGTGGTCAAGAGAGGGACTTCAATCGGTGGATTAGAAGTTGATGGTTGACCATGTCAAAGGCTTTGGACAGGTCTACGAAGAATGCTGAGGAAAGAATATTTTTGTTGCGGTTATTATTGATACAGTCAGTAAAGGATAGTAAGGCTGTGGTAGTACTATGGAATGGCCTAAAACCATGTTGGCAGTCAGCTAGAAGATTGTGACAAAGTAGATGGGTAAGTAATTGTTTGTGTATGCATTTCTCGATAATTTTTGCAAGTGGAGATAGTAATGCTATGGGGTGGAAGTTGGAAAACTCAATGGAGTCTCCACCTTTGAAAAGAGGAATGATGTGTGAGATTTTCCAGAGCGATGGAATAGTGCCTTCTTCTATGGTTCTATTAATCAATATGGAGATGGGGTAGGCAATGGCTTTTGCTCCAATTTGCAGGTATTCAGCTGGTAGTTTATCAGCTGAGGGGGTGGAAGGTTTTAATTTCTGTAACAGGGCAGAGATATATGAAGTGGATATAGGTTTGAGGTGGAAAGGGGGGGGAGTGGAGGTAGGAGTGGGAAGTTTGGAGGTATCAGGGTTTTGTTGATTAGCTAGATTAAGTATAGCAGAAGTAAAGAAAGTATTGAAGGTATTAGCTGTTTGCCTTGGGCAATCAGGATTAGAACCTGAAGGATTAGGTGTAGCTACTTTTCCAGGGGATATTAGTGTGTTGATAGAAGACCAGAATTTTTGTGATAGGTGAGGGGATGATTGTTGCAATTGAGTATAAAAGTTCTTTTTATCTTGTAGAATAGCTTTTTTTGTCATATTTCTTTGGTGTCTAAAAGATTGGTGGTCAGTTGGGTTTTTTGTGTTACGCCATTTGGACCAGGTTTTATTTCTACTAAGGATTAGCTTCCTAGTATTTTTTGAGAGCCATGGGGCTGATTTAGTTTTCATTCTAATGGATCGTGTTGGAGCATGATGTTTTAGGATTGCCAGGAAGGTGGTATTAAAGTAATTAACTGCTTCATTAATAGGGAGAGACCTAAGAGGTGACCAATTGCATTGCTTAAGTTCAGTTTGAAACAATTTGGGGTCAAAATGTTTTTTGCTGCGGGATGATCTGACTGATGCAGGGATAGTACAATTACTTTTATGTCTGATAATATATGTTAGAGAGTGGTCACTAAGGTCATCTGGGAGGATTCCTGTGGTGTAGTTTTGCTGTGGACTATTTATAAGTATCCAGTCAAGGATGCTTTCTTTATTATTAAGCTTATTTGTTCTTGTTGAGGAGTTAATGGTTTGAGAGAAGCCATGCAGGTTGATAAGGGTGGATGGGTTTGTTTGTATACATGAATTCCAGTCAATATTAATGTCTCCTAATAGTGTTGTTTCTTGTTGGAGATTTAAGGAAAGCCAGTTTAATATGTCTTCTAGTGTAGTAGCATTATTACCTGGGGGAATATATGTGCATATAATGTTTATTGTTTTATGAAGGTTCAGCTGCAGTTTAGAGATAATTATTTCTGCATTGTTGTTAGATGGTAAGTTATGACTAGTTTTGCTAATTTGAAGTCCTTCCTTATAGAGAATTGCAACACCTCCACCTTTTTATTTAGGCGGTCTTGTCTAAGGATACTGTAGCCTAGGGGTAGAATTTCATTATCTTTTATTGTGGGTTTGAGCCATGTTTCTGTTAAGCAGAGGATGTCAAACTGCTGAACTTCAAGAAGAGCATGAAGTAGTGGTATTTTGTTGCAAATGCTATGTATATTTAGATGGGCTATTGAGAGTGATTTATAGGGCATGTGTAAAGGTGATGGGTTTGTTTTGTATTGGTAATAGTTAGGGGATGTAGGAGAAGGGTTGGGGCCGGGGTTAGGGTGGATGTCCCCATCTAATAATGAACGGAGTACTGTAAGGTTGTAGTATTGTGGAGATTTACAGTAGTAGTCGAGTTGTCTTGATATACAGAAAAATTATGTTTCTATTTCTTTAAGAACATAAAGGGATTCATGTACTGTGAGAAATTAAAAGCACTACATGTGCAAAGTATGTATATGGAAGACCAAGATGAAATTTATTATTTCTGAATAAGGCATTGAAAAACGAAAATTCTTTTAACTACCAATATCTAAAAAGTATGCCAGAGATTACATTCTTGTAAAGGCTGTTAGACTGCAAAATAACTTCAAAACTAGTTATATCATAATGTAGTGGTTCTCAAAAGGAATTATAACAAGTTGGAATGATCTCACATTTCCAACCAATAATATAAAGACACTAGAAGCATTTGAAGGAAAAGCAAAAACAGAAACAGGCCATAACAATATGAGTTTGGGCACTGAATGTTATGATGAGTGAATTTATATTTCTAGCCTAAAATATTGATACAGTGACACATTGATAGAGTCACAGTATAAGTCACTCAGATATAGTAAAATCCATTTCGGTTATAACTCCAAATGTATAATGTAGATTGTAAAATAAATTATATAATCAAATGATTAAAGTATAACTGGAGAATTATTTTTTTATATACTTTGCATCCCAAAATGCTTGCCAACCATAAAGCTACTACTCTGGCTACCTGTTCAGTCTGTACTTGGGTGGGAGTTCTGATTCCCATTTGTTCCTCTCCTGGGGGAGATTAAGTAGAACCCATTCCTTTCCTGATCAGGTGAAAGCTAGCCACTGCACTGCCATCATACAGGTAGCCATGATGGAAGTTTGTAGTATAACCCTGACCCCCTCCTCTTGGTGGCGATGTAAGCACCTAAATCACTGTGGAAGCTACCTGTGATCTTCTATAGGTTTGTGCACAGTTCCACACATGCTCTCCACATGGGCTGACATCACTGGCTTTATGGTTTTGCCCACAGCTTCCCAGCCTAATGTTTGTTTTATGTACAGTATTTTTCCAAGTAATCTTTGATGCAACAAATGCCTTAGGCCAGGAACAATCAATTCCCTCCCCTTCATGGACAGGAGCAGTGGCAAAAGTCATGTCTCTAATAAGCACCTCTTCCCAGCTGTTCCAGAGCATGAGCTGCTAGTCAAACTCAGGTTGTCTGGGTTACAATAAAGACTTTATTACTCAGAACCAGGGCTCATAACTGGAAAATTATAAATGATAAATCAACTATTGTTGGCCACTTGTACTTAACTGTGCAAACACTTCTGAAAAACCTGTGGGGAAGGCTACAAACTTTTTATGCCAGAAAGTTGTAACAAGATATGTTGATAGACGTTTAAATGTAAAGGCATGCAATATCAGTAGAAAAGATCAAGGTTTAATAGAAGGCTAAAAATAGAATCAGAATGCTAAGGTGAAGACAATCTGGTACTTACGTATTATCGCAACCAGATTTTCAAACTTGCATAATTCATAATTTTTTCTGTGAAAACAGGTTTATTAAGCTGGAAAGGGGAGTGTAAGCAAGTAAGCAATAGTGTGCCACACACAGTATGAGGCAGGGAGTGGAATAACTGTCAATCTTTCGACTCCTGCCTGAAGTGTCTCACTTTAGCGGTGAACTTCACACTGCTACACCACATCACAAACCCTGCCTTGCTGATGACAAGCTCAGCAAAGGGAAGTTAATGAGGAATATACTGTCTGAATGTTCATGGCCAGTAGTCATCAAAACCCAAGGTGCCTGCTACAAGTAGTGAGTAAGGGGACATTGATTGCTCAGCGACTGCTGCTTTTCTCCCCTGCGGGACTCCTGTGACAGGAGAGTTAAATGTTATGCCATTTCACACACATGGTTCGGTAAATCTGAAGATGTTTACTCGCAGCAGACAGTTCCAGTACTACCAAGAGGTGCTGCAAATGTTCAGTGATTCACCCACATATCTGCCAATACCCTGTCTGAACATGCCACCATCACAAAACAAAACAAAATCACTACTGCCAACTTCTTCCGTGAAAAATGGTTTCAGTTGTTCACGGTAGAGGTGGATCCAAAACTTTAATAAAATAGTAAAAATATTTTTCTTTATTTTTCTTTAATTTTACTATTTTATTAAAGTTTTGGAACCACCTGTACCGTGAACAACTGGTGTGTTTTTGACTTTTCTACATTGTTGTGTTTTACATACCAGTTGATCTTTTCCCCTACATCATTTTGCTGCCTGGACTTATATTTTCTCATTGAAATGTTTATTTTGAAGAATGTTTGCAAATTGTGAAAAATAAAGAGTTTACCAAAACCATCCTTCCTGTGTCTGTTTTTTCCTTCTCAGAAGGATTCATTCTACACAATGAAAATAATCCATTTGTCAGTTAGAGAGCAACCATGACAATTGAAGCGTGTCTGTGTAATGCACGCAGAACAGGAAGAGGATTTTTTCAATAGTTTCTATTCCTGAAGGTAATCCAAAATTATTCAGCAGCAATAATGACTTTGAACAACACCTTACAGTGTTTCCTGCACTCAGTTCGATTCCAGTACGCAAATTTCACAACCATGAAAATCTGGTTGTGATAATACATAAGTACTGACAATCTTTACTGGCTGAAGTATGTAATTACCGTATGACTGAATAACATGGTTGTCAAAAGGAATAAACAATGTCAACATAATTAATTTTATTTTTGACTGTTTATCTTGTATCTTTACAGCGCTTTTGTTTTTCATTCATAGGTTCCACAAGATCCAACTAAGTTGCGTAAAAATGTTTACTTCTGTCCCAGTTGCAGAAACTACCTGCTCTCAACAGAATTTCCCCTTAGTGCTAATTCTCGTGTAGTTGGTAGATGTCGCCAGTGCACCAGACTGGATAATGAAGCCCGTCTCCGTGAGGACTTATCCAAATACAAGCTTATGCTGAAAAATCTATGTAAGGCAGAAACAGACTATGGTGATGAATCCAAAATTGCAATGTTACTTCAGGTACGACACATGCTCTATGGTACTGCAGTGTAGACCATGTTTTCACTAATATAGGAAAATGTAGGAAAAAACATTTATTTCTATATTTGCATATGTATTTTTTGTTATCTTCTGCATGTATCACCTTTAAAGATTACTGTTTTGCTTAATTTTGATCTGTTCTCATCATGTGGATACCTGCTGCTAGGTAACTGTATTCATGTGGTGCCTTTTCCAAACATGCAAATGCTACAACAGTCACTTTCTTCTCCCCTCCAGCTCAAGCTGACATTCAAAAAGTGCAGGCATGCATTTTGCAACTGTTACTGTGGCAGACACTGGATATAGATTATAACTTCTGCATCGCCGTCAGCAATATTTGATGTGATGTGGACCAGATCAGTATGCTGGGCTTGTTCCATCCATTAGTAACCATTAAAATACTAAGGACTATTAGCCTTAAGGGTGTATGGTAAAAGAGCACTGTTGCCTTAGATAGTACTAAAAGCCCTGCCACATCCAGTTAAGCTCCATACTGCCTAGCTATAGCTCAGGTATGTCACCCACATCGACTTTAGCCCAATGCCTTTCAATGTAGCCTTATCGACAGTAATTGAAATTTAACCAAAACAACTTTGCTTATGTGTGTGTTTGCACATGCATGCTCATATGCGCGCGCACACACACACACACACACACACACACACACACACACACACACACACACACACATATATGCACATGTCAGAATGGGAAAAAGGGCAAATAGTGAATTTCCAGAGCCAGTTCCCTCCTTTTTAAGCTTTAAGGTACATTGCCAACAGTTAGCTGAAACTAACAAAACAAAAACTCAACACGTGAAGCTGTTCAATCTCGCCGTTCATTCTTTACTGATGGGTTCAGAGTCAATCCCTCCACTCCGATACGGCCAATTGCAAAGCTCAAGGTCTTCAAATAGCTCGAGGCCAAGTCCCTATCCCATGATGCACATGTAAATTACTTCACATCTAGTTTGCTGCTGCAACAGATCGGAGTTTCTGATTTAGCTCATGCCAGATAAGCACATTTTTCATTCAAATTTTCTAAAAAAAGTTCTTTGATAGTTAGTATATTAGATAGTTAAGATTATTGTTAAAGCTCTTATAGCTTTCAGTGTGTTTTCCCTTCCCATTTACTGTTTTATTAGGTAATTCTAGGCCTCTCTTAAGCCTAGTTAGTAGTAGTTCCTACGTGGTGTGGTCTGTCTAACCTTCATTTTTTTTAGATAAAGCTTAGCACCGTAAACCTTAGATAATATAGATAAGGTTATTGCTTCCTTTTTCAGCTTGCTGTGTGTTTTTCAGTGACCTTGTCACATTTCTTAGATAGTTGTAGTAACGTAGATTTTTTTGTGGCCTGTCTAGCCTTCTGCATTTTTCTAAGGCTTAGTTTTTTATGACTGTTAAAAATTTACAGTAAACACTACTTATTTAGATAAGGTTGTTTCTCAGCAGCTATCTGTTTTTGCATAGTCTGCTTGTGTGATACCCACATATTGTATGTGTGTGTGTGTGTGTGTGTGTGTGTGTGTGTGTGTGTGTGTGTGTATATGTGTGTGTGTGTGTGTGTGTGTGTGTGTGTGGTTTTGCCTGCTTTTATTAAAGCTTGTGTGGAATTTTTTTCCTATTGTGTGAAAAATTACTGATGTAGTTTTTGTGTGGCAACAGTAAATATTCTCTAACATTATTATGGCTGACCAAGATAAGCACCCTAATTCTGGGTACAAAAAGTGCCCAAAATGTGGCCAGAAAATGTCAGTTACAGACAGCCACGTTAACTCTGTTTACTGCCTAGGGGCTCTGCATTTGCAAGACAGTTGTGTCATTTGTCATTCCTTCTCCTCTAGGGTTCTGCAGGAAAGGAAGAGGAAACTGATCGATAGAGGCTTGTTGAAGCCTTCATTTCAGGAAGCTTTCAGTGACCAGGATGGCTCCACTAGGTCTTCAAAGTCTTCCAAGACATCGGACTCAAAAAAAATCAAAGAAGTCATTCACTTCAGCTCCACTGCCCTCAGAGCTGACAGTCTTTACCTTTAGGAGCCGGTCCCCAGTCTTGGAACCAGTCTCCGAAGCACCGAAGAGTCCTATTTTCCTGCCGGTACCACCCTTGGTACGATCCTCTTGATCATCTATCAGCCTGTCAGATTTGGACGTGGATTGTTTGGTACAGAAGCTGTTGTCAGCACCAGCATTAGCAAAAATGTTATCGGCTTCGATCCAAATGGCTTCGGAGCCGAAGACCATTGCACCGACTCTTGCTATTCCTCCTCCAAGCCATGTTGGTCCTTTGGAGCCAGAGGAGGCAGACCTGATGTTAGTGGAACCCTCGGAGCCGATGCCTGTTCCAGTGTCTTTGGCTCCATGTACTCTGACACCCTCAGTGCCTATCGAGGACTCTAGGAGCCGACACTCTCTGGTCGGGTCTGGGGAGAACAGTTGGACCGACTTGTCAGTTCTGACTTTGCCTTTCTGGGCCTTGGCTCAGATGAGCTCGGCTCCTACCTCGGGCTCAGAGCCCACTGTCCTGGTGTCAGAGGTGTCAACAGTTTCTTCAGATCCACCGGCTCCCTCACATCGGGGCAGAGGTGCTTTCAATGCCATGAGGAGAGTCATGTCTCCTAGGACATCCTCGACTTCAGGTCTGCCTTCTCTCTCCCCTAAAGTGCCTGTGTCTGCTTCTACCTCACATGTCCTGACTATGTGTAGAGACCCACAGTCTCAGGAAGCCCCAATGGGTGGCCTCTGCTCTTCAGAGACCTCACCAGAGGCTCCCACTGATGGGTTTCTCAGGAAGAGATTGTGCAAGAGGAAACACCTAGACTCCCCATAGGAGTCTCTCACATTGAATACTGACTTAGATGAGTCAGAAGGGTCCCCATGGTCCATCCCCCTCTGAGGATATCTCCTTCACTGAGATACTTGAGATCCTTAGGCAGAGGGTTGACTGTCAGTCCAAAAGCCCTACTGAGGATGAGTCAGTTCTCCTGAAGGCTTTTGGGTCTCAGCCCTCCACTTCTTGGGTGTCTCTGCCCTTTGATGAGCTGATGCAGCTGGTCTCACGAAGGGCATGGGAGTCTCCAGATACTATTGAGTCTGTCCCTAGGAGGCCTAATGAATTCATTTCTGCTCCACTTGACAAAATTTTTTAACTAAAGGTGTTCCAGTTGATCCCATGGTGGTGGCGGCGGCCACCAAGAAGGAAATGTCTGAGACTTCCTTGTCTATCCATCCTCCTAACAGAGACTCCAGGATTATGGATAGATATGGGAAGTGCATGTTCAGTTCAGCGACCTTTGCTCTATGTTCGATGAATTACTTAACTCATTTCATAGCTTGCAAAGAGATTTCCTTAAGGAGTTGGGAAATACTCTTCAGGGTACAGTAGCTGCACTAGCCTCCGACAGAGTTGCTGCCCAGCTTGCTACCCTAAATTCTATTGTCAACTCATCCATGTGTCTCATATCCTATGCAACTGATGGAACGAGTAGGGCAGAGGGTACAGACATTCCTGGATGCGTTTATGTTCCTTTGTGGAGCCCTTCAAGTCATCCTTCGTTAACACTCCCTTTGATGGCTCGTCCCTTTTCGGGCCTAAAGTGAAGGAAACCTTAACCAGGTGTGAACAGGATGGAAAGACTCTATCTGCCATCGACGTCTGTTTTTCCACCCCTAGTGACCCTATTCTAAAGGTCAACGGGGAGGAACAATGTGGTTCCGAAAATCCCAAGAAGCCTTTCAGGACACACATGGTGAACCCCCCTCCAGGGGCAGAGGAGGGGGTAATAATGGAAGATGCCACCCTCATGGCAGAGGGGGTCCGCAACACAAGGGTGACAGAGATCACTTCTTTGGGAAGCCCTGCCAGGACTCCTGAGAGGAGGCCCGACTGTCCTGCTCTGGAGGTAGTCGGGGGTCACTTATCTTTGTACCCACACACCTGTCTCAAAATAACAAAAGACAGCTGGGTACAAAGTATCATTTCCAGAGGGTATTTCATTCCATTAGCCACAGCCTCCCCCAATCGTAAGAAAAATCCCAGACGTTTCACCCATCTACAGGGAACAGGCAACTATAGAGGTCCAAACGTTGCTAGCAAAAAGTGTCATCCAACTAGTCCCAGCAGACCAAACAGGATCCGGAACTTGCTCAAGATTTTTTTTTGGTTCCAAAGAAGACAGGGGACTGGAGACCCATATTGGACCTCAGCATACTGAACCAATACATAAAGAAAGAGAAGTTTTGGATGATCATGCTTCAATCTATACTTCCCTTTTTAGGGAAAGACAATTGGATGTGCTCGATAGATCTCAAGGATGCAAACTACCACATAAAAATGGCCAGGCCATCCAGGGATCACCTGCGCTTCCAGCAGGGAGCCAATCATTACCAGTGTCGAACCCTGCCTTTTGGTCTCACTAAAGCCCCCAGAGTGTTCACCAAATGCATGGCAGTGGTCACAGCTCACCTGAGGCGTCTAGGATTAAAGGTGCTTCCGTACCTAGATGATTGACTCCTTATCGGCACCACCAGGCATCAACTCATTCAGGCCAGGGAGTCCACTCTGTCACTCTGCAATCATCTGGGCATTACAATCAACTCAGAAAAATCTGCCTTGTCGCCATCGCAGCACATCATTTTTATTGGGGCAGAGTTGGACACCATCACCACCACTCTAAGACTTCCTTCTCATTCGTCAACATGTCAGCATCCTGTTATCAAAAAACAAGTAATCTCCATGGTATCCCCGAAGGCTCAAAACAACCCACTAAAGTGTAGTGGGTCCAAAAACAAAACAATGTAAGAAACTTCTCTGTGTGGAAGATTTTCAGTCCATATATTTCTAGTTAATCACTGTATATTAATCAGATCAGACAATAGTAGTAGAAGTAGTGAACTTAAACTCATCTTAAGTAAAAAAATAAATAAATAAAAAATATATAATTACTAAGTATTCCAAAGTAATCCAAGCAAGGCAGACAGTCTGTTTCCAGTTGAAAATCCTTTATTAAGTACACAGACATGCGATCCAAGTAAAACAAAAATACAGTAATAATTTCCTCACAAGCTTTCTAAATATATATATATATATATATATATATATATATATATATATATACTTTTTATCAGGCATGGGAGTGGTTTATTGTGCTGTAAAACAAATTGTTGTTGGTATACATGTTAAATTCACATCCCTTCCCCCATCAGTGTGACATTCGAGCTGGTCCTGCCCTACTTAGTGGCTGTCATAATAATATATAACCCTAAACTCTTGAGCCACGCTTTTACCCATAATGCTTCTCTCAAAATTACCTCAGATCTTGTTTGGTGCTTTGAGTGTCAGGCACGTTCAGCTGCTCACAAGCCTTGCTTTCATATTCAGTAAGTCTTTTTACTGTGATTTTTACTTTTATAAGGTTATTTCCTTCTCCTACTGTATTTTTTCTCTATCTGCTCCTCGCGTTTCTGTTTCCTGCATGTGTGAGTGCCTTTCTTATCTCTTTTTCTTCTATTTATCACTGGTAGTTTTTCTGTCAAAGTACCATTGTTGGTACTCCTTTCTTACCTGTCTAGGATATTCTGCTTACCATTGTTGGTATTTTTACTTCTCTTTCTATCTTTAAAAAAAAAAAAAAAAAAGGCTTTGCTGTCATTGTCTCTGTAAATGAGTAACTGACTGATAGTTTCCTTTACATGATGGCTGAAAAAATCACCAGTTAAATCGTGCAAAGGCATCTCAGGCTTTAATAGGTGTTTTTAAGGTGTCAGGGCAAGATGCCAAATTCAGACTCACATACATTATGTGTCTATTGTCTAGGAACGTTCATTTACATGAGAGTTGCTCTATATGTCATGCCTTTTCTATGAGAACTCTCACAGAACGTAAAAATAAACTTCCAAAAACAACGTGTCTGCACAGAGTTAACGCTCCAGCCAACAAAAACAAGCCCAAAACAGTAAAATAAATCAATAATAGCTGGAGTGCCACTAGGTAAAGCACAGCTGTGTTCATCTAAGGTACTTGAAACACCAAACGCCAAACAGAGGTCAAAAAGCTGTAAAAATATCCAAACGTATTTTTATTGCATAAAAATAAAACACACAGGTTAGCACTTTCACCACTAGGCTTCTTCAGACCTATAACATTATTGAAACCATTCAAACTTAAATAGCTTCCTTGGCGGGAAAACAACTACTCCATTAAAGTGCCAGCGTTCATATATGTAAATACAATTCCTCATATACATACATTACCTGAAAATCCTTCTAAAACAACATAATAATCACGTGTTAATAAAACATATAAGTATTTGTATAAAAAACATATATAAAAACATATATCCTATGTGAGACTACACTGGCAAAAATCATTAATACACATTTACATATTTTTTTTTAAATATAAACTAATATGCATGTATTTAAAAACAATAAAGTGACATCATTCCTCAGTCTAAAAAGCCTACATCAATAATATTCATCAAGCTTTCAATTTCCTTGATTTCAAAAATGGTTTGATTGAAACCTTCCCATTAAGTCCCAGGGGTTGGTCGGACCTTAACCTCATAATCCAGATGGTCTCCCTCTCCTCTGTGTATGCTCTAATATCCCCACCTCTAAAGTTGGGGCTAACCCTCTCTATTATCTTAAACCTGAAGGCATGGGAATCATCATTATCCATGATGTGCTTGGACAATGCATTAACCTTGGATTTAATAATAATCTGATATAAATGTTCACAAATTCTATCCCTAAGCCTCCTATTTGTTTTCCCAACATAAAACATCTGGCATACTTCACACGAAGCAAGGTAAACCACATCAACAGACATGCAGTCCCCTACCACATGGAAAACATGCCTAGATGAGTCAGAAGGGTTAACAAAAACCGGACTGGAATCTATAAATCCACAAAAGTTGCAATGCCCACATGGTATAGCACCATATGTAGTTGAAGTCTCTACTCCTAATGCTTTCTTGGGGTAGCACAAAAGTCTCTTCAGATTCATCTTGTTCTTATAGATGAAGCTTGGAGCTGCACCCACAGCTTCTTTAACCTCAGGATCAACCATTAGGATATCCCAATGTGCCTTTACAATGTCCTTGATCTGGCCCACATCCTTAGTATAAAACACGGGGAATGCCATGTGTCTAGATTGAACTGACCCATCATGACCAGCAACACTTCCATCAATGGAGTTCCTCACAGTCACTGTAGGATTAGTCCCAGCCCCATTATTCAACCTCTCATACTCTGCAGAATAATATGGAACTGCAGCATCCCTCCTCAGAGTGGCAGTACCCTCAATGCCTCTCTCAACATCCATGGCATTATAACCCCGGTCTCTGAACCTATCACATAAGTCATCCAATTCCTGCGTAAACCCCAAGTCAGTAGGATTATATCTGGACACCCTCATAGCTTGTCTTCTAATGATGTTCCGATAAACATGGCCAGGTTGCATACTATGTCGATGCAATAAAATGTTCATGTGACAATGTTTTCTGAAAACCCCAGTATTCAGCATACCATTACTCAACCTTTCAACAAAAACATCCAAAAACGAGAGTCTAACTGCTGAATATTCATAACTAAACTTGAGGTATTCAGAAAGGGAGTTAACTTCACCAATGAATGAAACCAATTCATCAGATGAACCTGTCCAGATAAAAAACAGATCATCCACAAAACACCTGTAGAAGACCACTGATTCCACATATCCTGGCATCCCAAAAAGGAAGTCACTGTCCCATGCCGCCATGAAGAGATTGGAGTAGCTATTGGCACACGAAGTGCCCATAGCTATGCCATCTCATAGCAGGTAACATTGGTTCCCAAAACAGAACACATTACATTCCAAAACCACCTCCAAAAAAGTCATCAACAGATCAATCACTGCTCCAGTGAGAGTGGAATTCCTCCTCAAATAATCACTCACCCTCTCAACCCCCTCTTTATTAGGGATGATGAAGAAAAGAGATTGTACATCCATCGTCACAAAAAGGTACTGCTTGTCACTAGGCACATCCTTAACAAATGCATATAAATCCAACAGAAACTGTTTTTTGTCCCTCAGTATAAACCCATTGGCTTCCACAATTGGTCTTAAGAATCTCTCTATGTATATCGAGAAGGGTTCCATGGACCAACCCTTCCCTGACACTATGGGTCTCAGTGGGGGTCTCTCTCTTTTTTATGTATCTTCGGGAGGCTCTGAATCACAGGAATAAGAGGATGGGTTACATCCAAAAACTCATATAACTGTCCAGTAATCACCTGATTTTTAAATAAATCCTCCAACATATTATGTGTCCTATCCATAAACACAGAGACTGTATCCCTGCTAATGGGGGTATAAAATCTACCATCTTCCAACATCTCTGTCATACAATCATTATATAATTGTGCATCCATTACTACGATCCCTCCGCCTTTATCAGCGGATCGTATTACTATCATGGGATCACTACTTAACGATTTCAAGGCTTGTCTCTGCTTGAATGATATATTACCCTTATTAAACTTCCTGTACTTATTAATAACCCTACTCCTATAAAAATCATCTTCGACCATTTTATTAAAAGCTGCTATTAAAGGATGCGGCACCGGAACATAGTGACTAGGTCTCCTAAAAACTATAGGATCACCCATCTCAGTTCTACCTTTGAATTCTACCTTTAATGATAAATTCCATGCATACAACTTGAAATCATGAAGAGTCTCATCAAAATTACTATATACAGTTGGAATGAATGTAAGGCCTCTGGAAAGTACCCCTACCTCACCTGTTGTCAAAACACGAGATGATATATTAAACACTACATTTTCCCTTTTCTCTCCCACATCCTCTTGAGGTTGTGATTGGGAAGTGATTCAGCAGACAGTTTCCGCTTCTGTCTGCCCCTGCTCATAGAGTGCATCCTCCCCTCCTTGTGCTCTAACCTGATAGGGAAAGGGTGTCTAACATCATAGGTGGCAACACTTACACTGCCCTCCTCTCCACATGGGTTCCTTACCGCCTTCTCAACCCCCACTTCAGTGGCCAAGTCCCTTGGGGCTTTCCTCCTAACAACAGGTTCTGTAGACTGACCTGTACGATCACTAACATCAGTGCCTACAGATTTCAAACAACCCCTAGTGTTAACTCCACCTTGGGTGGCTTGATATTCATCAATCACACCATTAATCGACCGCACATTGTCACTTGTCCCTTCCTTGGGACTACTAACATCAGAACTAATAACATTAAAAGCATTTGCAGTCCCCAAACCAACTGATACATCAGTCAAAGCATTTACTGCTAACCCATTCCCAATTACATCATTATCAGTTAACATCATGTCAGAATGAGGTGTATGAACAACAACATTGTTCCTTGACATATCATTGTTACTAGCATCTCTATTAACTCTCAAAGCCAAGGAAGCTATTTAAGTTTGAATGGTTTCAATAATGTTATAGGTCTGAAGAAGCCTAATGGTGAAAGCGCTAACCTGTGTGTTTTATTTTTATGCAATAAAAATACGTTTGGATATTTTTACAGCATTTTTTACCTCTGTTTGGCATTTGGTGTTTCGAGTACCTTGGATGAAGACAGCTGTGCTTTACCTAATGTCGCTCCAGCTATTATTGATTTATTTTACTGTAAAAATAAACTTATTTTAAAAGGCCTTTTAAAGAGTGACTTTGAAGAGGTCATTTCTGTGTTGAGAACAGAAGCCAGTTCATTATCTCCATCATCACCTTCATCTAGAAAATGCCCTTATTCAGTTCCAAGAGTTTCAGAACCAACAAAGAAGGTTTCAAAGCAGTTTTCTGTACTGATCACTTCCTCGGCACTGAAGACAGTACTTGACTGTAAACCATCCAAATCTTCAGAGCCAACATTGTGTTCATTGGCTCCCACAGACAAATAGGTACTGGAGCAACCACAATTGATTTCGGTACCAAGGTTCAAATACTCACCCTCTGTTGATCCACATAAAGACATACCTCCCAGCACCTTCATCGAAGTAAGGCCCCCTAGGTCTCCATCAATGGCATTGGTTTGATCCACTAAGAGTCTCTCTGAGACCGACATCATGAGACTCATGGATCAGCTTCTCACAACAAGGGGATTGACTTTGGTTCCTAGCCAACCCAGCATCGGAACTCCTCTTGCTATGACAAAATTATTCCTCCTCCAACTCTGATCAAGACGTTGAAGCCCTCAGTTCCGGCCCTCCTGGTATCAACTGTCTCAGTTCCAGTAGCAACTTCATCTCTGGTACCAAGAGCACCCTTGAGTTCCTCAAGCCCTTTGCCACTGGAGGTCTCCCTGGTTTGAGACTCTTTGGTCCAGTCCGAGGTGCATGGATTGACTTTTTAGCTTCAGAGTCAGCCATTGCCTTGGTGCTTCGGCCTATGTAGTATCGACCCAGACTTCAGGTTTGGGGGTTACCTCCTCAGTGCAGGGTGGGACCTTGGTTCCAAAGGAGTCTTTTTTGGTTCCGGGCTCCCATCCCTCTATGGGGGAGCAGGCCTTTAGAATCATGGAGAAGGCCTTGTCCATTGGTGACTCACAGTCGTTGCCATCCCTGTCAGGACAGATCTCCACATCCCCTCGACCAGAGCAGACATCAGTTTCATTCCCAGGACAGAGGTCAGAAATCCTCCAGGAAAAACCCACCTTGGTGGTTTCTTCTGAGACTTCCCCGGAGCATCCCCCCAAGGAAGTACCTGTGAAGAAAAAGTTTGAGGAAGCACTTAGACTCCCAGGAGGAGTCTTTTGCTGAAGATCCTGACTTTGATGAGGGGAAAGGTTCTCCCAGGTCACCCCCTGATGATGTTTCCTTCGGGGACATCCTGGAAGTCCTGAAACAGAGGGGTGGTAGGTTTACCTCCCAGCCTTCTTCTGAGGAGTCAGTATACTTGGAGGTGTTTCAAGCCCAACCATCTACCTTTTGGATCTCTCTACCCAGTGACGATCTCATTAAACTCATCACTCAGTGGGCTTGGAAGATGGCTGACTCCATATAGCCTATCCTCAAGCAACCTGATTGTATTCTGTCAGCCCCAAAGGATGAACAGCACTGGTCTAAAAGTATACCCATTGACGCCATGGTGATAGCTGCAGCCACTTAGAAGGAACTTGCTGAGGAAAGTCCCACTATCCATCCTCCTAACAAGGAGTCTAGGACTATGGATAGGTTTGGGAAGCACATTTACACTTCAGCATCCTTTGCTCTCAGGCTCCTGTATTACATGGCACATTTTATGAGCTTGCAGAGGGGTCTGATCAAGGAGGTCTCAGATACCCTCTCAGGACCAGAGACTGATCAGGTGTGTGACAAAGTTACTTCACAGCTAGCGACCCTGGAAGTGATTTCTAACTCGTCTATGAGGCTCATTGCTCATGTAACTGAAGGGATGACTAGAGCAGCGGGTTCAGGCATAGCCATTAGAAGGCACTCCTGGATGTGCTTGTGTGACTTTGCGGAGCCATTTAAAGTGTCATTCATCAGTGCTCCGTTTGATGGATCATTCCTATTTGGTCCAAAAGTTAAAGATACACTTGCCAGATGTGAAAAAGATGGGAAGACTCTGTCTGCCATAGGCATATATGTTTCTCCACTCCTCAGAGGCCTTACTCTAGGAACCAGAGAAGTGGAAGACTATGATTTAAAAAATCCCAAGGGCCTTTCCAGGACTCATGTGGCAAGGACTTTCCCCGGGGCAGAGGAGAGAGTAATGGAAGATGCTGCCCCAGAGGCAGAAGTGGTCCACAAAATCAGGGGTCTAGAGATTCCTTATCTTGGACTTCCTACCAACATTCCTGAAGAGAGGCCCAATTGCCCTCCTCTGGAGGCATTCAGGGGATGACTTTCTCTGCACCATCCTGCCTGGCAGCTAATAATGTCAGATAAATGGGTACAGAGAATAATATCCAGTGGTTACAAAATGCCACTATCCTTATTCCCAGAAACCCAGAAAAGACTCCTGGATGTTTCACCCAATCACAGGGAAGCAGCAGTAGCAGAAATTCAAAAACTGCTTGACAAAAAAGTCATCCAAAGAGTCCTACCAGACCAAATAGGATCAGGGTTTTACTCAAAGTTCTTTTTAGTTCCCAAAAAACAGGCAACTGGAGACTCATTTTGGATCTCAGCCAATTCAACAAGTCAGTTCAGCAAACCAAATTCTGGATGGTCTCAGTACAGTTGATACTTCATTTTTGGATAAAGGTGATTGGATGTGCTGTAGAGACCTCCAGAACATGTATTACCACATAAAAATGGACAAATGCTCCAGGAGGTTCCCGCGCTTCCAGTTGGGAGCCAGTCATTTCTAATTTAGAGAACTGCCCTTTGGACTTGCCTCAGCCTTCAGGGTGTTCACCAAATGCATGGCAGTGGTTGCAGTTCACCTCAGACTGCAAGGATTTTGAGTTTTTCCATACCTCGATGACTGGCTGCTCACTGCTACCACCAGGCATCAGTTAGAACAGACAAGAGATTACACAGTGCATCTCTGTGCATCTCTAGGCATTACAATACATTACAAAAAGTCAAATTTACAGCCTTCTCAGCAGCTATTGTTCATTGGAGCCCGGTTGAACACTGTTACAGGAATTGCTTCACTTCCACTAGAAAGACTACAGCGAATCAGATCCCTGGTCAGACACATTACCCAAAACAAAATGGTTCCAGACAGATTAGTCCTACAAGCACTGGGCTCAATGGCAGTATCAGTCGCTCTTCTCCCCTTAGCAAGGTATCACATGCGAATCTTACAGTTACAGCACTATGTCACGAAATGGGTTGCCAACTGGCTTACCGACAGAACTCACATGGTAAGAATAGCGGGCTCCAGGTCTGACTCTAAACCAGTCACAAGTGATGTCCCGCAAGGCTCAGTCTTGGGACCCCTACTGTGTGGCATATACTTCTCAGAAGTACAGGCAAACACAGGAGGACTATGGCTAACCAATTTGCGGTTGACTGCAAACTGGGAGCCATAATTGACTCTCCGGCTGACATGGACATCCTCCAAAAGGACCTTACTGAGATGGACACCTGGTGTCAAAGTCATGGCCTCAAGCTAAATGCAAAAATTGCATAGTCATCCCATTTGGGAAAAACAAAACACCCACAAATGACCACATAAGTGGCAGCCCGCTTAATACAGAAGAGGTAATAAGAGATCTGGGGACCCAGGTAGATAGTAATCTCTCCTATGACAATCATATTGCTAAAGTAGTTAGGAAGTCCTTCTATGTGGCCCTTCTAATTACTAAAGGGTTTGCATCTAGAAATAAAGAGGTTATAGTGCCCCTCTACTCATCACTCATCAGACCCATCGTAGTGTACAATGCCCTGTTTGGGATGTACCTCACAAGACAATTCCAACAGCTGGAGAGACCACAAAAGTACCTCACCAAGAGGATTACTGGCCGCAAACATATGTCCTATGCAGCCTGACTGAAAAAACTCCAGCTGTACTCAGCGGCATATCACTTACTCAGAGGTGATCTTTGCCTGACTTACAAAGCCATGTCCAACTCAGAATTGATGGACATGCTTCACCTAAAGAAATCCAAGTCACTGCAAGCCATGAGTTGTAGTGAGTTAAACATCACCACAACAATAAATAGAACATGCTGGAGGGATAGATTCCTGTCACAGAGATTCCCCATGCTCTGGAACAAAATTCCAAACTACATTAGGCAGAGCCCCTCACTAACACTCTTCAAGAGAAACCTTGATGAGTGGATGGGTAACAGAAAATATCCCCCTGGGATCACTTCATTGGCACTGCTTGACAGAGGATCAGTTAATTAATCAATGGGGCAGCAAAAGCTGACACACTCTGGCTAGGCTTATAAATTCCCTTGGACAGATAGCCTAGTACTTACCTAGAAACTTATGAACCTATGAACAATGGATCTAATATTGTTAATCCTCATTCATTCCTTATGTATGGGTATCAGTTCTGACCTTGGAACCAAGCCAGGCATCTTCCAAACTTGCATCAGCTACAAACTCTTGAGCAAAACTCTTACCCAGAATTCCCCTCTCCCTGTTAACTCAGATTCTGTTTGCCGCGTCGCCATTCGGTCATGTCAAGCTGCTTCTCTTGAGCTAAGTATAGATATTTGTTGTCAGACTAGTCTAATATAAGCTTTTCTGTCAGAAAAGTTTCTAATTCATTGTCTCTTACCCTATCGCATTTAGCGATTATATTTTCTTGAGTTTCCTTCTCTTTACTCTGCACTTTTTACCGCGAGGTATTTCTCCCTTACCATCACTGGTAAACCCTTCTTTTCTTCATTACCTTCGGGTATTCTTTTGTACCATTGCTGGTACCCTTTCTTCTATGTCCTTTTCTATCATGGCAGATAAAAAAGGTAGTCCAGGATTTAAAAGGTGTTCTGATTGTGGACACAAATTACCTACATCAGATAAACACTCGTTGTGTGTTTATTGCTTGGGTGTGTCTCACTTATCTGCTGACCCGCCCTGTGGTATTTGTAAACATTTTTCCAATAGAACTTTGATTGAAAGGAAAATAAGTTGTTGCTGAAGGGACTTCTCAAATCTCCCTTTTCAGAGGCTATTTCTGGGACAGAGGCTTCAATCCCTCCTAGAGACCATAAGAACATTTTGGATGGTCCTACTAAGTCCAAGTCTTTGCCTTCGTCCCCAACTGGGGACTCCCACCAACCAAGACCTAAGAAGGCTAAGGTTTCTTCTTTGGAGCTCACTCAGTCAGCCCCAGTGCTTTCAGTGCCTAGACCTTCAGCACTGATGCCTTCGGCGCCATCAGTGATCTTGGCTCCATCTACTGTAGCCTTTACTATATTGGTACCGAGGGGCTCCTTGGTTCAGACTACTGGGACCGACTGTTCAATTGGGGCAGACCTTGACCATGTCGGCTCTGACAGCTTACTCGGAACCGACGCCTCAGTTATTGGCACCAATTTTGTCGGTTCCAGCTTCAGTACCAGCAACCACTTTGGCACCGATCTTTTTGGCAGTGCAGACCGTGACCTTGGCACCAAAGATTTCCTCGGTGCAGATACCCATAGTCCAGTCGTTGTTCTCAGTGCAGACTGGTGAGGTGGGCACCGAGCTTGTCTCTTCTGTGGACAGGCCTGTTTCTTCCACAGTCTCCATGAGGTCCACTAGAAGCCTTTCCAAACACGATGTGTTGCATCTTGTGAATCAAGTGCATCTGGCCAGAGGTATCCCACCCCCCAGGAGCTATCCTTCCTTGGGAGGTGATCACCATTTGCCAAAGACCTCGTCTTGTTCTCCTCTTTCATTGCCTTTGAAGTCCATTAATATAGCACAGTCTTCCCCCTCTATGATTCCCTTTATGGATCTCACTAAGGAACCGCAGTTGCCTTCATGGCAGGAGAGTTTTGCTACGACCCAGGATGACAGTTGTGGCACGCATAATTTGTTGTTTCACAGCCATCCGGGGACTCTAGGTCAGCAGACTGAGCCACTTAGGGGAGGGGTGACCCCTGTCCTGGACACTCACCCCTCTTCAGGTGGACCAGCCTTCCAACTGATGGACAAGGCTTTGGCTTCTGCTGGTGATACTGTGCTGTCTATCTCCCCACCCTTCTCTGGACTGCTGTGTTCACAAGTCACACCTAGCGGACACAGGGCACAAGGGCTTCAGGACATATTCCCACAGAAAACACCCTTTCCATTATCTTCCCCAGCTTCCCCCTCTGAGGAAGTTCACTGGAAAAGTTCATGCAAGAGGAAGCACATGGACTCCACAGAGGAGTCCCTCACTGAAGACACAGACTTTGATAAGGGGGAAGGATCCCCTCGGTCACCTTCTGAGGTATCCTTAAGTGATATCCTCAAAATCCTTAAACAGAGAGGTGACTGGCAGCCCTCTAATCTGACCTCTAAGGAGTTTGTGTTCCTGCAGGCTTTTTGCGCTATGCCCCCTACCTCCAGGGTTACTCCACCTGCAGATGAACTTGTTCAGCTCATTGTGCAGTGTGCGTGGAAGGCTTCTGACACTGTCAAGGCTATTCCCCAGAGACCAAATAAGATTTTGTCCCCCTTCTGCTATGGATCCCCATTGGTCTAAAGATCTTTCTGTGGATGCTGTGGTGGTGGTGGCTGCAACCAAAAAGGATCTGGTGGAGGAAGAAAGCCAGACTGTCCACCCACCCAACAAAGAATCCCGGGCCCTGGACAGGATAGGGAAGCGCACCTTTGCATCAGCGACTTTTGCTATCAGGTCCCTGAATTATATGGCACACTTTACCAGGCTTCAAAAGGATTTAATTTCTGAGCTCTCTGAAACCTTGGCTGGTGCCATCTGATGAAGTCCGTGACAAAGTGGCCTCTCAGCTGGCCACCATTGAGTCAATATCTAACTCCTCCATGCGACTGATATCTCATGCATCAGAAGTAGCAGCTAGAGTGGTAGGTTCAGCTGTGGTCTTGAGACGACAAGCCTGAATGCACTTGTGCAATTTCACTGAACCCTTTAAGGCTTCCTTTCTTAACGCTTCCATTGAGGCCTCTTCATTGTTTGGACCCAAAGTTAAAAGCACACTGGCTAGATGTAAACAGGACGGTAAGACCCTTTCTGCCGTAGTTGTCCATTATTTTTCCCCTCAATGTGCTTTCTCCCGAAACTAAAACAGTGGAAAGATATGGTTCAAGAAGTCTCAGGGTCCTTTTCGTGACACACAGGCCAAATTCTCCTCTAGAGGCAGAAGGGGAAACTCACAGGGAAGACGCCCCTTTTGGGGCAGAAAGGGTCTGCTTAACCAGGGTTCCAGGGACGCTTTCCCTGGCCACTCCTACCAGTGCTTCTGAAGAGCGGCCCAACTCCTTTCCTCTGGAGGTGGTTGGGGGTAATTTCTCCTTGTACCCTTCTGCCTGGCTAATCATCACCGCTGATTCTTGCGTACAAAGGATTATAACCAGAGGTTATCATATCCCCTTTGATCTTTGTCCCATCCCTTCAAAAAACCTTCCCGACGTTCCACCCAGTCAAAGGGAAGAAGCAGCACTAGAGACAGAAAAGCTGCTAAGAAAGAGAGTCATCCAAATAGTCCCTCCAGACCAGATAGGATCCGGATTCTACTCAAGACTATTTTTGGTGCCAAAGAAAACTGGGGACTGGAGATCAGTTTTGGATCTCAGTGTATTGAATAAGTTTGTGAGAGTACAAAAATTCTGGATGGTTACAATACAATTTCCTCCCGCTTTTGGAAAAAGATGATTGGATGTGCTCGATAGATCTTCAAGATGCGTACTACCACATAAAGGTGGACAGGCCATCAAGAAGATTTCTGCACTTCCATGCGGGAGCCAGTCACTACCAGTTCAGAGTACTGCCCTTTGGACTCTCTACAGCTCCCATAGTGTTCACAAAGTGCATGACAATCATCACAGCTCACTTGCGACTACAAGGATTCTAGATGTTTCCATACCTAGACGACTGGCTCATTTCCACCCCCACCAGACATCTATTAGAAGACGCCCTGGCATACTCTTCCTCTCTGCACAAAGGCTAGGCATAACCATAAACTGGCAAAAATCCAATCTCAACCCATCTCAGTCTACAAAATTCATAGGGGTCATCTTGGATACAAAGAATTGCAGAGCATCCATTCCAGAGCACAGAATTCTAAGGATAAAGCAACAACTGATCCCAATCCTTTCAATGGAGAAATCTACAGCTCACTCTGTCCTACAGCTGTTGGGTTCCATGGCAGCCTCCATCACAATTGTCCCCCTGGCCAGGTTTCATATGAGGCTTCTACAATGGCTACTGCTCACCCAATGGTATTTTTTTCAGCAGCCTCTTTCAGCCAAGATTCGAGTAACCCACAGGTGCAAACAGGATTTAAATCGGTGGATGACCCACAACCCATCACAATGGTCTTGCCCCTTTTCCCCCCAGTAACCCAAGGCTACAGTGACCACGGACACCTCCCTGATGGGGTGGGGGGGCTATGTCAGGGACAGACAGTCCAAGGCACTTGGTCTGAATTTGAGGCCCAACTGCATATAAATGTTCTAGAGCTGAGGGCGGTGCTTCTGGCATTGCAAGCATTTCATCCACTGCCGCCATCTGGGATGATTGTGATTCAATCAGACAACATGGCGGTGGTCTGGTACATCAACAAACAAGATAGAACCAAATCTTACCCCCCTTTGTCGAGAGGCCATGAGGATATGGCAATGGGTAATGGCTACCAACCGTTTTCTTCTAGCAATGCACATTCCTGGGAGTTCAGCGTGATAGCAGACAGACTCAGCAGGTGCATTCTACAACCGCACAAGTGGTCCCTGAATCCCTTGATAGCGGTGGAGATCTTCCACCGCTGGGGCTGTCCTTGCTGCAACCTCTTTGCATCCCCGACCAACTACAAATGCAGCAAATACTTTTCCCTGATTCCCCCTCCAGGACATTCACCCAGGGATGCTGTAGTCCATGATTGGCCCACGAGTCTTCTTTATGCATTCCCACCTTTTCTCCTCATTGGTGATCCTCATAGCAGCATATTGGCCTCGTCAGATTTGGTTCCCCTTCCTTTGGCCTCACCTGCTAGATCAACCATGGATTCTCCATCCAACCCCAGAGTTGATCTCACATCTGCAGATCCTGATTCATCCCAGCTTGGACATCCTGAAGCTCACAGCTTGGCTCCTCCAATTCCCTTGATTACCAGGCAGAATGATTTTTCTTTACCAGTACGGGACATTCTTATTGCATCTCATAAGTCTTCCACTAGAATTACTTATCTAAGCAAGTGGAAAAGATTTACCTGTTGGCTGAAAGAAAAATAATTAGATCCCTTCTCAGCACTGGTATCAAGTAATACTAGAGTATCTGGCCAACCTATTTCAATCGGGTCTATCGGCCTCTACCATTAAAGTTCATTTGGCTGCAATAATTAATTTCCATGAGGGCATCCAAGACTCCTCTCTTATGTCACACAAATTATGCAAGACCTTCATGAAAGGTGTGAAACATTTGAAGTCCCCTTTTAGAGAACCTATTCAACCATGGGACCTGTCATTAGTTCTATAAGCACTGACAATGCCACCCTTCGAACCAGCTTCTTCTTGGGATCTCAAATATTTGTCATGGAAAACCTTGTTTTTGGTCGCCATTACTTCTGCCAGATGTATCTCTGAGCTTCAAGCTTTATGCATCAAGAGTCCATACTAGATTTTTCATAGAGATAGAGTGTCTTTGAGAACTAATCCTTCATTTCTGCCAAAAGTGATCTCTGAAATGTCCATTAATCAGACCATTGAATTGCAAGTTTTATTTCCCAATCATTCAAACAGAGGAGAGTATTGCCTACATACCCTAGATATTCACAGGCAAATCCACTTCTACTTGAACAGGACTAGGTCCTCTCACAAATCTGATCAGTTATTTTTGGCCTATTCTGGACCTAGATTAGGATCTGCTGTTGCTAAGGTCACATTAGCTAGATGGTTGAACGACTGTGTGACCTTCATTTATACACATCGTAATATCCCATTGCCTACTACCATGAAGGCTCATTCAACAAGGTCAGTGGCAACTTCTGCTGCTTTCCATGCCAGAGCTTCTTTACATGACATCTGTGCAGCTGCGGGCTACACCTCATACCTTCATCAATCATTACAAATTGGATTTGGCCTCCAGGGGAAGAGCATCTTTTGGTTCTATGGTGCTCAGGAATGTCCTTCCATGAGAGCCTCCCAGGAATAGAGGTAGCTGGGGACTCTGTCCCATACATAAGGAATGAACGAGGATTAACAATATCAGATAAAGAAGTTATGTCTTGCCATAACATTCCATCTGTATTGTTGATCCTCGTTCAGTCATTATGACCCTCCATCCTTTCCCCTCCTGTGGCTTCTAGTGGAGCTCACCATCCGGTTTTCTTAGGTCATTTGACCAGTGGTAGCCTCTACCTTCTTTTGACTTGCAAACTCAATCTGAGGTAACAGGGAGAGGGGAATTCTGGGTAAGAGTTTAGCTCCAGAGTTTGTAGCTGACTCGAGCTTGGAAGATGGCCGGCTCGGTTCCGAGGTCGGAACCGATACCCATACGTAAGGACTAAACGACGATCAACAATACAGATGGAACGTTATAGTAAGACATAACTTCTTTTTACTTGCCTCCCAGTTGTCTCTGATACATCAGCCAATGTCTTACCAAATCATGATTACCAGTCTCTGCAAACAGGATCTTTTGTGGTGGTTCTATTCTGATCAGATTTTCTTGGGATTTTTTGCTCTTCTGTAACCCCAAGCCATAGCAACCATGGATGCTTTCCAAGTAGGGTGGGGGGGCATTATCTGGGAAGGACAGTCCAAGAAACGTGCTCCTGACTACAGGCCAACTTGCACATCAATGTCCTAGAGATGAGGGCAGTGCTGTTAGCATTGCAAGCATTCCAAGATTCCCTTCCTCTGGGAACAGCAGCAATTCAAGCAGACAACATGTCGGTAGTTTGGTATATCAACAAACAAGGGGGAGCCAGATCTTACCCATTGTGTTGAGAAGCCCTCAGAGTTTGGCAATGGGCAATTTCTTCCAACTGCTTCCTCACAGCAATGCATATTCTGGGAACCTCCAATGTGATAGTGGACAAACTGAGCAGAACCATCCTTATGCCTCATGAATTGTCTCTCAATCCTATGGTGACAAAAGAGAATTTTCATCACTGGGGCCAACCTTGCTGCAACCTCTTTGCATGCCCCCTAAACAACAAGTGCCGCAGTTACTTTGCCCTAATCCCCCTTCCAGGGGAGTCACCCAGAGAAGCGCTTCTCCAGAAGTAGCCCCCCAGTCTCCTCTATGCCGTTCCACCAACTCCCTTGATATCCCAGTTTGAAAAGAAAGCCAAGGGGTCAGAGAACTCAGTAATCCTCATTTCCCCATTCTGGCCTTAACAAGTGTGCTTCCCCTTCCTTTGGCCTCATCTTCTTCAGGAACCATAGATACTGGACCCAGCTCTAGACCTGATGTCCCATCCGAAGGGCTTGGTTCATCTGAACCTTCATCATCTCAAGCTCACAGCTTGGCTTCTCCAATTCCCATGGCATGCATGCCTCTCATCTCCTGTCCGCCAAATCATTGTAGCCCATCACAAACCTTCAGCTTGGAAAATGTATCAAAGTAAATGAAAATAATTTGCCAACTGGGCCCTTATGAATGAACTTGACCCTTATACAACTTCAGTTCATAAAGTTCTGGAGTTCTCAGCTACTCTCGATCAATCTGGTTCCTCAACCTCAACAATTAAAGTTCATCTAACAGCAAACTTGAACTACCACATAGGGTTTGAAGGATTATACCTGATGTCTCATAAAATTTGTAAAGCCTTTTTAAAGGGAGTTCTAATGTTATGCCCCACTTTTCTTCAGTCCCTTACTTTATCCCCCTTTGAACCATCAGATACCTGCGACTTAAAGTTCCTGTCATGAAAAACTTTATTTTTAGTGGCTATCACATCCACAAAAAGGGTATCTGTACTCCAGGCCTTATCCTCCAAACTACCCTATATAATTTTTTACAAGGATAAGGTTTCCCTAAGGACTAATCCTTCCTTTTTACCAAAAGTAGTCTCAGAATCTAATATCAGTCGGACACTTCAGCTTCCAGTCTTTTTCCCAAATTTTTCTAACAAAGGGGAGTACTCCCTACATTTAATAGACATTCACAGACAGTTATGCTTTTATTTTCACAGAACAAGACTTTAATAAATCTGATCAAATGTTTGTGTCATTTTTCCCTTTCTTTATGCAATCCAGTTTCAAAGGTTAACTTGGTGAAATGGCTTAGAGTCTGTATTACATTTATTTGTCACTCGAAAGGGCTCCATCCCTCATGCCCTGTCAAAGCTCATTCAACTAGACCAGTGGCAACTTCTGCAGTTTTTCATTCCAGAGCTTCTTTAGATGACATTTGTGCAGCAGGTACATGGGCTTTGCCTCATACCTTTATCACTCATTACAAACTCCAGGGGACGGGCATCATTCGGTTCAATGATGCTCAGGAACATTCTTTTGTGAAACCTCACAAGATTCATATAGCTGGGGACTCTGTCCCACAGTCAAGGATTATGTGAAGATTGACAGCATCAGATAAAGAAGTTATGCCTTACCATAACGTTCCATCTGTGTTGTCGATCTTCACTAATCCTTGACATCCCCCCTCTATCCTCCATCCTGAGACTCTTAGTGGATCAAATTCTTTCAGACTGGCTTCTTATTACAGACACATATCTGGTCTCTTCTTATTACCTATATGTCTGCCACTAATTTAGACAAACTCGAGCTGAGGTAATTTTGAGAGGAGATTATGGATAAAAGCCTGGCTCGATAGTTTGGGAGGCACAAGCTGAAGTAAACGGCCGAGTCAGTTCCGAGGCTCGGAACCGAGCCCAGTCAAGGATTAGTGAAGATCGCCAACACAGATGGAATGTTATGGTAAGACATAACTTCTTTTTTTTTTGATACTTTGTAGTAGATTTAGTAAAGTAGTTCAGTGCAGCTACTTTGCAGTTAAACTTGCTCCTCATATGACAGTTTTGATTTTATCCTTGTTACTTTGTTTCCTTTAACATTTAGTAAATATTCTTGTGAAAGGCTAATTACTTACCTAGATGCAAATTTCTTGTACCTTCATTGTACCAGAGAAAACTATGATTCTTTATAATGCAACAAATGTGAGCTTATATTATCTTTTCTGTCCATTCCTCAACAGATGGGTCTTAGATCTGATCCAGAATTTGGCTTCAGTCACTTCAAAGCTTTGGATCTGCTGTTCAGGCTCCTACCTGTACCTATAATCCCCATGCATAGAGCAAGCTACCCCAGATGGGTTCTACCTCACATAAACGAAGCACCACAACACCGACAACGCAATCACCGACACCACATAACCGACAGTACAAAAACACGAAATAATCATGCCCGCCAACTAAATAACCGACCCCACACACACAAACCATACACACTTACACACCACAACAAACAACCAAAAAACACATTCCCCGTCCAAAACCACATACACAACACACAAACAAAAAAATCTACACACCCACACTAAACCATATACATACACAACTGCTACACAACCCCCCCCCCTAACCCTAAGGTCCGTCCTATTTACCACCACCTGACCCTAACTCCTCCCTAACTCTTTAACCCGCTTCTTAATCCCGCCAACTACTACTACTGCATACAACTACTGACCTGGCCCTAACTCCTCTCCACTCTCACCTTCACACCCTAACCCCAACACAAAACACAATCACTAACACTAACTCACTTGACCCCCCCTCACTCTCACCCTACTTACCTTACCCCACCCCCATCCCCGTTTCCTTACTCGCAACGTCCTCCCTAACGTGCCCGCATACCTCGTGTCGGGCCTTTTTCCTTTCGCATCCCCTTTTCCCCGGTGCTCTCATCCTTCGGGTCGTCGTTCTGGCTTCTCGATCTTTCCCTGTCGATGCTCCTGGTCCCCTGTCTCTTGTTTAGAACCCCCAGATGTTGTTTGCCACCTTCAGTGCTGGATGAATCTTTTATGCTCAGGTGCAGGTATTAGAAAAACTGTTGTCAAGTCTGACATAATTGTTTACATTAGTTAAACCTTTCAGATAATCACCCAGCAGTAGACTTCATGATTTTGTCAGCAGGCACTGGCACCAAGAAGAAGCTTGTTAAAGAAAGCTCCTTTGTCTGTCCACTGAACATATTTGGAAAGCGGGTTTTTCTCTCTCATCTACTTTCTCAATGAGAGAGCTTAATTACCTGGCATGCTTCACTAGTTCTCAAAGAGATTTGGTAAAATGCATCTTCAGTTCTCTCCTAGGGACCTTGACCATGAATCAAAAATTCCCAGTGTTCCACCCTTAAAAAAACAAGAAGGCATTTCACAGATAAAAAAAAGCTTCTAACCAATCGAGTCATCCAAAATGTCCCACCAGACCAGAAAGGATCCAGAATTTACTCAAGATGCCAAAGTGCCAAAGAAATCTCGGACCTAAGGCCAATTTTAGACATAAGCTGCTTAAACAAGTTTGTGAAACAAATGAAATTCCATATGGTCATGGTTCAGTCCATTCTGCCACTGTTGAGGAGAAATAACTGGATGTAGTCAATAGATATCCAAGTTTCATACTACCACATAAAGATGGGCAGGTGCTCCCGGAAGTATCTCCATTTCCAGCTGAGAGCCAGTCACTTCCATTTCCGAGCTCTGCCCTTTGGACTCAGCACAGCCCACTAAGGTTTTATCAAATGCATGGCTGTAGTGGTAGCTCAACTACAGCTGTAGGGTTCCAAGTGTTCCCCTGTTTTGATGACTGGCTTATCACTGCACCTTCCAGGGATCTACTCATTCAGGCCAGGGACTCCTTGCTCCACTTTTGCAATGACTTTGGAATATCAGTCATCTTACAAAAATTGAAACTACAACCATCTCAAACTCTGGAATTCACTAGGACACTTTTGGATACAAGATCTATGATAGTGAAACTCCCTCAAGCATGGATCTTGTCCTTCCACCAGCATTCTCAGCAAGTCTTGTCCTACTGGAAGCTGTCTGCCAAGATAATTTTTCACCTTTTAGGCTCCATGGTTGCCCCCATTACCTTGGTACTATTAGCCAGGTTCTACCATGCCAGTCCTTCAATGTATGCTGGTGGTCCAGTGGATGAGTAGGAAATAACCAAAGCCATCTCTTGTCATCCTCACAAGCATTTGTAGAGATCACATACAGTGATGGATAAGGTCTCTTCATCTTTATCAGTAATGTCCTTCATTCTCCCTCACCACATATGGACCACAGTGATCTTGGAAACCTCCCATTTGGATTGGGGCATTATCTGGGAAGGACAGTCCAAGTCATGTGGTCTAAACAGAGGACAATCTACACATCAGTATTTTCGAGATGAGAGCAGTCTTCCTAGCACTGCAGGCCTTTCAGGATTCTCTCCCTTTGAGTGTGATTTCTATCCAAACAGCATAGTTGTGGTTTAGTACATCTACAAACAGGGAGGAAAAAGATCTTCCTCCTTTTTTGAGAGGCCATCAGAGTGTGACAATGGGAGATATATTCTCACCACTTTCATACAGGAAGGCATATCTTTGGAAGTCTAACATTCTTGTAGACAGGTTGAGCAGATTCATCTACTTCCTCATGTGTGGCTCCTCAATCCATTGGTAACAGAGCAGATTTTCAGCTGTTGGGGCCAACTTTGTTTCAGTATCATTGCATCTATCCTGAACACCAAATGCGGGAAGTTCTTTGCTCTAATACCCCATGAGGGGGAGTCACCTAGGGATGCTGTAATGCATCATTGGTCCCCAGGACTCCTTTATGTCTTTCCCCCAAAAAACATTGATCCTAAAGCTCCTACAGAAAGCATCAGTGTTGAAGGTCAGAGTCATCCTCATAGCCTCTTATTGGCCTCAACAAATATAGTTTCCCTTCCTCTGGCCTCATCTAGTTTACCATCCCTGGGAGGTGGGCTCAGACCCGATTTACTGTCTCACCTGTCAGGGTGACTTCACCCTGGCATTCAGGCCCTCAAATTAACCCCATGGTTTCTCCAATTCCAATGATGGTTCAACAGTCCAGGTTTTCACCTTCTGTTGTCCACATTCTACATCTCTCACAAAGACCAGACCTTCTACTAGGAAACTCTACAAGAGCAAATGGAAATGGGTTTCTATTTGAGCTGTGGAGAAAAGCATTGACCATTTTTCAGCTCCTTTTTTAGCAGTTTTGGACTTTCTGGCACACCTTTTCAATCTGGAGCCAGCTATGCCACTGTCAAAGTGCAGTTAACCATTGTTTCATTTTTCCATGTGGGGAAAGAATATACATCCATAACTTCTCTTAGATTATCCAAGGCAATTCTCTGGGGCATTTGTCTTCTTTACCCCTGAGATCCATTTCCTCCTTGGGATTTAACTACTGTTTTGCAGTTTGATAGGCCATACCTTTTAACCTGCTGTTAAAGCTGATTTGATATTTCTGTTGTGGAGGACTTTATGTTTGGAGGCTATCATATCTGCCAGGAGAATTTCTGAATTAGATGCCCTTTCCTCAAAACCTTCCTGTTTTTTTTTTAAACAATCCATCTTTTTTTCCCTAAGGTGGCTTCTGAATTGACCATTAATCAGTCCAAATATTTGCCAGTTTTCTTTCCAAATTTCCAAAACAAGGGTAAATATAGCTTGCATTTTGTAGATGTTCAGTCTTTCATTTTTATTTGCGTTGCACAAAATCTTTCAGAAAATCTGGTCAGATATTTGTCTCCTTTTCAAAGCCAAATTGGGAAAAGCGGTGTCCAGTGTTACGCAGTCTTGCTGGTTGAAGCAGTGCATTTCTTTTCTTTACCAAGAAAAGAGGGTATCACTCCCTTTGACACATAAGGCTCATTCTACAAGATCTGTGGTTTCATCTACAGCTGTATTCTCTAGTGTCCCAATTGATGACATATGTGCTGTAGCCACCTGGTCAAAAGTCCATACCTTCATCTCACACTGTAAATTGGATATTCAGTCTAGATCCAGGGCCTTCTTTGGTTCAGCTGTGCTCAGGAATATCCTTCCATGAGCCCTCCCAAGTATAAAGATGGCTGAGGATTCTGTCCCATCTGTTGAGAAATGGATGGAAAAGACAACATCAAATACAAAAGCTATGTACTTACCATAATGTTAGATCTGTGTTGTCTTACTCCATCCATTCCTCAACTACCCACCTTTCACCCCTGCTCCTTATCTTTTGTAAATAATGTTTTTTTTATTGTGATCTCATTCTGAGATGGATCTAGCTGACCTTGCCTTGGCTCCTGAAGGTTAAGCCTGTCTCTTCACTTATCCTCTTGTAGATGGCCTATTTTCCATTTAAATACATTATTTGCTTACCATCATATACCCATGATTCTTCAAATGATTTTGGGTGGGCAAACGCAATCTGAGGCAAATCTTTTCGTGCATGGGGATTATGGGTAGAAGGAGGAGCCTGAGCACTGGATCCAAAGCTTTGAAGTGGCCAAAGCAGGATTTGACACCCATCTGATGAGGAATGGATGGAATACAACAACATAGATCAAATGTTATGGTAAATACATAACTTTTACGTTATTTTCATGAAATTGTTTGAAGTTGCTTGTTATATAAGCATTTCTGGACAGAAACAGTTTTAATTATCCTACTAACTCTTTTTCTCCCTCTGCCTGTTCAGCTTATTCATTTATTCCTAATTCTGCTGTCTGTGTCAGTAATCTTTCCCTGACTTCCCTTCTCTAGCTTAAAATCTGTCATGCTGCCTTTGAGCTCACTAAGTACTTTACAGATTTGAGACCCAGCAAAACATTTAGTGTTTTTTTTTTTCATTTTTCTGTAACTAGTAGTATGTGGAGCAGATAAAGCTCCATGCAGTACAAAAAAATCATAATTGGGTCTCCTGTCAAAACCCATTATTATGTGTTCTCAACATGGATGCCAAGATTCACCTTTTGAGCTTAACTTTCAAGATGAATTTCTTGGCATCCACGTCTCAAACATATAATACGCCAGTTACGAATGATCATTATTCTATATATTTTTTATTTATTTGTTTTCTGGGTACAGCACTGATCTCCATGGACCTTTCATTACAGACTGATAACAGTGGTGAGATCATGCTCAACAATAGATTTTACTAGTGGATGAGAGTGAGATTTGCTCTCTATAAGTTTCCCCTTACTTACTGATTTATTAGCTTTTCAGTCTATTTTTTTAAATTTACCACACTACTGGGTGATAGTAACCATTCCACTGGTCATGGCTCTGTTTCTGCTATAATAGAAGAAGTAGTTTACACTAAGTGGTAATTAATGACCCGGTTGTGTTTTTGTTTTGTTTTGCGGCTGCTAGTATTAGTACTTCCCCATTACCTGCACTCCATATTTTTATTGCTATGGGGAGAAAACCTTTGGTGTTATAAGGTTCCCACAGATTCTAGCCTCAGAGTCTTTTCTTTGGGTTTTCATTTTTTTTAACAAAGGATATTTTTATTTATTAAAACAATGGACTCATTTTGTTAATACTCATATTTGTCTGCCAGTTTTGCTAAAGTAATATTTGCTATACTCATTCTGTTTTGATAGGGGTCCAGCTAACCTTTATTCAGATCAAGTACACTTTTCTGGTGAGTCTGATGAAAATGGTAATGAAGCACATTATACCTTTTCAATCACAATCAGTTGATGATTAATACTTTTAGGGATGTTGTACAGTTCATGGTATATTATTATGAATGAAACACCACTTTTTTTCTTCCCCAAACAGATGCTCACTTCTCTCACAAACTCTAGTATGCCAAGACCCTCAGCTATTCCTTACATGGTGAATTTCTCTAAAAAATGTATACTAGTTTGTTTATTAAATGGATTGTTTGACAGTTGTCTTCAGCCCAAAACCTACCAGCTTATACCTATAGAAATGTAACCATCAACCTAACACTCACAAAACAAACCAAAACCTTTCTAAATTCAATATAGACTCCTTCATCAATAAACTGAAAGCCTTAAAAATAAATAAATAAATAAATAAATAAATAAATAAATAAATACATCGAAAGCCTTTAACTGGTCCATACTAAAACCACTTCCACTTGATGTGGAAGTCAATACTTTTAACACCTTTTTCTTAAATACTCTAAACAGCCACGCCCCACTCTGCAAAAAATGAGTGCAAATTAACCACTCACCAGGGCTCACTACCCAGACAAAAACTACAATGTCTAACAGAGACAAAGCTTGGAAACAATGACAAACTTAAAACTCCCTGCAACCTGCAACTTTATAGAGAATTGTACAATTTCAGTAAAAAATAAGTTAACCTAGATAAAAAAAACAATATTATAGCCATTTACAACTTCAGCACAAAAATGACCTCAAATGTTCTGGACATCAATGCATAACCTGTTACATCTGGGCTCAAAGAAGGAACCTAGCCCTTTCCCCGTAATAGCTCTATACTGAAATTGTAACCTTATTCAATACATACTTCATAGAAGCATTGCATTCCTAACTAAAAACTCTTCACCCCCATCAAGTGTGTCTATTATCTCATCAATAACACCCAGTCCTAAAAATTCAGCAAACAACAGGTTAGACCAAAACCAATAATGTTAAGTTGTCTATCTTGCCTTCGTTCTTGCTGTTTGGGTTTGGAGCCAATCCTCGGCTCTGACTCAGCCATCTTCTATAGCTCGAGAGGTATTTACTGGCTCGAGGCTACTCTTTATCCCAGAATGCCCAGCGACAGCTACCCAGATCTCGTTTGCCGCTTCAGCTGTGAGGTTGCTTCCTTACTGGCTCAGGCTTAGTATAATCTTTTTGCTATTATCTATTGTTGTTTTTCTTGGAAGTTTGTCAGGTAATTGTCTATTTTGTGTATAGATAAAATTCCTTTATCCCTTTTTTGTGTTCTTGTGTATTTTAGCTTTGTTGGCCATCGCTCCATAACTATCAGGCCTTCTGTTCCCTTGAACTCGTTAAATTAGAGAGTTCTAACTCCCTCCCTGCCCTAGGATAGCCATTTAAATTAGAGGCTTTCTTTCTTTTCTTTAACTGTAAAAAAAAAAAAAAAAAAAAAAAAAAACCCTCTATTTGTCCTTGTTTTTTATAGTGTAGCTTTTCATTATTGTTGTGTGGTTGTTGTTACTATAATGTCTAAAGATACCAAGGTATCTGGCTTCAAAAAGTGTGACTCATGCTGTCAGAAAATGTCTCTGACAGATGGGCACACTAGTTGTGTATGTTGTTTGGGCACTGTTCACCTGCAGGACTCCTGTTCTATATGTCATGCTTTTAGTCCAAGGGTGCTGCAGGAGCGCAAAAACAAGTTAATCCTTCGAGGATTATTGAAGCCTCAGGATTCTCCAGCTGAAAGTTCTCAGCCTGCGAAATCCCCTAAGTCTGTCAAGCCATCGGCTCCACCTTCGGAGCTGACTCCTTTACTTGTCCAACCAAGTATGTCGGTACTGGCTGGCATTGACAAGACAACTCCTCCGTTGGCTCCATCTGCTACATCGGAGCCATCTCAGAGCCATAAGAGACTGAGGTTGCCATCCTTGGAGTCCATCCACTCAGCTCCACAGTCACCTTTATTACAGAGTGAGTGTAGCCATCATTTTTCGCACTCCTCTTGATCCTCTAGATTATCGGATCATGATGTGGCGAGAGTAGTAAGTAGGTTGCTTAAGTCACAGGCACTGCAAAAATTCTGTCCAGCCCACCTCAACAGGTATCGGCTCCAACTATCTCTATTTCTGTTCCTCCTCCAACTACATTTAGCTCGGAGCCAGAGACCACAGATCCGCAAGCAGTAGGACTGTCGGCACCGATCATCATTTCTCCTTCGGTTCCGACGTCGGCTCCGATTACCTCAATTGTACCGTCTATCGAGGGATCTGGGCGCCGAGGCTCTCATGTCAGCTCTGAGGGGGGAGTGGCATCGGACCCTTGTCCGACCCCGTTCTACCCCTCGGAGCTTCGGCACAGGTGAGCTCGGCTCCAACATTGGCCTCGGAGCCATCACCCTCAACACGGAGAAAGACTCCTGTTTCTTTGTAGCCGGAGCTTTCTCTCAGTAGAGGTCGAGGCGCCTTCGAGGTCATGTGGAGTGTCCTGTCCCCCGAGACAGCTCTACTGCCAGCTCCATCGGCTCTTCCCCCCGTGGTGTCTGTGTCAACCTCTACTCCTCCTCCTGACCCCAAGCGTAGGGAACCTATGCCCCAGGACACCCCATTGGGTGATCCCTCTTCTTCCGAAGTCTTCCCTGATCACTCAGAGGAGCCTCCCCAGAAGAAGAAGAAGTGCAAGAGGAAGCACATAGACTCCCCTGAGTCTGTCACTTCAAATACAGACATGGATGAATTGGAAGGGTCCCCAAGGTCTACCTCTGAAGATGTTTCCTTTTCGGACATCCTTGAAATGTTTAGGCAGAGGAGGGACTGGACTTCCCTAGCCCCTACCAAGGATGAGTCTGTATACTTGGACGCATTTGGTTCCTGACCTTCCACCTCCTGGGTATCTCCTCCTTTCAATCCACTCATGTCTGTAGTGGCTCGAAAGGCATGGTCAGCTCCAGATTCTGTGGAACCTACTCCAAAGAGACCAAATAAATTTATTACAGCCCCCTAGGACAAGCAATTCCTCTCCAAAGGTCTGCACGTTGATGCCATGGTGGTAGCAGCAGGCACCAAGAAAGAGTTAACAGAGACCTCTTCATCTGTTCATCCTCCAAACAAAGTCTTGGACGATGAACAGATATGGAAAGTGAATGTTTGCTTCAGTGACCTTTTCAATGAGGTCCCTGAATTATCTATGCCATTTTACATGTCTTCAAAGGGATCTCCTGAAAGAGCTTGGAGATACCCTTCAAGATCCTACAGCTGAGGGAGCACCAGCCAAAGTAGCTTCTCAGCTTGCGACTCTTAATTCCATAGTTAACTTTTCTATGAGGCTGATTTCATATGCAGCCGATGGAGTGAGCAGAGCCGCAGGGACAGGTGTGGCTCTCAGGAGACATGCTTAGATGCAGTTATGTCAGTTTGCGGAACCCTTTTGAGTGTCCTTCACCAATACTCCCTTTGATGGCTCTTTTCTCTTTGAGGCTCAGGTGAAAGACACGTTGACCAGGTGTGAGCAGGAAGGCAAGACTCTCTCTGCCGCTGGAGTCCATTTTTCCACTCCTTCCAGACCTTATCCCAAGGGTCAGAACAGTGGAAAGATGTGGTTCTGAAAATCCCAGAGACCCTTGCCTGACACACGTGGTGATTTTTCCCCCCGAGGCAGAGGAGGAAACAACAATAACAGATGCCGCCCTCATGGCAGAGGGGGACCGCAAAACCAAGGTGACAGAGAAACTTTCTCTGCCAAACCGTTCGAGCATCCCTGAAGGGTTGCCCAATTGCTCACCTCTGGAGGCAGTCGGGGGAAGACTTTCACTTTACTCAAAAGCCTGGCAAAATATAACAAGAGACAGATGGATACTATCCATCATATCTGGAGGTTACAAAATTCCCCTTCCATCAATCCCCCATGGAATAGAAAAAGCCCATCCCAGATGTCCCATCCAATCTAAGGGATCAAGCAGTCACAGAAGCTTCAAGACTGCTAGAAAAAAGAGCCATTCAAGAAGTCCCTGCAGACAAACTAGGATCCGGAACTTACTCAAGATTCTTTTTAGTACCAAAAAAGACAGGGGACTAGAGACCAATACTGGATCTCAGCATATTGAACAAATCTGTACAAAAAGAAAAGTTCCGGATGGTGACACTGCAGTCCATTTTTCCCTTTTCTGGGTCAGGACAATTGGATGTGCTCCATAGATCTTCAGGACGTGTACTACCATATCAAGATGGAGAGATGCTCCAGGAGATTTCTTCGCTTCTGGGTAGGGGCCAATCATTACCATTTCAGAGCTCCGCCCTTTGGTCTCATCTCAGCCCCCAGGGTGTTCACCAAGTTTATGGCAGTAGTCACGGCTCACCTGAGGCATCAAGGATTCCAGGTGTTTCCCTATCTAGACGACTGGTTCCTGACTGCTACCACCAGGCATCAACTCTTAGAGGCATGGGATTATACAGTCACATCATGCACTCAACTAGGCATTACAGTAAATTTCAAAAAATCTGCCTTGTTGCCCTGTCAATCTATTACATACATAGGAGCAGAAATAAACACAAAATAAATGTTTGCAAGATTACCACAGGAAAGAGTTTCCACTATTCATCAACAAGTGTTAATTCTAATGCAGAGCAAAAGTGTCCTCCAAGCTCTAGGCTCCATGGCAGCTGCAATTCTTCTTGTCCCATTAGCATGTTTCCACATGAGAATCCTTCAGTGGCTTCTTTTCACGCAGTGGTCTTTCCAGAAACTACCCATGTCTCACATGATCCTGATCACAGAAACATGCAAAAGGCACCTTTCTTGGTGGATGGTCTCCCCACTAGTAATTCAGGGCAGACCCTTCATAGAACCCCCTCGTAGCCACAGTGACCATGGACGCCTCCCTGATAGGGTGGGGGGGGGCATTATCTAGGCAGGACAGTCCAAGGCACTTAGCAACCTCACGAGTACTATCTGCATATCAATGTCCTAGAAATGAGAGCGGTTCTCCTAGTGTTGCAAGCCCTTCAAGGCTCTCCTCCTTCTGGGACCATTGCAATCCAAATGGACAACATGTCAGTGGTGTGGTACATCAACAAACAGGGCAGGACCAGGTCTTACCCCTTGTGTCGAGAAGCACTCAGACTGTGGCAATGGGCGATTTCCTCCCAACGTTTTCTGATAGCAATGCACATCCCTGGGAAATCCAACGTTATAGCGGATAGGCTCAGCAGAGCTATCCTCATGCCTCATGAGTGGTCTCTGAATCAGGAAGTTGTGGATCTTATCTTCTGCAAATGGGGACAGCCTTGCTGCGACTTATTTGCCACTCCTCTCAACAACAAATGCAGCAGCTACTTCTCCCTTCTTCCTCTTCCAGGTCATATACCTAGAGATGCTCTAGTCCACGATTGGTTTCAGGGACTCCTTTACGCTTTCCCCCCTTTTCCACTAATTCCAAGACTCATACAGAAAGCAAGATTTTTGGGTTGCAAAATGATCCTCATTGCCCCATACTGGACCTTCTGGATTAGCCGTGGATTCTGGACCCGGTTCCAGATCTTCTGATTCACCAATCAGGTGGGTTGCACCAATCCCTTCAAACTCTCCAGCTCACAGCTTGGTTACTCCACTTCCAACCTCAGCCAGGCTTTCCAATATCTCCCCAGCAGACCGTGATATTATTGTTTCCTCACATAAGTCTACTACGAAGAAAACATATGCTAGTAAATGGAAACGGTTTTCTTACTGGCAGAATCTAGGAATTTGGATCCCTTCTCAGCCCCAATCCATGAAATTCTTGAATTTCTAACACAGCTTTTTCAGTCTGGTGCGGCTTCCGCCACCATTAGAGTACAACTAGCTGCCATTTCTAATTTTCATATCGGTATGTTTAATTCTAGCATAATGTCTCATAAGCTCTGCAAAGCCTTTATGAAAGGAACATCTCTTCTTAGACCCCCAGTTAGAGATCCTCCCCCTCCTTGGGATCTCAATTTAGTTTTAGCCTCCTTAATTTTGCCTCCCTTTGAACTGGCAGCATCATGCTTTTTAAAATTTCTTTCTTGGAAGACACTTTTTCTGGTTGCTATCACTTCAGCTAGACGTGTCTCAGAACTTCAAGCACTATGTGTTTGTCCTCCTTACCTGGTGTTTCACAAGGACAGAGTTTCTCTGAGGACCAATCCATCCTTTATTCCTAAAGTCTGCTCAGAGAACAATTTAAATCAATCCATAGATCTCCCAGTTTTCTTTCCTAATCACAACAACAAGGCAGAATACAAGCTCCACCAATTGGATGTACACAGACAATAACGTTTTTACCTCCATAGAACTAAGGAACTAAGAAAATCAGACCAGTTATTTCTTTCTTATGCTTTCAACAAACAACGCCTTCCTGTTTCTAAAGTGACCTTATCCAGATGGTTATCTGATACTAATGCCTTTATTTATCAGTTACGAAATAAAGAGCTATCAGCTAAACCAAAAGGTCATTCCACTAGAGCATTAGCCACCTCTGTAGCATTTCAGTCCAGGTTGCCCATAGACTCAATCTGTGCAGCTGCCACTTGGGCAAACCCCTGCAGTTTTATCTCTCATTACAAGGTACATATGGTCTCCTGGAGCAGAGCTTCCTTTGGATTTACTGTTCTGAAGAGTTGTTCCAATGAGCCAACAGGGTTTTTAGGTGCTAGGGACGCTGTCCCAAACAGCAAGAATGAAGGCGAGATAGACAACTTAACATAAAGAAGTTATGTACCTACCATAACGTTCCATGTTAGTTGTCTTCATCTCGCCTTCCTTCTTGCGACCCTCCCTTCTTCCCCCTTCCTAGAGGATTGTGAGGAGTTCCCTTTTGTTTTCACAGCTGAGCATCTTTTATTACTACACATATCAGATAAATCTATAACTCTTTCCTTGTTTGGATGTATTGGACATCCAATTTTAGTAACTGGCTACTCTATTCATGTCTAGTGTGCGCTATCACAAACGAGATCTGGGTAGCTGTCGCTGGACATTCTGGGATAAAGGGTAGCCTTGAGCCAGTAAATAGCTCTCGAGCTATAGAAGATGGCCGAGTCAGAGCCGAGGATCGGCTCTGAACCCAAACAGCAAGAAGGAAGGCGAGATGAATACAACTAACATGGAATGTTATGGTAGGTACATAACTTTTTTTTCTCCATATTCCATACAAACTACCACTTTCTTTACCCCCTTAAGCATCCCCATCTGAACCTAATTCACCCTCTTTATTCATTGCTATCAACTTCCACTTAGGACTTTTCTACACACCAATGATAAAAAAACTCCTTAAACTCAAACCTTGTTACACCGCAGCTGACAACCTCCCACTTGAATATCTAAAGATAGCAGCCGGAGCCATAGCATACCTAGTCTCTGTCTTTATCAGTAGCTGAATCTTTTCTACACTCACCATGCAAAAAATCCTGTATTATTCCACTTCATAAAGGTGGCATCTCAGCTGAGGTGTCTAACTTTCTTACCTATTGCAATATTGTCCCCTCTTTCAAAAGTTCTTGAAGGGTATATTCATAAGCAACAACTGCACTATCTTGTATAAGAACTGCTCTTAACATCCATCAGCATGGCTTCTGCCCAGCACACAGTGCAACTACTGCCCTACTATCATTCACTGACACCATAAACAAATACAGGGACTTGGGCAGACTTGTTTCATCCTTATTCCTTGACCTGTCAAAAGCCTTCAGTATAGTTTCTCATCCTAATCTTCTGTATGAACTCTGTCAGCCTGGACTATCCCCTCCTTCATTACTGCGGTTCAGTCGCTATTTAACTGACAGGCCCACTGGTGGACCCCAAGGCTCTATTCTTGCTCCCACTCCTCTTTAGCATCTTTATCAATGACCTCTATACCTCAGTAGGTCTAGCCTCTCTTATACAGTATGCTGGAGAGTCTCCACTTATATGTGCATCGGATAACTTGCTTCAACTCCTCCAGATCATGCAAGTAGCTTTTTCCTCAGTTGAGAAATGACTCCATAATGCCCAGCTACTACTCAACCCTAAAAAAACAAACTTGTTGCTATTTTTCTTCAAATCACAGACACCTGATAAAGCAAATTTCAATATTCTTTTACTAAAAACTTGAAATTGAAGTAGTCTTCCATACAAAACTTCATGAAGTAATTATAGATGATCACCTTAAAGTTGACCTGAATGTTCAAAATAAGATAAAAAAAGACTCATCAAAAATTAGGAATGTTGTATAGGCATCAGAACTTCCTTAGCAACACCACCAAAACCACTCTTGCCACTATCTACCTTCTACCTTCTACCATCTCTCTTATATGGTGCACCTATTCTAACCAACCTTCAGGCTACAGTTAAAATAATCTGGAAACATGGTATAATAAGGTTGCAAAAATCTGCCACCAGCAAACAGTACCGCAGCCAACACTGTATTGCCCTTGAGGCTTTGAATTGGCTCGAACTGCCTCACCACTTAGATTACATACAGCTTATCTCTACACACAACATTATTCACAAAGCCAGTAACTTCCCTGCTTTTACTCCAATTATCCATTCCTATCACCTAACAGATTAGTTTGATATAATTAGCAACATCTTCTCAGCATATATAAACCCCACAAATCCTCTGGCCAAAGTCTCTACTCATACTTTGTCACTAAAACTGGAATTCTATCCCTCTGCAAATTAGATCTACCTCTAACCTCTCCATCTTCAAACTACTACTAAAAGACCACCCAAATAAAACCTCCTCCTGCACTACCCCAGGCTGAGCTAGTCCATCTCTCCTTCCACCACAAGCATACTTTGACTATGTCCAGAAAGAAGGAATTAGTAAAATCTATTTCGTAGATAAAGATAAAATATATTTTTGCCTAGACTATATTTATCTAGTCATCTCTATGTTAGAGTGTACTCAGTGTGTTTAATGTCATCTCTGTGACCTGCATCTTGTGAATACATTATCTACTGACAATGTTTTTTTTCATCTTGTTAGAGCTGGCCAAATATTTGCACTATGTATGCATAGGTTCACAGTGTATGAGTTGAAGCTGGATTTTTTACTTGGTTAATTTGTCATTCTTCTGTATTAAGCTTTGTAATAACTTTATTTATCTATAACCATATTGTGTCAATGTGGAGCTTTTCTCCCCAGGCCACTGAAAATAAGATATTTTCCCAGTATGACTTTCTTGGTAAACAAATGTCAAATAAATAAAGAAAAAAATTTTATGAAGGAGTGAGTTTATAACAGCACTTTCTTGCAGACCGTGGTTCTGTTGTTTTATAATGGATGAATAATTATAAAATGCTGCTGTAATATCAACGTGCTGACATCTAATCCAAAGTCATTAGTGTATGGGAGAAAATGACATACATCTGCTTCTTAGCTGCAAGGTCTTTTAATCGTCAGATATGCATACTTGTATCCCTTTGATTTTAATGAACAAATGAGAAGTGTTGCTGAGTCACTAAATGGTACCAGCATTAAAATTAAACTAGTGTTTATTTTATTGCTAGCAGCACCTCTCACATTGAGAAAAGTACATATGGGCATTGTCAATGCATTATTCTAAATAGTGACTAGTAGGGCTGTTATTAGAATAAATGCCTGATCCCTCATGCAGCCTTTTCCTTATCATAATAACTCCAAGTTGTAGGATACTGTTTTAGACTGCTGGGTCTTTTTTTTTTAAATTCATGTGAAAAAACTCATTAAGTATATACATGAGCAAAAATGATTGTTTATGACAAATATATAATGTATTCTGTTTTTAACTTTCATAAATCCATGCAGTTTATCAAAAATCAGATTAAGTTATAGGGTCAAATGCAGAGTTCCTTTAATTGAAAGTTCAGCTGTTCTCTTTGTTCTCAGTATCAGCTGTTGATGTTGTCCAGTTCTGAACTCTCTGTCTATATGCAGCCTTCTAGGTGACTGTCTGTATTTGCTACTGTAGACATAATCAGTGAAAATGAGTAAGAGAGAGTCTTTTTCTTCAGGCTAGTCAGTGATGTTTACCACAGAACCTTTCCTAGAAACAGTCCACATTACTTTTCCCACTATAGCTATCTTTGGCTTTTCCTACAGTTTCAAAGCACTAGACAAAATATTAGTTCAGAAGGTTCCCCTGCAGAAACAAGATTAAAAGGTTCTATTTGTGGTCTTGCTTTATCTTAAAACAGGATGGAAAGTAAAAAGTCATTCTAGATATGCCCATTCTAAGCATGTTCATTAAAAAAAAAAATCAAACTTCTGTTGCATCTGACCATCTGCTGTATGCCAACACCTCCTTGATTTCTAGAACTGCCCACCATAACTAATATGCTTACCTCCATGATCAAGGCTGCAAATAATCCCCATAGGATTGAAAGACAAAATTTCAATCACAGTGAAAAGAGAGGAAATCATGCCTCGTGCAAAAATGTATGTGTGCGTGCGCGTGTGTGTGTGTGTGTGTGTGTGTGTGTGTGTGTGTGTGTGTGTGTGAGCAAGTGCGTGTACATGTCCGTATGTCTGTCTGTCTGTGTCTTTGTGTTCTTGTTTATGTTTACCTATGCTGCTCATAGGGAAGTTTTTTTTTTGTTGTGTACCTTGATTTCCACAGAATGTATGCTGTACAAGTCTACCATTTAGAACCATCTCAACAGCTGGAGTTCATTGGAGCTATGTTCGACAAAGTCACCGGCATTGCATCACTTCCCCTAGAAAGACTACAAAGGATCAGATCACAAGTGACCTGGATCATTCACAGCAAGAAAGTTTCAGCAAGACTCATTCTACAAGCCCTAGGATCAATGGCAGTCTTTAGCATTCTAGTTCCCTGGCCAGATATCACTTGCAGATTCTTCAATGGCTTCTGGCCTCCTAGTGGTCCTTGCTGAATTAGCCAATGTCTCACCTGATTATGATCATCAATCAATACAAGGAAGATCTTAGTTGGTGGTTTTACTCCAATGAACTCTTATTGGGCCGTCCTATTGTCCTCCTTCAACCCCAAGCCATAGTGACCATGGACGCATCTCAGATAGGGTGGGGGGCATTATCTGGGAAAGACAGTCCAAGGTACCTGGTCCCAGTTAGAGGCCAATTTGCATATCAACATTCTAGAGATGAGGGCAGTGCTTCTAGCATTGCAGGAATTTCAAGAAACCCTCCCCTTGGGACCGATTGTGATTGAAACAGATAATATGGTATATCAACAAGCAAGGGGGTACCAGATCTTACCCTCTTTATCGAGAAGCACTCAGAGTATGGCAATGGGCAATATCTTCCAACTATTTTCTTGTAGCATTGCACATCCCAGGGAGCTCCAACATGATTGTGGACAAACTGAGCAGGACCATCCTCATGCCCCACAAGTGTTCTGGCAATACAGAGATGACAGAAAAGATATTTTGTCACTGGGGCCAACCTTTCTTCGATCTATTTGCATCCCCTCCAACCAACATCTGCAGCATTTATTTTGCCCTAATACCACCCCCCGGGGGAATCACCCAGAGATGCTCTCCTTCATGATTGGCCTTTCCTCCATTTCCACTAATATGTCAATTTCTAAAGAAAGCCAACAAGTCGGAGGACAAAATAATCATTTCCTCATTCTGGCCTTGACAGGTCTGGTTTCCATTCGTATGACCTCATCTACTTTGGAAATCCTGGATATTGGATCCAGCTCCAGACCTATTATTCCACCCGGAGGGACTGGTTCATCCAAATCTACAACTTCTCAAGCTCACTGCGTGGCTTCTCCAGTTTCCATGATGGTCAAGCATCCTTCCCCCTCTTCCCCAGTCCAATGCATCATTCTGGCCCACCAAAAACCTTCAGCTAGAAAATTGTATCATAACAAGTGGCAAAAGTTTACTAAATGGTCACTAGACTGTAATCTTGAACCATATTCAGCTCCCATACACAAAGTTTTAGACTTCTTAGCCTTACTCTTTGAAATGGGTGCCTCAGCCTCTAGTGCTCTGGTGCATCTTGCTGAGATATCTAATTTCTATACTGGTTTCAATGGTTCATCACTTATGTCACATAAACTTTGTAAAGCATTTTTGAAAGGAACCCTAATGTGTAGACTTCCATATAAAGAACCGTATGCACCTTTGGATTTGAGTCTGGTTCTTCAGTCCCTGATTTCTCCCCCTTTTGAACCTTCAGCAAGTTGTGACCTAAAGTTATTGTCTTGGAAAACCTTATTTCTAATAGCTATCACTTCTGCCAGAAGAATATCGGAAATACAAGCCTTGTCCTGCAAACCTCCCTACTTGATTTTTCATAAGGACAGGGTCTCCCTCAGAACAAATCCATTTTTCCTACCAAAAGTTGTTTCAAGGTCAAATATCAATCAGAATTTACACCTCCCAGTCTTTTTTCCTAATTTTTCCAATAAAGGGGAATACTGTTTGCATTTACTAGATGTTCAGAGACAACTATATTTCTACCTTCACAGAATGAGGGATATCAGAAAATTGGACCAGCTCTTTATTGCCTTTTATTCAGTTTCCTTGGAGGCACCAGTTTTTAAAGCTACTCTGACTAAATGGCTTAAGGACTGTGTCATCCTTGTTTACAGTAAAAAAGGTCTCTACCCACCATGCCCTGTAAAAAGTGTATTCAATGAGAGCTATAGCTACATCTGCAGTTTTTCATGCCAGTTCCTCTTTAGATGATATTTGTGCAGCAGCAACATCGGCATCTCCTCATACCTTTATTACTCATTACAAACTGGATCAGATCTTCAGGGGACACACATCATTTGGCTTAATGGTGCTCAGGAATATTCTTCCATGAGACCTCCCAAGATTCAGGTAGCTAGGGATTATGTGAAGATTGACAACATCAGATAAAGAAGTTATGTCTTTACCATAACGTTCCATTTGTGTTGTGGATCTTCACTAATCCTTGACATTCCCTCCCTCCTTCCTCCCAGCTTTTAGACCTCTTGGTGGATCGAATATTCCAAAAGACTGGCTTCATAATAGGGACATAGATATGGTGTATTATATATATTGTTTCTTATCTGTCACTATATTTTGCAAACTCGATCTGAGGTAATTTGTTGAGGAAAATTGTGGCTAGAGCTTACCTTGAGAGTTTTGGAAGGTGTGAGCTGGAATAACGGCCGAGTCAGTTCCAAGGCTCGGAAGTGAGCCCACAGTCAAGGATTAGTGAAGATTGACAACACAGATGGAATGTTATGGTACAACATAACTTCTTTTTGATCTTGTTACATGATACCAACTCATAGGTGCTGTCATCTTGCAAGATCTCAAACGTCTGACTGTTGTAATCACTGGTGTCAAAAATGACCACTCCACCTCCTTTATCTGGTTTTATTATACTGATATCTGTATTATTCATTAAATAATTTAATACCTGATGTTCCTCATAACTGCAATTTTATAGCCTTTGGGGAAATAAGTTGCAAAAAAGTATGTTTAAATTGTGTTCACAAACCTTTTCAAAAGCATGACTAAGAGGATGATTAAGTAGAATAAAATTACTTTTTTTTTCTTAAATACTTGGTTGTTATGACTGCCTTTACCATGGAAGTGAACAGCTAAGTTTAATTTCCTACTGTATAACTTACATTCAATTAAAACATCCAGCAAGTTTTTTTTTTGTTACTGGGAATAAAAGTCAATCCCTTCATAAACAAATTGCAATAACACACATTACTATCCACAGAACTATAATTTAAAATGTTGAAACCTCTGTGTGTTAACATGAGACCATTGTAGTCAGTAGTAATATTTAAATCTGTTTTAGTTAATCTCTTGAGGTGAAGGTGTTAAATCTCGCCATTTATTCTCATTGATGGGTTCGGAGCAGATCCTCAGCTTCGACACGGCCGATAGCAAAGCTCAAGGTTTGCCAGTAGCTCGAGACCAAGCCACTTATCCCACAATGCACTGCTGGAATTACCTCAGATCTAGTTTGCCGTGGCAAGAGAGATCTCGGTGATCCAGCTAGCTTGGACCATTTGTGGGAAAAAACAGCAAGTTTTATAAAAAAAAAATTTCTTTTTTGTTTTTCTAAGATAGTTGTGTGTTAGTATTAGATAATTAGATAACAGAATCTAGTTTTAGATAGTTAGTGCCCTGTTGGCTTAGTTGGTTTGTGTGGGCCTTTAGCCCTATTTACTCTTATTAGTCTTTCTAATAGTCAGGGTTTTTCTTTGTGGGCCTCTCTAGGCCTATATTTGTAATCTATAATTATTTGTTATAGATAGTGCCCAGTTTGGGCTTAGTTGTTTTGTGGGTCTTTACAAGTTAAGTAAGGGCTTTACTGTCTTACTTTTTGCAGTTTACTGTTTTGTTTTACTTAACTATGTCGGATGAAAAGGAGAAATCCCATCCTAAATCGGGATTCAAAAAATGCCCAGATTATGGGCAAAAAATGTCCATCACTGACGGACATATTCCGTGTGTCTACTGTCTGGGGGCTAAACACCTCCAAGACACTTGCAGCATTTGCCATTCCTTTTCTTCAAGAGTCCTCTTGGAGAGAAGGAGGAAGCTTATATACAGGGGATTATTACAGCATTCTTTTTCTGAGGTGTTGAGTAGCCATGAGGGTACTAGCACATCTTCCACATCTTCAAAATCCACAAAATCTACAGATCCTAAAGTGGCAAAAAAGGCGAAAACTTCAGAGGAAAGGTCATCAGTTCCACAGATCTTGGAACCGAGTGTACCTTTGATTTGGAACCAGCTGACAGTATTGGAGCCAGTCTCATAAGTTCCCTCTTCTCCTCTGCTCCAGTCAGCACCTTCAGTGCAATCAGCTAAGTCCTCAGTCAGCCTTTCAGATTTGGACATGGATCGTCTAGTGCAGTAGCTTTTACAGGCACCAGGACTTGCCAAATTGTTGTCTGCCCTGACCAGCTCGTCAGTGCCAAAGACCATGGAACTGGATTTGTGTACTCCTCCTCTGAGCTGTACTGGACTCTCGGAGCTGAAGGATACTGAACCGATGATTGTCAAACCCTTGGAACTGATACCCGCACCAGTGTTATCGGCTCCATCTACACGGTTGTCCTCGGCACCGACCGAGAACTCTAGGAGCCGACGCTCTCCCATCGGGTCCAGGGAGGATAGTCAAACTGATTTGTCGGTGCCGACTCTTCCTCTTGGGGCTTCAGCTCGGATGAGCTCGGCTCCTACCTCGGGCTCAGAGCCCAGGGTTTCGGTGCGGGAGGATCGGATGGTACTCTTGGGTCCGTCCACTCCTTCTCATCGGAGCCATGGTGACTTTGATGCTATGAGGAGAGTTTTGTCTCCAAAGCCAACATCAGCATCAGTTCAACCTTCCCTCAAGCTCCTGTGTCTGCATCTTTGTCTACCAGTCCCCCCAAGCGTAGAGACCCTGAGCCTCAAGTACCCCCACAGGGTGTCCCATGCTCTTCTGAGACCTCCCCAGATCCCCTCACTGAGGAGTTGCCCAGGAAGAGACTATGCAAGAGGAGGCACTTAGACTTCCCACAGGAGTCTTTGACATCTGACACAGACTTGGATGAGTCAGAAGGGTCCCCTCGATCCCCCTCTGAGGATATCTCCTTTGCAGAGATACTAGAGATCCTTAGTCAGAGGGGCGATTGGCAGTCCAAGAACCCTACTGAGGATGAATCCGTGCTCTTGAAGGCTTTTGGGTCTCAACCTTCCACTTTTTGTGTGTCTCCGCCTTATGACGAGCTCATGGAACTGATCTCTCATAAGGTGTGGGAGTCACTGGAGGCCATGGAACCTATTCCTTGTAAGCCCAAATAATTCATGTCTACCCCAGTGGACAAGCCATTTTTTACAAAGGGAGTGCATGTTGATGCCATGGTGGTAGCTGCAGCCACCAAAAAGGAAGTGTCTGAGACATCCACATCTATCCATCCTCCTAACAGAGATTCTAGGGTCATTGATAGATATGGGAAATGCATGTTTAGTTCAGCGACTTTTTCTCTGCGATCACTGAACTACTTAAACCACTTTATGAGACTACAAAGAGATCTCCTGAAAGAGCTAGGAGATGCTCTCCAGGGTACAGTAGCTGCAGGGGTGGCCGACAAAGTCAATGCCCAGCTTGCTACCCTAAACTTGTCCATGCATCTCATATCCTATGCAGCTGATGGTTCGAGTAGAGCCGCTAGTTCAGGCATTGCTCTTCGAAGACAAGCCTGGATGTGTCTCTGTTCCTTTGTGGAGTCTTCCTTTATTAACACCCCTTTCGATGGCTCATCACTGTTTGGGCCCAAAGTAAAGGAAACTTTAACCAGGTGTGAGCAGGAAGGCAAGACCTTATCTGCCATTAGAGTCCATTTTTCTACCCCTACTCGGCCCTACCCCAATGGCCCTAGGGGAAGGAAAATGTGGTTCTGAAAAGCACAGGGAGCCTTTCAGGACACACATGGAGAAACCCCCTCTAGAGGCAGAGGAGGGGGTTATAACGGAAGATGCTGCCCCCACGGCAGAGGGGGTCCCCAGCAACAGGGTGACAGGGGTCAGTTCTCTGGTCAACCCTACCAGCGCCCCTGAAAGGGGGCCCAACTGTTCGGCTCTGGAGGCAGTCGGGGGTCGCTTGTCTTTGTACCCAGAAGCCTGGCTAAACATAACAACAGATACATGGGTACAAAGCATCATTTCCAGAGGATATTTCATACCGTTCTCTTCCCCTCCCATTCCTGTAAAGAGAATCCCAGATGTTCCACCCAATCTCAGGGAACAAGCAATCGTAGAGGTCCACAGATTGCTAGAAAAAAAGTCATCCAACCAGTCCCAGCAGACCAAGTTGGATTTGGAACTTACTCAAGATTCTTTTTGGTACCAAAGAAAACAGGGGACTGGAGACCTATCTTGGACCTCAGCAGACTCAACCAGTTCATAAAGAAAGAGAAGTTCTGAATGGTCACACTTCAGTCCATTCTTCCCTTCCTAGGGAAAGGCGATTGGATGTGCTCCATAGATCTCAGCGTACTATCACATAAAGATGAACAGATGCTCCAGAGATCATCTGCGTTTCTGGCTGGGAGCCAATCATTACCAGCTTCGAGCCCTGCCCTTTGGTCTCACTACAGCCCCCAGAGTGTTCACCAAATGCATGGCAGTGGTCACGGCTCACCTGAGACGTCTAGGATTCCGGGTGTTTCCATACCTAGACGACTGGCTCCTCACCGCTACCACCAGGCATCAGTTGACTTAGGCAACACAATACACTCTGAGACTCTGCCATCAATTAGGCATTACAATCAACTTCTAAAAGTCTGCCTTATCTCCATCGCAGCATACCGTTTTTATAGGAGCAGAGTTAGATACCTCAACTACCACTCTACGTCTTCCTATCGAAAGAGTCTCACTTCTCCACCAACACGTCAGCTCACTGGTGTCAAAGAACAAAGCTACAGCAGCAGAGGTATTGAAGATACTAGGTTTGATGGTGGCAGCAATCCTGGCTATACCACTCACAAGGATGCATATGCTAATTCTTCAATGGATCCTCTCTGCTCAGTGGTCGTACCAGAAACTACCGATGCACCACATGATTCTCATCACAGATTCTTGCAAGAGAGACTTTCGGTGGTGGTTGACGTCTCTTCATGTCACAATCGGAAGACCCTTTGTCCCCCCCCCCATAACCACTGTGACCATGAATGCTTCCCTGATAGGGTGAGGGGGCATTTTCAGGTAAAGACTGCCCAAGGCACATGGACAGATCAAGAATCACATCTGCACATCAATGTTCTAGAGTTGAGAGTGGTACTTCTGGCATTGCAGTACTTTTAGGACTCTCTCACTCTAGGAACTATTGCAATTCAGATGGACAACATGTCAGTAGTCTGGTACTTGAACAAGCAAGGTGTAACCAAGTCTTACCCCCTTTGTCAAGAAGCCCTCAGGGTCTGTCAATGGGCTGTGTCATCCCAGAGTTTTCTGTTAGCAATGTACATCCCTGGGAAATCCAGCGTGATAGCGGACAAGCTAAGCAGGGCGATATTGCTCCCTCATGAGTGGTCTCTCAAACAATAGGTTGCGGAGTTGATTTTCCACAAATGGGGCCAGCCTTGCTGCGACCTCTTTGCCAGCCACATGAATTAAAAATGCAGAAGCTACTTTGCCCTAATACCACCTCCCGGTCATCCCCTGAGAGATGCACTTTTACATGATTAGCCTCCGGGTCTCCTTTATGCATTTCCACCCTTCCCATTGATACCCAGAATTTTACAGAAAGCAAAATCACTGGGAAGGACTGTTATTCTCATAGCCCCCAACTAGCCTCGACAGATTTGGTTCCCGTTTTTCCACCATCATCTGTTGGAAGATCCATGGATCCTGGACCCAGTTCCGGACCTTTTGACACACCCATCAGGGGACCTCCATCCTTCATTGCAGTCCCTGAAACTGACTGCTTGGCTAATCCACTTCCCCTAATTGCCAGGCTTCATTCAATTTCAAAAGATACAAGACAAATTCTCTTGTCTTCTCACAAGCCATCTGCCAGGAAATTATATGGCAGTAAATGGAAAAGGTTCTCAATTTAGGCCAACACACAGAAGACTGACCCTTTCCGAGCTCCACTATCATCTATTTTAGAATTCTTGACAAAGATTTTTAAGGAAGGGGCAGCAGCTGCTACAGTTAGAGTCCAGTTAGCTGCCATCTCAAATTTTCACCTTGGGTTTGGTGGCTCAAATGTTATGGGCCATAAATTATCTAAGACTTTTCTTAAAGGCGTTCTTCACATGAGACCTCCTATCAAAATTCCCTATTCTCCCTGGAATTTAAACTTTATGCTGTCTCAAATTATTCTTCCCCCTTTTGAACCAGCATCTTCTTGTGATCTCAGATATTTATCCTGGAAAACTATTTAATTTTATTTAATGTGGCCATTACTTCTGCCCGCAGAGTGTCAGAACTTCAAGCATTATCTATCAGACCACCTTACATGATTTTCCATGCTGATAAAGTATCTCTCAGAACAAACCCCTCCTGTTTGCCTAAAGTCTGTTCTGAATCAAATATCAATCAGGTCATTGAGCTGCCAGTCTTTTTTCCCAACCACTCTAGCAAATTGGAATACATGCTGCACAAACCTGATGTACACAGACAGCTCAGATTTTATCTTGACAGAACTAAGGATATTAGAAAATCAGATCAACTTTTTGTATCCTTCTCAGAAGCCAGAAAAGGCAATCCAGTGGCTAAAACAACCTTATCTAAATGGTTATCCGATTGTATATCCTTTATTTATGAAAATGCGAGCATGCCATTAACACACAAACCTAAGGCTCATTCTACCAAAGCCATCTCTACGTCTTCTGCTTTTCAAGCTAAATTGCCCCTTGACAATATTTGCTCTGCAGCCACTTGGTCTAAGCCTCATACCTTTATCACGCATTACAAAGTAGATAAGGCTTCCAGGGACAGGTCTTCCTTTGGTTCCACGGTACTGAAGAACATACTTCCATGAGCCACCCAAGATTGAGGGTGCTAGGGACGCTACCCATCAGTGAGAATAAATGGCGAGATTTAACAACTTTACATAAAGACGTTATATACTTACCATAACGTTCCATGTGAGTTGTTTATCTCGCCTTTATTCTCATGTCTCTCCCTCCTTCCCCCTCCTGGCTGACTGTTGACTTAGAGACTAGTACCGTCCTGGTTATTCAATATTTCTTCTTCCCCTTCAATATATATATATATATATATATATATATATATATATATATATATATATATATATATATATATAACAAGATCTGAGGTAATTCCAGCAGTGCATTGTGGGATAAGGGGCTTGGTCTCGAGCTACTGGCAAACCTTGAGCTTTGCTATCGGCCGTGTCGGAGCCGAGGATCAGCTCTGAACCCATCAGTGTGAATAAAGGTGAGATAAACAACTCACATGGAACGTTATGGTAAGTACATAACTTCTTTTTCTCCCTCTGTTACCTCTCCATGTGTTGTAATGCCTGTGGGAATTCCGATGTACTCTCTGTCCTGGTGAAATGCCCTGTGTCCCCTTCCCCATTGTTCCCTCAGTTTGCAATTCCTTCTGATCTTCTGAGGGGGGATAAAGGGTCAGAAATACAAGGAATCTGTGTCCTTGTGTCCTGAACCACTGTTTCCTGGGCCATATTCAGAATGAATGTCTCCATTATTGGAGACTCTTCCATTATTATAATTGTAATTGATCACTGTATCCTGTACATCTAATGAACTGTTATTATTCCTCCTGTGTTAATCATTGGTAAACACATATGTTACATTGTCCCAAGATTCCCGGGCATCTCTGTCTAACCTTTTCTGCCTTCTTTTCTTTATCTTGTCAACCTGCTTATCGACATTATTAAAAATACTAGTATATTTCTGTTGATAAATTGTAAATAACAAATCTTTTTTATGCTGTTGTTCAAACCTTGAACCTGTTTAACTAGGGCAGCAATAACCTCCTCATGTTTTATCATAATGTTAAGTAATTCTAAACCCTGTTTGTTAAATAATGAAACAGGTTAATTTTAATGATCAGTATCATGGTTGTGATGAATACATTCCACAAAAAACTGTTATAGGTTCATAGGATGTTACTAGGCTATTGACCCGATGGTCTTTACAAGCCTAGCCACTAAATCCCAATATAATACTAGATTTTTCTTGCAAGGACTACCAATATCTATTAGAGAAGCCGGGGCAATCCCTGGCAGAAATTTATGGTTTCCCATCCAGTCTTCCAGGTTGCACTTAAACTGGGTCATGGAGGTGCTCTGCTTGATATGGATTGGAAGCCTATTCCAGAGGAATGGCAACCTCTGAGGGATGTAGCTGTCTCTCCAGTAGGTCCTGCTGATGTTGCAGGCTAGATTGAGGTTCTTGGAATGGGTAACTCAAATCCCATTTGACTTATGAATGTGCAGCATTTCAATTAGATTTGGGTCAGAGATAACTCTGTAAACCAGACATAAGTCACCTCTAATTAGTCTATATGCTACTGAGTACAGTTTCAGCGAGTTCAGTCTGTCTGTATAAGACATGTGCTGGATTGCCTAAATTTTCTTAGTTAGAAATCTCTGAGGTCTCTCACGTTGTTGCAGGTGTCTGGTATGGTACGTACCAAAGAGACCATTATATTCAGTAATAGGCCTGATGAGGGACGAGTACAGGGGAGTTGTAACCTCCTTTGCTCTTGAGGCGATGCCTTTACTAATCAGGTTTGTGACGTAGAATACCTTCCTCACCACAGTAGACACATGGTGGTCAAAGCTGAGGTCACAGTCAACTTGAGTTCCCAGGTCTAAAAAATATAATTACAATTCTATCTGACTTAAAACAGCTAATGTGCAGAACATAAATTGTTCAAGGAGAAAAAGAACGCACATGCTGTACCACGGCTGTAGACTTTATTGAGTAAGCGCTTTCAGGGATACAACCCCTTCATCAGACTACAAGAACAAACTCATTCACTAAATTTATATCACTCCATTTAAGAGCACCATTAGTAAAAAATAATTAATTAAAGAGGCAGTGACATCTAAAAACATCATAAGAAATATGTTGATTGTAAGACACCCAATGTTGTCTATTTTGCATATTGTACTATATGTTTCTCATACTATATTGGTAAGGCAAATAGGCGTTTCAAGGATAGGATACTTGAGCATTACAGAGATATTAGGAATTGAAAAGAGAGCAGTGCCCTTGTTGTACATAACAAAAATGAAGGCCCTAATCATATTTTTAAATTTTTTGTATTAGAGGTATTGTGTGTGAATAAGAGAGGAGGTGACCTAGTGAACCAGACTGAGCCCTTGGAACAGAAGTGGATTATGCTTTATGCTGCAGATAAACCACCAGGCTTCAATAATAAGGTGTCCCTAAAACCTTTTTTAAAATCCTGACCACTGAAATCTTAGTTTATTTATTTACTATTTATTCTTATTATTACTTTTTATATTTGAGACATGTATTGCAGTTCTATGTGTTTTATAAAGCTTTTAAAGAATGTATGTTTTTATGATATTTCTTATGGTGTTTTTAGATGTCACTGCCTCTTTAATGAATTCTTTTTTACTAATGGTGCTCTTAATTGGAGTGGTATAAATTTAGTGAATGAGTTTGTTCTTGTAGTCTGAGGAAGGGGTTGTATCCCTGAAAGCGCTTACTCAATAAAGTCTACAGCTGTGGTACAGCATGTGCGTTCCTTTTCTCTTTGAGTTCCCAGGTCTCTCACTACTGAATTGGTACTTGGGGTATTATTGTTTACTTTATAATCAGCAGGGACATTGTTTTTACCAAAGGGAATGACTATGCTTTTTTAGCATTAAAGACCATGGCTTTGGTGCCAGTCATTGGTCTGTGTAAGCCCGTTTTGAAGTATGTTGACATCACTAGGGGATTCAGTAATAGCACCTAATTTGCAGTTCTCCGCAAACTTGGTTAGCTACAGCCTCTCTATTTTGGCCTGGACTTCTGAAAAGTATATGCTAAAAAGAGGGGGCCCAGCACTGACCCTTGTGAGACCCCACTGGTGACAGGTCTGTTAGTAGACGTAAAGTCTCCCACTTTGACTGAGTGTTGTTGATTTGTGAGCCAGTTTGCAACCCACTTGACAATATAGGGGTTGATATTCAACTGGGTTGGTAAGTCAATGATGACTGAATGTGGGATAGTGTTATAGGTCTTAGCTAAGTCAAGATAGGCTGTGTGGACAGCTTTGCCCTTGTCTGTGGCTCTGGTCATGTTCTCAAAGAAGTCCACCAGGTTTAGCAGGCATGACCTGCCCTTGACAAAACTGAACTGGGATGGATGCAAGGTTTGGAGGTCACCTATTTCCTTATTTATGAAGTCCATGATGATTTGTTCCATTGTCTTACAGATAAGGCTGGTTAGACTTATGGGTCTGTAGCTATCCTGCTCTGTTACCAAGCTGCCCTTGTGGAGGGGGATAAGAGTCTCTGTTTTCCATTCAATGGGGACAAAGCCAGTACTCAGGCTGTGGTTGAATAGATTGCCTAATGGAGTAGCTAGCTCATGTGTTAGAACATTAAGAACATAGCCCAGAAAACCATCTGGTCCCATGGATGCTGTGTTCTTAGCCTTGGAGAGATGACTTGTTCTCAGGAGATGTAGGGGGAGGAGGAGGAGATGATGGAGACATGGTTTGTGGTATAGGGTATAGGGGATAGGGTGGTGACATTTTCACCCAGCCTGTCTGCTAGCAAGTTTGCAATTTCCACAGGATCAGTGTGTGCGATGCCATTCACACTTTCATTCTGCATACCCTTGGCACTTCATCAGAACAAAGTGATGATCCATTTAGGAACAATGTGTGTCCCTTTCAGGTCTCTGCTATGAACTGAAGCAATCATGACACCAACCTGTAATGGTACGTGCAAAGATGTAAAACACTCAGTACCTTTATAAGTAATTTTCTGATTATTTACCATTCATAGAAAAGATTACAAGAAAACTGTAGTATTTAGTATTTTTGTGGAGTATTACTTTACAGTAACTCAAATTAGTTGCTCAGAGTCTATTCCAAGGCTGTCTTATATTGCATTAAACACACAAGAGTTTTTTCAAAGATCTTCTAGCATTTTATTTCTGACCCTGAATATTATTGGAAAGGGTGGAACTCCAAACAGAACATTCCTCCCCAAGAAAAGGAAAAGGCATTTGTCTTACAGGCCTTCAAAGATGGAGACCTGGCACAGAATTTCAGCAACTGATAGTCAAGAATATAGGCAAAAATCTATATGAGGTGTTCCTAACAGTTGAATCAATTCTTAGAAGACCCCCTTATGCAATTTTTATTTGTGAGGGCCTTTTCTCTTCCTGCTCATCTTGCCTGCCACACAGTTTTACTTTTGTGGTATGTAAGATCCCTGTAGAGTGAGATTGTGGTGAAAAAGGGGGAAGGTGTCATTTAATGGTTAAGATTTTTACCTCACAGACATTAGGTGCAGGATTATTTCTTACTTTAGAAAGGGAAGTTGGCTAGGCTTAAAATAGCCCACAAGGGCAACTAACCAAATACTTACCTATGAACCTGTGAAAACTATCCTAGCTTACCAAGGCTAGTCTGCATAGATGGTAAGATCTGGTTCTGCCTTGATTGTATATGTTTCAAACCACTGTGGTGTTGTCTGTAAACATTTGTAAAGGTCCCCAGGGGCTAAAATGAATGAGAGAGTGTGAGAACATTTTTAAGTGCCAAAATCTCTTATTTAAATGCATTTTGGTCTATTTTGTCTGTTCCAAAGACCTTGCACTTTTATTCCCAAAGATAATGCCCCAAAGCAAAGTCTGAAGTGTCTGTAGTGACCAACTGTGGAGAACACGAGACCTGGATTATGAAAAACACTTTGTCTTTAGCTAAAAATCTCTCCATTCACAAATCAAGAAAAAAAAAGGAATCTGAAAGTCAGCGGATATAGATGCTAGGATCGTGTAAGTTACAGGTATCAATGGATTTTTGCATGCAGAATCTTGCAAAAGGTATCATAAAAAACATAGATGTCATGACATCCAGAATACTGAGGAATTCCCTTGCTGAGAAAGTAGCTTAAGTAGAAAACTCAGGAATAGGTTTAGATACATATCTACTTTTCCCTATGGAAGGAAGGGTCTTTGAACTGAGGTGCCCTAGAATATCCCCCCAGGAAAACAGTCAGATGTGAGTTAGTCAGATGACATCTGTATATTCATCTGGAATCCTATTCAGAGTAGGGGATCCCTGACCCAAGTGAGAGATTCCTGACACTGAAAAATACACTGCAAAGAAACGCAAGTCATTTAAATGAGGAAAACTGCAAATAGCTTGCAGTGTGCAGTAGTTTGTTACAGGAGCTGCAGTGTGCAGTAGGCTGTTACAGGAGCTAGACACTTTGTTAAGTAGCCTTGTGCCAGTGGATAGACCAAAGGTTAATACAGAGAGAGATGCAGTGTGCAGTAGGCTGTTACAGGCGCTAGACACTTTGTTAAGTAGCCTTGTGCCAGTGGATAGACCAAAGGTTAATACAGAGAACTTTGTTAAGTAGCCTTGTGCCAGTGGATAGACCAAGGTTTAATACAGAGAGAGATGCAGTGTGCAGTAGGCTGTTACAGGCGCTAGACACTTTGTTAAGTAGCCTTGTGCCAGTGGATAGACCAAAGGTTAATACAGAGAGAGATGCAGTGTGCAGTAGGCTGTTACAGGCCTTGTGCCAGTGGATAGGCCAAAGGTTAATACAGAGAGAGATGCAGTGTGCAGTAGGCTGTTACAGGCGCTGGACACTTTGTTAAGTAGCCTTGTGCCAGTGGATAGACCAAAGGTTAATACAGAGAGAGCTGCAGTGTGCAGTAGGCTGTTACAGGCGCTAGACACTTTGTTAAGTAGCCTTGTGCCAGTGGATAGACCAAAGGTTAATAGAGAGAGAGATGCAGTGTGCAGTAGGCTGTTACAGGCGCTAGACACTTTGTTAAGTAGCCTTGTGCCAGTGGATAGACCAAAGGTTAATACAGAGTCAGAAAACCTTTAGGAATTAGTAGTATGAAGACATGCGTCCTGTAAAATCTGGGAATACCAGAAAATTCAAACGTGAATGAAAGATAACAATTAGAGAGCTTGGTATAAGAAACAATTTCAAATAAAACCTTTCTCCTAAAAGAGGAGGAGGAGGGTGAATTTCTAGTGCCCCTAAGAGAGTATATGCTCCATGCCAGGAGGGAGAAGAAAAGATCTCATGCTGTCATTTTCATTCATTCCTTGACAAATGGGTGTGGATTCGACCCTCAGATCTGACTTGGCCAACTTATATAGATTCTAGGATCTGATTCTCAAGCTCCTCCCTTACCCATAATGCTCCTGACCACTGCAGTACCTCAAATCTAGTTTGCCGCTATTCAAGATCAGTCGAGATTGCAATTGAGCAAGCTCCATGTGGTTTTAGTAAGTGAACAGCTAATTATTTCCTTTTCTGTTATACCTTTTTAATATAGCTCCTTTTCTACTTTTTCTATAGTATACTAAGCCATTACCCTCTACAACTTTCTTTACCGAGTTTTTTTCAGCATTCTTGTACTACCATCATTGGTAGTCTATTCCTCTCTCCTACCGCAGGTAATTTCTCTTCATACCATTATTAGTAGCTAGTTTTCCTTCTTTAAAAAAAATTCCTCTTCTCTCATTTTTCCCAGCATGGCTGTAAGCCTACTGAATTTAAGAAATACACTTCCTGTGGGCATAAGATCCCAAATTCTGATGCTCACAGGGAGCTCATTTATTGTTTGGGCCCAGCACATTTGGACACCTCTTGCTGTATCTGTGCAGCCTTTAACATGGATGTGATAACTGACACGAGGGACAAGCTAATTTTAAAAGGCCTCCTTCTGGCCTCAGCTTCTTCCAAAGGCACTTCTTCTTCAGGGGTTCAAACCCCCTCTCATAAATTGAAGGAGCCAAGGGAGCACTGTAAACGCTCACCTGCTCAGTATTTTTAGTCCGCACCTTCTTCAGAGCCTCTGCAGAAGGTTTCTAAGACCAAGGATCTAAAGTCTTTGGATCTGACACCATCAGCAGTCACATCCCCTCGACCTCATGCTCCTAGGTATTCTCTGGAGTGAGCTTAAGGTCTCCTTTTTTTACAAGACACTTCCAAGCAGTTGTCAAGACCACCCTCCACATCCTCTTCCATTAGGTCTTCTCAAAGTCTTTCCAAGCTGAAGGTGGATAGAATGATGAGAAAATTCCTCAGAACATAGAGCATGATGGGGGTTCTGCCAGCTCTGTCTACCATTGGATCTGTGAGCCTTCAACCTTGTTTCCTGTCTGTACTTGCTCCTTCTCCAATCCAACCAGCTGTTTCTGAGCCCTTGGAACTGAAAGCCCTGAAAATCAAACTGTTGGATCCAAAGGTTATTTCATCTTCTATGCTGGTGACTTCCCTGACTTGGTTGGCTCTGACCCTATTGAAGCACAATGGTTCTCTGAGCTGAAGCATCGGCGTTGGATCTGAGAGGCTGACTCTTGACTCTGACGTCTTCTGAGCTGTTGCTTCCTCTCTGAGCTTTGGCGCTGGATAGCTCAGCTCCAACTCTTCCCTTAGAGTGGAAGGTTGATAAGACCTGGGGATTATCTGCTCTGAGAGACTCAGCTCCAGTGGGATTGTCCTCGGCTACTCCTAGTCTCTCTCTGCATTTGAGGAGGTGGAGAGGGTATTTTCACATCCCAGAGTAGTTTTGACTCTCCCTTCTTTGTATCCATGCCCCAGGTTAATCTTGCATGCAGCTGAAGGGACCTTGAGGGCAGCTGGTTCAGCCATAGCCATAATGAAACATTCCTGAATGCGGTTGTGTGATTTTGCAGAGTCCTTCAAGACATCATTCATCAATGATCCTTTTGCTGGATCTTCTTTATTTGGGCTAACTGTTGAAGAGACTCTATCCTGTAGTGAACAGGATGGAAAGACCTTGTCTGCCATCGGAATCCAATTTTATACCCTGCAGAAACCTTTCTGTAGGAATTGATGCTGTGGGAAGAAAATGTGGTTCCAAAAATCTCAAGCTCCTTTCCAGGAATCACATGGGGATTTTTTCCTCAGAGGCAGAGGGGGAAATGACTTCAATGATGGATGTCGCCCATGCAACAGACTGGGACCACAGAACCAAGGATCTCAAGATTCCTTCTCAGACAGATCCTAAGGTTGTCCAACTGTTCCTCTCTCGTGGCAGCTGGTGGGCACTTATCCTTGCACCAAAAAGCCTGAATAGCCATCACAAATGTTCCTGGGTGCCAAGGATCATATCCAGAGGATATTTCATACCCTTTGTACAAATTCCTGTAAAAAGAGGAAAAATCTCCCTGATGTTCCACCCAATCACAAGAAGCTAGCAGCTCAAGAGATCCAAAAGCAGCTAGACAAAGAGTCAACAAATATGTTCCCCCAGACCAAGCAGGATCCAGAATTTACTCAAAGTTCTTTTTAGGGCCAAAAAGGACAGGGGACCAGAGACCTGTCTTGGATCTCTAAATCAGTTTGTAAAGAATTCCAAATTCCAGATGGCCACGGGTCAGTCCATTCTACCTTTCCTACAGAAGGATGACTGGATGTGCTCAATCGCTCTTTAAGATGATTACTATCACATCAAAATGAACAAGCACTGTCAAAAGTATCTATGCTTCTGGCTGGGAGCCAGTCATTATCACTTCAGAACCCTGCCCTTTGGTGTCACCACAACCCCCAGGTGTTCATCAAATGCATGGCGGTGGTAGCCGCTCACCTGAGAGTGCTTGGATTTAGAGTGTTTCATTACTTAGATGATTGGCTGCTCACCACATCAACCAGGCATCTGCTCATAAAAGCCAGAGATTATTAACTCCAGCTAGCTCACTCACAGATAATCACTGTCACTATGGTCAAATCACAACTTCAACCAGTCCATGTCTTGCAGTTTATAGGGGCTCATTTAGACACAGTTAATTCTCTAGCTCTTCTGCTTCAAAACAGAGTTCTTACATTGAAGACGCATGTCAGAAAAATTCTTTCTCTTCCTTGTCCCCCAGCAAAACTGGTCCTCAGGATTCCAGGCTCGAAGGCTGCTGCAATTGCTTTAATTCCCACTGCTCACCACCACATGAGAATTCTGCAGTGGACCCTAGTACCGCAATAGTTCTTTCACTAACACTCTTTAAGACGTCCAATAAAACTGCCCCAGGCTTGCAGAAAGTCTCTTCTTTGGTGGATTCATTCCAAGAACATCAGTCAAGGGCGTCCATTTATCTTTCCTCCCTTGAATATTACATTGACTAAAGATGCCTCCCAGTTGTGGTGGGGGTCATTAATTAGGACAGATTGTTCAAGGCACGTGATCCCCACAAAAGACCAATTTGCATATCATTGTCCTAGAGATGATACTGGTGATTCTAGCATTGCAGGCCTTTCAGAGATTTCTCCCTCTAGGGACTGTTGCAGTACAAATGGACAACATGTCAGTAGTCTGGTACATTAACAAACAGGGGGGAACCAGATCTTACCCCCTTTGTTGAGAAGCAATGAGAGTATGGCAATGGGTAATCTCATCCAACATGTTTTTTTGTAGCAATGCACATACCGGGGAAATACAACAATCTGAAGTAGTTAATTTCATTTGATCAGCAACCTGTGGGTATCGGATTCAACCTGGATCCGAGCCGGCAGCTTTCCAAGCTAAAGATCTTAGCTCCAAGCTCCTCCCCCTTACCCATAATACCCTGCTACCTCCTTCCAGCCCTCAGATCTTGTTTGCCACGGCTTTAACAAGCACGAGTTACGAGCTCCTGGTGGTTAGGCAGTGAACATTGTGTAAAATTTTAGATTTTTTGCAAAGTTTGACAGGTGTGTGTTTGTGATTGTTAAACCCATTAACCTAGCTTAGTTTTAGTATATTCCCTTCCCCTTATTCTTGTGTGTAAGTGTGTGTGTTTTTGTAGTGGGTGGATATGGCCGAAGACCCTAAGGCCATTTTCTCTAAGTGCTCTGAGTGTGGCCATAAGCTCTCCCTGGCCAATGGCCACACTCAGTGCGTTCTCTGCCTGGGGGTAGCTCATTTATCATCGGGCTGCCATATTTGCGCAGCCTTTAACCCCCGGGCTCTGAGGGATAGGAGAAACAAGCTGATCTTGGCGGGTCTTATACCCGCCAATTCTGCTTCTTCCTCCTCTCCCTCAGTGGCTCCAGCCGCAGCTACGGCTGTTCAGCCAGCTGTGCTTTCTCCCCTAGCTGGGACTCAACCTCCCACCATTTCCCAGGTAAAGAGGGACTCCAAGGAGAAAGAGAGGAGAGAGAGAGAGAGAGAGGGAGAAAGAGAGAGAGAGAGACAGAGAGAGAGACAGAGAGAGAGAGAGAGAGAGAGAGAGAGAGAGGGAGAGAGAGAGAGAGAGAGAGAGAGAGAGAGAGAGAGAGAGAGAGAGAGAGAGAGAGAGAGAGAGAGAGAGAGAGAGAGAGAGAGAGAGAGAGAGAGAGAGAGAGAGAGAGAGACAGAGAGAGAGAGAGAGAGAGACAGAGAGAGAGAGAGAGAGAGAGAGAGAGAGAGAGAGAGAGAGAGAGAGAGAGAGGGAGAGAGAGAGAGAGAGAGAGAGAGAGAGAGATAGAGAGAAGAATAGGAGCCACAAGCAGCGGGCCAACTCAGCACCCTCGGCCCCATCGGCTAAGCAGCTCTCTTCTCCCCTGAAGATTCCCAGGCGATCCCCCTCTCGGCTCCGTTCTCCACATTTCTCGCCGGAGCCGGAGGAGGAGCCCCAGCCATCTTTGAGGTCGTCGCGGTGGCCTTCCCGGCCAGCTTCGGCGGCTTCTTCTAGGTCAACAAGAAGCCTTTCAGATGCTGGCATGGACTGGATGATGCGTCGCTTTCTCCAAGCCCAGATGCAGATGGACCAAAAACCAAATGCTTGCTTGGGAATCCAAATGAAGGACAGAAACCAGATAAGCCTCCTTTATTCAAAGCGAATACCAAACACCAAACATTAACGCCACAGAAATTAAATACGTTTTCGACCCTGAAATATCTAGGTCTTCTTCAGAAAAACTGAATTTCATTTATGAAGTGCCTTTTATACAAAGTTGATTAATTAAAATCATCAATTAACCAATAAAAATCCACCTCATTAAAAATATATCAGTTTTTTAAAAAACAGATAAATCCTTCACTAGTAATAGAAGCATATGACATATTTCCAACAACTAAATATAAAAACACTTTTAATTTATTAAAAATTGTTATAACAAGAACATTTATAAAAGACTATAAACAGAATAAATATTCAAAATATAAAAGTAAAGATATAAAAAAGGAACTTTTCCTTGTTTTAAAACATATTGCATTGATGATAATAAATGTTGTGTAACTATGCCCCCTTGTGGTATCAGTAAAAAACATCATAATTTTGCTGCCCTCAGTTTAAGAACTAAAGAAATGGAAAGTGTGTCATTGAGACCTGGGGATTTGGTGGAATCTAACACAATTTGCCAAAAAAGTTCCTTGTATTCTAGTTTGGCTTCCCACATACCACCCCTAATCTCTTTCTGGACAATTTCTAGGACAAAAAAAGAAAAAGATGCTTGTGGACATTTTAAAGTGTGTCTATACAGTGCATTTTTATTGTATTGTTTCCTGATTTCATATAAGTGCTCATATATGCGGTTCTTCAACTTTCTTTCTGTTTTTCCCACATAGAAGGAACTGCAAATTTTACACGTAGCAATGTATATAACACCTTGAGTATTACAATTGGAAAAGGTATTACTATCAATATTTCTATCCCTTGAAGGTATGGAAATGTGTGTTTGATTAACTATGTAAGCACATTGCGAACATGCTCCACATTTAAATGTCCCATGTCTTCGTGAAGACCCTTTGAATTTATTAGACCCATTAAACTCAAATAACTGTTTGAAATTCTGGTCCCTCCTGTATATAAATTTCAAATTTTTGTTTTTAAAAATCTCCAAATCAGAAAGTTCAACAAATTTATTCCATTCAAGGCACTTCATAAATGAAATTCAGTTTTTCTGAAGAAGACCTAGATATTTCAGGGTTGAAAACGTATTTAATTTCTGTGGCGTTAATTTTTGGTGTTTGGTATTCGCTTTGAATAAAGGAAGCTTATCTGGTTTCTGTCCTTCATTTGGATTCCCAAGCAAGCATTTGGTTTTTGGTTCTTGTTTTATTCAGTTCGCTTCACCATCGCTGTTTGGTTTCAGATGCAGATGGGAGTACTCCTGCCTCCTCCCACATCGGGGGGAGCTCAGCCCCTTTTTTTGCCCCCATAGCTCCTTCTCTGATCCATTATCGGGTTTTGGAGCCGTTGGGTCTGAGCAGTCTTGGAGTCAGGGAGTCGGCGCCGATAGTAGTTGCTACTTCGACGCCAGCCATGCCCTCGAGTTTGTCAGATCCTTTTTCAGATCCGAGCTCTCAGGGCTGAGAGCCATGCATTGGATCCGAGGGGGTAAGTGTGTCTTCGTCTCTGTTGCGGTTGGAGCACACTTCCCTTTCGGGTCCAATTGCTTTGGTTCTGATGCCGATCCCCACATCAGATCCGAGGGTGTTGCTCATGGAACCGAGAGAGAGCGGCTCACCTTCTGTGTTCGATGTGGAGGAGAGGGTCCACTCGAGAGGTTCGAGACCCCCTGCTCGTGCTACGGATGCAGCCAACACTCCCTCACAGATGGGCTTGTCTTCCATCATCCAGCCCCAGGGACAGCCTTCGTCGATGCCCCACCCAGTTCCACTGGAGGAACATGACCCTTTTGGTGAGCCCTCCTTGGACAGTCCCACCGAAGAGGTCCCTCACAAAAGCAAGTGTAAGAGGAGGCACTTGGACTCCCCAAGTCCCTCATGGATGACACTGATTTAGAGGAAGGGGAAGGTTCCCCCAGGTCACCCCCCGAGGACTTCTCCTTTGGAGACATTATTCAAACCAACATAATGCTAATCCTCTACGTGTCTTAAGACGCCAACCAGATGAAATAATAATTGCCACCAGCCCAGAGTGGAATAAAAGCAAATTCAAATTTATTGAAAACAGTTAAGCGCTTTCACTCACTGAAAAAATGCGAGCTTCCTCAGAACTCCATTATTGAATGACTGTAGCATTTAAATAACTTTTTTGGCGCCAAGCGCGCTACAAAGAATATAAATTTTTAAAGCTGTATACGCTAGCTGTCATATAGATGTCATGATAAAAAATACTACAATTACCTACTATAAAATCAAACACTAAACATAAAAACAACCAGTGAAATCCAATACTTCATGCCATCTATTACCTCACAAATGCTAAAAACTGTTGAAATCCTTAGTCTAAAAAATCTGACAAATCACATAAATAGTGCTGGCTTAATAGTGATAAAGTCATTCATTTCTAGTCCAGTCGAAGCGTCTGTGTATAACTGCCACCATAATTCCTTATAAGACAATAAACCTTTACAGTCTCCCCCTCTAGATTCTAATAAATAGGGAAAACAGAAAGAAAACTGAGCAAACGTATTTATGCCCATTTATACAGCATTAGGGTAAAAGACGAGAAAAATCGTTTGTATAAACATGTAAAAAAAATATGAAGACACCCACACATTCAAATTTGCTATTCTTGAGAACATTTTATTAGAATTTAGAGGGGGAGACTGTAAAGGTGTATTGTCTTATAAGGAATTATTGTGGCAGTTATACACAGATGCTTCGACTGCACCAGGAATGAATGACTATCACTATTAAGCCAGCATTATTTATGTGATTTGTCAGATTTTTTAGACTAAGGATTTCAACAGTTTTTAGCATTTGTGAGGTAATAGATGGCATGAAATATTGGATTTCAATGGTTATTTTTATGTTTAGTGTTTGATTTTATTGTAGGTAATTGTAGTATTTTTTATCATGACATCTATATGACAGTTAGCGTATACAGCTTTAAGAATTTATATTCTTTGTAGTGTGCTTGGCCCCCAAAAAGTTATTTAAATGCTACAGTCATTCAATAATGGAGTTCTGAGGAAGCTCGCATTTTTTCAGTGAGTGAAAGTGCTTAACTGTTTTCAATAAATTTGAATTTGCTTTTATTCCACTCTGGGCTGGTTGCAATTATTATTTCATCTGGTTGGTGTTTCAAGACACGTAGAGGATTAGCGTTCTGTTGGTTTGAGTTCTGTGGTTTTTGAACGCTTAATTTTTGGATTTACTTTTTGGAGACATTATGGAAATGCTATGCCTAAAAGGGGGGTGGTCAGCCCAAAAGCCTTCCTCGTATGAGTCGGTGTTTCTGGAGCCATTTGGCGCAGGCCCGTCTACCTCTTGGGTGTCCCCTCCGGCCGACCCCCTGGTAGACCTCATCACTACCAGGGCATGGAAGGAGCCGGACACTGTAGAGCCAATCCCCAGGAGACCAGATAAGATCCTTAGCCCCCTTGTGGATAGGACAGTGAGGAGTAAAGGTTCCCCGGTAGATGTCATGGTGGTGGCGGCTGCCACCAAGAAGGAACTGGCACAGGATGGTTCCTCGGTCCATCCTCCTGATTGGGAGTCTCGGACGATGGATCATATTGGAAAGCAGATGTTTGCTTCGGCTACCTTTTCCATAAGGGTGCTGAATTACTTGACCCATGTGATTAGGCTTCAGTGGGATCTGGTGAAGGAATATGCTGAGTCTCCCCCTGAGTCCATGTCGGCCGAGGACAAACAGACCTTCTCGACTCGCATGGCTACTCTAAAATCTGTATCGAACACGTCTATGCGGCTACTCTCCCATGCCACGGAGGGGGCTGCTAGAGCCAGCGGATCAGGCATCGCCTTATGGCATCACGCCTGGCTCCGACTTTGCAATTTTGCGGAACCCTTTAAGGCATCCTTCACGAAAGCTCCCTTCGACGGTTCTACCCTGTTTGGCAAGACCATCCGCGATACAATGGTCCAGAGCGAGAAAGACGGGAAGATGCTGTCTGCCGTCGGAATCCGCTTCTCAACTCCTCAAAGGTCCTTTTCCAGGAACCAGTGAGGACAAAAGAAAATGTGGTTCCGGAAGTCTCAGCAGTCCCGTTACGCTCCGGACCCTTCATCCTTCAGAGGCAGAGGGAGACAAGGTGGATGCCGGCCCAGAGGCAGGGGGGGCAAAGAATTTTGGGTCGTGGGAACCCTTTTCTGACTGACCCACGCAGCAGCCCTGAGGGGTTGCCCGACTGCTCCTCTCTGGAGGCAGTCGGGGGGTATTTTTTGAAGCACCTGGCACAATGGGAGTCCATCACGTCAGATCACTGGGTGCTTCGAATAATATCCAGAGGCTGCTCTATTCCCTTCATAAATCTTCCTCCTCAATTGAGGTGCCTCCCCGATGTTCCACCCAGTCAGAGGGAGGCTGCAGCTTTAGAAATAAAGAAGCGGCTAGAAAAAAGAGCCATGCAGCACGTCCCCCCAGTCTGGGTTAGGCAACTACTCCAGGTTCTTTTTGGTGCCAAAAAGACGGGGGACTTAAGACCAATTCTCAACCTTTCCTACAATGAACCTCTTCGATGCCAAGGAGAAATTCCAGATGGTCACTCTTCAACCCATTCTCCCCCTGTTTCAGGAGAATGACTGGATGTGCTCCATAGACCTCAAGGATGCGTACTACCACATTCTCATGGACAGGAGATCCAGAAGGTTTCTCCGCTTTTGGTTGGGGGCCAGTCATTACCTGTTCATGGTCCTACCATTCGGCCTCACCACAGCCCCCAGGATATTTACTAAGGTCATGGCAGTTGTAGCAGCCCACCTGAGACCTCAGGGAATACAGGTTTTTCCTAACCTGGATGACTGTCTCCTTGCCGCTTCCACCAGGCATCTACTCTGCTCAGCCAGGGATTGCTTCCTGCTTTTAGCCTCCAAGTTGGGGATCACTATAAATCACAAGAAATCGTCCCTTCAACCAGTCCAAGTCCTGGACTTCATAGGGACCAAAATAGACATGCTTCAGACCAAGGCCTTCTTGACGTCAGACAGACTTCACAGCTTAACCCTTCATGTTCAAGCACTCCTTCAATCTCCAGCCCCATCAGCGGAGTTAGTCCTGAGAGCCTTAGGGTCCATGGCAGCAGCAATCAACCTTTCGCCCTTAGTTCGCTTGCACATGAGGGTTCTCCAGTGGACCTTGCAGGTCCAGTGGTCCATCCTTCAACACCTGTTGGACTCTCCAGTCTCCCTCAGCAGAGTTTGTAGAAATTCCCTCATATGGTGGCTCCAATCTCGAGAGCTTCGGGAAGGACGACCATTCATAATGCCATAACCCCAAGCTATGGTAACCATGGACGCTTCTCGCTTTGGGTGGGGGGGGGCATTGCATGGGCAGAACTGTCCAAGGTACGTGGACTCAGACAGAGACCGTTCTGCATATCAGTGTTCTGGAGATGAGAGCGGTGCTTCTAGTGTTGCAAGCTCTTCATACCTTTCTCCCTCTAGGGACTATTGCAATTCAGACAGACAACATGTCAGTGGTCTGGTACATCAACAAACAGGGGGGACCAGGTCTTACCCTCTTTGCCGAGAGGCCATGAGAGCATGGGATTGGGCGATATCCACCAACCATTTTCTGTTAGCAGCGCACATTCTGGGTCAGTCCAACATCCTAGCAGACAAACTGAGTCGAACTATCCTCTCGCCTTATGAGTGGTCTCTGAACCCCTTAGTAGCGAAACAGATCTTCCACAAGTGGGGTCAACCTTGCTGCGATCTGTTCACATCGCCTTCAAACGTGAAGTGCAGCGAGTATTTTGCTCTAATCCCCCCCCCCCGGGGGAAAGTCCCAGAGACGCTCTAGTCCATGCTTGGCCATCCGGTCTTCTTTATGCTTATCCTCCTCTTCCGTTAATGACAAAATTTTTACAGAAAGCTCATCGGTTGGGGAACAAGATTATCCTCATAGCCCCATTCTGACCTCGTCAAACCTGGTTCCCGTACCCACGGTCTCATCTTGTAGCTTCTCTTTGGATCTTAGACCCCATCCCAGATCTGATTTCTCATCCTTCGGGATTAGAAACTCCGAATCTGGACAACCTCAAGCTCTCAGCTTGGTTGATCCAGTTCCATTAGTTGCCAGGACTTCGGGTATCTCGTCTGCAGTTAGATCCATCCTGGTAGTGGCGCATAAGCCTTCTACAAGGAAGGTTTACAACAGTAAATGGAAACGGTTTTCCATTTGGGCCTCGCATAGGAATTTGGATCCTTTCACTGCTCCCATTCTAGCAGTGCTTGATTTCCTATCTCATATTTTTCAGCAAAGGGCCAGCTCTTCTACTGTAAAGGTTCAAATGGCTGTCATTTCCCATTTTCACATTGGAGACAATCTTAGTCCTTTAGCTTCCACTAAGATTTGTAAGACCTTCTTGAAAGACACCTTCCTTTTGAGACCTCCTACTAGGAACGCTGTTCCCCCATGGGACCTAACTTTGGTCCTTCAGGCTCTAACTGGACCACCCTTTGAGCCCGCAGCATCTGTTGATTTAAAATTATTATCTTGGAAAACTGATTTCCTAATAGCTATTACCTCAGCTAGAAGGGTGTCAGAGCTCCAGGCCCTTTGTACTAAATCCCCATATCTTGTTTTCCATAAGGACAGAGTCTCTCTCAGGACTAAAGCTTCCTTCTTAACTAAAGTGACTTCCGAGGCGAACATCAATCAGTCCATTAATCTACCTGTTTTCTTCCCTAACTATCAGAATAAAGGGGAATACAAACTTCATTTGTTAGATGTTCATAGACAATTGCGTTTTTACCTGCACAGAACAGCTGCCTTTCGCAAGTCAGAGCAGCTCTTTGTTTCCTTTGTGAAGCCCTTCTTGGGTAAGCCAGTGTCAAAGGTGACTTTAGCTAGATGGATATCTCAATGCATTTTTCTCACATACAAAATATCTGTTTGGCCAGAGCCCTTAGAGGTTCATGCTCATTCTACCCGTTCTATGGCTACTTTTGCTGCATTCTGGTCAAGAGTGCCCTTGGATGACATTTGTTCTGCGGCTACTCGGGCTTCCTCTCATAACTTTATCTCTCATTATAAATTGGATTTAATATCCAGAGGAAGGGCAGCTTTTGGCTCTGCAGTGCTCCGGAATATCCTTCCTTAAGGACCTCCCAAGTGTTTGGTAGCTGGGGACTCTGTTCCACAGGTTGCTGATCAAATGAAGTTAACTACTTCAGATAAAGAAGTTATGTAGTCACCATAACGTTCCATCTGAGTAGGTAACTTCATTTGTCAGCAACCGACCCCCCCCCTCCTTCCCCCTAACCTGGTCCTTTGGTTATCTGAATCCTACAATGATTTAGCCTGTTGGTATTCGCTAGGTTAGGATGTTTTTTAGGTTGTTGTTTTGTCTTGGTGAAATTGTATAATGGGTAAACGCAATCTGAGGGCTGGAAGGAGGTAGCAGGGTATTATGGGTAAGGGGGAGGAGCTTGGAGCTCGGATCTTTAGCTTGGAAAGCTGCCGGCTCGGATCCAGGTCGGATCCGATACCCACAGGTTGCTGACAAATGAAGTTATCTACTCAGATGGAACATTATGGTGAGTACATAATTTCTTTTTTTAGTGGACAGACTCAGCAGGACCATCCTCATGCCTCATAAGTGGTCTCTCAAAAAAATCAGTAGCAAACATGATCTTCCACAAATGGGGTCAACCTTGCTGTAACCTATTTGCATCTCCATCAACAACAAATGCAGCAAGTTCTTTGCCCTTATCCAACCTCAGGGACTGTCAGCAAGAGAAGCTCTAGTCCATGTTTGGCCCTACGGTCTACTTTATGCTTATCCTCCCCTGTCTCTCATTCATAAATGTATTCAGAAATCACTTCAGTTAAAAAGCACAGTAATCCTCATTGCTCCCTTCTGACCCCTACAGGTGTGGGTCCCCTTCCTTTGGTCTCACCTAGTGCGACCTCCTTGGATGCTGGATCCCAGTCCAGACCTCCTATCTCACCCATCAGGGCAGATTCACCTGAACATTCTAGGCCTCAAGTTGACCACATGGTTTCTCCAGTTTCAATGATGGCTAGACATTCCAGGTTTTCCTCTCTGGTTTGAAAAACCCTAATCTCTTCTCATAAACCTTCAACTAGGAAGATTTACAAAAGTAAATGGAAAAGGTTTTCTTTTTGGGCTCATCGGAGAGAATTAGATCCTTTTCCCACCTCAATTCCTGCTAATCTAGAGTTCATTGCCTCACTTTTCAAGACTGGGCAAGTTTCAGTTAGCAGCCATCTCCAACTATCACATAGATAATGCTTCTCCTTTAGCATCATATATATTATGTCAGGCTTTTCTTAAGGGTACCTATTTACTTAGACCTCCAGTAAAGGACCCTACTCCACCTTGGCACCTCAATATGATTTTGCATCTTTCGTACATTCTCCCTTTGTACCATCAGCTAAAGTAGATGTCAAGTTTCTTTCCTGGAAAACTGTCTTTCTGCTGGCTATAATTTCTGCAAGACAAGTATCTGAACTCCAAGCACTATCTTCCAAACCACCATATTTTTTTTTTCACAAAGCCAGAGTTACTTTATGCACAAGCCCTTCCTTTTTACCAAAATTTGCCTCTGAAACCAACATCAATCAAGTGATCAATTTACCAGTCTTTTTCCCCAAATTTGAAAATAAAGGAGAATGCACCCTTCATCTTCTAGACGCACATAGGCAACTTCATTTTTACCTTCACAGGACCAAGGAGTTTAGGAAAACTGATCAATTATTTGTCTCCTTCGCTAATACTAGAAAGGGAAAACCAGTTTCAAAAACTACGCTAGCTAAATGGATAACAGATTGTATCTCCTATGTTTATTCCTTGAGAAGCATAGCTTCAGCAAGACAACCAAAGGCACATTCAACCAGGTCAATGTCTACATCGGCTAATTTTTTGGCTAGAGCAATCCTTGATGATGTTTGCACAGCTGAGGTATGGTCTAATACATATGCTTTCATTGCTCATTACAAATTGAACATCGTCTCCAGAAACAGAGCTGCTTTTGGTTCCCAGGTTCCATGAAGGCCACTGAAGGTTACCGTAGCTGCGGATTCTGTCCCATTTGTTGAGAAATGAATGAAAATGACAAAATCAGATAAATTATGTGCTCATAATAACATTCCATCTTTGTTGTTGGTTTTCATTCTTCCTCAAATTCCCTCCATCCTTCTCCCTGTCCGTGTCTTTGGGAGAGACCTAACTGGATTGTTGATAGGAACCACAGTTCCTGTTTGAGCTCCTGATCTTTCAGCTATCACTTTTCTGTCATAGCATTGTTAAATTATACATAATAATGCATATAATAGCAGCAATCTCAATATGAGGTATTGCAGTAGTCAGGAACATTATGGGTAAGGGAGGAGCTCAAGAGTTGGATCCTAGAATCTTTTGAAGGAGGCAGAGTCTGATACAAGGGTCGGATTTGAACCTACTCATTGAGGAAGAATGAAAATAGGCAACACCGATGGAATGTTATGGTGAGTACATAGCTTCTTTTTATGTTTGATGAGTGAGGGGAACCGCTCAGAAAGCAGGGAGAGACTCCCACTGCCAAAAACAACCTTGATGGATTTAGATAGTTCCAGACAGAGAGAGAAGGGGAAATATTGTAAGCAGATGTAGACTTATAATTCTATCCTCATTTTTTTGGGGAGTGGTCCACTACTTTTTCGAAACTCTCTGCTTATAGCTTTTAAAGTGTTTGCTTATTAGAAGCTGTCTGGGATTGTATATTTTGCTTTAAAAGAAGATAACAGAGGGAGCATTAAATCCCTTGGCCAAGTTGAAGAAGAAAGGCTGGAAAACAGAGAACCCACTAATCAATCAACAGACCTCTGTCATCACACCTCATAAGGCTCCCTGCAGCAGATGGCCCAAAATTAGCCCTCTATTCCATAGAGAAATCAAAACTTTATTTTTAGCATCTTCTGGAAGGTTTTGAGAATGCAGCCAAGCAAACCTCCTCATAACAGTTTTTCTGGCAACAGACCTAAAAGTGGTATCAACAAAATCATAAGCCTGTTTCAAGCAGTGGATAGCCACTAGAGACACAGAAGCAACCAAATTGCACAAAGCAAATTTTCCTCAAAAGAAAAACATATGACAAAACGCATACCTCATATGCTTAAAAAAGGCAAGCATAAACATTAACAAATGAGCTGGACAGCTGAGAATTGTAAACACAAGTGTTCCAGAAGAGTACAACTTTATCCCAAATCTATCAAAGGCATTCCCATCTTTGTCAAATGGAGATGAATTTGTATTAACCAAATGTTTATCAGCAGCTGGGGTCAGCTCAGAAAACCATTAGCTGCTGGGTCTGAGTTGTAATGAATGTAAAAAAAAAAGAGATTAAAGAAAGAGAATTTTACACAACCTATTTGATTTCTTGGAGGGGGGCAGTAGGCTGACTGTCAAGTAAGATACAAGTTATGGCAAAATATTTTCCCAAACAGGAGGAATAGCAAAAAGTTTTGGAAATTCCAGTTGTAACAAATCATAATAATTTCTGAGGGACACTGAAACATCACTGTCCCACTAAAAAAATTCTGATTTGATGTTGTCACTTTCATTTGTTGCTCAACTTTTGGGTTTGGATCCAATCCTAAGATCTGACTCTGCTGCTTTTTTACAGCTCATGGAACACTGAAGCTCTCCAAACTCCTCTCTTACCCATAACGCATTAGTCCTCTCATTTGCCACTTTCCCGTTCAGGTGTTGGTCACTGATAGTTCATGAGTTATCACTATTTTTTTTTTGCATGAGTAATACTAGAACTTTAATCTTTTTATATTTAATCCTCTCTTGTCTTTATTATACTATATAGTGTATTTTTCTAATACTGTTGTTGGCATTTTCTCCCTTTCTCTTGATACCATTGTTAGTAATACTTCCTTTCATCCTTTTCATAGCTAATTTAAAAATAACCCCCCCCCTTTTTTTCCTCAATCTTCTCTGCTACTTCTTATATATAAATATTTGAAAAACCTTTGAGTTTTAAAAAGTGTAAGGCTTGTGGCCATCAGAAGTCATTGTCAGATGCACAGGAGTTGTGCGTTTATTGCTTAGGCTTGGCCCATTTAAATTCTGCATGCAATATATGTAAGGCCTTTAACCCAAGTGACTTATTGACCACAAAAATAAATTAATCTTAAGAGGATTAATGCCATCAACATCATCTGATACTGCATCTGGGGCTCAAACCCCCAAGAAAAGTGATAAAAAGTAGGGCAAAATGTGTGCATCGGACCCTTTAGGCTCTTCTCCTCCAAGATAAGAACCGCCTCTAAAAATATCTACATCTTCAGATCCAGTTCTATTGGATCTGAAGACCAAACCCTCCAATTTGATTTCTTCAGATCTAAAATCTAAGATGTCAGCTCTGATTCCCTTGGATCTGAAGAAACACAAATATAGGTCTCCTCAGATCCTCTGTCCTCAGACTCTGGATCTGATATCTTCCTGTCTCCCATCTCCTTTCCCGGAAAGACATCACCACTCCAGGACTTCATCCATTACTTCCTCTTCTCGATCCTCCCGAAGTCTGGCCAAAGCAGGTGTGAATAGAATGATGAGGAAGTTTCTCTCGATGCAAATTCAAATGGGCATACTCCGGGCATTAACCCCATCGGCTCCAGAGACCTTCATTAGTACTTACCCCTTCTTTTTTGTCTCATTTTCCAATCCAACCTTTGGTTTCAGAGCAGTTGGGTCTGAGAATCCCAGATCCATCCATATTGGATCCAAAGATTCTTGTATCTTCTATGCCAATATGTATCTGAATGGACTGGCTCCAATCATATTGGAGCCGGATGACTCTCAGAGCTGTAGCGTCAGTGCCGGATCCGAGGTGCTGGAGTAGACACTGAGACTGTATCTGCCCCTCAGAACCTTGGCCCTTGACAACTCGGCTCCAATCCCTGCTTTGAATAGTTTGTCTTCTGGTTGGAAGAAGCCGATGGTTCAGAGGCATGTTCTTTTGGAGCTGTTGGTTTCTTTTTCCCTGAGACATTCTGCTTTCGAGGTAGTGGATAGAGTTTTCTCTGCTCCAAGGGAAAGGAGACATCCACCTTCCTCAGCTTCTATTCCTTAGACACAGTTGTCTTTGTGTCCTGAACCTCAGCTTCCTACTCCACAGAGACAGCCAGCTCAAAGTCTCCAGGATACCCAACAGGGTATATTAATATCTTCTGATACTTCTCAGGAACAACCCACTGAAGAAGTCCCTAGGAAGAGAAAATGCAAAAGGAGGCACCTAGACTCTCCTCAAGAGTCTGTCATGGAGGATACTGATTTCAATGAGTGGGACTGGTTCCCTAAGATCACCACCTGAGGACATCTCATTTGGAGATATATTAGAGATCCTCAAGCAAAGGAGTGGTTGTTCAGCTGACAACCCTTCCAAAGAAGAATCAGTATTCCTGAAAGCCTTTAGGGATAGCCCGTCTACCTCCTGGGTCACTCTACTCACTGATGAGCTCATTGAGTTGATCTCTCGATGGGTGTAAAAGGAACCAGATTCCACCAAGCCAATCCCCAAGAGACCAGACAGGATACTGGCACCACCCAAAGACAGGGAATTTTGGAGCAAGGGAGTACCAGTTGATGCCATTGGCTATAACAGCAGCCACAAAAAAGGAACTTGCAGATCAAAGTTCCTCTGTCCATTCCCCTAACAGGGAGTCTAGGGAGCTGGACAGATTCAGGAAGTGTACATATGCTTCATTAACCTTTGTGCTTTGGTCACTGAGTTATTTAGCACACTTCACCAGACTCCAGAGGGATTTGATTAAAAATCTCACAAAATCCCTCTCCTTGACCATTACCTTTGAGGTTGAGAGATTTATTGTCTCACAGTTGGCTACCCTACAGTCCATTTCAAATTCGTCCATGAGGTTCATTTCACATGCAGCTGAGGGTATCTCAAGGGTGCCAGGTTTAGGAATTTCCATTAGGAGGCATGTTTGGATGTGCCTCTGTGATCTTGCGGAGCTTTTCAAGTCTTCCTTCATCAATGTTCCATTTGATGGAAGTTCTTAGTTTGGCTCCAAAGTTAAAGACACATTGTCCAGGTGTGAACAGGATGGTAAGACCCTGTCTGCTGTGTGTACATTTTTTGACTTCTCAAAGGACCTTTTCTATAAATCAACAATGTGGTTAAAAGATATGGATCAGAAAGTCCTAGGATTCCTTCCATGATCCATGTGGAGATAGTTCCCCCAGGGGCAGAGGGGCACACTCTAACTGATGATGCCACCTGTGCAGCAGAGGAGGGCCATACATCCAAGGGTCCAGAGACACTTTCTCTGCCAGATCTTACCAGTGCTCTTAAAAAGAGGTCTCTGTAAGTAGTGGGGGGGGTCATTTATCCTTGCACCAGAGAGTCTGGCTAGAGATTACAAAAGATTCATGGATGCAGATGATTATTTCCAGGGGTTATATAATACCCTCCCTCAACAGTAAACAAAATACTCGATGTTCCACCCAGTTAGAGGAAAGCAGCAGTACTAGAAATAAAAAAGTCAAAAGCTGCCAGAACAAAAAGAGTCATCCAAGAGGTTTCCCAGACCAGAAAGAGTCTGGACGTACTCAAGATTCTTTTTAGTGCCAAATAAAACAGGGGACTGGAGACCAGTTTTGGATCTCAGCAATCTAAACAAGTCAGTTCAGTATACGGAGTTCCAGAAGGTCGTGGTTCAGTCCATTCTACCTTTTCTACACAAGGATGACTGGATATCCTTAATACATCTACAGGATGCATACTATCATATAAAAATGAACAGATGATCCAGAAGATACCCATGCTTTCAGCTGGGAGCCAGCCATTACCAATTCAGAGCTCTGCCCTTTGGTCTCACCACAGCCCCAGGGTGTTCACCAAGTGCATGGCAGTAGTGGCAGCTCACTTGAGACTGCAAGGATTCCAGGTGTTTCCTTGCTTGGGCAACTGGCTTATAACCACCTACCAGCTATAATCTGATCAAAGCACAAACATTATGCACTCCATTTATGCTCCCACCTGGGAATCACTATCAGTCGCAGCAAATCTCAGCTAGAACCAACTCAAATATTAGAGTTTACTGGAGCTTTTATTTGACACAGTATCCTTGGCAGCCTCCCTTCCCTCACCATGGGTTCAAACCGTATGAATCTAGGTCAAAAAGATCATTCAAAATTCCTCTGTCTCAGCACGAGTGATTCTTCAAGCATTAGGATCAATGTATGCTGCAGTAGTTTTGGTTCCTTTAGCAATATACCACATGAGAATTCTTCAGTGGACCCTAGCAACTCAGTGGTCTATTCTTCATCAACCCTTATCCACCAAAATCAAGATAACTCAGGCATGCAAAAATTGCCTTCTTTGGTGGATTTACTCCATTCAGATAATGCAAGGCTGCCCTTTCACTTTCCCTTAGCCCAAGGCCATAGTTACCATGGATGCTTCCCAAATCAGTTGGGGGAGGCATTTTTTTGGGAAATATAGTCCAAGACGTATGTTTCCCCCCAAAGAAGCCAATACGCATATCAGTGTCCTAGAAATAATCCTTTATTGGCTCTGGACTTTAGAGTTCCTACTTCTATACCAAGCGTTACTGCTGTTGATATTATTGAACTGTTTAATTCTATGACTAGGCAGCTTGAGAGCGACCTGTATAAATTACAGCGTCTAATCTGGCAGCGCAAACATATGGAAGCATGTCTACACTTCAAACTGATTCCCAGAGGCATGCGGGTGCTGTGCATGCCTACCTATGGTGAGAATCATCCTGCCCTTCTTAAGAAATGGCAGGAAATTAACTTGGAAGCCAGCTTTAAGTATGTGCAGCTTATCATAGATTATTTCACACCTATCGAAAATCAGTTGCTTACTGAAGTGAATAGACTGAATAAAGAGATCAAAGATAGCTTCCACAATGACATTTGTCTAAGCAGATTGGACAACATTTATACGCAAGTAGGTCTATACGCAACTAGACTACAGCAGACAAAGCATAAAAAGTTACAACGTGATTATCGGGACTTCTCCTCTGGGGAGGTCTTTGTTTGGCCGAGAAGAATGGATCACAGCTCATTGGCTGACACCACAGTTCGTAACTTGGCACCGACGGATACTACCGTGGTTGCATCTACATCTGCTGTTTCTATACCTTCAGATGCGGCAGCTATTGGTTCTGATGGAGGCTCTGACACTGCCTTCACTACACCACCAGAGATACTACCATCTACAGAGATAACAGCTTTGGCTTCTACTCCTCTCCCGAATCAAGAAGCCAATCGGAACATGGGTCTGCATAAAGACTTGGGAGCAATACGCAAACATGGTGTTCCTGACACCATGCATTTTTTACCGTTACCGATAAAGAAAATCACTATTCAACAAGACCGCTCGGAGAGTTGGGACAGAAGAAAGCGCAAACATTCAGGAGGGAATCCATCATACCAGAGGAGGAAGCAGAGACAATGAAGCACCTCTTCTTTAACTTATCAAGGTTTGTGCTTACACCTTCGGATAAGAAAGTTTTGGATAAAGGCCTTTCCTTTATTCCATCTCAGGGAAGTGTATTACATGATTTATTATTGGATTTGCGTGTTTTTGGACGAGCGGGTAGCTCTAAAGTTACTTTTTAATGTTAGAGCACCTGAATTCACGCACAATGATTTGTCAGCTTCTTCATGCCATAAACGTAAAAGTACTTTTTCACCACCACTACCAGGTCATGTTGAATGTTTTGTTAAAATGTGTGAACGTGACATTTATGACTACTTTTTAAATGGCAAAAGGAAATGTTTGTATTTTAATTTAACTAGAGCAGAGAAACTTTCCCTTGATAATCTTTCTGGTAACTCATCTCTTACTATTAGACCTGCAGATAAAGGTGGAGGCATGGTATTGTTAGATACTGATTGTTATTTGAATCTTATGAATGATATGCTTAGTGACTCCTCTACTTATACTATAATAGATGATGTGATGCTTGCAAAAATCATAAGTAATCTGAATGATTCTTTTTATGATTTATTAATGTGTCGTCAAATTTCTAAAGAGCTTTACGAGTATTTTTACAATGCACATCCACAGGTTCCCATTATCAAAGGTCTACCAAAGATGCACAAAGGTACTGACCCCCCTCCATTGCGACCTATAGTTTCTGGGGAGAAATGGGCAACTGAGCATGTCTCTGTCTATTTAGAAAGTCTATTGAAACCATTGATTAATGAGATACCTAGTATCTTAAAAGATACATACCAGTTATTGGATTTTCTGGATACCCTGGAAACTGTTTTACATCGGGGGAACACCTATTGATAACCATGGATGTTCAGAGTTTGTTTACCTCTATCCCAAATGACAAGGGCATTCAAGCAGTTAGGGAACTGATCCAGATATTTCCTTCTATTGACCATAATAAGGAAATACTTATTTGCCAGCTTCTGGATATAGTTCTATCCAACAATGTGTTTTCTTTCGGGGGCTGCCTGTATCTACAAGAATCAGGTGTGGCTATGGGCACCCCCTGTGCTAACACTTATGCCAATCTAGTGGTCTACCAATGGGAGAGGGAGTTTCTTTTTACTCATGAGTGGTTTAACAAGGTTGTGATTTATAAGTGGTTCGTAGAGGACATCCTTGTTGTATGGAATGGTACTGCTGATGAGTTTAGATCATTTATGGACTATTTAGAAACAACCACAAGTTTTCTTAGATTTACTATCGAGACATCTTACAAAATGGTGACCTTCCTTGATGTCAGTTTGTTTATAAAAGAAGGCAAACTGATGTCCACCTTACATAGGAAGGCCTGCTGGAAAAATGCAATTTTGCGTTTTGACAGCATGCATCCTCGACATGTTTTTGGTGGCATTGTGAAGAGACAATTTTGTAGGTTATCCAAGCTATGTAAAGGTGGTCCAGACCTGTTGGTAGAAGCTGATAAAATGGAAAAGATATTTGTGGATAGAGGCTATGACATTTACTTAGTAAAAGGCATTAGAGCCCAGGTCCTAGGGGAGGAGCAGACCCCAAATTTGTCTAGTGTTCATAAGCAACATTTTTATGGACCAAAATTTGAGCACTTGAAAGGAACATCTGAATACCTGCGGTTTATTACTACATATACGAATGACAGCATTAAAATTAGGAGTATTATTAGCAATAACTGGGGAGTGTTAACAACTGATGAACAGACAGCTAAGTTGGTGGGTCCTACCCCTTTATTTACTTATAGAAACAATAAGACTTTAAAAAAGATATTGTGTACAAATCCATTAATTGATCATGCCCTTACTATTTCTACTGTTAATAAATTGGGCACCTTTCCATGCAACCACTGTAATTACTGCAGATACATTTCTAGAGAAAAAGTTTTTGTACACCCGGTGTTGGATTATTGTTTTGACCCTAGGTTTTATGCCTCTTGTGAGACTTCAGGTTTGATCTATCTGGCCACATGTCAAATGTGTTCTGTTTTTTATGTAGGTCTAACTAAGAGAAAATTGAAAAATAGAATATACAATCATATTTATGACATCAAATGTCAAAATGAGTTGAACGCACTGGCGAAACATGTTGCCCTGAATCATGACCATTCTTTTGTCTTCGGGGTTTTTCAGATTGTTCACCATAATCCAAGAGGTGGTGACTATATGAATCAGTTAAACTGAACAAGACGACACAAGTGCTATACGACCAGGAACAAGACCAAAAAAGCACTTGAAGGAAATAAGGCTCCAGGCGTGAATTCAGATGATTTAATGAGGTATAAAAACAGCGTAAACGCCAAAGACACTCCACACAGCGTTTTCGTGTAAAATCACTTCATCAGACAATTTTACACCCACAAAGCATGTCCCTTAAATACAAAATATCTAATTGGATAACCGCCAATAAAACAATAAGCTAACATTCTTAATTGCTCTTAATAAAACGGACATACAGCAAGCTCTAAAAACTAAATGTAGTTTAACTAAAATCATAGCAATCGGAAAGACAAACTTCCTTTATACATTTAGGCATAGCCTAATAAACTTTCCTTATTTAATATCTAATATTGCACTACTTATTTTTAAAAAACTGGAATTTAAAAACAACTCTATTATTCTGATTAAAATTGTGTTGCATAAAACATCAACAAACACATATATAAAGTGGTGGTGCCATCTAATGGAAGAAACCATAAATACTGCAAATTCAATGTCAGACTAACAGAGACAGGTAAAATAAATTATGCTCAAAGAAGCATTTTCATCACCCTACATAATTTATATATAAATAGATTAAAACACATTCCAGTACATACAAAATAAACAAAATTCTATTTCTATACATAATAAATAGTTCATCAATTTCATTCATTACAATAAATAACAAAAAAATACAGGTTAAAAATACTCCTATTAAAAATTATATAGTAATATGATTGAGATAGTTTTAATCAAAAATATGATTGAGATAGCTTTAATCAAAAATAACTACCTATATTGGTACCTCACAATTTTGCTGCCCTCATTTTGAGTACTGGGGTTATTGAAATCAAATCATTGAGGCCGGGGGGTTTGTTGGCCTCAGTTGTAATTGCCATAACAGCTCCCTGTACTCAATTAGCGTTTCCCAATGGCCCCCCCTAATGTTTTTTTCAACAACTTCTAAAACAAAAAAATGGTATGTGGCTAACGGACAATCCATTTTATGCCTATACAGAGCATTCTTCGAATTATTTGTTCTTATTTCATAAAAATGCTCGTAAATCCTATTTTTCAGCTTACGATTTCCCAACATAAAATGAATCGCATGCTTTACAAAGGGCTATATAAATAATGCCAAAGGTGTCACAATTAGAGAAGGATTTACTCACCACTGACAAGTCCCTACTTATAATAGAAATTGATTCACTTGCATATATATGTTGACATTGTGGGCATTTTCCACACTTAAAGGTACCCACCTTAGTTCTTCTATACTTGTTCTGCCCTATATTTCTTTCAAGTATAGCTTTTATATTTCTTCCTTTCCTGAAGGTACACTTTAGGGGTTCTACAAATAAAAACTTTAATTCTGATAGCTCACTAAACTTCATCCACTCTTCTTCCAGAGTCTTTGTGATCCTATTGGCTTGCCCACAAAAATCCACTACAAAATTATTTTCCTTTTCTTTTTGATCTATTGTGGGCTTAACCTGGACCTCTGATTTACCTCTACCTAGTATAGGTGCGAATCTCCCCTTTCTACCTTCCTTGACTCCTTTCTCAATTTCTTTAACCAGATCTGGTGGGTATCCTCTTTCCATAAACATTCTATATAAAGTATTACATTCTTCATCAAAATCTGTTTCCTTTGAGGTCATCCGACATGCTCTAACATATTGTCCCTTCACAATCCCTTTCTTTTGATGGAAAGGGTGCTTGCAAACGCTAAATATGAATTTGAGAAGGTCGTCTTTCTATACAACTTTGAGAAAAAGCCACTCTCACTTTTGCCAATATTAATATCTAAAAACTTCAATTCATTACTATCACGTTGGAATGTGAATTTCAAAAAGTTCGTTGATTGTGAAATAAATTCAAAAAAATCTTGAAATTCATCATCGGTACCTACCCACAGGAAGCACATATCATCTAAAAAGCTTATATAATTTCCAACATTGATTAAACTTAGAATTAATTATAAACTTCTTTTCCCACGCTGAAAGGATAACATTGGCATATGTCATCTTGCCCCATCGCAACCCCTTGCTCTTGCTTAAAAATTCTCCCTCAAAGTGTATGAAATTGTTTCTAAGTACCACATCCATCAAAGTCAAAACCAAATAGAACTCATTATTATTAAACTTCCCATAATCAATCAAAGCTTCCTCAAAAAGCTGCATACCTTCATCATGGGGAATTGATGAGAATAAATCAACAATATCTACTGTATAAAATATCAATTCTTTCTCAAAAACATCCAAAGTTAATAATTCTAGCATTTCCCATGAGTCTTTCAGCACACCATTCCCAGAATTGGAAACTAACTTTAGTTTTGAATCCAACCATTTAGCTAATGGGGCAGTTACTGAATTTTCCGAAGCCACTATAGGCCGCATGGGTGGGTTCTCAATCTGCTTATGTACCCCAAACAAGGTTGGTACCGTAGGCTTATCAACATATAAGTACTGGAATGTAGGAATGTCTATTGACCCTTCCAAAACTAAATCATTTAAAACTGCATGCACTTTGGGACTATAGGAATAAAGTTAGTTACCCTAAACCTCGCAACAATTATAGCAATGCTTTTGGGTATGAGGGATATGAAGCAGTTTGGGTTACAAATGAACAGGAAGGGGATGAAGCGTTTAGTGAGAATAATGTAATTGGCGATATTAATGATTTATCAGAATACCCCCCACTTAGAAGATCTGAAAGAATTAAGAATTATCAGAATAATCGCCAGCAAAATTTTCAGAAGGGGGGGGGGAGGGGGACTGCTTATGTGAATTACAACAGGGGTTACCAGCGATGGTAGCTGAAAAACAGGGCTATATATCACAAAATGAGGAACTAATTGTAATAAATGGACCATGCCATACCTTTCAGGGCTATAATATTTTTAATTATAGTAATATTAGTATTGAGAAAACACACTTTAGTTTGTTTACCAAAGGGCTAAAATTTGTGCCAAATAGAAGGGCTGATATTAGGAAAGTACTTATAGATTTGAAGCTTTTCTTAGAAAAAAGAACTTTGAGATTTTATTCCATGGTGAAAAGTCAAATTATAATGCCAGTGGTGGGTTAAGAAGAAAAAGTACGTTTAACCCACCATTGCACCCACAGTTGAAAAATTTTGAGAATTTGATGGAGAGAAGGTTAAGAAATGAGTTGGGTAGAAATAAGGTAGCTTTTAACCTATCAAAGGAGGAGAATTGTTTATTAAACAGTTTAAGTATGGATAAAACAATTAGAATTTTTAAGCCGGATAAAGGGGGTGGGACGGTAGTTATGAACTATGTGCTTTATAAAGAAAAAATGATGGAAATCCTGAGTAATGAGGAAAGGTACAATAGGGCATCCATAAATGAAATTAACACTGCGAATAGAAAAGTGCATGCAGTTTTAAATGATTTAGTTTTGGAAGGGTCAATAGACATTCCTACATTCCAGTACTTATATGTTGATAAGCCTACGGTACCAACCTTGTTTGGGGTACCGAAAGTACATAAGCAGATTGAGAACCCACCCATGCGGCCTATAGTGGCTTCGGAAAATTCAGTAACTGCCCCATTAGCTAAATGGTTGGATTCAAAACTAAAGTTAGTTTCCAATTCTGGGAATGGTGTGCTGAAAGACTCATGGGAAATGCTAGAATTATTAACTTTGGATGTTTTTGAGAAAGAATTGATATTTTATACAGTAGATATTGTTGATTTATTCTCATCAATTCCCCATGATGAAGGTATGCAGCTTTTTGAGGAAGCTTTGATTGATTATGGGAAGTTTAATAATAATGAGTTCTATTTGGTTTTGACTTTGATGGATGTGGTACTTAGAAACAATTTCATACACTTTGAGGGAGAATTTTTTAAGCAAGAGCAAGGGGTTGCGATGGGGGCAAGATGCGCCCCGACATATGCCAATGTTATCCTTTCAGCGTGGGAAAAGAAGTTTATAATTAATTCTAAGTTTAATCAATGTTGGAAATTATATAAGCGCTTTTTAGATGATATGTGCTTCCTGTGGGTAGGTACCGATGATGAATTTCAAGATTTTTTTGAATTTATTTCACAATCAACGAACTTTTTGAAATTCACATTCCAACGTGATAGTAATGAATTGAAGTTTTTAGATATTAATATTGGCAAAAGTGAGAGTGGCTTTTTCTCAAAGTTGTATAGAAAGACGACCTTCTCAAATTCATATTTAGCGTTTGCAAGTGCGCACCCTTTCCATCAAAAGAAAGGGATTGTGAAGGGACAATATGTTAGAGCATGTCGGATGACCTCAAAGGAAACAGATTTTGATGAAGAATGTAATACTTTATATAGAATGTTTATGGAAAGAGGATACCCACCAGATCTGGTTAAAGAAATTGAGAAAGGAGTCAAGGAAGGTAGAAAGGGGAGATTCGCACCGATACTAGGTAGAGGTAAATCAGAGGTCCAGGTTAAGCCCACAATAGATCAAAAAGAAAAGGAAAATAATTTTGTAGTGGATTTTTGTGGGCAAGCCAATAGGATCACAAAGACTCTGGAAGAAGAGTGGATGAAGTTTAGTGAGCTATCAGAATTAAAGTTTTTATTTGTAGAACCCCTAAAGTGTACCTTCAGGAAAGGAAGAAATATAAAAGCTATACTTGAAAGAAATATAGGGCAGAACAAGTATAGAAGAACTAAGGTGGGTACCTTTAAGTGTGGAAAATGCCCACAATGTCAACATATATATGCAAGTGAATCAATTTCTATTATAAGTAGGGACTTGTCAGTGGTGAGTAAATCCTTCTCTAATTGTGACACCTTTGGCATTATTTATATAGCCCTTTGTAAAGCATGCGATTCATTTTATGTTGGGAAATCCGAACGTAAGCTGAAAAATAGGATTTACGAGCATTTTTATGAAATAAGAACAAATAATTCGAAGAATGCTCTGTATAGGCATAAAATGGATTGTCCGTTAGCCACATACCATTTTTTTGTTTTAGAAGTTGTTGAAAAAAACATTAGGGGGGGCCATTGGGAAACGCTAATTGAGTACAGGGAGCTGTTATGGCAATTACAACTGGAGGCCAACAAACCCCCCGGCCTCAATGATTTGATTTCAATAACCCCAGTACTCAAAATGAGGGCAGCAAAATTGTGAGGTACCAATATAGGTAGTTATTTTTGATTAAAGCTATCTCAATCATATTTTTGATTAAAACTATCTCAATCATATTACTATATAATTTTTAATAGGAGTATTTTTAACCTGTATTTTTTTGTTATTTATTGTAATGAATGAAATTGATGAACTATTTATTATGTATAGAAATAGAATTTTGTTTATTTTGTATGTACTGGAATGTGTTTTAATCTATTTATATATAAATTATGTAGGGTGATGAAAAATGCTTCTTTGAGCATAATTTATTTTACCTGTCTCTGTTAGTTTGACATTGAATTTGCAGTATTTATGGTTTCTTCCATTAGATGGCACCACCACTTTATATATGTGTTTGTTGATGTTTTATGCAACACAATTTTAATCAGAATAATAGAGTTGTTTTAAATTCCAGTTTTTTAAAAATAAGTAGTGCAATATTAGATATTAAATAAGGAAAGTTTATTAGGCTATGCCTAAATGTATAAAGGAAGTTTGTCTTTCCGATTGCTATGATTTTAGTTAAACTACATCTAGTTTTTAGAGCTTGCTTTATGTCCGTTTATTAAGAGCTATTAAGAATGTTAGCTTATTGTTTTATTGGCGGTTATCCAATTAGATATTTTGTATTTAAGGGACATGCTTTGTGGGTGTAAAATTGTCTGATGAAGTGATTTTACATGTGGAGTGTCTTTGGCGTTTACGCTGTTTTTATACCTCATTAAATCATCTGAATTCACGCCTGGAGCCTTATTTCCTTCAAGTGCTTTTTTGGTCTTGTTCCTGGTCGTATAGCACTTGTGTCGTCTTGTTCAGTTTGTTTGTTCAACTTGTTTGGCGATGGAGGAGGGCCAGCAGAGTGATAAAAATTCGATGGATGGAGGTGATCAATCTAACAGATTGGACAAATTGTCCGACCAGTTGTCACAGCTTATTGAGCTGCTCACGCAGAAGGAATTACCTACGTTGACGTCCTCGTTCGAGTTCCCAGGTAACCAGGAAGCGAGGGAGAGAGGGGAGAACGCCAACGATATGCCGTGCAGATGCAGGAAACCGCCACCGGGAGGTGAAGCAGAACAACTAGAGAGGAGGGAGCGTGTGGACAATGGCGTTAGCTTGTTTGATCGTCATAAAAGAGCAGGCAACTCGCTAGGTGTCGGAAGAAGAGTAGACTTTGTCAATAATATGGACAATGAGTTTCCCTCTGTTTTCCTTAATACCTCGAGAGAAGGGGCAGAATGTAGAGACACCCGGTCTCAAGAAGTCATTGTTACCAGTGCATCGCAGGATGTTAGACCTAAACAGGCATCGGCTGTGGTGAAAAATAATGGACATTTACATAAGGACACTATAACAGGCTCATTAGGTGGGCCATCGGATGGACAGAGGTACAATGTTGACTTTTCAAATGTTTTGCATAAAAAATATAGTTTTAGTGGTAAAATGGTGCCTGAAATGAATGAAAATGATAGTAATTTAAATTATGAATCAAATGTGAAGAAACTGGATGAAGTATTGTTTAAATTCAAGAATTTAGAGTTGGAAAATTTGTATTTAAAGGAGTGTTTAAAATTGGAAATAGTACCTAAGGGACTTAGGGTATGCAAATTTCCAAATAAGGTAAAAGAAGGTAGTAAATTCCATTTAGAATTATTAGATATTTTTAATAAATGTGGATTAGAGGTTTTAAAAGTTATTATCAAAGAAAATGAAAATGAAATGGAGTTTTTAAATAATATTATAGAAGAAGTTAATGGTAGAATTATTAGGGACTTATTATTTTCAATTAATGAATGTCAGAGAATGTATTATGACACATTAAAAAGAGTGGATAGAAGTATTAGCAATGTGTTCCAAAGAAAAAGTAGAAAGCTAGAGAGGGATGTACAGGACTATAGGAATAAAGTTAGTTACCCTAAACCTCGCAACAATTATAGCAATGCTTTTGGGTATGAGGGATATGAAGCAGTTTGGGTTACAAATGAACAGGAAGGGGATGAAGCGTTTAGTGAGAATAATGTAATTGGCGATATTAATGATTTATCAGAATACCCCCCACTTAGAAGATCTGAAAGAATTAAGAATTATCAGAATAATCGCCAGCAAAATTTTCAGAAGGGGGGGGGGAGGGGGACTGCTTATGTGAATTACAACAGGGGTTACCAGCGATGGTAGCTGAAAAACAGGGCTATATATCACAAAATGAGGAACTAATTGTAATAAATGGACCATGCCATACCTTTCAGGGCTATAATATTTTTAATTATAGTAATATTAGTATTGAGAAAACACACTTTAGTTTGTTTACCAAAGGGCTAAAATTTGTGCCAAATAGAAGGGCTGATATTAGGAAAGTACTTATAGATTTGAAGCTTTTTCTTAGAAAAAAGAACTTTGAGATTTTATTCCATGGTGAAAAGTCAAATTATAATGCCAGTGGTGGGTTAAGAAGAAAAAGTACGTTTAACCCACCATTGCACCCACAGTTGAAAAATTTTGAGAATTTGATGGAGAGAAGGTTAAGAAATGAGTTGGGTAGAAATAAGGTAGCTTTTAACCTATCAAAGGAGGAGAATTGTTTATTAAACAGTTTAAGTATGGATAAAACAATTAGAATTTTTAAGCCGGATAAAGGGGGTGGGACGGTAGTTATGAACTATGTGCTTTATAAAGAAAAAATGATGGAAATCCTGAGTAATGAGGAAAGGTACAATAGGGCATCCATAAATGAAATTAACACTGCGAATAGAAAAGTGCATGCAGTTTTAAATGATTTAGTTTTGGAAGGGTCAATAGACATTCCTACATTCCAGTACTTATATGTTGATAAGCCTACGGTACCAACCTTGTTTGGGGTACCGAAAGTACATAAGCAGATTGAGAACCCACCCATGCGGCCTATAGTGGCTTCGGAAAATTCAGTAACTGCCCCATTAGCTAAATGGTTGGATTCAAAACTAAAGTTAGTTTCCAATTCTGGGAATGGTGTGCTGAAAGACTCATGGGAAATGCTAGAATTATTAACTTTGGATGTTTTTGAGAAAGAATTGATATTTTATACAGTAGATATTGTTGATTTATTCTCATCAATTCCCCATGATGAAGGTATGCAGCTTTTTGAGGAAGCTTTGATTGATTATGGGAAGTTTAATAATAATGAGTTCTATTTGGTTTTGACTTTGATGGATGTGGTACTTAGAAACAATTTCATACACTTTGAGGGAGAATTTTTAAGCAAGAGCAAGGGGTTGCGATGGGGGCAAGATACATATGCCAATGTTATCCTTTCAGCGTGGGAAAAGAAGTTTATAATTAATTCTAAGTTTAATCAATGTTGGAAATTATATAAGCTTTTAGATGATATGTGCTTCCTGTGGGTAGGTACCGATGATGAATTTCAAGATTTTTTTGAATTTATTTCACAATCAACGAACTTTTTGAAATTCACATTCCAACGTGATAGTAATGAATTGAAGTTTTTAGATATTAATATTGGCAAAAGTGAGAATGCCTTTTCTCAAAGTTGTATAGAAAGACGACCTTCTCAAATTCATATTTAGCGTTTGCAAGTCGCACCCTTTCCATCAAAAGAAAGGGATTGTGAAGGGACAATATGTTAGAGCATGTCGGATGACCTCAAAGGAAACAGATTTTGATGAAGAATGTAATACTTTATATAGAATGTTTATGGAAAGAGGATACCCACCAGATCTGGTTAAAGAAATTGAGAAAGGAGTCAAGGAAGGTAGAAAGGGGAGATTCGCACCGATACTAGGTAGAGGTAAATCAGAGGTCCAGGTTAAGCCCACAATAGATCAAAAAGAAAAGGAAAATAATTTTGTAGTGGATTTTTGTGGGCAAGCCAATAGGATCACAAAGACTCTGGAAGAAGAGTGGATGAAGTTTAGTGAGCTATCAGAATTAAAGTTTTTATTTGTAGAGCCCCTAAAGTGTACCTTCAGGAAAGGAAGAAATATAAAAGCTATACTTGAAAGAAATATAGGGCAGAACAAGTATAGAAGAACTAAGGTGGGTACCTTTAAGTGTGGAAAATGCCCACAATGTCAACATATATATGCAAGTGAATCAATTTCTATTATAAGTAGGGACTTGTCAGTGGTGAGTAAATCCTTCTCTAATTGTGACACCTTTGGCATTATTTATATAGCCCTTTGTAAAGCATGCGATTCATTTTATGTTGGGAAATCCGAACGTAAGCTGAAAAATAGGATTTACGAGCATTTTTATGAAATAAGAACAAATAATTCGAAGAATGCTCTGTATAGGCATAAAATGGATTGTCCGTTAGCCACATACCATTTTTTTGTTTTAGAAGTTGTTGAAAAAAACATTAGGGGGGGCCATTGGGAAACGCTAATTGAGTACAGGGAGCTGTTATGGCAATTACAACTGGAGGCCAACAAACCCCCCGGCCTCAATGATTTGATTTCAATAACCCCAGTACTCAAAATGAGGGCAGCAAAATTGTGAGGTACCAATATAGGTAGTTATTTTTGATTAAAGCTATCTCAATCATATTTTTGATTAAAACTATCTCAATCATATTACTATATAATTTTTAATAGGAGTATTTTTAACCTGTATTTTTTTGTTATTTATTGTAATGAATGAAATTGATGAACTATTTATTATGTATAGAAATAGAATTTTGTTTATTTTGTATGTACTGGAATGTGTTTTAATCTATTTATATATAAATTATGTAGGGTGATGAAAAATGCTTCTTTGAGCATAATTTATTTTACCTGTCTCTGTTAGTTTGACATTGAATTTGCAGTATTTATGGTTTCTTCCATTAGATGGCACCACCACTTTATATATGTGTTTGTTGATGTTTTATGCAACACAATTTTAATCAGAATAATAGAGTTGTTTTTAAATTCCAGTTTTTTAAAAATAAGTAGTGCAATATTAGATATTAAATAAGGAAAGTTTATTAGGCTATGCCTAAATGTATAAAGGAAGTTTGTCTTTCCGATTGCTATGATTTTAGTTAAACTACATTTAGTTTTTAGAGCTTGCTGTATGTCCGTTTTATTAAGAGCTATTAAGAATGTTAGCTTATTGTTTTATTGGCGGTTATCCAATTAGATATTTTGTATTTAAGGGACATGCTTTGTGGGTGTAAAATTGTCTGATGAAGTGATTTTACACTGTGGAGTGTCTTTGGCGTTTACGCTGTTTTTATACCTCATTAAATCATCTGAATTCACGCCTGGAGCCTTATTTCCTTCAATATGAATCAGTTAGAATTACAGGAGCTACAATGGATTTTTAAATTAAAGGCTCACTATCCACCAGGGTTGAATATTTATGTTTTCCTTAGATCATATCTTAGCTCCCGCAGATGAAACTAAAGAATTATTTAGTTGTCTCATATTTATTGTAAGACTTATGTTCTAGGTTCTTATATAGTCAGTTTTGTTTATATACCTTTTTGTAAGGTACATATTCCATAGAGGCATGTTTTATGTGTTTTAGTTTATCCAGATGGTTATCTAACCTATTGGATTAATTCCAAGAAGCTGATGTCTTCATATTTAGTTATATTTAGTGATATTTAATGGTTTTTAATATTCAGTACTTAATATCTAATTAATTGGGTGTTTGAATGTTTTATTTAATGATAGATTTGTGATTGTATCTATATATCTATATATATATATATTAAATTAAATTTGCATGAATTGTGTTTTGTTTTCATGTCCTTTATGATGTCCACATTCATATCTAGTTTCATATACGTATGTTGAGCTTATACCATATAAAGGGATCTATATGGTGCTCTGAGTGATATCTATATATTTTGTACTAGATTTTTTGCTTTGTTTTGATTATATGTTTAGATTTGTAATAAGCTCTGTATTAGGTTCTGTGAACTCACTGTTACTTTAAGTATTGCTTTTACAATGACTGCCTTGATTGTTTTTAATTGAATAATTAGGTAATTAGTTGCTTGAATTGACTATATAGCTTTGAGCAGTTTCATTTTGTGATATAGTCTGAAGAAGCTTATTTTATATATGTGAAAGCGCTTACTAATAAAACTGTTTTTGGATATTTCTGGTTTGTCAGTTTTCCATCTTCGTGGTGAGTCCTTTGTTTTATTGTATCAGTGTCCTAGAAATGAGAGCATTCCTAGTACTGCAGGTCTTCAAAGACACTCTCCCCTCTGGGACCATTGTGATTCAAACAGACAATACATCAGTAGTTTGGTACTTTAACAAATAAGGAGGAACCAGATCTCACCGCCTGTATTGAGAAGCTTTGAGAGTATGGTAATGGGTGATCTTATCCAGTTATCCAGTTGGTTTCTGGGCGCAGAGCACATTCTGAAGAAATCCAGCATTATAGCAGACAGATTAAGCAGGTCCATTCTAATGCCTCATGAGTGGTCTGTCTACACAAAAGTGGTGGAAAAGCTATTCCATCTATGGGGCCAACCTTGCTGTGATCTCTTGGCATCTCTCCTCAATAACAAGTGCAGCAGATACTTTGCCCTGGTCCTCCCACCGGGGGGATCACTGTGAGATGCTCTTCTCCATGACTGGCCCTCCCATTCTCCTCTATACCTTTCCCCAGTACCTTTAATCCCCAAATATCTTCAGAAAGCATCTCATTTGAAGAGCACAGTCATCCTCATTGCTTCCTATTGGCCTTGTTAAACTTGGTTCCCCTTTTTTGGCCTCACCAGCTCCGCCCTCTGTGGATTCTGGATGCAGTTCTAGACCTTCTGTCTCATCCAACAAGCATAGTACACCCAGATATCTTAGGCACAAAATTCACTGCATGGTATCAATACTTTTGTTAATAGCAAGACAGCCCAGGCTGCTTTCCCCTTCCTGCCACATTCATTTATCCTCCCACAAAGCTTCAACTAGAAAAATTTACAGAAGTAAATGGAAAAGGTTTGTTATTTGGGCACAGCAGAATGACACTGATCCTTTTTCAGCATCAGTACCCAAGGTTCTAGAGTTTTTAGATACAGATTTTAATAAAGGGTCTTCAACTATCAAAGTACAACTAGCTGCCATTTCTAATTTTCAAATTGGGGTAAACAATTCATCTTTAGCTTCTTCCAAACTTTGCAAGGCCTTTATAAGGGGCACCTTATTCCTTAGTCTCACTTTTAAAGATCCAACTCCTCCATGGGATTTGAATTTAGTTTTACAAACTTTGACTACGTCTCGCTTTGAACCATCAGCCAAATCTTCTTCTTCTTCTTTCAGCTTTTTCCCGGTTAGGGGTCGCCACAGTGGATCACCTGTCTGCTCATGATTGGCAGTGGAGTTTTACAGTGTTTAGTTGCCAGCCCGGCGCCCAACCTTCCACAGAAGGCACACACATGCACACCTAGGTCCAATTTAGAGTGTCCAATCCACCTACAGCATGTCTTTGGGATGTGGGAGGAAACTGGAGCACCCGGAGGAAACCCACGCAACCACAGGGAGGACATGCAGACTCCACACAGAAGGCACCCCAGCCAAGAATTGAACCGGAGAACCTCTTTGTGAGGTGGCAATGCTAACTGCTGCACCACCGCGGCCGCCCTTGAACCATCAGCCAAATATGAATTGAAATTTTTACCTTGGAAGACTGCATTTTTAGTAGCCATTACATCTGCTAGAACAGTATCAGAACTTCAAGCCCTATCTTCTAAAGCTCCTTACTTGATTGTTCATAAGGATAGGAAATTCATATGTACTAAGCCAGCCCTCCTTCCGAAGGTGGTGTCAGAATCCAGTATTAATCAAACTATAAACCTTACTGTTTTCTTTCCAAATTTTTCAAACAAAGGAGAGTATACACCGCATCTGTTGGATGCTCACAGTCAGTTACATTTTTACCTGCACAGGACAACATTTTTTTAGGAAATCATATCAATTATTTGTCTCAGTTTTGGATTCAAAATTGGGCAAACCAGTTACTAACATTACCTTAGCCAAATGGTTAATGGATTGTATTTCATTTGTTTACAAAAAAAATAGGTTTCCCTTTGACAAAAACCTCTAAAAGCTCATTCTACAACAAGGTCTATGGCAACCTTTTCAATAATTTTTACCCAGATCTTCCTTGGATGATACTTGTGCGGCTGCAATTTGGGTTAACCCTCCTACCTTTATTGCTCAATACAAATTGGATCTGGTCTCTAGGGGAAAAGCAGCTTTTGGCTCAGCAGTGCTCAGGAATATTCTTCTTTAAAGTATTCCCAGGATTTCGGTAGCTGGGGCCTCTGTTGAGGAAGGAATGAAATTGGCAACATCAAATAAATAGAATTATGTACTCACCATAATGTTCCATCTGTTGTCCATTTTCATTCTTCCTCAACTTCTCTCCCTCCAACCGCCTACCAATTTGACTTCCTGGAAGGATTAGAGGATGCTAGAGGAACCCATGTTCCTTTATTTGAGCTTCAGATACTGGTATTTGTTATTTACTATGTTGACTAAAGGTCAGCAAACAAGATTTGGGGTGTAGTAGGGGACTAGTGCATTATGGGTAAGAGAGGAGCACAAGAGCTTCAGTGTTCCATGGGCTGTAAAAAAGCATCTGAGTCGGATCTGTGGGTTGGATCCAAACCCAGCAGTTGAGGAAGAATGAAAAAGGACAACACAGATGGAACTTTATGGTGAGTGCATATTTTTTTTTTTTCATTCTGGAAACAGATACAAAGGGAACCCTTCAAAGACACTAGTTGAAACTGTTCTCAGCATCAGGATCAGTAAGCTGTAAAGACAAAAAAAAGCTGTCCCTTCAAAATAATTTCGTGGCTGAATCTCTTGAATCACTTCAGAAAATGAAGAATCCCTTTTACTTTTACCAGAAATAGCCATCCATACAAGAAGGATCAAGAGCCAGCACTAAATCCTGAAGTAAGCCCAAAAAGCAACTCCTGTCCATATAATCTGAGTCATATTAAGACATATACAAATATGTTTTAAGTATTTATTTTTGAAAGGAAAAAAATGAGGATACAGTCCCAGTATTGCCAATAAAGACCTCCCTAGGAAAGGACATAACTTTCTGGCTAGACAGAGTAGAATTCTCTGCGACTTCTCCCAAGGCTGTCAAATGTAGCTCTCCTTTGCTGCTCAGTCACCCATATCCAAGCTATACCCCCCCAAATAAAATGAGGGTATCAAAACTTGTCAATACATTTGGGAAGTATGGCTGGACTTAAAAGGTCCTTTAGGGTTATTAGCCTAAAAATTGCCTGCAAACCTATAACCGCACTCCAGCAACTGCAGAGGATATGTTTAACACCCATGGTGGCTGTAGGGACTACACCAATGTGACCAAAGTAAAAGATTAGTGACCTGAGAAACCAGCTTTGGCCACCACAGAGTCACCTAACTGCAGATGAGGCACGTTAGCATCCTGCTGTGGTGGCAAAGGTTGTTAATTTCTTATTTTTGTGACTGGAAGAAGGAAGAACTTAGAAACCAGTGGGTTGCTGCATGGTTAAGCTAAGAAAAATTACCCAATTCCCAAGAAATCCTAGCAGGAATGTTTGGTACGAGGTATCGGGTAAGTTATAAAAATGTAACTGCTTCCCTGATAAAACAAAGCAAAATTACTTTAAACACTTACCCTAGCCCATAAAAGTAAAGTAAATATACATTCTCTGAAGAAAAGGTAATTTAAAATAAAAACCCAAATAATGCAGTACTAAAAACTTTTTCACTTAAGTGTAACTTAGTTAAGGGGCAATATATAGGAGCGGATAGAATAACTTCTAGTTCACAAGACCTAGAAGTTGAAATGGAAAAGTTAAGATGCATGTTTAGTGAAAGAGGGTATCCTGACAAAATGGTAACAAAGATTATAAGAAAATTATGAATGAGAGGGATAATAGGTGCACCCATTACTGGGGAAAATGAAAGAGGGTATTTTGAATGACAAACATGGTGGCAAGATTTATGATATAGCTTGTATGGTGACATGCAATGAAATGTCAAAGGATATAAAAAATGTTATAAAGAGGAATTGGAAATATCTCCGGGGAAATTCAGATCTGCTAGGCATTATTGGTAATGAGCCACTATTTATAAATAAGACTTTGGGGAATTTTAAACATTTACTTGAAGGTAATGGTCAAAACAACAAAAAAAAAATAATAAGGGATTAGTAAATGTGGTTATTGTAAACAATGTCTTTTTATTATGGAGAACAAGTATGCTGTTTTGAGGAACAGGTTGGACTCAAAAGTGACATTTAAGCATGGAAATTGTGGATCAACGGGGATTGCTTATTTAGCAAGATGTTTAGGATATGATAGATTTTATATGGAAAAGACTGAGAGGCCACTAAGAAAATGAATTTGTGAACATAATTATGATAGTCAGAAGAAAAGTTAATCATTCTTTGGCTAAGCATGCTGAGTGTTGTATTAATTTAAAAAAATATCACCTTATATTGTTGAAAAGACCTAGGGGAGGGGAAAGGGAGCAACTAAAAGAGTATAAAGAGTTGCCATGGCAGCTGAGATTAAAAGCTGAGAGAACTCCAGGATTAAATGACAATGTGTCTTTGCAGCCAGTTTTGAGACTTGGAGTGGCTAAATTATGAAATTAAAAGTTTTGATAGTTAGTCCTTTAAATGGAGATTTTGATATGCATATTTTAACACTTTTGGTGTTATGACAGGATTTTTGATATAGTCATGTAGCAGTAACATTATATGAATTCATTCATGCCTAGGTTTTTATATTTTTATAGTATTTTTGAGCTAAAGTGTTGTAATTGTCCAGGATATATTAAGTTGTCCAAGATATATTAAGTTAGAGAATGTGATGATATGTTTTACATTGTCTTTCATGCATCTTATTTATAGCTTTAGGATGTGGTATATTAGTATTTTAATATAAGTGGTTACAAATAGCACTGTCTCTTTAAATAGTTTGAAATGTTTATTTAAGAGAGCATATAAGGAAGTGAGGTTAAGGACTATACCATTTTTGATGAAGTCTCATGTGAGAGACAAAAGTGCTAAAAATGGAATTTTCTGTTGCCTTATATATTTGTCTATTTTATTTTAATAAATTATATTTATTTACTGTCCAGTGTTGGTGTTTTTAGCACTGTATTATTTAGGTTCTGAGTTGTTTAGCAGTGTGTGCCCTGTTTGTTTAAGTTTATTAATTTAAAGGCTTAACAGTGTTTTACTATATTAGTAAAAAAGAGCGACTCTCCCATAAAAGTAATACAAAGTCAAGAGACTGTTGATAAAGACACTTTTTCCCAGCTTTAAAATTAATATTTTACAGAAAAGGTATAGTTTGTATCATAAAATGTAAAGTTGAAGGTTTCTTCCCCTGAAGGGAACTTATCTGCCCTGCAGTGGAACAGTGTTAGCTGACCACTGATGCTAAACAATCAGTAGAAAAGCACTATCTTTAGCAGCAAGACAGTTCTGACGGGCTTGGTGTCCAAACTTGAATTTTAGTTTTATTTATTTATTTATTTGATATTTGTAAACTGGGATAAGTCAACTCATCTCAAGCTTTCCTATGGTATGGGCATGTGGAAGGTATCCTGAAGATTTGGAAGCTGACTGGTTGTTATATCATTTGCAAGATCTAACACATATAGCTTAGGTTACTGCAGCAGTGATCCATATGGACATCTGCCTGTATTCTTGTGAACCTGGAACTTTGTTTACTTATGGAAATGTGCAGCAATTTTGGATACTTACAACAGAAGTTGTTTCAGCTGTTTGACACCTAGCCTTAGCAGTAAGGTAAAAGTCAAACTGTTTATTACTATACTTTATCAGAGTGAGACTAAGCTGTGCTCTTTATAAATCTAACAGAGTTAAAGCAGCTACTCTTGTTCTTAATTTTGAATTAAACAGACTGGAGAAGTAAAAGTTCTTTTTGGCTTAAATTGGACATGCTTATTAGTATTTTTAATAAGAAAATATAGAATTACTTCTACAAATTGAGAGCTTGTTGTTGTTTTCCCAAACCTTTCTGTTTTAGGTATTATCTTCCTGTTCTGTTTTGTCATAATTCCTCACTTCTTGAATATATTGTAGTGTATTTGCATACAGCGGTTTACATAATGCATGCAAAATTAAAGTATTTTTGTCCACATATAAGCAGAACTATTTGATTACCATATCCATAGATGTCCTTACATTCACCGCTGCAGTATTTATTACGTATGGGATTCCCTTCCATGGAAGCCTGACATCCGTCCAGTCTACCAAAGTCTACCATAGCTTTAAGGTATGCTGAACATCACTCAGACACTCCTCGCGTAGCATAGGGCAAAAAGGTAATGTTCAGGCATACCATCCTCAAAATTTCTTTGCCTCCAGTCCAAACGCTGTTTCTAACCATCAGTCTGTTTGTCTACTTCTGTCTTCTGCCATTTTTACTGCATTTTTTTGATTACTCCTGTTTAAGTCCTCACAGTTGCAGATAAGTACACTGTTAGGGGGTTGTTCTTTTTCTTGAATTTGTTGTGCTGTTTAGGGTTAATGTCATCCAGGAAGGATAATTGCCAGTGTGGGAGACAGATTCCCTATAAGACCACCATGATAAGTGCCTTTTGTGCCTAGGAGCTTCTCATGACCATATGTCATGTTTGATTTGTCAGGCATTCATCCCGAAAACCCTTCATAGTCGGCTTTTTTCCCTTTCATTGTATCTTGAGAACCTACGTTTTAAGCTTCTTGCTAAAGATGCAATGGAAGGAACTTTCCACCCTGAGGGTCAGCCGTCAGGGAAGAAGGTGAAAAATGTAATCTTCTGCTGTCCAACCTCTGCTAATTGTTTTTCCTGAGGTTGTTACAAACCCAGAGGCTCGCCTGGCTGTGTTATCAGAGTTCTCTGCCATGTCTGTGTTGGAGGCGGCGAGGATCTTGCAGGCAGCACATCCGATGAGGCTTTGCAGGTGTCCATTTTGGATGTTCAGGGGAACCATGGTTGTTTGTTTCCAAGGGGTCAAGGGGGGTTCCGCAGATTCTTATTAGGGAAGAAGTTCCTAATACAGTTGTCGAATGCCTTCATGAATGAGAGCCTTCTCAGTTTCTAGGATGGATGTCCCCTTAAAAAAGAAACAGAAAACTAAACATGTTTCTTTTGGTCCTAGGGCTCCACAAAGTGAGAGGTGGGCTTTTACTCAGGGGTTATTGAATGCTTTATTGTCATTAAGGCCTCCTCAAGGCATTTTGGTTCCTGCTCCTCCTTGGTCCTTTTCTCCTCTTAAAAGGCCCAGAGAACTGAATTCTGATGAGGAAGAGTTGAATTCTGATGAGGAAGAGGTGGAGTCTGATGAGGAATCCCTTACTTATTCTACTCAGATTCCTTCTCCTTTGTACTATGGCTCAGAGGAAGAGAACACCAATAATCCTGATACTCCTTCTGAGGGAATTTCCTTTGGGGACATAATCTCTAGGATGATGAATTTTTTTAAGTGGGATTGTGCTCAGGTCACTGATATCCATAACAGGTACTACGAAACCTGTGGCTATTCCTACTGTTTTGGATGCTTTACTGCATGCTTTTTTCAATGCCTCTAAAGTGCATGATTCTCTGACCCCTGCTCTCAAAAAGCCTGATTTTATAGGTTTTATAGGGTGCCTGAGGATTGTTCCTTTTTGTTCAAATGCCCTTCTGCTGACCCCTCTGTGGTGTCTGTAGCCTCTGACAAGCCGTCTCAATTACTTCTTTCATCCAAGTTACTGTCTTCTGACAAGAACAGCAGAACCATGAACAGGCTGGTTAAGAAGGTTAATACTTCGGCTACCCTAGCCTATAGGCCAATTAATTATCAAACCTGTTTATCTAGGTATGTGTTATTTCTTTTTTCTCAGGCTTGTCAGCTTTTTCCTTATCTTACAGACTCAGAGTAAATCTTCTGCTCTTTCCTTGCTAGGGACTTCCTCTCAAGTAATTTGTCATTTGATCAATGTACAGTAGTTATGATGCAGTAGATGGCTCTTCTAGGGCTGCTGCTTTTGGTTTAGTAATGAGGAGGTATTCTTAGATTAGGCATCAACCTTTACCTGATGATATTAATGCTAAGTTGATGGATGACCCTCTATATAATAAACTTTTGTTTGGGGAAGCAACTGCTGGTTTAAGTCTTTTCAGGACAAGGGGAAGTCCTTACAGGAAATTAAATGTGTTTGTTTCTCCTGTGCCTAAATTTCAGACAAATTACCCTTCTAAGTCAGCCTATGTTTGTAGGCAATCTTGCCATCTTGCTAAAGGTAAAAAGGGTGGTAAATGAGCTCCTCCTGCTAAGGCCACTCAGATGACAGGGATTCAGAGGCCTTCCATTCCTGACAAATCAGGTGGTGTCTGACTATCCACCTGTTTCTAGCCACATTCCTCTTTCTCCTCACCTTCCTATTTCTCTTCCTATTTGGCTTCACATCACCCAGGATTATTGGGTTCTGTCAATTATTCATCAGGGGTACTTCGTGGTGTGGATATCCCATCCTCCTTTTCATAGGTAGGTACTAGGCTATCAGCCCAAGGGCCTACGTAAGCCTAGCCAACAAGGTTCCCTGACTTACGCCACCCAAGAAAGTTATTTTCACTGTTGAGCAGAGACACAGAAGTGATCCCCGGGGTGTATTTCCTATTTTCCATCCACTCATCAAGATTTTTCTTGAAGAGTGCTAATGAAGAACTTTGCTTGACATAGATGGGTAGCCTGTTTCAGAGTATGGGAAGTCTCTGGGACAGGAATCTATCCCTCCAGCATGCCCTGTTTATTGTGGTGACAAGGTTTAGGTCCCTAGAGTGTGTAGCTCGGAGGGGTTGGAATTTCTTTAGGTGTAGCATGTTCAACAGCTCTAGGTTTGACATAGCTTTATATGTTAGGCAGAAATCACCTCGGAGTAGGTGATATGCTACGGAGTAAAGCTGGAGTTTTTTGAGGTGGTCAGTGTCGGGCATTTGTTTGAGGCCATTAATCCTTTTTCTGAGGTACTTCTGTGGCCTTTCCAGCTGCTGCAGATGTCTTGGGAGGTACATTCCAAAAGGGGCGTTGTACTCTATAATGGGTTTTATAGGTATTATAGGTATTCCTCAGCCTCCTCAGGAACAACTTCATTTTTTCCCAGAGGTTCTTTGAGATCTCTTGTCTCAGGGTACTATTTAAGAAGTGCCTGTGTCCCAAAGGGGAAGGGGTTTTATTCAAGGATGTTTCTAGTTCACAGAAAAGAGGGCACTTGGAGACCGATTCTAGACCTCTCATCTAAACAGTTTTCTGAAGTTGCCTTCCTTTTGGATATTGTTCCTTCAGACTCCATTTCCTCTCTTGCTCCCTCAGGCCTTTCTAGTGTCTCTGGATCTCTAGGATGCTTATCTCCATATTCTGATCCATCCTCTTTTCAGGAAGTTTTTGCATTTCTCTGTTGCTTCCCGGCATTTTCAGTTCTGTGCTTTGCCCTTTGGCCTTTCTACTGCCCCAGTAATGTTCATCAAATGTCTCCCTCCTGTGATTGCTTTTTGCAGGCTTCAAGGGGTCCAAATATTTCCTTACTTGGACAACCTTCTGATTCAGGCATCCTTTCTGGAGGTCCTTTTGCAAAATCTTTGATGTGAAGTTGTTCAGTCTCGCCTTCATTTTTACTGATGGGTTCAGAGCCTTTTGGCCAAATAGCAAAGCTTGAGGTCTCGAACAGCTTGAGGCCAAGCCATATCCCACAATGCACCACTACATTCCCCAGATCTAGTTCGCCGCTGCAACTGATGGGGTGTTCTTTATAGCTCTTGGCCATTTATTGGATAGATGTGTGAATTTATAAAAATTCTACCTTTTTTTTGTCTATATAGTGGTTAGTAGTTCTAAAAGTGTTGGCTTGTTGTCTGGACTTATATCCAGTTAGATATGTTTTCTTATTAGCGTGTTAAGGTTCTTGGGTGTGGCCCTGCTATTTTAGTAAGGTCGTTGGCCTTTTGTGATAGTTCATAGCTCTATTCCAGTCTGGTTAGGCTTACTGCAGTTTTTTGCACCTTTTACTTTAGCCAGTTAGGCTTTTTACTGTTTTCTTGGCAGTTTTTGTTTTCAGACTTTAGGCTTCTTGTTTATACTGTTAGCTAGTTAGGCTCTTGATGTTAGTTTTGCTGCCATTATAACTAGTTTATAACTGACAGGCAGATATATATATATATATACACACACACACACACACACACACACACACACACACACACACACACACACACACACACACACACACACACACACACACACACATTTATATTTGTTCTCAGACTTATTTGGATTTACTGTTTTGGACCAAAATGTCAGAAAAGGCTAAATCGGGATTTAAGCGCTGTCCCAAATGCAATCAAAAATGTCAATAACGGATGGCCATTTCACTTGTGTGTACTGTCTAGAGAAGGTACACTTGCAGGAGGTTTTCTCCATTTGCCATGGCTTTAGCTCCAGGGTTTTAGCCGAGAGAAAGCGTAAGTTGATTGAGAGGGTCTTGATTAAAACAGCCTTCCAGATGGATTTGGACTCTGCTTCTAGTCAGCCAAAACCATCTTCTCCTGCATCATCATCTGGTTCGACACCGAAGGGCTCTTCGGTCTTAAAGTTATCTAAGAAGGCTATGGTCTTGGCTCCACTGCCATCGGAGCCAACCATTCAGGTTGCTGTTAAGAGCCAGTCCCCCATTCTGGAACTAGTGTCTCCTACCTTGAGGTCCCCGATTCTTGGGTCACCGGCTCCATCAGTGGTATCCTCTCATACTTCTAGACTATCCATTTTGGATGTGGACCTAGTGGTACAGAGACTTTTACAGGACCCGGCACTTGCAAAAATTCTCTCTGTTTCAACTCTCGCAGCTTCAGAACCAACAAAGTCCTCTCCTATTGTTGTTGCTCTTCCTCCGACTCACACCAAGACTTCGGAGCTGTAGGAGGCCAGTCAGTCATTGGTGGAGCCATTGGTATGACAATCACCTCTGAGCTGTCTGTACCGACCACCCTGATATCCTCTGCTCTGGCTATGGAATCTGGGAGCCGACACTTTCCTGTCGGCGCCAGGCAGGGGGGGGGGTGTCAAACCGATACGTCAGTTCCGACTCTTTCTCTTGGGGCATCGGCACAGATCAGTTCTGTGGTTCTGGTGCTAGGAGGCGTCCTCGTTGTCTTCAGACCTGGGTGCTTCCTCGCATCAAAGCCGTGGGGCTTTCAATGCCATGAGGAGGGCTTTGTCCCCCAGGACTTCCACAACCTCTGATATGGCCACCTCCTCCCAAAAGGTACCTGCTTCTTCTCCGCTACCACAGGTTAACCATAAGCATAAGGACTCAGAGCCTCAGGACACCCCCTTGGGAGAACCCTGCTCTTCCAAGACTTCCCCAGAGATTCCCACTGAGGAGGTCCTTCAGAAGAGGCCATGTAAGGGGAGACATCTAGATTCCCCTCAGGAATCCATCACGTCAGACACCGATTTAGAGGAATCAGAAGGGTCCCTAAGGTCCCCTTCTGAGGATATTTCCTTCGGGGATATCCTTGAGATCCTTAAGTAGAGTGGGACTGGCAGCCCCAAAACCCTACCGAGGATGAATCAGTGCTCCTGAAGGCTTTCAGGTCCTGACCCTCCACCTCTTGGGTGTCTCCGCCCTTTGATGAGTTAATGGATCTGTTATCTCGAAGGGTGTGGGAGTCACCAGATTCTATGGACACTGTTCCTAGAAGGCCAAACAAGTACATGTCAGCACCCCATGATGAGGCCTTTTTATCTAGACCCATACCTGTTGATGCCATGGTGGTGGTGGCAGCCACTAAAAAGGAGATGTCTGAGACTTTTGCGTCTGTTCATCCTCCTAATAGAGAGTCTAGGATAATGGACAGATTCAGGAAGTGCATGTTCAGTTCTATGACCTTTGCACTTCGGTCTTTGAACTACCTGACCGCCTTCACCCGTCTACAGAGAGATCTCCTCAAGGAGCTTGGAGATGCTTTCCAGGGTGCAGTAGCCGACTCGGTGGTGGACAAGGTGAGGTCTCAGCTTGCTGCTCTCAATTCCATTGTAAACATGTCCATGTGCCTCATGTCTTACGCAGCTGATGGAAAGAGTAGGGCTGCAGGTACAGGAATTGCTCTGCATAGACATTTCTGGATGCGCCTTTGCTCTTTTGCAGAACCCTTTAGTCATCATTTGTGAATGCCCCTTTCAATGGTTCCTCTTTATTTGGACTAAAAGGAAAATAGATCCTCACCAGATGTGAGCAAGACAGTAAGACTCTATCTGCCATTGGAGTCCGTTTTTCTACTCCTACGAGACTTTATCCAAAAGGTCAATGGGGTGGAAAGATGTGGTTCCGTAGACCCAAGGAGCCTTTCCGAACTCACAAGATGAAGCCTGCTCCAGGGGCAGAGGGGGTGGCAGTGGTTGAAGATGACATCCACGTGGCAGAGGGGGTCCGCAGAACCAGGGTGACAGGAATCAGTTCCTTAGGAAACCCTATCAACGCTCCAGAAAGGAGGCCCGACTGTCTTGCTCTGGAGGCAGTCAGGGGATGTTTGTGTTTGTACCTTGTGCCTGGCTAAATATCTCAGAAGACCGATGGGTACAAAACATTATATCCAGAGGATATTCCATCCCCTTTCACTCTGATCCCAGAGCAATAAAAGGAATCTCAGATGTTCCACCCAGTCTATGGAATGTGGCATCCATAGAGGTCCAGAAACTATTACAAAAAAGAGTCATCCAGCCAGTCCCAGCAGACCAGCAAGGATCCAGAACTTACTCGAGGTTCTTTTTGGTACCAAAGAAGACAGGTGACTAGAGACCTATTCTGGACCTCAGCAGGTTCAACAAATATGTGGTGAAGACGAAGTTCCAAATGGTCATGCTTCAGTCCATTCTCCTGTTTTTAGGGAAGGATGACTGGATGTGCTCTACCAAGCTACAGGATGTGTACTAACATATAAAAATGGTCAGGCCATCCAGGGATCATCTGTGCTTAGAGCTGGGAGCCAGTCATTTCCAGTTTTGGGCACTGCCCTTTGGTCTCACTACAGCCCCCAGAGTGTTCACCAAATACATGGCAGTGGTCATGGCTCACTTGAGGCATTCAGGATTCCAGGTGTTTCCTTACTTGGACGACTGGCTCCTTAACACCCCCACCAGGCATCTGCTTATTCAGGCAAGGGACGCTACCAGGGATCTATGTTTACAGGTGGGCATTATGATAAATTTGGAAAAGTCTGCTTTATTGCCGTTGCAGCGTACAGTCTTTATAAGAGCAGACTTAGACACGGTCAGCATGTCACTGAAGCTCCCTCCCGAAAGGGTTATTGTCCTCCAACAACAGTTTGTGGATCTCCTGTCAAAGTGAAAAGTACCAGCATCACAGATTCTCAAACTGCTCGGCACGATGGCAGCAGCTATTATTGCAATACCCCTTGGGAGATCCCACATGCACATTCTTCAATGGCTGCTTTTCATGCAATGGACCTTTCAGGAATTACCCTTAAGTCATCTAGTCTTGATTACCGACTCTTGCAAGAAATACCTTCACTGGTAGCTAACTTCGGAAACAGTGACTATGTTCTACCCTCTCCAGTCATGACAGTGACTACAGATGCCTCCCTGATCGGGTGGGGGGGTATTATCAGAGATGGACAGCCCAAGGTACTTGGCAAGTTCACGAGGCTCATTTGCACATAAACATCATGGAGATAAGAGCGATTCTTCTAGCATTGCAGGCCTTTCAGGACTCTCTTCCCCTAGGCACGATTGCAGTCCAGCCGGACAACATGTTGGTCATCTGGTACATCAACAAACAAGGGGGAACCAAACCCTGCCCCCTGTGTTGAGAGGCTCTGAGATTATGGAATTGGGCAGAGTCCACCCAGCATTTTCTGATTGCAATGCATATCCTGGGGAAATCTAACATAGTAGCAGACAGACTCAACAGAGCCATTCTGTTACCTCATGAGTGGTATCTCGAGAACAAAGTAGTGAAAATGATTTTCCGCAGCTGGGGCCAGCCTTGCTGCAACCTTTTTGCCACCTCCACAAACACCAGGTGCGGCAACTGCTTTGCCCTGATCCCTCAACAGGGTCAGCCACCAAGGGACGCTTTGGTCCACGATTGGCCTCTGGGACTCCTTTATGCTTTTCCCCCCTTTCCACTAATCCCCAGAGTATTGCAGAAAGCCAGTTTCCTGGGCAGGACACTCATCTTAATTGCCCTTTCTGAAGCTTCATCTACTAGAGGAGCTGTGGATCCTAGACCCATTGCCGGATCTGTTCACCCATTCATCAGGAGCTCTTCATCCCTCTCTTCAGTCCATCAAACTGACAGCTTGGCTGCTCCAATTCCCAGAATAGCCAGGTTCCACAATCTTTCAGAAGAAGCGTGACATATCTATTTGTCATTACACAAATCATCTACCAGAAAACTTTACCTCAGTAAGTGGAAAAGGTTTTCCGTTTGGGCACAACAGAATAATATTGACCCTTTCCAGGTGTCTATAGCAGATATACTGGAATTCCTAACTAAACTATTCAATGAAGGAGCTGCAGCAGCAACCATTTGAGTCCAACTCGCTGCTATTTCTAATTTTCATTTAGGGGCAGCCATAAATGGTGTCATGTCTCATAAGCTGGCTGAGGCTTTTTTGAAAGGTGCTATGCACTTGAAACCACCGATCAGATCGCCCACTACTCCCTGGAACCTAAATCTAATCTTGTCCAGAATTATTTTTCCACCCTTTGAACCTGCTTCTTCTTGTGAGATCATGTTTCTTTCTTGGAAGACTTGATTCTTGGTGGCTATTACATCGGCAAGTAGAATTTCAGAATTGCAAGCCCTTTAAATCAAACTGCCCTACCTAGTATTTCATAAAGATAGGGTTTTCCTCAGGATGAATCCATTGTTTCTACCCAAGGTATGTTCTGAATTTACACTGAATCAGATGATTGAGTTACCAGTCTTTTTCCCTAATCATTCAAACCAGCTGGAATATATGCTTCACAAACTTGATGCGCATAGACAACTTTGATTTTATTTGGACAGAACAAAAGATCTCAGAAGGGCTGATCAGCTGTTTGTCTCCTCAGATTCAAGAAAAGGTACACCTGTGTCCAAAACTACCTTAACAAAATGGCTCTCTGATTGTATGTCATTTATCTACAGTAAAGTGGGTATTGCATTACAGAACAAGGTCAAGGCTCATTCTACAAGGGCGGTCTGTACTTCTGCAGCCTTCTTGACCAGGTTGCCTATAGATTCTATTTCTGCAGCTGCCACCTGGTCAAATCCACATACCTTTATATCTCATTAAAAAGTGGCCAAGGCCTGTAGGGACAGAGCTTCATTTGGATCTGCTGTCCTGAAACAAGCACTCCAGTGAGCCACCCAGGATTGTGGTGCTGGGGACGCTACCCATCAGTAAGAATGAAGGTGAGATTGAATAACTTCACATTAAGAATAACGTTCCATGTGAGTTGTTACTCTCGCCTTCATTATTATGGCTCTCCCTCCTACCCCCTTCCTATGTCTGGAAGCACGAGAGATACCACTTATGACCCCCCTCCTACCCCCTTCCTATGTCTGGAAGAACGGGAGGTACCACTTATGACCCCCCCTCCTACCCCCTTCCTATGTCTGGAAGTACGAGAGGTATCGCTTGGTTGGTTTTGGTTTTCTTGAAGACGTTTCCTTTTACCCTGGATGTATGATTTCCTCGAAATCTAGGATAGGTTTTCTACTCTGGTTGGCAGCAAACAAGATCTAGGAAATGTAGTGGTGCATTGTGGGATAGGGCTTGGCCTTGAGCTGTTAGAGTCCTCGAGCTTTGCTATCTGGCCAAATCGGAGCTGATGTTCGGCTCCAAACCCATCAGTAATAATGAAAGTGAGAGTAACAACTCACATGGAACGTTATGGTAAGTACATAACTTCTTATTTTGCCATTTCCCTTCTTCAGAGCCTGGGGTTCATGATAAACTTCAAAAAGTCTTCTCTCACTCCTCCTCAGGATCATGTCTTTATGGGTTGCAGGATTCAGACTGTGCCACTGTTGGCATCCCTGCCTCCTTTGAAGGCTTTAACTGTCATTTCTTACTTTCAAACTCTTCTTCCCGTGACCTCCATTACAACCAGGGAGTTTCTGAGAGCCTCCACCATTCCAGTGCTCCCTTTGGCCAAACTCCACATGAGGAAGTTCCAGTGGTTTCTGAAGTTGGCATGGTTTCAACATGCACATCCTCTTCTCCCTTGTCTCAAGAAGGAACTTCTCTGGTAGATTCAGCAGTTGTCTCTGAATCCAGGGCTCCCTTGTCTCCCCCCTCTTCCCTTTCAGAATCTGTTCATAGATGCTTCAGATGTGGGATGGGAAGCAACTTTTGGCTCCCTTGAAGGTACAGGGAGTGTGGTTGCCTTATCAGCAGAAGTAGCACATCAACAGCAAAGAGATGAGAGCTCTTATGCTGGCTTTTCAGGCCTTTCATCCTCTTTTCTCTCTGGGGCCTCTCAAGGTATTCACAGACAATACCACAGTTATGTGGTATATCGACAAATAGGGGAATAAGATCTTACCCTCTTTGCTGGCTGGCACTTCTGGTATGGGATCTGGCTAAGTATCAAGTGAATCTTCAGGTAGTTTATATTCCTTCAGATCAGAACATTGTGTCAAACACTCTGAGCAGGTCCTTCACTTGATTGAATGGATGCTTTACAGGGATGTGTTTCTGGATGTTCACCAGTGGGGTTCTCCTCAAGTAGATCTCTTTTCCTCCTCTCTGAACAATCAACTTCCTGTTTTGTGCCAGAGTCCCAGGTCCTCTGGCATAGAAGGTGAATGCCCTCTCATTTTCGTGGAAGGGGATGTTTCTTTATGCATTCCATCTCCTTCCTCTTATTCCAAAAGTCTTGTTCAAGATTCAACAGGATGCTCCAAAAATGTTGCTGGTGACTTCTTTTTGGCTGCAACAGCATTGGTTCCATCTACTTCTGCATCTAGCCAAGGGCAGTCATCACAAGTTACCCCACAGGGTGGAACTACTCACATAAGACAAGGGATCTCTCATCCATCCCCACCTGCCCAGGCTTCAACTGACACTGTGGGTGATAGGGTTTTGATTCCTCATAGACACCTTTTTCTGAGGATGTGCTGAAAATCCTGCAGGATGCCAGGAAACCTACTATTAGGAAATCCCACTTATCCAAATGGAAGAAGTTTTCTGTTTGCTGTCTCTCTCGTGACCTGGAACCACTTACTGTGGATGTTCCTTCCTCTCTTATTTGTGTGAGTTGCTCAGTGCTGGTTTGGTCTGTTCTTCTAAGATCCACTTATCAACCATCTCTGCTTGTCTGCCTTTAACTCTTCCTTTAGCTTCTGGATTTGAGGCTAAGCAATTTCTTAAAGGTGTCCTTAATATTATACCTCCCAGGAAGCCTGCTCTCCTCCCTGGGATCTTAATTTTGTTCTGGAGAAATTGACTCAGGCTCCTTTTGAGCCTGCTGTTTCAGCTTCCTTGCAACATTCCATGAGGACAGGGTGTCCTTGTGTACTAATCCTTTGTTTATGCCTAAGGTGGTTAATCAGTTGTCACTTAATCTTTTAATTGACCTACTTTTTTCCCCTCTCCACAATCTGACAGTGAGAGGGTCCTGCATACTTTGGACATGCATAGACAGCTCAGATTTTATTTGGAAAAGACTAAAGCTATCAGAAAATCTGATCAGTTGTTTCCTTTCATCCTAGGTCTTTAGGATTGGCTGTTTCCAAGCAAACTATTTCTGCTTGGATTTCAAAGGCTATTTTTTGTTACACTTTTCTTCTGTAAAGGCTCATTCTACTAGAGTTGTGGCTTCTTCTGGTGCTTTTTTCAAAGTTTTATACACTAATCCTATTCTTGAAGCAGCTACCTGGGCTTCTGTGCATACTTTTACCAAACACTACAAGTTAGATGGTATCTCCAGAGGTAGAGCTGGTTTTTCTGCTGCCATTCGTCATGGCTTCTTTGAGGGCTCTACTGCTGCTTCTTCATCCCAGGTTTCTTCTTGAGCTTTGGCCCTTCCCATAAGTAATGAATACTGCTGTGGTGAATGTAAGGACATAGTATAGTTGTGCAAAATCTTATCATAACGGTAGATATCCTTGCCTTCAACGCTGCAGCGTTCACTCCCTCCCACCCTCCTCCTAGTCTTTTTCCTTCCTGGATGTGCAGGTTCTCTTTGGTTTTCCTTGGACTGGTGTTCCTACTGGGGAAATAAATTCTGAGGATGGTACACCAGAATGTCACCTTTATGCCTTATGCTACACGAGGAACATTTGACTGATGTTCAGCATACCTTAAAGCAATGGCAGGCTTTGGTAGACTGGCCAGACTTTGGGCTTTCACAGCAGGGAATCCCATACGTAATGAATACTGCAGCAGTCAAGGCAAGGACATCTACCACTATGGTAAGATTTTACGCAACTGTACTTTACCTACAAGTGAAATCTGCCTCAAAGAGCTAAAGAAAACCTGTACCAGCAAGGGATATATAGGAGAGGCACACTTATCTATGTCAATGCATATTATTGCAAGGCCCACACTGCTATCTGTAAGGAATTAAGACACTTCTTTAGAATTTTGGGCTAGCGGCAAAGGTAACATAGCATATAACCCAATTCTTAAGATTTAGTGTTCATTGACTACTCTAACGATATGCTGTTATGGTAAGAATACGTACTTACAACAGTACCTTTGACAGTCATGTTAAGCTACAGCACTGTATTTATTTATCAGGAATACAGTCCCTTGCACAGGTATGGCGGTAGCATTGTTACCTCACAGCAAGAGGTTCTCCCGTTCGATTCTTGGCATGGCTTGGGAGTGGCTTCTGTGTGGAGTCTGCATGTCCTCCCCGTGGTTGGGTTGCGTTAGAAAGACATGCGTGCGTAAATGGGCATGCCTTCATTGAAGGTTGGGTGTCGAGCTGGCACCTCGGCATTTTGTAAAAAATCTACTGCCAATCATTAGCGGACCGGAGTTCCGCTGTGGCGACCCCTTACCGGGGAAAGACAAACAACAACAACAACAGTCCCTTGCACAGGGAAAACAATCCTTTGAGCAAACGGTTCGTAGTTATTTACTTATTCACATTTGTTTACTGGGAAAGTCCAACTGGATAATTTTATCCATTTTATGTACAGGCCCGGGGGGAAAAGGTCTTCAAATCAAAGAACAGAAAATATATGTACATAGGTAAAAATTGACATCATATTAAAAAGTACTGTAAATACATTGAATAATACAAATGTTTATACACACATGACACGTAGAATAGTAAACATATACTATTATTAAAACAAGATAAATACAATATCATGACAAAAAGGTTGTCTGAATGTTTTATAAAATATGCTACCAATGCAGAGAGAAGGCATCATGCTTTGGATGGAATGCAAATTATTAGATGTTATGCTGGAAGAACTGTCATCAGGTATCATTCTCAGCATTTTTTTTATGTTTGTGGCTTCAGTCTTTTGTCAGAGCTGTAGCCCAACATATTAAAATGATAGCAGTTTATATTTTACATAAGAAACTAGTTCTAAGAGGCTATCTTTTGGCAATAAAACTCATTTTGCTCAGGACACAAATTCTTCTATGGCTACAAGTAGGTAGGCCATTCTAACAGAAATATGCAAATGTTCTTGAAAATGTTAGTACCATAGTGACATTTTATTCATTGGTATTTAGTTTAAAAATAGCACTAAGTTGGTTACAGTGGTTCTTAGAAATAATTTTTCTTATCTACTATCTACTTCATTTGCTTACTTCTGTTTCTAACCTACTTTATTCAAACTGCTTTAAGGCAAATATCCATTATAACTGAAGTGCATATCCTCTGATTTATAGACTAACTTCTCACAGTAAAATGAAATCCTTGATCTTTCAATCCAGAATAGAAAGAAAAGTGAATAGGCTAGTTATTTGTCTGGTAGGAATGATTTCAAATTCTAGAAATTTACATTTCCCAGAGATATTTAATATTTCTTTTACTTCATCCACAATAAATGTAAAAGTAAAAAATGATGATTATTATGAAACTAGTTTACATGAAATACATATTCCATCATTACAATACATCCCTAATGTCTGACATTAATCCTGATACAATACATCACGGTGGTCATATTGAGGACCATGACCGGATTTCTAATGCTACTCTGAGAAGCACAGCTAGAGATATAACAAAGAGTCTGATTATCCATCTACTAACATTAGACTGTTGTCATTTTAGAAGATGACAGAGGCATCATTCATTTTTAAAACTTGTGGTTATATGTTCTTATTTAGCCTTTCAAATATTTGATCTGATGTTGTTAATCTTCTTTCCATTCATCACTGATGGGCTGGGTTCTGAGCCCTCGGAACTGAGTTGGCCTTTTTACCAACCTTGCGCCAGCCAAAAAACTCTCGAGCTAAGTCCTTACCCAGAATGCCCTTCTCCCTGTTACCTAAGATCTTGTTTTCCGCGTAGCCGAGCTCTCAGCTAAGTGGAAATTTATTTGATATTTGTGTGAAAATTTCTCTAAATACTTATATTTTATTGAGCGATTAGTATTTGCAGAGTGTTTTCTTCTGTCTGATCTTATTTTTTCCTCTCTGCTCTACCTGCATTACCATTGGTAAACTTTTAAGTACCATTGTTGGTACGGCCTTTCTCCCTTACCCTTGTGGTATTCCTTCAATACCATTGCTGGTATTGTCTTTCCTGTTTCTTCTATTGGCTTTAGTTTCAGTAAAGTGTTCTCTTTCTTCTCTACACATCTTTATTGATAATTGTGACTACCTTGAACGTTGTTTGACTACCTGGATTATACTGTTGGCCTGTAGTGTCTCTTTCTAAACATGTTGGATAAGAAGGGTACTTCAGGTTTTAAGCACTGTGCTTCTTGTAATGGCAAGTTACCTAATAGTGATTCTTGCAATGACTGTGTGTACTGTTTGGGAGTGCGCCACCTTTTGGTGCAGCCTCCGTGTGACATTTGTCAGAGTTTCTCTCAACATACTCTTAATAAGCGCAAGAATTAATTGATTCTGAAGGGGTTACTCAAGTCTCCCTTTTCAGAGGCCATTTCTACAATGGAGGTCTCAACCCCTCCTTCTAAAGACAAAAAGAGGTTCCACTCAGTTCCCTCCTCACCATTGGGTAATCAGGGTAAGCCTGTAAAATCTAAGGTCCCAGAGTTGTCCTCTGAGCATAAATCTGCCTCTATGGCTCCATCTTCCTCAGCTCCGAGCACCTTGAAATCTTTGATACCGGCGCCAGTTTCGGCACAGTCCTGCCTTCAGCAATGATCATAGACCTTACTTTACCTGTTATGACTTCAGCATCTGCAGCCACCTCGGCTCAGGGCCCACCTTCGACCATTTTGGAACCGATTGTTTTGGCTCTGAGTGCCACTTCGGCACTGAGCGCCATACCAACTTCTCTGGAATTGACTCCACTACTACCGGTCTCAAAACTTGAGACCTCGCTGCCGGTAGACCTTGCTTCACAGACCTGATACTCCCCTTCCATAGACCCCTTTCTGGGCCATGTCTATAGCCCTTCCATTGAACGTCCTGACTCTCCATCTGGAGTATCCACTAGATCCACCAGTTTGAACACAATGTGGTGCATCTTGTGGACCAGCTGTTGTTAGGCAAGGGGATACCCACACTTCCTAAGACCCATCCACTTGCAGGATTTGTATTCACTTATCCACATACTCCATCTTACACTCCTCCTTTGACCATTCCGGTTCCGAAGCCCTCTGCTCCGACATCCTTCTTGGAACCCATCACTTTGGCACCTACAGTGCATCTCACTCTGGCTCCGAGTCTTACCCCTTTGTTCTTCGGTTCCTGCGGAACCGGTCCTTCCTCAATCTGGGATTGGTGGACAGGCGATTCAACCCTTGGCACTGAGCCATCTTTCTCCTCGGTTCTATCCTCAGCACAGATAACCATGTCTGCACTGATCCTGCTTGAGGCTCCACCCTTGGGAGCAGGCTCATTCGAGCAGGGTGTGACCCCAGTCCTGAGGTTGTCTTTCTCGGTTCCGGGCTCCAATCCCTTTTTGGGCAGGTAGGCCTTCTGCGCAATGGTGAGGGCTCTTGCTTCTGGCAGCACTCCTCTGATGTCAGAACCCCAGTTTTTGCCCCCTGAGCTACAGCTGTCACAGACCACCTTCCCGGGACACCGGGCAGAAAAGCCGCAGGACACCCCTATTCAGGGTACCTGCTCTTCTGAGTCCTCCTCAGAGACCCCCACTGAGGAGCTCCCACAGAAGAGGATGTGCAAGAGGAAGCATGTGGACTCACCTGAGGAGTCCTTACTGAAGAGATGGATTACAATGATGGTGAAGGGTCCCCTCAGTCGCCTCCTGATGATGTCTCCTTTGGAGACATCCTGGAAATACTTAAGCAGAGAGGTGACTGGAGGCTCTCCAACCCTTTGTCTGAGGAGTCCGTGTTCCTGCAGGCTTTCCGTGCCTGGACTAGTACCTCTTGGGTGACCCTGCCTGCCGACAAACTCATCCAACTCATCGTGCAGCGCGCTTGGAAGAACCCTGATTCCACTGAGACAATCCCTCGGAGACCAGACAAAATTCTTTCCCCTCCCGAGGAGAACCCCCATTGGTCCAAAGGGTTACCAGTCAATGCTATGGTGGTGGTGGCACCCATGAAGAAGGACTTGGCTGAGGAAAGTTCTGCTGTCCATTTGCCCAACAGGGAGTCCACAGTGCACAGACTTGGGAAATGTGTTTTTGCATCAGAGACCGTTGCCATATGGTCCCTGAAATATTTGGCACATTTTACGAGGCTCCAGATGGAAATGATCTCTGAACTCTCTAGGACTCTCGCAGGACAGTTGTCTGATGAGGTCAGGGACAAAGTGGCCTCACAGCTCTCAACCCTGGAATCAATATCCAACTCGTCTATGAGGTTGCTTTCACATGTGACCAAAGGGGCGGCTAGAGCAGTGGGTTCAGGCATTGTCATGAGGCGTCATGCCTGGATGCACATTTGTGACCTCGCGGACCCCTTTAAGTCTTCCTTTCTGAATGCTCCCATTGAAGCTTTGTCCTTTTTTGGTTCCAAAGTAAAGGACACCCTAGCTAGGTGCGAGCAAGACTTTGTCTGGCATAGGCCTACTTTTTTACAATCCTCAATGTACCTTCTCCAGGAATCAGAGGAGTGGAAAAATGTGGCACAAAAATCTCAGGGTCCTTTCCGTACCCAACGTGGTGATGATACCCCCAGGGGCAGAGGGGGTAACAATTCTGGAAGACACCCCTACAGAGGCAGAGGGGATCTTCTCAACCAAGGCTCCAGAGACTCCTTCTCTGGACAGCCTTTTCAGTTCTCCTGAGGAGCAACCCGATTGCTTACCTCTGGAAGTAGTCGGGGGTCATTTCTCTCTGCACCAAGCTGCCTGACAATCCATTACTACCAATCGTTGGGTGCAGTGTATCATCACCAGAGATTGCACCATTCCCCTTTCTCATCAGCCAAACCTTCCAAGAAAACTTCCTGACATTCCACCCAGTCAAAGGGGAGAAGCAGCTTCAGAGATAATAAAGCTGTCTCAAAAAAGAGTCATCCAACCAGTCCCACCAGACCAATATGGATCTGGATTCTACTCAAGATTCTTTTTGGTGCCAAAAAAGACAGGGGACTGGAGACCCATTTTGGATTTCAGCAGCTTAAACAAGTCTGTCACCCAAACCAAATTCCAGATGGTCACGGTTCAGTCCCTTCTCCCTTTTTTAAAGGAAGGTGATTGGATGTGCTCAATAGATCTCCGAGATGTTTATTACCACATCAAAATGGACAAACGCTCCAGGAGTCTGCTTCGCTTATGGCTAGGGGCCAATCATTATCAATTTCATGCCCTGCTATTTTGTCTCTCTACAGTCCCCAGAGTGTTCCCGCAGTGTATGGCAGTGGTCACAGCTCACTTGAGACTACAAGGATTGTGGGTGTTTCCATATATGGATGACTGGCTCCTCACTGCCCCCAGCAAGCCCCTTCTGGTAACAGCACTGCATTATACTCTCTCTCTGACAAAATTGTTGGGAATAACGATACATTGGGAGAAGTCAAACCTTACTCCTACACAATGAATAGAGTTCATTGGAGCAGTGTTCAAAACTTGGTCCTGTCTAGTATCACTCCCAATCCACAGACTTCACCATTTGAGGCTTCAGCTCCGAGTGATACTCTCCCAAACAAAAATCTCAGCAAGAGAAGTTCTCCAGGCCCTAGGTTCTATGGCAGCTTCAATCCCGATAGTGTCTCTAGCAAAGCTACATATGCAGATCCTGCAATGGCTCCTTCTTTGTCAGTGGTTCCCAAACTATTACCCCCTCCATTACCAGATTCGAATAACCAAGTCATGCAAACAGAACCTCCTTTAGTGGATGAGGCCAGACGTAGAACTTTGGAGTCACCCATTTCAATCCCTTTAGTCCAGAGCCATCGTGACCACGGATGCTTCTCTGATCAGGTGTGGGGGGTCCATTTCTAGAGGCCCACCTGCATATCAATGTTCTGGAACTCAGAGCTGTGCTGTTAGCGTTGCAGGCCTTTCATTTGGCTCTCCCTTCTGGGACAATTGCGATTCAGTCAGACAATATGTCAGTGGTCTGGTATATCAACAAACAACGAGGAACCAAGTCCTACCCCTTATGTCGAGAAGCCATGAGAATTTGGCAGTGGACGATAGCTTCCAACCACTTTCTGATAACAATGCATATCCTGGGGAGCTCTAATGTGATTGCAGACAAATTGAGCAGATGCATCTTCATGCCTCACGAGTGGTCCCTCAACCCTGAGGTGGCGACAGAAATCTTCAGCCACTGGGGCCAGCCTTTCTGTGACATCTTCACCTCCCCATTGAACAACAAGTGCAGCAGCTATTTTGCTCTACTTCCCCCGGAGGGGAGGCACCGAGGGATGCTCTAATCCACAGTTGGCCCACGGGACTTCTTTATGCTTATTCTCCCATTCCCCTGATTCCTCAATTTCTAAAGAAAGCTCTTCGGTTGAGAAGCAAGGTGATCCTCATAGCTCAGTTCTGGCCACAACAAGTTTGGTTCCCCTTTCTTCAGCCTCACCTAATATACCTGCCATGGATTCTGGACCCTCTACCAGATCTGATTACTCACCCCCAAGGGCTGAGTCACCCAAATCTGTCCAGTCTCAAGCTGACGGCTTGGTTTCTCCACTTCCATTAGTTGCCAGGCAAGCTAATCTCTTCTCACCTGTTCCAGACATCATTCTGGCCTCTCATAAACCATCCACCAGAAGACTATATCAGGATAAATGGAAATGGTTCTCCATCTGGTCCAAGGATAACATGGTAGACCCGTATCTGGCTCCAGTAACTGCAGTACTTCAATACTTGGCTACGTTTTTTGATAATAGAGCCTCTGCCTCTACTGTACAAGTACACCTAGCAGCAATTTCTAATTTCCATAATGGTATAAATGGCATTCCTCTTATCTCTTTACGCCTTTGCAAGGCCTTCCTCAAGGGAACCTCTCATATCAGGCCTCCTGTCAGACAGCCTGTGGAACCATGGAACCTCACTTTACTCCTTCAGTCTTTGACTCAAAAACCTTTTGAAACTGCTGTGAAGTGTGACCTAAAGTTTTTGTCTTGGAAATCCCTGCTTTTAGTAGCCATCACATCTGCTAGGAGGGTCTCGGAGCTACAAGCTTTGTGTATCAAGAGGCCATATCTGGTCCTTCATAAAGACAGAGTATCACATTGGATGAATCCATCCTTCCTTCCCAAAGTTGTTTCTGAATTCTGCATAAACCAGACCATTGATTTACCTTTCCCAACTTTGCCAGTAGAGAAGACTACTGCCTTCACTCCTTAGACGTTTATAGACAATTGAGATTTTATCTAGACAGGACCAAATCTATTCATAAATCTGAATAGCGTTTCATCTCCTTTTCTAGGCCCAGAATAGGAGAGGCTGTTTCCAAGGTTACATTATCAAAATGGCTAAGGGACTGTATATGCTTCATCTATTCCCACAGTAATGAACCTATGCCAAAAGTTAAAGCTCAGTCCACTAGATCTATGGCAACATCTGTAGCTTTCCATTCTAGGACTTCCATGGATGACATCTGCACAGCAGCTACTTGGGCTTAGCCTCATACCTTTATCAATCATTACAAATTGGACGTGGTCACCAGAGGGAGAGCTGCCTTCGGCTCAATGATACTCAGGAATGTTCTTCGATAACGGCCCGTCCATGGACCTCAAGGTAGATTGGGATTCTGTCCCATCAGTGATGAATGGAAAGATGATTAACAATAGCAGATAAAGAAGTTATGTCTTGCCATAATGTTCCATCTGTGTTGTTCATCTTCTTTCATTCATCACTTCCCACCCTCCTTCCCCCTCCAAAGGCTCCTGGGAGATGCTTTGGGTCTAAGTGGTGTCCTAGGGTTTTTTGTGCAGAAGTGGCCTTGGCTTTACTTCTCTATCTCTAGAAAATTCGATCTGAGGTAACAAGGAGAAGGGCATTCTGGGTTGGGACTTAGCTCAAGAGTTTTTTGGCTGGCATGAGCTTGGTAAAGAGGGCAACACGTTCTGAGGGCTCGGAACCGAGCCCATCAGTGATGAATGAAAGAAGATAAACAACACAGATGGAATGTTATGGTAAGACATAACTTCTTTTTTGGGTATACAATAACTGTTTATGAATTTTGTATACATTGCGTGTGTGTGTGTGTGTGTGTGTGTGTGTGTGTGTGTGTGTGTGTGTGTGTGTGTGTGAGAATATATTTGTATGTGCGTACATATGTGTTTATGGATATATATATTTATTTATTTAAACAGTTTAACTGGGGTAGAGCACTGATCTGGCTGACCTCCAAACGCTTGACCCCACACAGTTAGGTTTTGTCAAAGGGAGATCATGCCTGTTAAATTTGATTAATTTCCTGGAAACAGTCACCAAAGCCATGGATGAGGAGAAGAGAGTGCACACTGCCTACCTTGACCTAGCCAAAGCCTTCAACACTATTCCCCACTTGGGCATAATAGATTAACACTCCCAGGTAGGCATCAGCCCATATGTTACCAGATAGGTAGCTAACTGGCTCATTGATAGAACCCACTCAGTCAAAATAGAGGAAGCCACCTCCAGTAGTAGACCCATAATGAGCGATGTACCCCAAGGATCGGTCTTGGGCCCTTTACTGTTTGGGATATACTTTTCTGAAGTGCAAGCCAAAACGAGTGGTCTGCGGCTGACCAAGTTTGCAGATGACAACAAGCTGGGTGCTGTCTTAAATTCCCCTAGTAATGTGAACATCCTCCAAGAGGGCCTTACCCAAACTAATGACTGGTGCCAGAAGCCTGGCTTCAAACTGAATGCCAATAAATGCATCATTATTCCCTTTGGGGAAAATGGCATCCCCACTAATTATCACATAAATAACAATGTACTAAGCATGCAATCAGTTGTGACAGAATTGGGCACACAGGTTGATAGCAACCTGATTTTGACCACCATGTTGCCTCCATTGTACAGAAGGCTTTATACATGATCCACCTCATAAATAAGGGTATTTCATCTAGGAACAAGTAGGTGATAACATCCCTGTACTCCTCCCTTATCAGACCCATTATTGAGTACAGTGCCCCCTTCGGCATGTACCTTGCCAAACACATGCAGCAACTGGAGAGACCACAGAGGTTCCTGACCAGGAAAATCCAGGGTGTCAAACACGTATCCTATACAGATAGGCTAAAAAGGTCTATCCCTCTACTAAGGCTCATACAGACTGCTCAGAGGTGACCTGTGTCTGGCATACAAGGCCATCTCAGACCCAGCCTTGATGGAGTTGCTGCATATCTGTAAGTCAAACTCTGCTCAAGCAACCTGCATGCAAGACCTTAACCTGGTCTGTGATATTAATAGAACTTGGTGGGATAGATTTGTGTTCCAAAGACTGCCCACATATATGGAATAGACTCCCTCTCCATGTCAAGCAGAGTACCTCTCTACCCCTCTTTAAGAGGAACCTGGATGACTGGATGGGAAACAGAAAATACACCCCTGGGATCCCAACTGTATCCCTGCTGGACAGGGGGAACAGGTGCTGACTTTGAGGGAACATGGACAAAATTCTTGGCTAGGCTTATAAGAGCTTCCAGGCCAATAGCCTGGTATCATCCTATGAACCTATAAACCTATGACTGGACCAAGGTCTGTCTGATCCCAGAATGTGAAAACACATTAAGTGGAAAACAAAATATATGCAATTAAATAGTGTATTAAAAATGAAGGAATAATTAATATGCAATAGAAATAAATGATTTAAGAAGGTAATCGTGTGCATCCATATGTATATATATGTGTATATATATATATATATATATATATATATATATATATATATATATGTGTATATATATATATATATATATATATATATATATATATATATATATATGTATATTTTTAGCTAAATTGGAACTAATTATTATTTTCTTTTATCTTTATGTTGTAGGAACAGGATTTACAGTACCTGGTTGAAAATATTTGGGCGTGTCAGTCAGCTCTGAGTGCCTGCAATGATCTGGTTGATCTAGTGCTGATCAGATGGGATAAATACTACGAATGGTCTCCTTGGAACTGTATTCTTCTCACAAAGGATGAGGCTGCTGCTCATCTTAAACTGGATAATGCTATTCAGGTAATTAAAGAATAAAAACATATCTGTCTACATTTTAATTGTAAATCTTCAGCGTGAGTATGAGTGGATTGCATAGCATCCAGATTTCTTGAAAGACGCAGCTCTGTGTACTGGAATGCAAAGATATTGTTACTAGTTACTTAAAAAAGTAAATGCATGTTTGCTGATATTTTACTTTTAAAGCAATGTGACTATGAGGCAGTCAGCATTTATTAATAACATGGGTGTTTTTGCCTTCTTTGGTCTTCAGTATTAGTACAGTTTTTCTCCAGCTGTACTTGTAGCTGGGTACTAACCTGTGCTGTTGCTTTTGGGCTGTGTTGCACTGATCGTAGTTTCTCATCAGTCATTTGATATTTGAAGTAGGCTTAAGTAATCTACATATCAGGTATGAGGATGTCCTCATAAATGTCACAACTAACATCATTAAGCATTAGGCAACTCAGCAAGTGAAGGTTTTTTCCAGGCTATTAGCACCACCTTCTTTATGCATAGTGCTTTGTGAAAGGTTCTCACTATGAGGTGAAAAAAGGTGGTCTACTCGAAACTGTATCCGGCTGTTCAGTACAAATGCTAATATCTTGCTACAGTTGCAATGTCCCCATGAAGTGCTTTGGTCCTACTACAATTACATTATTACAGTATTGGCATACATTTCTGAATTGGGAGGGGTGGGAGGTTGGCATAATGGTTAAGGTGTTTACCTTACAAACATAAGGTGCATGGTTCGATTCTCACATGGGGTAATTGGCTAGGCTGAAAATGGCCCACAAGGGCAGTTAGCCTAGTACTAATCTATGAACAAATGAACCTATAATTCCAGTACTACAATAAACCCCCATGGGCATACCTCTCAGCCTGCAAACATTGAAAATAGGTTCTAAGGCTCTTGAAAAGTATTTCCTGCCAAAAATCTGGGCAACTGATTAGTATTAAAGTTGAGTATTGAATAGGCCCATAGAAATTGCAAACAAATTAAGCCATGACTTAATTTATGCTTCACTGCATCCACCCTCATGGCCAGCTTTGAATAGGCTCATAGAAATTGCAAAGCAGTTAAGCCATGAGTTAGTTTCTGCTTCAGTGCATCCACATGGCCTGCTTTCTTCTCCTAAAAGGCCAAAGAAGGTCACGTCATCAATATGTTTGTGGTTGTTCATCCAGTCATCAGGATTGTTTTTGAAAGATACTAAGGTATCCCTCCATTTAATGGGTATGTGGAGTTTATTCCAGGAAAGAGATAAACAGTGGGTAATTAAGTTGTCTCACTTTTGTTTATATGTTATTGGAAGTTTCAAGTCTTTATATATACAGTTGGTATGTTGTTCTATCTCGCCTTCATTTTTACATGTGGGTTCAGAGCCGATCCTTGGCTCCGACTTGGCCGATTACAAAGCTTGAAGTCTCTAAGTTGGCTCGTGTCAAGGTAGGTATCCCATAATGCAGTGGTATCAATTCTCAGATCTCATTTGCAGCTTTACGAGTTCAGAAGTGCTCTTCTTGGGGGGCGTGGCCAAGGATGAACACAGGATAGCAGCAGATTTCTTCAGCTCCACCAATTTCATTACACTGACATGAATTAATTACTTAAAAAATTAATTTTTGAAGTAATTTTCTTTCTAAATATGTTTGTTTTATATAGTTCTTGAGCTATATCTAAAAAAGAAAGGAAATTTTAACAATATTCCTGTCAGAAATCACTTTGGAAATTTTCCTGTCAGTTTATCAGTCTGAAATGAGTTCCAGCAAGACAAATTCTCAAGACTCCAGCATCAACAAAGAACTTCAGTCTCTGATAACTATAATCCAGCAACTTACTGCTAAGATGGATAAAATGGATACTAAAATAGATACCTTCACAGAAAAAACTACAAAACAAATAGATTTGTTACATATAGACCTGCAACAACAGAAGATCCAGATGTCAGGCATAGAAGAAGCTGTGAATGACATGGAAAATAGAATCCAAGAAGAGGAAAACAACATTGAGTTTCTGCTGAAACAAAATACACATTTACAAACAAAGCTTGATGACCTGGAAAATAGATCTAGGCGCAATAACATTAGGATTTTTGGACTGCCAGAAAATATTGAAGGTAACAATATTACTTCTATTTTAACAACATGACTCCCTAAAACTTTAGACTTACCAGAAGCATTCTCTTTTGGTATCAAAAGAGCACATATATCTATAGCTAATACTAACTCTAACAAAAACTATCCTAGATCAGTTATAGTTAGATTTCTATCATCTTTTGATAAAGAGATGGTTCTTAAATCTGCTTGGGCTAAAGCTCCTGTTAAGATTAATGAGACAACTGTGCATTTTGACAATGACTATTCTTCCATGGTAATAGCTAAAAGAAAAGTTTTTCTGCCATTAATAAGGGAGCTTAAAAAAGCACAGTTTAAAACATACCTTCTGTTTCCTGCCAAGCTTAAAATCTTCCTTCCTGATGGTCCTAACATTTTTGATGACTTAGACTCTGCTTTACTGTTTATCAAAAAAAATAAGATTTTGGATAAAATAGAGGAAATGGAATGGGCTAGTCCTTCATTAAAAAGACTGGCAACTGAAACTTCGTGGAAGACTTCAGAGAAGAAGAGACTAAAAAACAAATGATTTGTTCTATGTTTTTTTTTCTCTCATCATTTTATTTCATTATTAATCTTTTTAAATATAGTTCCTGCATTTCCAGAAAGCCACAAATATTCTGAAAAAGATTTAATCAAAGTTATTCTCTGTGTGCAAAGAAATGTTTTGTTTAATAACCAATCAAAATATCAGAAGAACTAATAACAAGCTATGATTCAATTTGTTTCTCTTTCTGAAAAAGAGAAGTAAGGTCAGTAATTTGATACATTTTTTTTCTTTCTCTTTTTTTTTTCTTCTCCTTTTCTTCTATTCTTTGTTTAAACAATGACATTCTATTTAGATTATGTAGTGGGTAAAGGGTGGGGGAGGGCAGGGAGAGAAGAGTAATGAAAATATGATTAATAGAATAATAACATATTTATTCCTTGTACAAAGTTTATATGTTCTTCAAATGCTATTCCTAATTATACTTTCTTGATTATACTGCTTATGCTTGTTTGTAAATAATCTGTCATGCTTTAACTAATAATAATTAGAACTAAATAATAGTAAATAATATGTTTTATTTTTAACTCTATTAATATAAACAGTAAGTAATATTCCATTGTATATACTTCTTATAGCATTCTCTTACATTTTTTTATTTCTGCCTTACACTCTTTTATTTTCTACTCTCTTTTTCTTTTCTTTATTAACATATAGAAATGCTTTTGATCATATAGACACAGTAAATAATAAGATTTGCATAAAAATTGAGTTGGGACAAAAATATTGAGTTTTATTACTTATTAATAACTTTGGGCTTAATTTCACTTACATAGAGGCTGTAATAACCTGTAAAATACATCGTGAAGGTTTTGTCATGTTTACATGTTTACACTGCTAAATGAATGTTTGTCACTAGTTTTTAATAAGTTTCCCGCCAAAATGTTAAGGGAGACAATCTGGGATGTGGGCTGTCTCATGCACAGTGTCCATGAGCTACTTCAAAAGCTTTAATTCTCAGAATTCTCACAGAGAAGCTGAAAGCAGTCAGTCTAACCTTTGACCTAGATATCACACTGACACATCACAGATTCAGGAAGAACACTCTACCAGGAAATAGAACTGATGCAAATGCGACTATGTGAAGGAAAATGAACTCTTTAACATCTAAATGTGAGTTATTTTATATAATTACTTAAATATCTATGTTATAATTCATAACATATGTCAGTTATAATGAGTTTAAATTATGCAGTTTCTTGTAGTAAGTAAATGTCTTATTTTAGAAGGCATAGAAAATGAAACATTTATTCAAGTGTTTTTGAAAATCTACTTAACAGCAGCATAATAATCTGTGTTAAAAACTTATGTTCCAAACATATACATTACTATAACTCATTTAATTCATCTGATTGACAAGCATAAATAATTTTATAACTCTATTCTGGAAGAAATTGTCATGTGATATATTTTAAAGCAGTAGTATAGCATGGTTGTAAAATCTGGTTACTAAAATGTGTTTGCTGTGCATTATTTTGTATGAAGCAGACAGATTTATTGTAGGGGCAGCAAGTAGGATAGTGCTCAGCAAGGACACAACTCAGTGAGATCAGATATATATATATATATATATATATATATATATATGTGTGTGTGTGTGTATATATGTGTATATATATATGTATGTGTGTGTGTGTGTGTGTGTGTGTGTGTGTATATATATATATATATATATATATATATATGTGTGTGTGTGTGTATATATATATATGTGTGTGTGTGTGTGTGTGTGTGTGTGTGTGTATATATATATATATATATATATATATATATGTATATATATATATATATATGTATATATGAGTGTGTGTGATGGCTTCTTTTTTTTTTTTTTTTTACAATAATGCAAGTGTTTCTGAGAATCTGCATAACTATGCAGTATGATTTATAACAATTTCTATAAATACAATATTTTATTCTATTGATAATAATGAGTATAGGTAAAATGCTCATATACAAGCAATTCAAGGTTTTTTTTGGAAGCTGTTGACTGCATTTACATGACAGAAAATAGATGCATCTTAATATATGTAATGTCTGAATCATATTAGCCAAAGTTTTTGATTTAAATGAATGTTAGAACTTATTTTCTCTCTTCTTGATTTCTAACATCAAGATTATTTGAATGCTATTTGAATACAAGTGTTTTATATTACATAGATGTATATAGTAGTATGAACAGTTTTTTTAAAAAAAAGTTTATTTTAGTTTATATGATGCTGTTTTACCAAATGTGTAGTCTTGTCTTGCTAGATAATTGAATTGAAAACTATTAACCTCAGTTAAATATAACTAGTATTAAATTGATAAGGTGGTAGCTGAGGTACTGCTGCTTAGGGTAGGGGGTTAACTTGAGTGGTAAATACTACTCTAAGTTGGAGTTTATAACTCCAGGCTGGATGCAAGGTTTAATCCTTACATTATTTTCACTTGTTCATTGTTATATGTATATAGTTTTGACATCCACAATATATTTTGTGCACTCATTGTCACTACAAACAAAATTGAATCCTATACAAAATCCCATAAGAGATTCAATAAATACAGCTATATTTAAAGGTACACCTAAAGGAGGAGATGTAACATTACTTATGTTGTTATTTGTTATTTTGATCATAAGATTCTTAAGTTTTAAAAATGCCAAATGACATCTTTAAAAGGAATTTCTTTAAACATTAATGGATTGAATAATCCGTGTAAAAGGGCAAGCCTAATAAGATACATTAATTTACATAAGGCCAACTTAGTCTTCCTGCAAGAAACCCATCTCTTGAAAAGATATTGATAAACTAACCACAAACAAATATACAGTATTGGTTAGTTCAGAGCACACTCAGAAAAAAAGAGGAGTGGCTATTTTATGGAATAAAAGTATGCCCATTCCTAAAACCATTAAGTCTTATCAGGATGGCAAAGGAATGTTTTGTATGGTTACAATACAAATTAATGGGAAGACTTACACTTTAATTAATGTATATTGGATACCTGGAATTGGTATTAATACAGTGAAACATCATCTTGATAAGGTCATATCATTCTCTATAGGAGATATTATTTTAGCTGGTGACTTTAATTGTATACTACATGAAAGTGATACTACCACTATAGGAAAAAGAAGAATTACATCTAATGCAAAACATTTAAATGATTTTGCTAATTCTTATCATTTGAATGATATTAATAATCAGATAGATTCAAAATCATTACCATACACCTTTTTCTAACAGATACAAAACTTATTCAAAAATAGATAGGGTCTTTATTTCTAACCAGATGGTAACAGATTTAATTAATTCCAAAATCATTTCATGTCCTATATCTGATCATAATTCAATTGTTTTGAATTCATGATAAAAATACTCATAATGTTCAGATCAAAAGGATACCAGCATACTTAACTCAACTAAAAGACTATAAAGAATATATACTTTCAGAAGTAAACCATTTTTTAGACATAAATAATACTTCTGAAGTCTCCATTGTCTATGTTTGGGATGCCTTAAAATCATATCTATATGGACAAAGTATCAGATGGTATAATAATAAAAGGAAATCTTGGGATAAGGAATTGTTAGATATTCAAAGTAAATTAGACTCTTATAAACATAATAATAAAGAAAATATTATAGACAAGAAAGTTATTGAAGAAATAAACAAACTAAATGAGAAATACAAAGAAATTTTAACTCATAAAGTTAAAATAACTTTAGAGAAATACAAGTTTTTGTCTTATTCAATAAACCCCAAGTACTTACATAGACTTAAAAATAAAACTAAAAGGTTGAATAAACAAAACCATATCAAAGAAATCTTTTCTCTAAGGAAAAGAAGAATGTTTCTAGTATACCAGAAATACTAGATGAATTTAGAAATCACTTTCACAAAATTAACCATAATAACATTAACATGGAACCTAAAGATAAAATAAAGGAGTTTATAACCACAAACATGAATAAAAGCTTAATAAACAACAGATTAAACTATTGGACAAAAGTATTTCATATACAGAGGTTATTACACAAATAAATAAGCTTAAATCAAACAAAGCACCGGGTAATGATGGTATTATACCAGAGATATATAAAATCCTTTGTAAAAGTACATATTCATTAATACATAAGGTTTTTATTTTGGCCCAAACTGAGTTAATAACCCCCCCCCATCTTGGCAATATACATTTATTTCGCCAATTTTAAAACCTAATAAAGATCCAACTAGATGTACTTCATATCGGCCCATCTCATTACTTAATGTTGATTATAAAATGTTTATGAGTATTTTTGCTGATAGATTGAAGACAATCATCCCCGGCATTATAGATATAGATCAGACAGGCTTCATTGTAAATAGAAATACTTTTGATAATATAAGAAGAACTTTAACATTAATTGATTTTGCAAATAGGAAAAAGAAAGATTTAACACTTATTAGTCTTGATATAAGTTCATCATTTGATTCAGTAAGTTGGGACTATCTGTTTACTTTACTGAAGTGCACAAACTTCTCAGATGCATTTGTAAATCTAATTGAGCATTTATACAAAGGAACATTGGCTTATATTAAGGTAGGAACATATGTTTCACAAAAATACTCATTTTAAAGGTACAAAACAAGGATGTCCACTTTCTCCACTATTATTCACTTTAGTAATGGAGCCTTGGGCTAATTTGATCAGAAACAGTACTGACATAGAGGGTTTTGAAATAGATGAAAATACAACATCCAAAATTCTACTTTTTGCAGATGATGTTCTAATTACATCAGCAGGATCTAATTCTTCTATGCAGTCTCTATTTGATAAAATGATGAATTTTAAAAGTATTTCTGGTTTAATATTCAATGAAGAAAAACTAAAATACTACCTATATATACATGAAAAAATATTCTCATTAGTGATTTTACTAAATATGTACCCAATTCAGGTCAGATAACTTATTTAGGTATAATACTATCTAAAGATATTAAATCTATTATATATAATAATTATAATACCTGTTTTCTTAATATACAACATCTTTTTAATACCTGGAATAATATGTTTTTACTATGGAGGAGAGACTTACAATTATTAAAATGATAATATTCCCCAAGATTTTATACTTAATACAATCAATAATACTTCCACCTACAAAAATAATTATCAAGAAACTGAATACACTAATGTTAAATTTCCTATGGGCACCTAATAGACCTAGGATTGCTTTAAAGAAACATACTAATAGCTGGTCTCAAGGGGTATTTCTTTTCCAGACTTTAATTTATATACTATCTCTTCTATTGTAAAAGTTATTACTTTATTAATAGATCAGTCATATGTCACAAAATGGAAAGATTATTGGGAGCTAATTAGTATGCACTTCATGAAAATCTCCTTAACACATAAAAATATGATTGTAAATAACTCCATGTTATGGTTACTAAAGGAATTTTGTACTTCACCTATTACACCTAAACATATGGTTTGTTACCCATTAAATATTATTATTAGCTATCGTAACTTTATATTCATGCACCCTAAGTATAGGGAATGGAATTTTATTATATTCCCTATAATGTATACTCAGGGTATGCTTTTGTCATCTACTTCTGAAGGAACTCATTTAGCTATAGATAATGATCTAAAATACTGGTATCAGTTGATATCTGATAATAAAGTTAAAAATCTAGATTTCTTAAAACAAGAATTTGATCTAAGAGAAACTTGCTGGTAAGAGGTTCAGACCTTTAGACAACATCTCATTAATAAAATAGATATAATGTCTATAACAGTTAAAGAATCTATTCCAACACTGATTGATTACTTGATATTAAATTTACAACATAAAGTTTCTGATAAAGGTAAACTTTCATACATACATAAAATTATCAGACAAGAAACTTTTTACAGTGTAGATACATACTGAAATTATTTCACTTCTATTAATGGGGACCCACCAAATCAACAAGATAAACAATATATATTGGAATCTGCCTATAGAACTACGTCTTCCATTGTCTGGAGACTTTATACATGGAAATTTTTACATAGATCTTTTTATACACCTTTGATGATGAATAAAATAAATAATAAAGATAATCTATGTAAGAGATGTAATGTAGAAATTAATGCTGACTGGGCTCATATGTTTTATGACTGTATAAAATTGAAAGAATACTGGAAGTCAATTAATGAATTTTTGCAGGCTCTTTTTACAGATAATTTCATTATTTCTAAATCTCTTATATTATTCAACACACCTGTACCTCAAAGTGTTAAAAAGGTTAAGCTTCCCTTGTTATGGTCTATTCTAGCAGTGGCTAGGAAAATAATAACCAGAAATTGGATTTCAGATACACCTCCTTCGTTCAATGAATTTAAAAATGTTATGAATATAGTGTGCCATATGGAAATAAACACAATTAGGTCAAGAACAACTAGAAAAACATCTTATTATATTGTATGGGATAATTTACAAAATTTGTTAAAAAAATTCTAATTTCAATAGCATGGTATTTTAGTTTAATTAATTGATCTGATTGTAGTGAATGTCTTTGTAAATGCTTTAGTTGTTTTGTTGAATATTATAATAATATATATTTTAAATTACTTGTATAAAATTGTTATGATATTTCTCTTATATGTTAAAACAATAAACCTGTTTTGAAGAAAAAAAAAAAAAAAAAAAAAAAAGAAGTGCTCTTCTTGGCCGTGGCTAAGTCTAAACCTTTTTCTGTATTTTTATTCATATTTGTAGACTGTTTTTTCTACTAGTTAGTATTTAGTTAGAATGCTGTTATTTAGAATATAGGTAGCATTACAGTTTAGATAATAGTTTATTATTAAATTGTTGTCGCTGATTTGTCAACTGTTTGGCAGATATTTTTTCCACAGGCATCTTGTTGGTATCCCATAGTGGTAGTTAGATTATCTATATTTAGTATTTGCTGTTGAGCCCTTGTTGGCTGTTACTAGTTTTGATAGCGTTTGTTTGAATTACAGGACTTGCTGTTATTTAGTCCATTGTGTTGCTATTTAACCTCCTGGCTTCTGTGTTGTTTTTTCTCTAGGCTTAGTGAAGCATTTTTTTCAAGGGCTAGGCCTGTTTAAGTTAGAGGACCTAGTCCCCTGTTAGACTGACCTTGCCTTTACTGCATGCTGTGTTCCCTTCCTTTGGGCAGGGCTAGGCCCATTTAAGTTAGAGGACCTAGTCCACTCTGGCTTTCCTGTGTTGTGCTTGTTCTTTTCCCTCCAATAGTTAAGCTCCGTTTAAGTTAGAGGGCTAAATTAATGTCTTCTTTGTCCCTAGAGTTGTTTTTTCTGCAATTATGTCTAAAGAATTGAAAGAAAAGGACCATAAACCTTCAGATTTAAAAAAATGCCAAAAATGCACTCAGAAAATGTTCATAATGGATGGGCATAGGGTATGTGTCCACTGTTTGGGGGTGATTCACTTACAAGAGACTTGTACTTTTTGTCATTCCTTTAGCTCGAGAGTCCTTCAAGAAAGGAAAAACAAGTTGATTTTGAAAGGTCTCCTGAAACCATCCTTTGAGGAGGATTTAGGTAGTTCTTCCTCCTCACAATCTACAAGGTCTCCTAGCAGGAAAGAAAAGACTGTGAAAAGGTCATCTTCAGTATCCTCCGAGAAATCTGATCTCCTGAAAAAATTTCAAAAACCAACAAGACTCTCACCTCATCAGCTCCACTGCCTTTGGAACTGATTGAGGTTATTACAATCGATATGCCTGTATTGGCTCAAGTACTTCGGAGCCGAAAAAGGATTCTGTAGCTTGGAGCCAGTCAACAGATATCCCACCAGTCTCTCCTACACTGAGATCACCTATTTTTCAGAGATCTCACTCTCCAACCCTTTCTTCTAGGTCCTCTAGAATCCTATTGGATGAAGATGTGGAGAGGGTGGTGCACAGACTCTTGAAGGCACCGGGGCTGGCAAATGTGTTCTTGGCTCCTGCCCAACTGGCCTTGGAGTCATCCAAGTCTTTGTCAACCACTACTGTTCCTCCTCTGAGCCATTAACAGTCTATTGGAGCCAGAATATTCGGTACCACTTGCAGTAGAACCTTCGGCTCCAGCAGCCCAAGTGGCCTTTCCAGAACCAATATCTGCTACGACACTCTCAGTGCTGTCCATAATGTCTAGGAACTGAAGTTCAGCAGGACCCGAGCCTCTTCAGTTCTTAGTCTACCTCTCAGTGCGTCAGCTCGCCTGAGCTTGGCTCCTACATTGGCTTTGGAGCTGATCTCCCTGGATCCGGGGGCTACCTCTGCTTCTTCAGAACTGGTGGTGTCCTTGAAGCTGGGGGAGTCGGCCTTCGAGCTGATGAGGACTGTGCTGGCCATATCTACAGTTTTACGAAAGGATGATAATGTTCTTCCCCCAAAACCACCGGCCTTTGTTTTGGCGCTAGCCTATCCAAAGGACAGCAGAGATATGCAGCCTCAGAAACACTCTCTGGGTGGTCCCCATTCTTGTGAGACCTCCCCAGAGTACCCTTCTGACGAGCCTCCTTAGAAGAAAACATGCAAGGGGAAGCATGTAGACTCCCCTAATGAGTCTGTCACCTCTGACACTGACCTCGAGGAGTTAGAAGTGTCCCCACGGTCATCCTGTGATGATATATCCTTCGTAGATATCCTTGAGATCCTAAAACAGAGAGGTGGCTGGCCTACCATCACCCCTTATGATGAGGAGTCTGTGTACCTGAAGGCTTTCAGATCTCAACCTTCAGCCTCTTGGGTGTTTCCACCTTTTGATGAGCTCATGGCCTTGGTCGGTTGAAAGGTGTGGGAATCCCTTGACACCATGGAGCCAGTCCTAGGAGGCCAAACAAATTTCGATCAGCCCCCAAGGAAAAGGATTTCTTGACAAAAGGTTTGCCGGTAGATGCTATGGTGTTTGCAGCAGCCACCAAGAAGGAGTTTGCAGAGACATCCTCATCTGTTCATCTGCCAAACAAGGAGTCTTAAATGATGGACAGATATGGGAAGCTTGTTTTTTCTTCAGTGACTTTTACTCTCAGATTGCTGAATTATCTTACTCATTTTACAAGGCTTCAGATAGATCTCCTGAAGGAACTAGGAGATACTCTACAAGGTACTTCAACTGCGAGGGTACCAGAAAAGGTTACCACTCAGTTATCCACCTTAAATTCCATTGTGAACTCCAATCTGCGACTGATATCATGCGCAGCAGATGGAGCGAGTAGGGCAGCAGGTTCAGGAGTTTCCCTGAGGAGACACTCCTGAATGCGCTTGTATAACTTCATGGAACTCTTTACGTCTACCTTCACAAATGCCCCTTTTGATGGTTCCTCACTGTTTGGACCAAAAGTTAAGGATATACTCACCAGATGCGAGCAGGAAGGGAAAACTCTTTCTGCTGTTGGGAGTACATTTATTCTGTCCCTTTAAGACCCTATTCTAAAGGACAGAAAGGTGGGAAGATGTGGTTCAAACAATCCCAGGGATTTTTCCCATATGCATGAGGTGATTCCTTCCCTAGGAGCAGAGGGGGAGATGGTAGACGCCATCCTAGAGGCAGAGGGGGTTTGCAGAATCAGTGTGACTGTGATTCCTTTCACGGATGTCCCTATCAGCACTCATGAAAGGAGGTCCGACTGTGCTACTCTGGAGCCAGTTGGGGGACGGCTAGCTTTGTACCCAGAAGCCTAGCACAACATCACAAAAGACAAGTGGATACAAAATATAATATCCAGAGGATACTCCATACCTTTTTTCTACCCCCCCTCCTTGAACCAGGAAAATTCTTGATGTTCCACCCAATCACAGGGATCAAGCAACCATAGAGATCCAAAACTTGCTAAACAAAAGAGTCATCCAAACCGTCCCTGCAGACCAGATAGGATTCAGAACTTACTCGAGATTCTTTTTAGTACCAAAAAGAACAGGGGACCGGAGGCCCATATTGTATCTCAGCAAACTAAACGAATCAGTAAAGAAGTCCAAGTTCAGAATGGTGACACTGCAGTCTATACTTCCCCTTTTAGGGAAAGACATTTGGATGTGCTCGATAGATTTCCAAGATGCGTACTACCACATAAAAATGGACAGAGCATGAAGGAGTCATTTACGCTTCCGGGTGGGAGCCAGTCACTATCAGTTTTATGCACTGCCTTTTGGTCTCACCACAGCCACCAGAGTGTTCACCAAATGCATGGCAGCAATAACGGCTCACTTGAGATGTCTTGGATTTTGAAGTTTCCATACCTGGATGACTGACTCCTAACTGCCACCACCAAGCATCTACTTCTACAGGCCAGAGACACGACTCTACAAATTTGTGCTCAGCTAGGCATTACAATAAACTTGCAAAAATCTGCCTTGTTGCCCTGTCAGCATGTTACTTTTATAGGCACAGAAATAGACACCATTTCAATGATGACGCACCTTTCTGACGAGAGGATTGCAAATCTCAAGCAACAGATATTACTTCTTCTTCCCAAACACAAGGTCAAGGCAAAGATAGTGCTCAAACTATGGGGAACAATGGCCTCAGCCATAACCCTCGTTCCATTAGCCAGGATGCATACGAGAATCCTACAGTGGTTACTCTTCTCCCAATGGTCACTTCAGGTACTTCCTCTGTCTCACCCAGTCTTAATACAAACTATAAAAACTCACAAACTGGAACAAAAGAAAGTGAACTGAATGAATGCAGGTCACCACACCAAAAGCAAGAAGTTCAACCGTTTATTGTAAAGCACTTTTTGTCTTAGGAGATCCCAAGACTTCTTCAGACAAAGTAAAAGCACACACGCCCCTTTTTTATTACATACAATTAAAATGTTACATGCACCCATTGATTACAAAACCATTAAGTCATCAAATTAACCTAAAAAACCTTTAGCTTGAAAGCAAAAGCCCGCCCACTGTATGCAGATCACAACACAATAAATAAATCATACAGCCTGCAAACTTTCGTCTTTTGACATGAGTAGAAAGAGTGACAAACAAATGCAATAAAGGCAATAACTGCCATTTTGAACTTTTGTGCAAACTAAAAATTAAAGTACTAAAAGTTAACCATTAAGTCAACAATTTGATCTAAAAAGCCTTTGGCTTGAAAACAAAAGCCCGCCCACTATCTGCAGGTCACAACCCAATAAATTAATCAAACGGGCTGCAAACTTTCATCTGTTAGCATGAAAGAAATAAATAGCTAACAAATACGATAAAAGCAATAACTGCAAGTTTGATCTTTCGTGCGAGCAAAAAATTCAAATACTAAAAGCTAACTAACAGAATAAAACCTGACACGTACTGTTGCAAGTGCCAAGAGTTAAAAATAGTTCTGCCTATCTTAAACATACCCAAGACAACCTCTTGAATGCTACCTGATGATAAGCAGTTAAGATAGTTAAAATTGCCTCAAGAATGTTGAAAAGTGCAAGAAAACAGTGTTGAGAATTAAATATTAAATGTGAGACTGTATATACGACTAGATCATCTTAAAAGGCTAAATGTTAAATGTTGAACAATATGTACAACCAAATTATCTTAGGAGGCTCTTAAGTTTTAAAATACAGTGAATAGAGCACATTTCATTTAAACCAGGGAATGTGCTTGCGTCCGTGCGAATTTCCCACGTGAGTTCTAATACTTCCAGGCAGACGGCTTCGGGTCCCCCTCTCCCATCGGAACTTATACAGTCAATAGCCCTGAACAAAAATTTGTGGTTGACATTATCAGCTGCACGTTTTGCCAGTGCATTAATCATTTTTAATTTCCTGATGTGATATGTGTGCTCATAAATACGTTCCCGAAGTTTCCTGTCCGTTTTGCCAATATAAAATGCTGGACACTGTTGGCACTGGGCAAGGTAGACAACGGCTTTGGATGAGCAATTGAATTTGTTTTTGACTTTATATTTTTGACCTCTAATTCTAAACTGTTCCCCTGTATCCATATGCGAACAAAAGTTGCACATGTTACATTGAAACATACCTTTCCTAATAGGAACATGTGACCCATTTACCTCCAAGAGATGTTTTAAAATTTTTCCTCTCCTCCAGGTAATTTTTGGGAACTCCGGTAGTTTAATTCTAATGTTGTTGTCATTCTGGATGAATGCCCAGTTTTTGTGAAGGATAGATGAGATGATCTTACTGTCAATGCTAAATGATGTAAAAAGACTACAAGGTGGTGGGAGTGGACTTGAGGTAGGGTGGGTCATAAGCTGGTTTGATGAATACTCATTCCTATGCGGGCCTTTTAAAATTGGTTGGTATGTCCCTTGTTCTCTCTTGAATTAATTCATTGACAAGTTGTTTGGGATAACCGCGGCCCAAAAACATAGAACCGAGTGTGTTACATTCCTCTATAAAATCTGGAAATTTTGACACTATTTGGGCAGCCCTTTTACTACAGATCTCTTTTGATAAGTTGGGTGACAACTGCTGTAGTGAAGGAAGGTGTTAGAATAAGTGTCCTTCCTGTGAATTTTAGCACACAAGGCATTGCTAGTTAGGTCTTTCCACAAGTCCACATCCAAGTAAGCAATTCGGTCAGTGCTAAATGTGTGTGTGAACGAAAGGAAATTGGTAGTAGAATTGAAGAAATCCACCAGTTCTAAAGCAACTGCTTCACCACTTCTAATCAACATAAATATATCATCCAAAAAACGTGTATAAAAGGCTATTTTATTAGTAATGCGCTCATTCTTCTGGATAATTTCTTGTTCCCAATAAGCCATGATGAGGTTGGCGAAGCTACCACCACAAAGTGCCCCCATGGCTATACCTACCTTCTGCAAAAAAATAGTGTCGTTAAAGATCAAATAGTTGCTAGATAGGATAATGTCAAGTAATTCATCCACTAAAGAAATTTCTAGTGTTGGTGCACCTCTCTTTCTCAGCATGAAATTAACTCACTCAATTCCTACCTCATGTGGGAAGAGTACAGGTCCCTCACGTCCATGGTGAGGAAGTTGAGATTATGGTCAAATTCGAGGTAATTGATAGACTGTAAAAATGACCACGAGTCTTTGCAGATATCCTGTTCCGTAACCATATATTTTTTTAGTATGTTGTCCACAAATTTGGCACATGGATGTGTTAGGCTGTTTCTAGCATCAACCAGGGGTCTCATTGGTGGATCGTGGATGGATTTGTGAATCTTAGGAATCCCAAAAAGTTTAGAGATTCTGGGGGCTAACATAGAAAGATAGCTGAAGGATGCAATGTCAATTTTCCCTTCAATGAAAAGGTAGTTCAAATACGAACGAATACTGTTATACGCTATGTTTAATTCATGCCTAGATCTTACTTCATATGTATCACCCCTTAAAACACTCAACATCCTGCAAAGTTGTTAACTATGGGCCGTCAGGTCCCAGAGGAAATATCAATGGTCACAACTTTCAAGCAAGGAAACAAATACATAATGCTTCCATGGGTGAAGCAAGACCAACCGGTTATTCCTCAGTGGTAACAGGGTCTCAATTTCAACAAGAGCCCAATCAAGACACACAGACACATTTTCGGGCAGGAGCCTCGTATTACAACCTACGCCATCAACCACAGAGGGTGAACAATTTCATCAACTATCACAACAAGAAGGGGAGGAAGGGCAGGTAATTGACACTGTTGTAGTGTCAAACAAACGCACTATTTTGTTGAACACCAACTTAGATTTTAAAATTTTTAACTTTACTGACATCGCTATTGAACAACCTTTAGTGGAACTTTTAGCAAAAGGAAATACGTTTGTTCCCGACATCAAAGCTGACTTGGTGAAAATGATCATTGATTTTTAAACTTTTTTCAAGGAAACTTAATTTGAATGTACTACTAGGGGACCACTTTGCTAATAACAACAGGCTACATGTGACTAGTACTTTTTCACCAGCTCTACATGAATCTATAGCACTGTTTGATACAATGTGTGAACTTGACCTATGATATTCTTTACATAAAAAGGCACACAAAGTCACGTCAGACCTAACATTACCCCCGTAGAAAGGGAACTTTTATGGTCCATCAAGGAAGCTGGGGTTAGGATAATGCAACCAGATAAAAGTGGTGGTGTAGTAATTATGGGTCAAGATGATTATGTAAACAGGATGTTGAGTGCATTAAGGGGCGATACATATGAAGTAAGATCTAGGCATGAATTAAACATAGTGTATAACAGGATTCATTCGTATTTGAAAGACCTTTTCACTGAAGGGAAAATTGACATTGCATCCTTCAACTATCTTTCTATGTTAGCCCCCAAAATCCCTAAACTTTTTGGGATTCCTAAGATTCACAAATCCATCCACAATCCACTAATGAGACCCCTGGCTGATGCTCGAAACAGCATAACATATCCATGTGCCAAATTTGTGGACAACATACTCAAAAAATATGTGGTTATGGAACAGGATATCTGCAAAGATTCGTGGTCATTTTTACAGTCTATCAATGACCTCAAATTTGACCATAATCTCAACTTCCTCACCGTGGACGTGAGGGACCTGTACTCTTCCATTGCACATGAGATGGGAATTGAGTGAGTTAATTTCATGCTGAGAAAGAGAGGTGCACCAACACTAGAAATTTCTTTAGTGGATGAATTACTTGACATTATCCTATCTAGCAACTATTTGATCTTTAACGACACTATTTTTTTGCAGAAGGTAGGTGTAGCCATGGGGGCACCTTGTGGTGGTAGCTTCACCAGCCTCGTTATTGCTTATGGGGAACAAGAAATTATCCAGAAGAATGAGCGCATTACTAATAAAATAGCCTTTTATAGACGTTTTTTGGATGATATATTTATGTTGATTACAGGTGGCGAAGCAGTTGCTTTAGAATTGGTGGATTTCTTCAATTCTGCTACCAATTTCCTTTTGTTCACACACACATTTAGCACTGACCGAATTGCTTACTTGGATGTGGACTTGTGGAAAGACCTAACTAGCAATGCCTTGTGTGCTAAAATTCACAGGAAGGACACTTATTCTAACACCTTCCTTCACTACAGCAGTTGTCACCCAACTTATCAAAAGAGATCTGTAGTAAAAGGGCAACTAGTTAGGGCTGCCCGAATGGTGTCAAAATTTCCAGATTTTATAGAGGAATGTAACACACTCAGATCTATGTTTTTGGGCCAGGGTTATCCCAAACAACTTGTTGATGAATTAATTCAAGAGGTTAGTTACAAGAGAGAACAGGGGACATACCGACCAATTTTAAAAGGCCCCCATAGGAATGCGTATTCATCAAACCAGCTTATGACCCACCCTACCTCAAGTCCACTCTCACCACCTTGTAGTCTTTTTACATCGTTTAGCATTGACAGTAAGATCATCTCATCTATCTTTCACAAAAACTGGGTGTTCATCCAGAATGACAACAACCTTAGAATTAAACTACCGGAGTTCCCAAAAATTACCTGGAGGAGAGGAAAAAATGTAAAACATCTCTTGGAGGTAAATGGGTCACACTTTTCTATCAGGAAAGCTATGTTTCAATGTAACATGTGCACCTTTTGTTCGCATATGGATACAGGGGATCAGTTTAGAATTAGAGGTCAAAAATATAAAGTCAAACACAAATTCAATTGCCAATCCAAAGCTGTTATCTACCTTGCTCAGTATCAACAGTGTCCAGCATTTTATATTGGCAAAACGGACAGGAAACTTCGGGAATTTGTTTACGAGCACACATATCACATCAGGAAATTAAAAATGATTAATGCACTGGCAAAACATGTAGCTGATAATGTCAACCATAAATTTTTGTTTAGGGCTATTGACTGTACAAGTTCTGATGGGAGAGGCGGACCCAAAACTGTCCACCTGGAAGTACTAGAACTCACGTGGCAAATTCGCATGGACACAAGCACATTCCCTGGTTTAAATGAAATGTGCTCTATTCACTATATTTTAAAACTTAAGAGCCTCCTAAGATGATTTGGTTGTACATATTGTTCAACATTTAACATTTAGCCTTTTAAGATGATCTAGTCGCATATACAGTCTCACATTTAATATTTAATTCTCAACATTATTCTTGCACTTTTCAACGTTGTTGAGGCAATTTTAACTATCTTAACTGCTTATCATCAGGTAGCTTTCAAGAGGTTGTGTTGGGTATGTTTAGGATAGGCAGAACCATTTTTAACACTTGGCACTTGCAACAGTACATGTCAGGTTTTATTCTGTTAGTTAGCTTTTAGTATTTGAAGTTTTTGCTCGCACGAAAGTTCAAACTAGCAGTTATTGCTTTTATCGTATTTGTTAGCTATTTATTTCTTTCATGCTAACAGATGAAAGTTTGTAGCCCGTTTGATTAATTTATTGGGTTGTGATCTGCAGATAGTGGGCGGGCTTTTGTTTTCAAGCCAAAGGCTTTTTAGATCAAATTGTTGACTTAATGGTTAACTTTTAGTACTTTAAGTTTTTTGTTTGCACAAAAGTTCAAACTGGCAGTTATTGCCTTTATTTGTCACTCATTCTAGTCATGTCAAAAGACGAAAGTTTGCAGCCTGTATGATTTATTTATTGTATTGTGATCTGCATACAGTGGGCGGGCTTTTGCTTTCAAGCTAAAGGTTTTTTAGGTTAATTTGATGACTTCATGGTTTTGTAACCAATGGGTGCATGTAACATTTTAATTGTATGTAATAAAAGAAGGGGCGTGTGTGCTTTTACTTTGTCTGAAGAAGTCTTGGGATCTCCTAAGATGAAAAGTGCTTTACAATAAACGGTTGAACTTCCTGCTTTTGGTGTGGTGACCTGCGTTCATTCAGTTCGCTTTCTTTTTTTCACCCAGTCATAATAACAGAAACTTGCAAGAAGGATCTTCATTGGTGGATTCAGTCCAATGAGTTAACCATCGGGAGACCATTTGTTCCACATCAACCTGTTGCTACTGTGACCATGGATGCTTCCCAGCTGGAGGCATTACCTGGTAAAGACAGTCCAAGGCATATGGCAAGAACACAAGACCCACTTGCACATCAGTGTTCTAGAGATTAGAGCAGTACTTCTGGCATTGCAAGCACTCCACAACTCTCTTCCTCTAGGGATGATTGCAATCCAGTCAGACAATATGTCAGTGGTATGGTATATAAACAAACAGGGAGGAACCAGATCATACCCACTTTGTCGAGACGCAATTAGGGTTTTGCAGTGGGCAATATCTTCCTAACGCTTTCTAGTCACAATGCACATCCCAGGAAAGTCCAGTGTGACAGCTGACAAGCTCAGCAGGGCAAATTTGATGCCTCATGAGTGGTCTCAAAATCAGAACATAGTGGAAGAGATCTTCTGCAAATGGGGCCAGCCTTGCTGTGATCTTTTTGCCACCCCTATGAACGCCAAATGCAGCAGTTACTTTGCCCTAATCCTCCCTCCAGGGGAGACACCAAGAGACGCACTTGTTCACAATTGGCCCTCAGGACTTCTTTATGCCTTTCCTCCATTTCCCCTCATATCAAAAAGTCATTCAGAAAGCAAAATCCTTGGGAAGTTAGATGATTCTCATTGCTCTGGCCTTGTCAGATTTGGTTCCCCTTTCTCGGGCCTTATCTACTGGAGGATCCATGGATTCTGGACCTAGTTCCAGACTTGCTGACACATAGATCAGGAACATTCCATCCCTCTCTCCACACCCTCAACTTGACAGCTTGGCTGCCCCACTTCCAGCCTTAGTCAGGTTTCAGGATTTCACTCCAACAGTAAACATATCTTGATATCCTCTCATAAGCTTTCTACCAGAAAACGATATGCTAATAAATGGAAAAGATTTTACTTTTGGACACAGACCAGAAACATAGATCCCTTCACTGCCCCAATTTCTTCAGTTTTGGATTTCCTTTTGGACCTCTTCCAAAAAGGCTCAGCTGCTGCCACAATTAACGTTCAGCTAGCCGCTATCTCCAGTTTCCACTTAGGACAACATACGCCTAACCTGATCGCACATAGACTGTGTAAAGCCTTTTTGAAAGGCACTTCTTTATTGAGACCTCCATTTAAAGAACCTGTGCCTCCTTGGGACTTAAACTTTGTCCTATCACACTTAACCTCACCACCCTTTGAGCCTTCATCCACTTGCGATCTTAAGTTCCTCTCTTGGAAAATGATTCTTCTGGTAGCCATAACCTCAGCTTGAAGAGTTTCAGAGCTACAAGCACTTTCAGTCAAGCCTCCTTATTTGATCTTCTATAAAGACAGGGTTTCACTTCTAACTAACCCATTCTTTGTCCCTAAGATTTGCTCCCAATCTAATATTAACCAATCTATTGAACTTCCAGTATTTTCCCCTAACCATACCAACAAGGCAGAATACAGACTTCACCAACTTGATGTGCATAGGCAACTGAGGGTCTACCTGCACAGAACTAAAGAATTCAGGAAGTCAGAGCAGTTATTCATATCCCTTTTGGAGTCAAGAAAGGCTATGCCAGTCACAAAAATCACATTATCTAATTGGCTTTCTAATTGCATAACTTTTTATATACTCTTCCAATAACAAGGAACTCCCCTTCAAAGTTAGAGGTCACTCAACCAGGTCAGTAGCAACATCCACTACCTTTCAAGCCAGAATTTCGATGGACAGTATTTGTGCAGCCGCAACTTCGGCAAGCCCACATACTTTTATTACTCATTACAAAGTTGATTTGGCCTCCAGGGACAGAGCTTCCTTTGGTTCCATGGTGGTCAAGAATGTATTCCTGTGAGCCACCTGAGAAAAAGGTGCTAGGGACGCTGTCCCACATGTAAGAATGAAGGCGAGATAGGACAACATAACATAAAGAAGTTATGTACTCACCATAACGTTCTATGTTTGTTGTCCATCTCGCCCTTCATTCTTACGAACCCACCCACCTATCCTAGAGGACCTGGTAGGAAATTTTGCTCTTCCTTATGGTGGAGACCTTTCACTATTGTTTCTCCTTTACCTGAGGGTACAGTATAACTATTTTCTATTATAGTTAGCAGCAAACAAGATCTGAGGGTTGATACCACTGCATTATGGGATATCTACCTTTGCATGAGCCAACTTAGAGACTTCAAGCTTTGTAATCAGCTGAGTCAGAGCCGAGGATTGGCTCCAAACCCACATGTAAGAATGAAGGGCGAGATGGACAACAAACATAGAGCATTATGGTGAGTACATAACTTCTTTTATTTGGAGCTGTTGGCCATACATAGGTGCTAGAGATCCAGGAGGGCTGGTTCCATAAGGGAATGAATAACAAGACACAGTTAATCACATACAAGCCTATAGGAGACAGACTATAGAGAGAGGACTTTAAGTCTGGCTTATTATCCTAGGGGTTTTAGTCAGGAACTACTAGGACCGGTCTAGCTGTGCTAAGTGTCTGAATAGATTCATGCTCTGATGTGGACAGTAAAGAACACTCTGAATCAATACAATCTGATTCTTCAGAAGGATAACAGGTTCAAAAACCAAAACTAGCACTCACCTTTCCATGGTTGCTAGCTACATTTGGGAAGGTATTTGATTGGAAACAATCTGGAGCTATGCCAGAGACTGTCAAAGTTTATGATCTTGAGGATGATATTCCAAATATTTTGGCTGTTCCTCTTCTGTTACCAGCCTTAGAAGATGTCTATAGAACCCATATAAAACTCCTTTGGCTAGTTAACCAATTCTTAAAAAAGCTATGGGGAAATACAAGGTGTACTGTAATCTTGCAATTCTTTTTGCTCCTTTGTCAGCTGACCCCACCTATGGTTTCTCTATCTGCCAACTCTAACGAGAGAGCCTTGGCTTCTTCTAGCATTTTGCACTGCTGGATAAAATTGGAAATTGGTTAGAATCTCAGGAGAAATAATTGGCTCGGATCTAGTAATTTAGTCTTCAGAAATTAAATTTTTTCAGGGCTTCATGTTGAAATTATTTTGCAATATGCTTACAGTTTGGATGACCTTGCTGTGTCTTTGCCTACTGAACAGAAGTTCTATATAAATGAGATTTTTTCTAATGTGACTCAGGTTTCAAAACTTGCTTTGAGGAGTGTCTTGGAAGGCGTGGATACTATTTTTAGAAATGTAGCTGCTTCTGTTGTATTGAAAAATTTTGCTTAGTTAAATAACCAGAATTTTTTCTGAGGATTTTAAAATATGAGATTTGGAATACTTCCTTAAGTTCTAAATTTGAGTTTGGACCTGCTGCTACCCAAATTCTCAAACAATGGGATGATAGAGGTATATTGATGCGTAGGGTATCTTGAATGTTTCATATTGCTAGGTTCTCCCCAACAAGACATCCAGCTTCAAAGTGCAGAACAAACAAATATCCCAGCCTAAGGAAAGTCAGGGTAACGATACGAAATGACAGGAAGATCATGCTTGGAAAACCAAATGAAAGGTCTTCCTTTACCAAAAAAGATATTTTCCCCTGCTAAAGAATAACTATGCCAAGACTCAGGGTATCCCATCTCTTCCTCCTGTCCCTCCTCCCCTTTCATCTTCCCCCATGCATTAGCTCAACCCAGCAGTCTAGCAACAAATAGTCTTAGACAAGTGAATGCTAAGAATAATTCAGTGTGGATATTGTTGGCAGTGGACAGAAAATCCTCCTCCCGTCAGGAAAATCCCCCCACATCCACCAGATCATTTGCACACATTCTGCCTGGTCCTCCCTCACAAGTTTCAAGCTGAGGTTATAGAAACAGTTTCTTTACTAAAAAAGGTAAACGTTTTACACCAAAATCTTTTAGGTATCCAACAATGAGCTTTTGTGGAGACTATTGTTAGATTTGGCATACCTAAATACATTTATGAAAGTGCCCAAATTCACAATACTCACCCTACAAGTGGTCCTACCTCTTCTTATGAACCACTGTTTCATGTTGACTTTACATCTGAAGGATGCTTATTGTCCCATGCCAGTTGCTCTCAACTTCACATTGAACCTACAAATGTCCTGTTTCACACCCTAATAAAGAATTGTCTTCCCAGGATATATGCCAGACAGAATAAAGTATGGTTTTTCTATCACAAGTCATAACCCTGACTGCTCAGAACATTTTCAAGGATTTATCTCTTCAAGAAGCTGACTCTGCAAGAATGTTTCTCAAAATTCAAGTACTCATAGCATCAGTGATTCTCTTGTCACCACAGGCCAGATTCTACATGAGAAAGATTCACTGTTATGTAAAAGTTGTTGGACCAAACTCCTGCTTACCTTGGACTTTCAGGTACCAGTGCTGGATTTTGTGAAATATGAGTTACAGTGGTTGAGGGATCAGATGTCTCTCAATCCAGACTTGCCCTTCTCCCTCCAGACCCCGTTTCAGTCTGTCCAAACATACTTATCATATTTTGCATGGGGAACAGTGTACAGGGGAGTTCAAGTGCAAGGAGAATTAGGTTCTTCGTATGCTACAAAGCACATAAATGTCAAACATTAACAGTGATTCAGTCCTTTAGAGTTCTTTACCATTTCTGGTCTCCAGATCCACTTTTGTTGGTCACAGATGACACCACAGTTATGTGGTACCTAAACAAACAAGGGGGTACAAGTTTATACCCTTTTTGCTGCTTGGCAGTGATGGCCATGAGAACTAGTCTTGCAGAATTCTCTAGTGCTTATTTATTTAACATTTGTTTACCAGGATAGTCCTACTGGACAACTGGTGTCCCTTTTCAGCGGAGTCCTGGGGAGAAAAGCTCCATACAGTACATCATTTTTGGATACAAAGTGAAAATATTTGGTTACATAGTGAGAAAAAGTGCTTCAGGCCTCATATATCCAGTCAGAGCAAAACATATTAGCAGGCAGATTAAGCAGATCCCAAATAGACCCTCATGAGTGAAAACGTGGGACAGAGGTCTGCTTGGATTTAGTTCAGAGGTTGAAAACATTTCATATAGATATGATCACCTCCTTTCAAAACAGGCATTTGGAAAAATTCTGTTTCAGATATCCTTGCAGCCATACTTGGGGGACAGAAGCATTCTCATTCCCTTGAATGGGAATGTTCCTTTTTGCATTTCCACCTTTTCCACCTAAACCATACATACTTCTAAAGATTCAGAAAAAAATTTGCAAAGATTATTATGGTGACCTTCTTTTGGCACAAGCAAAGTTTTTCATTGTGAGGCTGCCAGCCCAGCTATCTGGAATTTTGTAAATAATCATATGTAATTTGTGAATATTAATATGATCCATAGGCTTGTCTTACAAATGTAAGAGAACTATATGTTATGTGTATATTTAACTACTGGTGCAGAAATGTGTGTTAAACTGTATGTTCTGCACTGAGCTTCAAGAATGTAACCACAGTGTACCCTACTAGAAATGAAAAAAATTTAACTTGCAAGCTCTAAGAAAATAAGTGAATTGTTTTATGATTGTGTTAATCTCCCAGTTTCATGGAAGGAGACAGGATGTCTACAGCTAGAGGTTTATTTATATTGCCTTGAAACAGAAATAATTGCTAGGTTTCAAATATAAAAGCGTTAATTGTTTTATGACTTCCAGTTCTAGGCAAACTTCTGATAGATATGTACTTCTCCCATAGAGATGGTAAAAACTCTGTTGGTATCTGTCAGCCTGGGAACTGAAGGCAGGTGACAAATAGTGATGTCATCCAGCTAACCCAGCAGTAATGTGTATTATTAATTTAAGAACTATCTCAGAGAGTGAGTCTGTGCATTTTGTATTTGTCTTTGAACCTGGAAGCATCCTCTCATCAGCACTTGCCTTGCTAATAGTAAGTAACCAGTATACAGTAATGTCTCTTAGATACAGATAGGAATATAGTAAATATTAGTTTAGATGTTTTCTGTATTGATGTGAGACTGTCATGCAGTGTTGTTTTAAAATATTCCCTGTGATTCTGAACTCTTTATTCACTGTGTTGAGTTATTGAGTATTGTCTTGTTCTTTTATTATTTCTTATTAAATATATTTAACCTTTTAATTGTGGCTGGTTTCTTTAGAGATATTTAATTTCTTAGAGTACTTGCATATGTATTTGGTGACACTGTACAGGCCACTCTTAAACAGCCTTGCAAGTCTTGGTCATACTTACCATTTGGGCACCCTTTGGTAAGGGCCTATATAGTATCTTTTTAAGTTTATAAAAGCAATATTTAAAAATTGTCCTTATTTTTGTGGCTTTGTCCCACTTCAATATATGGCTTTTTTCAGATTTCTTGCTCTGAGGTTCAGAAGTATGACAAATGAGTCAGGGCCATCACTACCAGCCAGAGACATTTCAAATTGTGACATACTTGTTGTACCCCTCTCTCCCATGTAGTGACTGTGGATGTGTCCAAGCAAGGCAAGAAGCAGTTATGCAGGGTATGTGTGCAGAGTATCCCCCCATCCAAGGTAGACACAAGTACTACATTGGCTTTTCATCTGTCCTTTATTTTGCAGAATGTTCCGGTTTTCTGTCATATTTTTATACCGTTGATTTATGCTTCTTATTATTCAGGAAATGCATGTTGTTGCAGTGCCTTTTGCTCTGTGTTTAAGTAGCAAATCTTTAATGACCATCAGGTAAGCTTGTCTGAGATTGTAAGATGCAAATAAGCTTTAATAAGCATACTGTTAAAGAATTATCAACAATAAAACCCTTTTTGTTGTTGCCATGAAGGGAATATTTAGATAACTACATAACGTATAAGCCTTAGATGTTGAAATGCATATGACAGTATTTGTAATAAAGGACAGAATTGAAGTATTTTCAGAAGCTCATTAAATTTGCTGGAGACTTGCAGTCATCTTTTCAGGCTTTACCCGTATACTAAACAGAATGCCAATCTATCATGCGTGGTCTATAACCTGTGCAATAATCTTTTAAGCAATTTATCTTGAGCTTGTTTTTTGTTCACTGTTCATTTTTTACTTGTTTTCCCCATGAAGTAGATAGTTGTTGTCAGCCAGCAGGTCTTTTTTGAATAAGAAACATTTTTATAAGTGGGGGTATCACAGAGATTGCTATTTTCAGCATGTTACTTGGTACTTTTATAAAGCTGAATATAAATTATAATTAGAACTGCAGTGCAAGGAGAAGTGGTTTGAGTTGAGTGCTGCTTAACTGGCATTCCAGTAATGTATTTAAAAAAAATAATATTTTTTTCATGTCCCACAACAGCCAGCAGGTCTTTTTTGAATAAGAAACATTTTTATAAGTGGGGGTATCACAGAGATTGCTATTTTCAGCATGTTACTTGGTACTTTTATAAAGCTGAATATAAATTATAATTAGAACTGCAGTGCAAGGAGAAGTGGTTTGAGTTGAGTGCTGCTTAACTGGCATTCCAGTAATGTATTTAAAAAAATATTTTTTTTTTCATGTCCCACAACCTTTCTGTTTCCATTTAGATATTAAGTAAGCTATCATGTAGCCAGTGCATTGAAATATTTTTTCTTCTCGACTTCATTTTGTCTTGATTGGACTCTCATAATGACAGTTTGGCACCCAGGGCAGCGTATTTAATTAAAGTCCCAGTTTTTGTGGTTTTGAGCATAGTTCCATCCCTTTCTAGTTGGCCACACTCCTTCCCATTGGCCCCACCCATTCAGCTGTCTCCTGCAGCCCCCCTTTGATTTGAAGTCATCAGCTGCCACTGCTTTTGAGGAACCAGGAACATCCTGGAATAAAAACTCCTTCCCACTTGGGAAGAGGGGACAGGTTGCATGATTCCTTGGTTCAACAGAAACCCTACAACCTCCAGAAAATGAAGAAGTTGCTCTAGAGGAGGCTGAAGAATCCCAGAAAAAGGAGGGAGTGATTTCCATACCATGAATTAACCCTCAGGGATGATAGAAAAAAAAAAACAAGCGTCTGAAGTTATGAGACACCAATTTGGAAGACAACGGGAGAGCCAAAACGACAAAGGAACCTGGTCTAAAAGAATGGGGGGGGGGGTTGTCAAAGAGAAGCAGGCTTATCAGATAATGGAGGCTTCTGGGCCACAGAAATCTGAGAAGCCTTAGCAGAGGGGGCCTGCTTCTCACCATTTGTGCCCTTAGAGGCCTGGCGGGATTGCTTATTTACAAAAGCAGACCTTGAAGGATAATTCTTCTGGAACTTTGGTGAGACAAAAATGTGTTTAAGGTCCTGAAAGGCTTTACCTTTCTCTTCAAGAAACTTAAACATTGCAGCAGCAGCAGTCCCAAAAGGATGTTTATTATCCATAGGAGCATCCAGCAACTAAGCCTTAATATCCTCAGGCAGAGACTGGAGACAAAGCCAAGAATAAGGCCTCATGATGGACCCAAAGCCCTAGAAGAGGCATCAGCAGCATCATAGCTACACTTAACAGAGTGGTGAGCCACTTGAGAAGCAGAAGTTATAATGATAAGGCAGAGGATTTGCTTTTAGAATCAGGGAGGTCAGAGATAACCTGACAAGCCTGAGCAATCAAGGCTAGAGTATACCTGGTCATGTGAGTCTAGTAACTAATAACCCTAAAGGCCAAAGCAGAAGTAGTGTAAGCTTTCTTACCAACCCTGTCCATTGCCCTGCTGTCTTTATCAGAGGGCAAAAGTTTAGAAGCTTTGTCTGAAGAGACTGACACCACAACAGGATCAGCAGAAAGACATTTAAATAAATATTGGCAATCACTGGGAACTTTAAGTTTCTTAGGAACAGGAGTCTGAGAATCAGGAGACTTGGAGGCAACAATGAAAGTATCCAAGAAGGCAGCAAACTCAAGAGGAACTGCGGATTGTTAGGAATATCCACCTGAAGCAACTCATAATAACTTCTCTGAATATCAGGCACTTGAGAAGAATCCCACTGAAAGAATTGCATCAGCCTAGCAATTGTGACCCCCCAAAGGACAATTCCTCAAGGGGAGACTCAGAGCTAACAGACTCCTCTTCATCATAACCTTAAGCCAAAGGTGCAGGCATCTGTGACGAACAGGACAAAGACCTCTCACCAGACACTGAATCCTCATCCTAAGCCATTTAGAAAGGGGAGAGTTCCAAGGAGGAATAAGTACCAAACCCCATTGAGGAGGTCTTAGGGTCATTAGGGCAGAAACAAACCCCTAGTAAACTCATGCCATTCCCTTTGAGAATCCTTAGGATGGACTGAAACATACTTCCATTTTTGTCTTTTCTTAGAAGGGACATCAGCCTTAACAAATACCAGAGGTTCCAACCCTTGATGAGATTTGATAAGAGAACCTACAGTTATTAGATTGCTTACTGTACTTATTTCCTTGTTTCACTTGAAAGAAAGTTACTGTTTGTCGTTTTTGCATTTAGTTACTTGTAACACATTGCACTCAAGTTACCTGGCACTTGCTCACTAAAGCAATTATATAAGTCAGCACTAAAAATTAAAAGCACTACACCCTCACTCCCCACTGGCCCTTGTTTTCAATTAAGGATTTCCCAATATTATTCTAGCATGTCCAAAGGTCAGTTGTCAATCTCCTCTCCGGTCCAGCTGGTGAATCTGGGAATCTTGAGGCAATGTTATAACTGCCTCATGTACACAGACAACCCTCTCCTCCTCCCACATAACACAAATACTTGAGAGATGCAGCTATTTAGCCAAACTGGAGGCTGAGTTCTCTCAACTCAGGACTGGCAAGACCAGACAGGAGGAGAAGGCAACTACACACACCACAAAACCAGCCTCACATAATGCTACCACTCCACTGAATCAAACACATAAACACACAAAGACATACTCGGAGGCTCTGAGTAAAATTTACTTAAACAGCAGAGGCCTCCAAAGCAGACACCCAAACAACTGCTACCTCAAGACACCCCACAAGCAACACATAAACCACAAAAGCAGTGTGCAAAGCAGTCACAGCCCTTAAGGCCAAATACAACATCAAACATACTTGTCATAGGTGACTCCATAGTCAGACACACTGACGTCCCACTCACCAGGCTGAACAAGGAGAGGGTCACAGTAAGCTGCCTATCGGGCACTAGAATCCACCACATAACACAAGCACTCGGGTCACTCCACGGCAAGTACAAATATGACACAGTCATTGTCCATGCTGGTGTGAACGACCTGAGACGTACCTCCCTGGACTACATGAAAAGAGACATAGAGGAGCTCTCTGATTATGTAGTCCAGGCAGGTATGACCCTAACCCTGAGCAGTATCCTTCCTTCACCAAGAATGATGCCACAATATAGAGACAAGATAATCAGCTTTAACAATTGGCTTAATGTCTGGTGTCATTCAAAGGGGATCCAGTGTCTGTCTGCCTGGGATGACATGCTTGACAAGCCACGCTGCTTCAAGGGACGGCTTGCACCTGTCACCCCTGGGATTCCGGATATTGGCTAAGGCTCTTGCCACCCCCATAGTGCCTTTTTTAGGCAAGGCACAAATTCTAAACCTACCACCCTAGAAAACAGAAATGGGAAGAAACTGAGGGTAATGCTGCTCAATGCCAGAAGTCTAAATCTCAAAATGCACGCACTCGAGGCCCTTCTCAGTATGGAGAACATCGATGTCTGTGCTGTAACTGAAACCTGGTTCAAGGCTCCTGAGAGCACCCCGGCACTATTAGGTTTTACCTCATATCATGCGTTCCGGCCCCAAAACCCAGACCACACCACAAAAGGAGGGGGTGTATCCATATTCATAAAGGATACTCACACCTCCAGGTTGGTGGCAACGCATGCTACTGGAAACCATCCAGGTGCAACTAACCATAGGCAAAACTGCTCTACAAATTGTAGCATGCTACAGGCCACCCTCTCAAACTCAGGAACCCCACACAGCCTTCCTGAAGACACTGGAGGGTATAAATGTATCTCCAAACACCGTCATATTGGGTGACTTCAACTACCCGAATATAGACTGGGAACATTACTCAAGCCCTAACTTTCTAGCCCAACGGTTCCTGGAGTTCATAAATTCAAATGCCATGGAACAGCTAGTCACTGTTCCCACGAGAGGAGAAAATATACTAGATCTCATTGTCACAAACATGGGGACAAAATGCTCCACACCGGAAGTATATCCCTCATTGGTGAGATCTGATCATAAACTAATCTCACTGGAAATCCACATCCCGCCCCCACCCCAAACAAAAAAGACCATAGTGAAGAACTTCTCTAAAGCAAACTTCACACTACTCAAGACTGGTGTGGTATCTTTCAAGGCCCCTGAGCCAGAGGAAACCACAACCCAAGCTGCGGAAGCCCTTAGAAATGCCTTAGAAATGCCTTCTATGAACACCTCCAGGACTGCATGGATCAGGCAATCCCAAATAAAACCAAGACTCTTTTCACAAAGGGCAAACGTCCAGTCTGGTGGACCCCAGCCATTAACAAACTTTACAATAAGAGGAGAAAGCTATTACATGATAGAACAAAATCCATAAAAGGGAAGTCACCCTGATCATTATTAGTAAAAAATACGAGCACTCATAAAATCAACTAAGGCCAATTTTGAGAGAAAAATTGCCATGGATTCAAAGGACAATCATAAGGCCTTTTTCAGCTATGTTAGGAACCTGGGTGGAAACTCACAGATATGCCCAGAATTAGTCCAAAATGATACAAAAATCACTGAACCCACAGACATTGCCAACATACTGGCAGACAGGTTCAGTGCAAACTTCACCCTTCTCCCCCTGCCTACAGGAGAGATAACTATCCCAGCCGAGTGTAGCCTCCCGGACATCTCAAATGCGCAGGTGAAAGCTGCTCTCTCTAAAGCTAAAAACACAGCATCAGTGGGACTGGATGGTGTCCCCGGCTGTGTGCTACACGAGCTAAATGAGGAATTAAACCCACACATAAGGCAGCTGTTTAATCTCAGCCTTACCACAGGATACGTGCCCAAGGAATGGCGTACGGCAACTGTGGTCCCACTCCACAAAGGCGGCCTCACGGACCCTGGTAATTACGCCCCATAAGCTTAACAAGTCTAGTCTGCAAAGCTATGGAGAGGATCATAATGGAGCTCATAAACAAAGATATAGGGGACTTGCAGACATTGGACCCGACCCAGTTTGGCTTTGTCAAGGGAAGATCATGCCTTTTGAACTTGGTCGACTTCTTGAAACAGTCACCAAGGCCATTGATGAGGAAAGGCAGTCCATACAGCCTACCTTGACCTTGCAAAGGCTTTCGACACAATACCCCACTCGGTATTGTAGAAAAACTTACCAGCTTAAATGTAAACCCATATGTCACAAGATGGGTTGCAAACTGGCTTAAGGACAGAACCCACAGGGTTAGAGTTGCTGGCGCTGTGTCAGACTCCAAGCCGGTCACAAGTGGTGTCCCACAGGCTCGGTCCTTGGCCCCTATTGTTTGGCATCTACTTCTCAGAAGTACAGGCCAACATGGGAGGACTTTGGCTGACAAAGTTTGCAGACGACTGCAAACTGGGCGCCATAGTGGAAAGTGCATCGGACACGGATATCCTTCAGAAGGGACTCACGGAAACAGATAGCTGGTGCCAGAGCCATGGCCTGAAGTTAAACGCCAAAAATGTATAGTCATACCCTTCGGGAAAAACAAGGTAACCCCAAGCTACCATATAGGTGGCAATCCACTAAGCACAGAAGAGGTTATCAGGGACCTGGGGACCCAGGTTGACAGTGGCCTTTCTTTTGACACTCACATTGCTAAAGTGGTTAGAAAGACCTTCTACATTGCCCACCTGATCATGAAGGGATTCACATCCAGATCTAGTGAGGTCATTGTTCCCCTGTACTCTTCACTTATCAGACCAATGATCGAGTACAATGCCCCATTCGGGATGTATCTCACCCGACATCTGCAGCAATTGGAGAGACCCCAAAAGTTCCTCACCAAAAGGATAAAGGGACTCCAAAATCTGTCATATGCTGCCAGATTGAAGAAACTCCAGCTCTATTCAGTCGCATACCGTCTGCTCAGAGGTGACATGTGCCTGACATACAAGGCCATGTCCAACCCGGAATTAATGGACATGCTCCACCTCAAAAATCCAAATCCACCAAAACCACTAGAGCAAGCGACTTAAACCTTAGCACGGATATAAATAGGACGTGCTGGAGGGATAGATTTATCACTCAGAGACTCCCTATGCTGTGGAATAAAATCCCGGTCCATGTGAGGCAGAGCACCTCGCTGACTCTGTTCAAGAGAAATCTAGACCTGTGGATGGGAGATCGTAGGTTTACCCCGGGAATCATCTCTGTGTCACTGCTGGACAGAGGCACAACAAACTAATGGGCACAGTATTTTTTCATATAAGGGGTGGCGTAAGCCACAAAAATTTGGGCTAGGCTTATAAATGCCTTAGGGCAGATAGCCTAGTATAAACCTATGAACCTATGAACCTATGAACCTAGAATTTCCTTCCCAACCAATTTCTGCAGAATCCCTCTAGAATCTTCTGAGATAATCAACCATGGTTCCCCCTTGACATCTGGAGCAAATGCCTGCAAAGCCTCAGAGGACATGTGAAGAGATGGATCCATGATGGCCTTGGATGGGGTCGCAGCAGAGGAATCTGACTTAGATGCTGATCAACCTACAGAGCTGTTACCTGCTTCTCAAGAAATGTCCAGTGAAGGCTGGACAGATAAAGAATTCAGCTGAGAGTTCTTGGCCTTCTTTTTACCTAGCAGGAGTATCTCAGGGTTAAAGGGTTCTACCATGGTACCCTGGGATAACTGTTTAAGCCATTGGTTGTTAGGATAAATGGCTGGGGAAGACAGACAGCTTCCTAGTGTCTTGGGGTACAAATGCCTTACAGATACTACACAAAGTATTGTTGTGGGAAGCATCCAAACAAAAAATACTCTGTTCATGATGATCTTTTTGGGGAATCTGACTTCCACACTGAAGCTTTCCCTTCTTGGATGACATGAACTCTAGGTAGTAAAATAAAATACAACACCAAGGAAAGTAAAAAAAAAAAAAAAAAAAAAAAAAAAGAGGGCACTTATCTGGTGTTGCTAAATATTCAGTACCGTAACAAGGTTTCAGGCCAGCTGCAAAAATGGCATTTGAACTGGTGGCAAAGAAGTTCTGGGAAGTTGCAATCATATGTCCCTTTCATGCCCTTTGTTCTTTACAGGGAGCATAAATGTGTGCATGGCACTAAGAATATAAAACACCAATATTATTCCAGCACTTATAAAATGGAGACCCAATGAATTTCTCTATTTTATTGGAACCAACAGAAGTTAATGGAAACCAAAGCACATACATGTTTCACCCATAATGTGTTTTCCATGTAAATCTAACCAAACACAGTCACCTGACGTGTTTAAAACCAAATCAAGCAGTCACATGACAGGAATTTGAACAAATGCTTTATAACTGTATGTAGACTTTAACTATAGTGGCATCTGTTGGTGCATATGAGTAGTAGGGGTGCCAAAAGGAACAATTTTATTACTGTAGTAATAGTAACATCATAGCTGTTCCCAAAAGGAACAATTTTATTACCGTAGTAATAGTAACATCATAGCAGTTCCAAAAAGGAACAATTTTATTACCGTAGTAATAGTAACATCATAGCAGTTCCCAAAAGGAATTTTATTACCGTAGTAATAGTAACATCATAGCAGTTCCCAAAAGGAACAATTTTATTACTGTAGTAATAGTAACATCATAGCAGTTCCCAAAAGGAACAATTTTATTACTGTAGTAATAGTAACATCATAGCAGTTCCCAAAAGGAACAATTTTATTACCGTAGTAATAGTAACATCATAGCAGTTCCCAAAATGAACAATTTTATTACTGTAGTAATAGTAACATCATAGCAGGTCCCAAAAGGAACAATTTTATTACCATAGTAATAGTAACATCATAGCTGTTCCCAAAAGGAACAATTTTATTACCGTAGTAATAGTAACATCATAGCAGTTCCCAAAAGGAACAATTTTATTACCGTAGTAATAGTAACATCATAGCAGTTCCTTTGATAAGGACATAGAGTCAACATCCATCTTTTTGGTATAGGCAATAGTTTGCTGCTCTTGGCAGTCAGTAGTATTAGTCATATATTTTAATAGATAGCACTATATTTAAGTCTATATACTTAATGAAAGTTGTAAAAAGTAAAAATAACAAAATGGGGGAAAAACAGATTTCCCAAATAAAAAAAAAATGTTTTAATGGAAAATACAGATATAAAAGATATACTAGACCCCTAATACAACATAAAACTACATTTTATTTTTTGTCATAGGATGATAGGATCATAAGAAGTTACTAGGCTAAAGGCCCTAGGGCCCTTACAAGCCTAGCCAAGTTCTATCCTTATTTCCATGATCAGCACCTATTGTCCCTGTCCAAGAGGGACACAGTTAGAACCCCCAGGGTGAATTTATGGTCACCCATCCAATTGCCCAGATTGTGTTTGAAGAGGGACAATGAGGGGCTCTGTTTGATGTGAAGTGGGAGTCTGTTCCAAAGGTGTGGTAACCTCTGGGAGACAACTCTGTCCCTCCAGCGGGTTCTATTAATGTTACATACCAGGTTAAGGTCTTTAGAGTAAGTAACCTGTGTACCGTTTGACTTATAGTCACGGTCGTCTTGTGGTTTGTTTTGGTTTTATTTTGGCCAAGTGTAGTTATGTCCATTGGTGTGATTTTTTTATATGCATAGTTTTACAAAAGTTAATAAATATTTCCAAGTGAGGCTACATTGAGCAGTGTTTCTGAAACATTATATTTTACAAGTGCCCATAACACTGACAAAAATGTTAATATTTTGTTCTCATATTTTCACCATATTATTTGTGGGACATCATCACATGTTTTTCACCAAAAGAGAAAAAAAAGCCTTTTTTTAATTCTGCTTAATCCAAAGTTCCTCCTTCTTCTGTTTCTTTGCTATTGTCAGTTGTGTAACCTATTTAAGTACTTCCCCCATTGTTTTCCATATATCCATAATACTAAGTGCCCACCCAGTAAACCAGTGTTGCACTTGAGTAAACCTCACTTACTACAAATTGCTTCCAGCACATTAAACAGCATAACCATCAAATCTTAGCACAATCTAACCTAGTCTAGTGCCAAACCTCAGAGATCATCCACGGGGACCTCTGTATAACTCAGTCCATGATCTACAGTAGCCCACCCAAATTCAGATCCGGGCAGCATGGATATACAATTTTCAAATATCTCTGTAGTCAGGTTGGTAGATATGGACATCCTGAGACAATGCAGCAGTTTTTTCATGTTCATAGAAAACCATTTAATCCTTAAAGAAGCAAACAGTATACAAAAGATGCACACACACAATTTCACTGGATCCAAAAAATCTTGCATTCAAACTAAGGTTAAAACATATCCTAAGCTACCTCTAAAGCACTCGCCAGAAGCAACACCAACTGCACATCCACCTACAGCCAGTGGAGTTCCAAGAGAAAAGCCCATGAAGCAAGCCAACACATTACCCAGAACTCATCATAGGGGTCTCCATTGTACAACACACAGATGTCCCACTCACCAGACGGGACCCCATTGTATGACATACAGATGCCACACTCACCAGACGGGACTCCATTCTATGACACACAGATGCCACACATACCAGACAGGACTCCATTCTATGACACACAGATTCCACACTCATCAGACGTGACTCCATTGTATGACAAACAGATGCCACACTCACCAGACGGGACTCCATTCTATGACACACAGATGCCACACTCACCAGACGGGACTCTATTGTATGACACACAGATGTCCCACTCACCAGACTGAACAAGGAGAAGATAGCAGATAGTCGCTTATCAGGAGCCAGGATCTGATACATTGTGCATGCACTAAAGTCGCTGCACTGCAGGTACCAGGATGATTCTATCATAGTCCATGTGAGTGTTAATGACCTGAGACATACTTCCCTGGACTATATGAAGAGAGACATTATTGATATTTCTGAATGTGTGTCTCAAGCAGGCATGTCTATTGCACTAAGCAGTATTCTACCTTCAGCAAGGATGATGCCACAGTATGAACAAAAGAAGACTGACTTCAATAATTCATTTAGTTTCTGGTATCTTTCCAGAGAGATTCAGTATTTGCCAGCATGTGTGAGCATGGTCAGAAAACTATGCTGTTTTGCCAAGGATATTCTGCACCTGTCTCCCTTAGGTTTCTGAATATTGACTAAAGCTTTATCCACCTCATTAGAACCTTTCTTAGGCAATGCCAAATTGAGAAACCTGTCAGTGTAGCAAGTAAAACCCAAACAAACCTAAATAAGTTGCTGTTCAGTGCTAGGAGACTTAACAGGAAACTCCACACACTACAAACTGTCCTCACTTTGGAGAATATGGACATCTCTGCCATCACCAAGTCATGGTTTAAATCCACAGAAATTACTCCGGCAGTCCAAGGCTTCCATTCTTTCCTAACATTTAGACCATCAGCTGCACAGACAGGGACAAAAGGTGGACTCTCAGTCTATATTAGTAATAAGCATAACTCTACATTGGTTAAACAGGATGATGTCCTGGAATTTGTCCACGGGCAAGTCACCTTAGACAAAGTCCCATACCATATTCTAGCAAGGTATAGGCCACCCTCTGTGTCCCTAGAATCCCATAGCTCATACATAGACCTACTGGAGATGCTCACCATTAAACCAAATACCCTACTCACTATAAACTTTAACTACCCCTGTATGTACTGGGAGGCATACACTGCCTCATACTCATAGTAACGATGATATCTGGACTTTATTAACACAAATACCCTTGACCAGATAGTGCTTGACACCCACCAGAGGTTCAAACATACTGGACCTGGTACTTACCAGTATGGAAGAGCGCTGCCCCCCCCCATGTCATGTCCTTACTTGTGAAGTCGTACCAAAAAGCTGTCTCCTTCCAAATAAAAATCAACTTGATAATCCCTGCAAACCCTGTAATAAGTAGGAACTATTCCAAACCAAACTACATCCTATTAAGTGATAGGCTGTCAAAATTCACTGCCCCTCCCACCTCCAAGTTCCCACCAAGGTATGAGGAATTGTTCACAGAGACCTAGGAAGTCAGGATTGGTGATACCACCTCCACTAAGAGAGTGGACACCAGTGGGATACCGCAGGGCTGGGGTATCCTTTCTCTCTCATTTTTAAGTTCAGGAAAGAAAATACAGAGATGGATAGTTTGGCTTAAAGTAAACTTAGATACCACTTTGGGCATAAAAGAAGGATTAGTTCTCAAAGAAATCCTGTTCCTATGGAAAATAAAATAGGGTTGACTCACCATAAGAGCTTGCAACTCAGACAGCCTTCTTGTAGAGGTCAAAGCAATCAGTAAAACTGTTTGCCATGTGAAGAACCTCACATCAGCCAGATTAGCTGTTTCAAATAGAGTATTAGTTTCTCTAACAAAAAATTAAGATCCCAAGGAAAGGCTATCTGTTTAAATGGAGGCCTGTTTTACAAAATCCTTTCAAGTACACTTTGACATGAGACTGCCTTGAAGGAGTAGGATCCATGGGCAGACATGGTGAAATGACCAAAAAATTTACTTTAATAGAGGAAAAGGAAAGGTCATGGGATAGTAACGCACACAAATATTGTAAAACCAGAGAACAACTAGCCCTGAATGGATGATAGTTACATTGCTTGCACCACCTAGAATAGCTTATCTGTTTACTAACACATGATTTTCTAGTAGCATGCTTTCTTGCCTCCATTAGTACCTTCTGCATATCCTCAGAAAACAGGTGCCTAAACATAGGGTTACCATACGTCCGGGTTTCCCTGGACACGTCCTCTTTTTGGGCTCCTGTCCAGGTGGTTTTTGAAAATTCTGTGATTTGGGTTTTTCAAAAAACCCAGACAAATTGCAGAATTTTCAAAAACCAGACGTCCCTATTTCCCAGCAAAACAGCCTCCGCTTTGTTTTTTTTTTTTTTTTTGTTTTGATTGGCCCGTATACCAGTATATGAGCTAATCAAAAAACGGAGCTCTGTTCAATGCAGAACTGCTTGATTTTCCGCATTGAACAGAAGAGGGTCCATTGTGTGAGTTTTTGATTGGCTTGTATACCGGTATACGAGCCAATAAAAAAAATCGAAAAACAGAGCTCTGTTCAATGCGGAACTGCTTGATATTCCGCATTGAACAGAAGACGGTCCGCTGTGTGAGTTTTTGATTGTCTCGTATACCGGTATACGAGATAATCAAAAAAATCGAAAAACGGAGCTCTATTCAATGCAGAACTGCTTGATGTTCTGCATTGAACAAAAGAGGGTCCACTATGCAAGTTTTTGATTGGCTTATATACCAGTATACGAGCCAATAAAAAAAAAATCGAAAAACGGAGCTCTGTTCAGTGAGGAACTGCTTGATGTTCCGGATTGAACAGAAGAGGGTCCGCTGTGCGAGTTTATGATACGAGCCAATCAAATAAATCGAAAAATGGAGCACTGCTGCTTGATGTTCCGCATTGAACATAAGAGGGTCTATTGTGCAAGTTTTTGATTGGCTCATATACCGGCATACGGGCCAATCAAAAATCACCAAACACAGAGCTACTTGTCTTTATTGCGAAACTGTGATGTTCCGCATTAAAGACTAAAGATTTTTTTTTTTTGGTCTTCAACTTGTGAAAGACTTTTTGTCCAGACCTGGCCAGTCAAGAATCTTGCAACCCTAAGAGGATGAAAAAATATGTGCTGGTATAATACCAGCACATATTTTTTCATCCTCTTTTTCGTATAACCAAATATGGTAACCCTACCTAAAAGGAATTAAGACCCTATCAATGAGGCAGTCAACTGAAGATGATTGATGTTGGGTGTATCAAACACCCCTGTTCTTGTTGTTGATTGCTCTGACCTCTGCAAGAAGGGTATCTGAGTTGCAAGCTCTTATGATGAGACAGCCCTACTTCATTTTCCACAAGGGCAGGGTTTCTTAGAGAATTAATCCTAATGCTGCTCCCTTCCTCCATTCCCCTTGTTTTTTGGTTTGTTGTTTTATGCCAGGGTGTGCACATTTATTGTTTGTTGTTCTTTGCCTTGTCCTTTCTGGGCTTAACCTACCTGAAAGTGCTGGCATGAAAGCTGTAATGGCTTTGCATCCAAACTTGTCTTTTAGTCAGCTCAGCTTGAGCTGCTTGACAGTTTGTGGGCATGGAAGGTGCTCTGAAGCTTTGGAAGCTGGTAGGTTGTTATATCCTTGGCAGGATATAACCTATATAGCTAAGGCTAACACAGCAGTGATCATTTGAACATCTACTGTTATTGTAATTTCAGCTTATACAACTGTACTTTCTCTAGCTTTGGGTTTAATGGTGACCTCCATCACCCTTGTCCCTCTGGCCAGATAATACATGAGAATTCTACAGTGAACACTTGCAGTTCAGTGCTCCATCAGGTATCAACCCATGAGTTTTTGGGTTCTCTGAGTTCCCCTAGTGTTGCATGCTTTTCATGTCATCCTCCCTCTAAGGATGATTTCTGTCCAGAAGGACAATATGTCAGTCTTCTGGAACATCAAAAAACAAAGGGGAACCCATTTGTTATGAAGATAAGTGATGTGAGTGTGGCAGTGGGTGATGTCTTCTGATCGCTTTTTGATAGCAATGCATACACCAGGACAATGCAGCACTCTGGTGTACAGGTTGAGCAGGTCTTTCCTCCTACCTCACAAGTGGTTCCTCAGACCAGGAGTGGTGGAACAGATTTTTTGTTCATGGGAACAGCCATGCTGATATCTTTTTGCTGTTCCAACAACACCAAGTGCAGCAGATTCTTTACTCTGATTTCACAGAGATGCTCTGATGCATGTTTGGTCCCCCAGTCTTTGCTATAGCTTTCTTCCTACTCCACTGACTTCAAAGTTTCTGCAGAAGTTATCAGAGAGGAAGATTATAGTCATCCTCATTGCCCTGCTCTGGCCTTGTCATGTGTGGTTTCCCTATCTCTGGCCTCATTTGATTCACCTCTCCCGGGTGCTGGATCATGATCCAGGACTTCTCTCTCACCCTTCTAGCATGCCTCATCTGGACATTCAGGTCCTCAAGTTAACTGCTTGGTTACTTCATTTCCAATGATAGCTCAGTCCAGGCTCCATTCCTCAGTAATCCATATTCTTGCTTCTTCCCAGAGACCATCTACCAGGAGAATCTGTAAATGCAAATGGAAGAGATTTTTGAATTGCACTTTTGAATAATTTTTCAGGTACTCTCCCTGCAGTTTTAGATTTTCTGATGTATATCCCACGGCTGGGTACAGTTATGCTATCATTAAGGTCCAGTTAGCAGCTATTTCTGTTTTTCATGTTGGAGAAAATTATGTGACATTAGCTTCTCTACGACTTACCAAAGCTTTCATAAGGGGCATCATCCCTCAAATCAAATCAAAAGACTGCTATGCTTCAGTCCTTGACCCAGCCTGGCTTTGAACCTGCAGCCAGGGTGGACATTAAGTTTTTAACTCGGAAAATGATTTTTCTTGGGAAAATAACTTCAGATCAAAACATGGCTTCCGCAAGTACAGCAAGTGCAATGGCCCACACAAAAGTCAAAATCCAACAAAAAACATCCAGCACTACAATGGTGAAGTCCAAAACAATTTAATAAAGAACAGTCCAAATAATAAACAGCATGAAATGCAACCAAGCAAACAATTCAAACCGTTTCAGCATTCAAGCCTTCATCGGTGAATACTTAGAGAATAAGTTACATCCGTTATATAGTCACCTGTCCCCACAAATCTCATTATGAATGGAAAATGACAAATGTTCATTAAGACCTGGTGGAAATAAACCTCATTTTTTCATTTGCCAGTAACACTCCCCATTAAAGCAGAATACATTTTTGGTTAGTACATGTTCTGTAAGACACAAGAGAAATGTATTAAAGCCATGGTCATTGTTCTTTTTGTAAGTATGTAGTCAAATCCAAACAGTTTATTAGTAAGAATACACCTAAAGTTTATGATATCCATATATTGGGAAATTGCAGTACTGATTGGGTCATTTATTTAGCAACATGTACCTGTTCAGCTTTCTATGTGGAACAAACTTCTTGTCACCTTAGAATACAAATTTCGGAACATATTAGTGATATCAGAAACAAACGAATGTCTAATGCTCTTTATAAACATCTCATTAAACACACTACTGCCCAATTTATGTTTATTATTATTGATAACATTGTGAGGGGCAGGAGAAATAAAGATGGATGGCATAGCATATTAAATCAAAAGGAAAATAATTGGATTATCAGATTGGGAAGTTTATTTCCACCAGGTCTTAATGAACATTTGTCATTTTCCATTCATAATGATATTTGTGGGGACAGGTGACTATATAATGGATGTAACTTATTCTCTAAGTATTCACCGATGAAGGCTTGAATGCCGAAATGGTTTGAATTGTTTGCTTGGTTTCATTTCGTGCTGTTTATTAATTGGACTGTTCTTTATTAAATTGTTTTGGGCTCCACTGTTATAGTGCTGGCAGTTTTTTGTTGGAAAATAACTTCAGCACAGAGATTTTCAGAGCTATACAGGCCCTGTCCTGCATGCTGCCTTTTACATCATTTTCTACAAAAATAGGGAGCCCCTCAGAAACACTCCATCCTTTGTCCCTAAAGTACCATCTGATGTCTCATTGAACTAGTCTGCTAATCTTCCAGTTTTCCAATAAAGGGGAATATATGCTACATTTGCTGGATGTTGATTGCCAACTTTGCCTGTACCTCCATCATGCCAAATCCTTCAGGAAGACAGATCGATTATTTGTCTCCTTTTCTAAAGTTAAGATGGGCCAAAGAGTTTCCAAAGTTTCCTTAACTAGATGGCTATCAGATTGTACTTCTCCTGTATATAAAGAAAAAGTCTTGAACCTCCACCAACCAGACAGAGCTCACTCAACTTGTTCTATCTCAACTTTGTCATCCTTCTTTTCCAGGTCCTCAACTGATGACATTTGGCAGACAGTCCCTTGGCCCAGTGCTCACACATTTATATCTCACTATAAGCTGGATCTGATGTCCATGATGACATTTGGGAGACAGTCCCTTGGTCCAGTGTTCACACATTTATGCCTCATTATAAGCTGGGTCTCATGTCCAGGAATAAGGAGGTCAGTGATTCAGACATCACCAAACTATTCTCCCATAAGACCATCCTAAGGTCTAAGTAGCTGGAGACTCTGTCCCATCTGTTGAGGAATGGACATAGAAGGCAATGTGAAATATAAATGTTATGTACTTACCATAACAATAGATCTGTGTTGTGTGCTTCCATCCTTGCCAATTCCCACCCTCCTTCATCCTTCCATTTTATGGAAGATGATCTTCATGGGTTTCTGGTATGACAGTAGATCTGCCTCTTGAGTAATGTCTTATACTCTTTCAGCTCCAGAAGAGCATCTCTTCAAGGACCTTAGGTGCATCAGTTTGTATCAAGTTGTTTTTCAGTTTATTTGGGGCTGTGGGCAAACTTTATCTGAGATGTTGGGGACAGGAGGGGATTATGGGTAAGGGAAGGAGCCAGAGCTATGGTTCCTAAAGTCTAGAGTTGCAGAAGTCAGATCTGAGGTTGGATCTGAAGACCCATCTATTGAGGGTGACAGAAGCAGACAACACAGATCTATCATGTTGGTAAGTATGTAATTTTCTCTTCTGGTAGTGTAACTCTTAACTTTGGCAAATTCCATTATAGCTGTTCTTTCACATTACCTTTTCAGTAATTTTTTTTTCATTTCTTGCCCTTTCAGCCCCTGGCTTGACCATATAACTTCTATGTCTTGTTGTTCCAATAATTTTTGCTGTCCTTCAGCATCCTAGGACAACAGGAAAGTGAGGCAAGAGTTAGATATGGATTAGCACAGCATTCATCATTCAGTCAGGATTAGTAGATTTTTTGTATCCTACTACTATCTGTACATGATGGCCAAAAATCAAAATGAAATGCCTGCTATTGTAGACCTTATGTGAGTGCACGTTTCTACACATTCCTTATAACACTTGCTCAATCCTTAGTGTAATTACATTCCTTAGAGTTTGCAGTTACTAAAGCTTCAGTCTCAGGCCTTCCCCTGGTAGACTTCTTTTGGCAAAACTGGACAACACCTTCTCCTTGAAGAACAGGTTGATATCAAGCATTCTGTCTCATCTAAGTACCTATCTGGCACCTCACCTAAGTGTCATGTTTAATCATAGCCTCACCTCAGGCTTCGTGCCCACTGAGTGGTGCACAGCTATAGTTATCCTACTCCACAAGGGGGGATCTATCTTGGATCCCGGGAACTACTGTCCCATCTGTCTGACGAGCCTGATCTGCAAGGGCATGGAATGCATTATCATTGAACTTATAAACAAAGACACTGGCAACCTTCAAACACTGGACCCCACCCAGTTTGGGTTCATGAAAGGCCGATTTTGTCTCCTGAACCTGATTGACTTCTTCAAATCAGTCTCCAGAGCTGTGGACGAGGGTAAGGCGGTCCACACAGCCTATCTGGACCTCGCCAAGGCCTTTGACACCATCCCCCACTCTGGAATCATAGATAAATTTACTAAGCTGGGCATAAATCCCTACATCACTCGATGGGTGACCAACTGGCTTACTGACAGAACCCAGACTGTAAAAGTAGCCGACTCCAAATCCTGCTCCAGACAAGTGGCAAGCGGAGTACCTCAGGGTTCAGTCCTGGGACCGCCCTTGTTTCACATCTACTTCTCTGAAGTGCAGGCCAATACTAAGGGACTCTAGCTAACAAAGTTTGCAGATGACTGCAAACTGGGAGCCATTACTGAATCCCCAAATGATGTGGATATTCTAAAAAAGGGCCTTACAGAAACGGATGCTTGGTGCAAGAGCCATGGGCTCAAGCTTAATGCCAAGAAATGTATAGTTATCCCCTTTGGGAAAAAACATGTACCCATGAATTACCACGTAGGTGGCAGTACACTAAACACCAAAAGTGTGATGAGAGACTTAGAAACACAGGTGGACAGTGCTCTCATCTTCAATAACCACATCAACACAACAGTCAGGAAATCCTTCTATGTGGCACACCTCACCACTAAGGGCTTTTCATCCAGAAAAAAGGAGGTCATTGTCCCACTGTACTCATCCCTCATTAGACCCATTACAGAGTACAATGCCCCATTTGGTATGTACCTTACAAGACATCTGCAACAGCTGGAAAGACCACAGAAATATCTCACTAAAAGAATCGTAGGTCTAAAGCAGATGCCCTATGCTGACCGTCTAAAAAACTCTAGCTATACTCTGTGGCATATTGTCTACTTAGAGGCGATCTCTGCTTAACATACAAGGCCATGTCAAACCCTGAGCTGTTGGACATGCTCCACTTAAAGAAATCCCAATCCCTTAGAGCAACACGCTTCAGGGATCTATACCTTGTCATCACAATGAACAAAACATGCTGGAGGGAGAGGTTCCTAACTCAGAGACTCCCAAGACTCTGGAATAGACTGCCCATACGAGTCAAGCAGAGCGACTCCTTGGCCCTCTTCAAAAGGAACCTTGATGATTGGATGGAAAATAGGAAATTCATCCTGGAGATCACGTCAGTTGCTCTGCTAGACAGGGGTCCAGGGAAGTAAATATTGTGGGAATAAATATCCAGGGAATTGTTATGGTTAGGCCTGTATAGGCCCTAGGGCCGATAACCTAATACCAACCTATGACCCTATGAATCTCTCCCTTAATTAAGTACATCACCACTGCCCCCATCCAGTCTTTCTTATGCCTCAGTTATCCTGTATCTTAACCTAAATCCTAATGTACCTTTCTATTCACGTCTTCTACTGCACTGAGAGCCTATTCCTTCCATTCTACCATTCTTCAAACTTTGCTCATTATTTCAGCCAACCTCATTTCTACATAGCCACTCCTTTTCTCACTCTGTTCAAATCCACATCACCATCTACCATGACTCCATAACACCTCACTCACACAGTACCCAAACTGTACAGTCTCTTTAGGCTAATACCCCCTACCTAATCTCCCCACTCTAACCACACCCTACTTAAAGTACAGCCACACCTAAATCCCTACGCACTCCTGTAAAGATACCTAACAAAAAATCACAACAATGCATAAACACTCTGTCAGAGCAAAATGTGCCCCTAACCTTTATATTAATAATAAGCCTCACCATCACCTCACACTTAACCTCATACCACTACACTAGCAACTCAAAATTTCATACTAAATCCTCTACCTACCCAACCCATACACAAGACAAACCAGCCTTTTTAGTAATATGTCGTTCTATCTACAACATCTCAGATCTTGACCTTGTCATATTCAAAGTAACCTCTCACCAACTAAACAACCACATTTCCGCAAAATACAACACATCTATAATCAAATATTTAAAAACTATAATCCAAATAGCATCCGAGTCATACTTAAAGGAGATGCACCCAAATCCTAGCATTAAAAACAATAACAACACCCCTGCTACCAAGCAAATAACATTCTAACCTCCCCCAGGAAATCAACACATCTCCTTATACTCATAAACATAAGGAACAAAATACCAGAGCTACACGCTACCCTGGCTCTACTCTCCCAACACAATCTTTCTCACAGAGACCTGGCTAAAACCACTAAACAATAATAATGACTTTGTTCCACCTGATTACAATGTGGAGGCCTTGCTCTCCTCTTCAGAAACAACCTGACCATTGAAATTTTAGTTAGCGAACAACCCAAGTTCAATAATGCAGAAACTATGTTTACCAAGCTGACAATCAGCTAAAAAACACTTACATATTATTGGTACCTATATACCCCTGGCAATAACATTAATACAGTAGAATCCATTCTAGACTGGGCATCCCAAAAATTTCACCAAAAAACAATCATACTAGGTGATGTTAATATCAACTGGTCCTCCTATAACTCACTCCACCCCACTAACCACATTAACCTACATGGTGTCACTCAAATAATTAAAATCACAACACTGGTGGATAAAGCATCAAAAACGAGTCCATCCTATACTGGAGCCTTACTAGCAGGCCAACTCAATCCTACCTTTCAGGTTCCCTTCCTGACACCCTTAGTGGCCACCTTCCCACCTTTATAATTAGAAAGCAAGTAATTCCATTAAAGTTCTCCACCCTCCAACAAATACAGTACACAAAGAATTTCAAAACCCAGAACTTCATATCTGCACTTAATCAATGCAGCTGGAGGCCACTCACATCTCTACACCTGGAAAGTGCCATAGACTACTTCAATATCATTTTCCTAAACTTTCTAAATCATCTTGCCCCTATCAGAACTGTCAGAACTAAATCCACCTATGCCCCCAAGGCTGACCAGAAATACCCATCTATAACTGAAACAAAGAGATAAAAGCATGGGACTCGTGGCATCAAAATAAAACTCAGACTAATAGACAGGCATAACAGGAACTAAGGAACAAATCCAAAAAACAAATTAGGACAGACATAAGGCACCACTATATAGGCGTATATCAAACCAAACGCAAAAATAACCCACAAAAATTCTGGGTTACCATTAATAAAATCTTACAACCAGGAAAGACCAATACTCCACATTGTAACATTGACACCACCACCAATAATATTGCCACCCGATTCAATGAACACTTCACCAAATTCATCCTAGCCCTCACCAATAATAGTTCTCCCAGTTCACGTCCAAACCTATCTTCCATACCAGCAGACCAAAAACTCTTCTCCTTACAGCCTGTCCCAACTAGCACAATATATAAATATCAAAATAGGCTTAAATCCACAACCCTGGCCACTGACAAATTACCTGGAGAATATCTAAAGATCGCAGTCAAAGCCATCTCTTACCCAGTCTCCATGCTCATTAATCACTCTATCAGAACAATGTATTCCTTCTTTGTGGAAAATTTTGCATATAATACCACTCCACAAAGGATGTAACTCTGTGGAACTATCTAATTACCATCCAATTGCCATTCTGTCCCCTTATCCAAAACCCTCAGAAATGTGTGCATTCCCAAATAATGCGATATCTCCTCATTAATAAACTGGCTAACCAACACCCAGCATGGATTCCACCCCAATAACAGTACCACCACAGCACTTATTAGCTTTACCAACACAGTAAACCAACATCAAAACAATGGTAACCTAGTATCCACACTATTCCTAGATTTCTCCAAGGCCTACTGTCTCCCATCTCAAACTCCATTCTGTTCTCTCTAATCTTAATCTCAGCTACTCCAGTCTAGCCTGGTTTCAAGATTATCTAACCAACTGTCAGCAAGCAGTGAAACAGCAAAGCTCGTTATCTAGCCTCCTACCTGACACCCCAAGGACCCGTTTGTACACCTCTTCCTTTCAGCATATTCACCAACTAACGCTACAATGCTACCTGATATGCCACTCTAGTCCAGTACGCTGATGACTCCACTGGAATCTGCTCTATCCCATCGCTACCTCAACTCCAGGAATTGACACAAGAGTCCTTTCTCGCTGTCGAAACCTAGTTAGTCAACTCTCAACTAATACTTAACCCCAGTAAAACACAACTAATGATATTCTATCCCACTAGAGCCCTAGACCCCATACCACCATTCAGAATATTTCAGCTAATAACACCCCTTTCACACCTGTCCAACACATCAAACTTCTAGGGATTGTATTAGATCACAACATGAAATTCGATATGCACATTGCACAGATAATAAAGTCCATAAAAAACTTGGAACCCTATATAGATGCAAAAAGTACCTCACCAATGTCAGTAAAGCTACCATTGCAAAAACCCACCTACTAACCACACTCCTCTATGCCTCCCCTTCAACCTTAACAAAACAGACTTTAACAAACTAAACACCTGCTGAAATAAAATGGCTAGGTTTGCTACTGTCTCACCCTTCAGAACACACCATTGCATAACAATCAAGCAACTTTACTGGCTATAATTACGCTCACATATAACCAGCTTACAATAGCCCGCCAAATTCTATACTATCCCTATAGAGTTCCTGCTCTTCAAGGCCTACTTAATATCTGCTCTAACAAATGCTCATTAAGATCCACCAATAAAGCACTGGCTAACACAGGCAAATGCAACAATAGCTCTGGGGACTCCTTGTTTTCCATTTCTGTTTCAAAAGCATGGAATACCATCCCTGTAGATATTAGGACCACTGAAAACAAAATAATTTAAAACAACTCCTCCCGTCCCACTTATATAGTTCTTGGTTATGTAATTGTTCTGTCCCTGGGTAGCATCACTTAATTAGATCATGTCATACTTTAACCTTCTATGAAAGCTTGTATCGACTCCTTTCTATACTCTTACTCAATGTATGTTTACTGTACTAGCCACTGATGAATGTAACCAAATGACTTAACAAAGTGTCCTTTCAACTGTATTGTCTGTAGTAGCACACTGTGCTCCTTATAGTATATTTACTTTTTGCTCCTTTCTTAGCTTTTAAACTGTACCTTATTAACTGTTTGACTCTGTACTTTACTAACGTGTGTATTGTGTTTACTGTATTTGCTGTACTGATCTTTGTGGATCTTTTCTCCCCAGGCCTCAGATGAAACTGGGATCCATCCCCAGTCGAACTTTCCCAGTAAATAAATGTAAAATAAATAAATAAATACGTGCAGCAACATGCCTCATTTTACATATATTGGCAAAACAATTTTATGCACCCTTATAAGTGAAGTCCTCTTCTACATATTATAAAGAACATTTTCAAATGCAAAGGAATATAGATGCATTTAATTAATCTTTCTACCATATACTTTTTTTTTAATTTTCCATCAGTACTTGCCTCTTTGCAGTTATGCTTTTCAGTGGTATAACACTTCGGTTATTAATGCACACTTGTTTTATTTCAAAAACGTAATGTCTATAATTCCATACCACAATGCTTTGTAATAGCAGATACCCAACTTTTCAGTCTGATTTGGGGTATATGGTAGCCGCATTCTCTGAAAACACATGGTATCTGCCATGTAGTCTAATTACAGATGTCACTAATTAAAATAAAGAGTGTCAGTTACTGATTTGTAAACATTTTGACATAAAGTAAAATGGGGATACGAAAACTTTGAAATTAGCTATTTTTTCTTTCATCTAAATGCATATTTGTCATAGGCAAAAACTGTTTTTGCCTAGATCAGTTTGTCCCTTTCTTAGTCATATGAGCTGGGACGTGTCAACTGCAATGCCTGTCCTTCTGTTTTACATCCAAATGAATTAATAACAGATTGCATGAGGTGTCCAGCAAAAGGCATTGCACTGGCTGTCCAGCATTGTACAAGCTGCCGTCATTAGTACTGAGAAATGACTTCCTTCCTTCCTGTGGGCTCTTGACTTCAGCAAGGGTGACAATATGAGGCCCTTACCATCTGACCCAGAAATGTTTTGAAGGAGCAATAGTTCCAATAAGTAACATACTTGTCTAGTAAGGAGTAGCTTGAACTTTACTTTTGTACTTTGTGATGTCATTAACTCTTTTATTAAGACAGGTTTTCAGGTTCAGAGTTTGATGTTTATTTACATAATATAGAAACAGTGTCCTTGACACACAATAATAAAACTCTGGTTTTAGTACCCTGTGACAGGTTTACAAAACACATGCAGTGCCTAAAATTGCTTTTTGAAAATGATTCAGCACTATTGTATGGATGATTTACTACTGTAACTGTAATTATAAAATAGGGAAGTTAACAGATTTATAATAACTTTGCATTTTTCCTCACTCAGGCTTACGGAGTTCTGTTTATTCGGAAGATCAAACATAAGCACACCTTAGCAAAAAATTACTTCTCCCAGATACCAGCTATGGCTCCTTTTCTTCAGAATCAAGGGTCATATCAGTCGCTTCTTGGAAATGAATTGCTAATAGCTAAAACAAATCCAGCAACAACTCAAGTTTAGTGTCGTATCATCCTGGACTAATAATATCAGGATCTAAAACATTTATGTGCCACTGTAAAACATGGGCAAAAACAGTTCAAATGAACCTGCATTGGATGCAGTACCAATTATAATGCCTAAGCAAGTTAAGCTTATAACATCTGCTGCATTTCTAGAATATCTATTGAGCACCCTGTTACAGTTTCCTTATATTTTTACTACATTTTTCAAAGATATTTTCTGTTAGCAGAGAGCTAATTAATGTTGGTGCTGAAAATCTGACTTCATTCCTTTTGAAGTTATTACTTTCATAGTGCAGAGGGAGGTATCAAAACTCTCTTGAATGTGCTCCATTTTGAGAAGTATCTTCTGATGTCCCAGGATTTAAATTTTATATTTTTTGATATTAAAGAAAATGTTACTTTTAAGCTCTATTGATTAAAACTTACATATAAATAATAGCCATTAAAGGGTTTCCAGCACTTGCAGTATATTGGTTGTGGGGACACTTAGGTCTGATGTCCCAGACTCACTGCTGTTAATTCCATAATGGTTTACTCAAGTTAGAAAATAGCACCTAGCTCTGCATAGATGTTAAGGTTGAAATTAGTACACCAAAAAAATAAAATATGTATTTCAAATGCATTTATGTAAAGTACTTTTGTATGACTCACTTTGTTGTACCTGCTTTGCTTTAAAAATGAAATTAAAATTTGATTTTTATCTGAAACATGCTTTTGCAGTAGCTCTCTCTCTATACAGTAAAACATGGTTACACTTTTAGCCTTTTACACCCCAGACATGCACATATTAGAAATGTAGCAGTCTTTAAAACAGTAATGCAACACTGTTATTAGTTGACCTAAAATGCTGACATTTTTTCATTACTCAAGCCCCTGAAGGAACCATGGGGTGCTGTACTGTACATGTTACAGTTAAGCCTTTGGCTGGGATTCAGAATATCCCTGCTCTCGCATAAACTGCAGTGGCCAAAAGTTGCATTTTACACAAATGTAGGAAATACAATTGAGAAACATGTTTAGCTGCAATGAGAGAGACCTTATTAGTGGCTAATTTGCATGACTCTGAAATAGGTCTAATTACTGTTAGTGCCAAGCAGCACTTTTCATTGGTAACCATGCATTTTATTGGCACAGATACCCCCCTCATTCACTCTCCCGCACACACTTGTAGACATTCATACAGGCATTCACACATTCACAGACATTCCCATTCACACACACACACACACACACACACACACACACACACACACACACACACACACACACACACACACACACACACACACACAGTCATCAGATACCATTCACACCCCACATGCATGCATGCTCACATGTCCCCACTACCAATACTTCGACCTTTCCTACATTTTCTTGCAGCACAGTCTCCCCATTACCTTTCCTACGTTTCCTTGCAGCACAGTCTCCCTATTGCCTTTCCTACATTTTCTTGAAGCACAGTCTCCCCATTGCCTTTCCTACATTTTCTTGAAGCACAGTCTCCCCATTGTCTTTCCTACATTTTCTTGCAGCACAGTCTCCCCATTGCCTTTCCTACATTTTCTTGCAGCACAGTCTCCCCATTGCCTTTCCTACATTTTCTTGCAGCACAGTCTCCCCATTGCCTTTCCTACATTTTCTTGCAGCACAGTCTCCCCATTGCCTTTCCTACATTTTCTTGCAGCACAGTCTCCCCATTGCCTATGATGGGGGGATACAGCATTTTGGATAAGCTGATTATCTTGCCTGACTCTACCAGTTTGTGCAGGAATCGCTTGATAGAGTAAATCCATTCCCACAGGCATTTCTGAGAGAAAGAATGCATGGCTAATTAGCCACTCCCCCAGAATGCCCCATTGTGAACAGTATGCTTGCCAGGATGAACCATGCTGTGATTCTTCTGATCATGCAAAATCACTGTGGTGAATGTTTCTCTGAATCAGAAAGGGTTTCCATGAGGCAGGGGTGTGACAAACAAATTCTATTTTGTACTCACAAGCTCTTAGTAATACCCCTCCCTTGGAAACTTGTTACTTAAAAATGGACACACCTTTCAAAATGCTGCCCCCAGCACTTAATAAATGTAAGTAACGTATTCAGCTGTTAACCCTAAAACTGTTAACACTGTTGTTTTTAGATTATCAGTATTGCACTTGGTGGTAAAGGCATTTATTTAGACAGTGGTAGACATAATATCACAAGGAAAAAAAGCCACATTTATATGATGCTCAGAAAAAATATACTGAGTAAAGTACAAAGAGTATATGCCTGTATACACCCTTGCCATGAAGGGTTGCCTAGTCACAATAGGGGTTACCACTTAAAGCAACCCTTTCTGAATTTCAAGGATTAAGTCTGAGCTGGTGGGACCTTGGAGTACTCAAATTATTCAACAGTACATTGTTCAGAAATGTAGTATATATAAGTATGGAGGAGGACAACGCTGCACTCTAAAAACACTTTAATTGGCACTACAGTACATTTCAAGATTTGCTGTACTTTGTGACAATCCCATTTTATATTTGCAGCTCTGGGATTCCCAGTAACGGGTATCTCACTTCTTATGGGGAACGCCACAGATAACAATTTTTGTACTTAGATTCAAAAAAAAAAAACATAAAAAAATTAAATCATTATATCAAAATGACCACTTTTTATAACCATAATCCTGGCAAACATAGGCCCAGAAAATAAACAATTTAGATTACATAGGGAAGAAATCTACTTTTTATTACTTTGACTTTTACCAACTTCTCTTCCTTTTCTAAGTAACTTTCCCCTCAATACAATTTATAGTAATTATTTCTATACTGTTATCTTTATGTGTGCTTTCCATAGAATGCCATCTTTTTTACAAATCCTGTATCTGTTGAAACTTCCACTATTGTCAAATTTCTAACCGCCCTGCTTACAAAACAATGTCACACACATGCCTCTCTATGTTTCTCAGTGCATCACCATTAAAAGAAGACATAGCAGTCACATTTATCTTACTCACCTCTAAACATCTCCCACCTGCCACCATTTTGTAACTTAAAGAGCTATCAAATTTATCTTTCCCCACAGACCTTTCAGTTTTAAACACTGAAAGAAAATATGTTACATAGTCTGTCTGTCCCACAAAATTTTGCTGCCTTATAAATAGTTTCACTCGTATCTTGTATCTTTATATTTCATGTGTCCTTTTATTTGTAACTTATACCGTCATGCATTCTAAAAACATTCTTATGGCTCAGGTTAAATATCAGTAACCAATACCTTCTATTCCAGTTTTCTCCCATACCTTTGTCCTTATCCCTGTAACATACCTCTCAATCTGTAGACACTGACAAAAGAAATGAAGGCCTCTGAAAAATAGGAGTATCCATCTAAAAATTTGAACATCTAATTATCATGAAATGTGACTGCTAAATAACACATACCTCTTCCCATTTCTAGTAGGAATGTGGGCTACTACTCAGAAGCAAATGTTTAAAACGAGAAAGACAAAAATGACGGAAAACTATAAGCAGATTATCAGAGACACTGTTGAACTGATCTGATGTTGTCCTTTTTATTCTTCCTCAATGCATGGGTTCAGCTCTGATTCTCAGATCCGACTCGGCTGCGTATTCCAGACTTTGGATCTAGCTATTGATCTCCTTTCTCTACCCATAATACCCTATTGCATCCCTCATTGCCTCAGATCTCATTTGCCTCAATCCCAAACAGATGCAAGCTCCATTCTACTTCCTACTATTGTCATGGTAATTCTTGGTTACCATTTTTGGTATATCTGCTTACCCCTATCACTACAGTGTATTTCTTTAGTTTGCCATCTCTGGTAATTAAACCCCCCCCTTTTTTTCTTTGCCTTAAAAATAAAAATAGCCTTTCTTGTGGTTTACCCTTGCTGTCTTTTTCTCTTTCTTGGATACTGACATGTTGGACAAGCCAACAGGCTTTAAGAAATACACTTCTTGTAGGCATAAAATCCCAAATTCAGATGCCCACAAGAAGTGGCTGTACTGTCTTGGGGCCGGACACTGCTTGTAAGATCTACTCCATCTTTAACCCAAGAGCTCTGGCAGATAGGCATAATTAACTGATTCAAGGGGACTTCTCCCTTCCACATCTTCTTCAGGGGCTCAGACCCCCTCCAAAACTAGTAAGTCTGCTCCTCTGGAGCACAGAAAATGCTCCCCTCTGAAGTCCCTCAGGTTTTTGTTGGAGCATCCTTTAAAAACTAGAAATATTTTGGATCTGACACTATTGGATCCAAAGACTTGACAACTGGATCCAAAGCCATTGTATTATAAGGCTTTGGTCCTCCTTTTATTACCATAAGCCCTACAGTACCTATCTTAGATCATAGGTTCTCTGATCTGAAGACAAGTACTTCTTATAGGAGTGCCACTCTTAAATTTACCATTAAATTAATTTTGCCCACCTTGCCTTTTCAATTGCTTCAGAGCCAAAGAAGCATTCAAGGGCCCCATCCACTACTTCCTCTAGGTCCTCCAGAAGCTTATTAGAAGGGGATGTGGTTAGGATGATGTGAACATTTCTCAGGGCTCAGATCCAGATGGGAGTCTTACCAGCTCTGTCCCCTATCAGATCTGTGAGTAAGCCTACCATATCAAAAAACATCTTATCTACTTCTACTCTATTCAGTGGTTTTGGAGTCCCACGATCCAAAACCCCTGAGAGGTTTGGTGTCATATCTGAGGAAGGCTTCTTCATCCACTCCAACTATATCCTTGGCTAGTTCTGTTTCAGTTCCCTTCAATCAGAACAGGTCTTGGAGGCAAAGCACTGGCATCAGATCTGAGAGGATAAGTTTGGCTCTGATTTTGTTGGATCTGTCCCTTCTCCTCAGAGCCTCAGGCCTGGACAGTTTAGATCCAGTTCCTCCTCTGAGTCACAAATCCAAGGGACATCTAGACCTACTTTTATCAGAAGTTTCAGCTCCGAGAAGGAGGGTCAAAGCCTCTTCAGGTCTGTTGGCTTTTGAGGTGGTGGAAAGGGCTTTTTCTATCTAAAGAGAATGGCCTTCTCATGTTTTAGAGCCTACCCCTTTTCTCTCATTGGTTCCAAGCTCAGAGTTGATCAAGCCTATTCCACAGGGACAGCCAGTTCCAATAACTCTCCAACCAGTTCCAGTGTAGGATCTTCCTCTCTCTTCCGACACCTCACCTGAGCACTCCATGGAGGAGATGCACTAGAAGAGTATGTGAAAAAGGAAATACATTGACTCCCCCACGGAGTCTCTCACAGAGGATACCGATTTTGATGGAGTGGTATCCTCCAGATCATGACTGATTGAGACCTACTTTGGAGATATTTTAGAGGTCCTAAAACAAAGTGGTGGCTGGTCTCCCCAGAATCCCTCACCAGAAAAATCAGCATTTTTGGAGGCTTTTGATTCTGGCCTGCCTACACGCTTGGTTACTCCTCCCACTGGATGAACATATTGATTTAGTTTCCAATGGAGCTTGGAAGAAACTGGATACAGTCAAACCCCATTCCCAAAAGTCCAGACAAATTTTTATCTCTGTCAACAGATAGACCCCACTGGAAAAAAGGAGTCCCAGTCAATGGTATTGTGGTGACAGCAGCCACTAAGAAAGAGCTAGCAGGGCAGAGTTTGTCTGTTCATCTGCCAAACAAGGAGTCTAGAGCATTAGACAGATTTGGAAAGCAAATCTTTGCCTTGGCAACCTTTGCCCTGAGGTCACTAAACTACTTGGCACACTTTACTAAGCTTCAGAGAGATTTGACCAAACAACTTTCAAATACTGTCTCAGAGTCTGTGTCTGCTGAGAACTTCAAATGAACATCCTCACAACTGGCTACTCTCTTATCCATATCAAACAATTCAATAAGGTTGGTCTCTCCCACAGCTGAAGGTACCACATGAGTAGCTGGTTCTGGCATTGCCATGAGAAGACACGCCTGGATGCAGCTATGCAATGTTGTGGAGCCTTTTAAGATGTCCTTTATTAGCTCCCCATTCTATGGCACTTCCTTGTTTGGGCCATTAGTAAAAGATGCACTTAACCTGCACCACACAGGATGGAAGGACTCTGTCTGTTGTGACAATGTCGTTTTCTATGTCTCAACAAAACTTTTCTAGGAATAAGAGCAGCAGTAGGAAGATGTGGTTCCGAAAATCTCAAGGACCTTTTCTAGATTCACATGGTGATAATTCCTCCAGAGACAAAGGAGGAAATTTTAATGGTTGACATTACCCTAGAGGCAGTCCTCAGAACCAGGGCTTCGGAGATTCCTTTTCAGAACAGCCTTTTCAGTGCTCCTGAAGTGCTGCCTGACTGCCCGCTTCTGGAGGCAGCCTGGGGTCAATTGTCTTTGCACTCAGATGTCTCTGCAAGTATAGCACAAGACACATAGGTGCTAAGAGTAATATCCAGGGTTATTGCATTTCATTTTTCCTTCTTCCATCTCTCAAGAAGAAGAAACTTCCTGATGTTCCACCCAGTCAAAGAAAGGCAACAGCACAAGAAATCCAAAAGCTGCTAGACAAAAGAGTCATCAAAAAGGTTCTGCCAGATCAAATAGGATTTGGAATTTATTCATGCTTCTTTTTATTGTCAAAGAAAAAAGGTGACCTCAAACCTATTTTGGATCTAAGCAATTTCAATCAGTTCATAAAGAAAGCAAAGTTTTGAATGGTCACAGTTCAGTCCATCCTACCCTTTCTCCACAAGGATGATTGGATGTGAGCTGTAGATCTTCAGGATGCATACTGTCATATAAAAATAGACAGGCAATCCAGAAGACATTTACACTTTTGGCTGAGAGACAGTCATTACCAATTTTGAGCCCTGCCCTTTGGACTCATCTCAGCCCCCAGTGTTTTTACCAAATACATGGCAATAGTGGCAGCTCATTTGAGATGAAAGGATTCCAGGTGTTTCCATATCCAGACAACTGACTCCTCACCACCCCCTTCCAAGCATCTACTTTTGCATGCCATGGACTGTTTGCTCTAGATATACAAATCATTGGGTATAACAAACCTAACACCAGTCCATAGCCTGGAGTTCATTGGTTCAGTTCTAGATATAACAATACAAGTAGCATCTCTACCTCTTCATTTTAACTATCAAAATCCAGGTTCATCTTCTCCTTGCCCAACCATCTCCTCCGGCAAGGTTAGTACTTCAAGCACTAGGTTCTGTGCAGCAGCCATAGTGCTTCATCCTTTGGCATGTTTCTTTATGCAAGTTCTCCAATGAGCTGTAGCTGTACAGTGGTCTAGTCTGTATCAACCCCTATCCTTTCCAGTCAAGCTCACCCCAGTTTGCAAACGACGCATCCACTGGTGGATGCAATCGGATGACTTTCATCTAGGCAGACCTTTTGTTCTACCAACCCTGATGGCCACAGTGACCACTGGTGCTCAACTGGGGTGGGGGTGCATTTTTTTGGAACAATGGTCCAAGGCATGTGGTCCTCACAAGATACTAAGTTACATAACAATGTCCTAGAGATGACAGCAGTCCTATTAACGTTGCAGGCATTTCAAGATGCTCTCCCCTTCTGAACTATTGCAATTCAGACTGACAATGTGTCTGTAGTCTGGTACATCAACAAGCAAGGAGGAACTCAATCTTATCCCCTTCGCAGAGAGGCCATTAGAGTATGGGAATGGGTGATCTTATCAGACTGCTTTCTAACTGTGGCACACATTGTGGAGAAGACCAGTGTGCTAGTGGACAAACTAAGCAGATTCATTGTGATTCTGCATGAATGATCTCTCAATCTGTGGCAAAGATGATCTTTCAGCATTGGGGCCATCCTTGCTGCAACCTATGCACCACTCCCCTCAACAACAAGTGCAGCAGGTATTTTGTTCTTATCCCCCTCAGAAGGAGTTACCAAGAGAAGCTCTAGTATACACTTGGCCCTCCAGGACCCCTTTATGATTATCCTCCTCTTCCCTTGATCCCCAAATTTTTACAGAAAGCAAGTCAGCTGAAGAGCTCAGTAATCCTTACAGCCCCTTTTGGCTTTGGTAAGTGTGGTCTCACATTCATTATCCACCATGGATACTGGAGCCAACTCTGGATCTCCTTTCTCATCCATCAGGAATCCAACATCCCAAAATTGGGCCCTCAAACTAATCTCATTCTCCACTTCCAGTAATAGGTAGACAGTCCTGACTTTGTTCCCCTGTACATTATATTATTTTGGCTTCTCAAAAACAATCTACCGAAAAAGTATACAAAAGCAAATGGAAATTATTCTTCCTTTGGGCATTAAATAAGGAAATTAACCCTTTATCTGCCCCAATCTCTACAATTAAAGTTCACCTGGCAGCAATTTCCAATTTTCACATGTGGAACAGACCATTTTCCCCTGGCTTTGTCTAAATTATGAAATTTTTCCTGAAAGGTATTTTTCTTCTAAGGCTTCCGATAAAGGATCCCTCACCATCTTGGGATCTGACAGTTGTGCTACAAGGTCTAACTCAGAAACCCTTTGAACCTTCAGCTAAATCTGATTTGAAATCCCTGTCATGGAAAACATTTTTTTTAGTAGCCATTACTTCTGCAAAGAGAATATCTGAACTCCAGGCTCTATCTTCAAAAGCTCCTTACATCATTTTTCATAAGGATAGGGTTTCCTTATGGACTAACCTTTCCTTTTTACCTAAATTGTCTTCTGAAAATAATATTAACCAATCAGTTCACTTACCAGTTTTCTTTCCAAATTTTTCAAATAAAGGATAGTACAGGCTGCATCTCCTTGATGTGCACAGACAACTGCGTTTTTATTTTCACAGGACAAAATAAATTAGAAAATCAGATCAACTTTTTGTTTCTTTTTCACCAAAATGGCTGCGTCATCCAGTTTCTAAAGTTACTTTAGCCAAATGGATAACCGACTGTATTTCTTGGATTTATTCTCAGAAAGGCATGACATTATCCAAACCTCCCACATCTCATTCAACCAGATCCATGGTTCCATCATCTGCCTTTTGGTCAAGAACGTCTATTGATCCATTGATCCAGTGCTCATACTTTTGTTACCCATTTCAAACTGGATATTATTTCTAGAAAGAGAACCACCGTTGGTTTGGTGGTACTCAAGTGTATCCTTCCATGAGCGCCACCCAGGATCAACATAGCTGGGAACTCTGTCCCATACCTTGAGGAAAAATGAAAAGGACATCATCAGATTTAGACGTTACGTACTCACCATAACTGAGCATCTGTGTTGCCCACTTTCATTCTTCCTCAACTCCCCTCTGATCCATTCAATATCCTTTTTTCTGCAGAGACCTATTGGACTGTATTTGGAATTTACAGTTCCAGGTTTGAGCCCTGCTTTTTTTCTATTAAGCTACACCTGTCTCTGTCTAACTATAGGGATATATGTCAACAAACTCGATCTGAGGCAATGGGGTATGCAATAGGGCATTATGGGTAGAGGGAGGAACTTCAGAGCTGGATCCGGAGTCTGGAATATGTGGCCAAGTCAGATCTGAATCCGTATGTTGAGGAAAGATGAAAATGGACAACACAGATGCTTAGTTATGGCAAGTACATAACTTTTAATTTTGCAAAACCCTACCACACAAGGTCAATTGTTTTGGTTTCAGAAAAAGGGAGTTTTAAGAAGTGTGTCCCTTTTCTTTAAATTATTCTTGCCACTAGTGTGTTGGTCATGTAGTGTGATTTTCTGTGTACTAGACAGATTCAAAAATCACATGTGGTGAGGGGAATTCAGAAAATTGTGTGAAGTGGTAAATCAAACCTGAAAATAGGGACGTATCTTGAAAAGCCAGGACATCCTGTACAGGGGTAAATCAGGCCTGAATATATGGACAGTTAAGAGGTCTGCTTTGTAACTGTATAATTTGCAGAACTTGTGCACAGCTTTGCCATAATGTTCCTTCCTGTTTCACCCTCTGTTTTCATATTTCTTTTACTGTTAGTCAAACTGTTTCACATTCTATGGGATTAGAACCCAGGGTCATTTTCCTCTGCTTTTCATTTTTTCCTCATGAGACCCACATAAATAATGACTTAATGTAGATATTCTCTGCTCAAAATTGCCTCTGTCATAAAATATATCCCTCTTTATTTTGTTTGTACTATGCTGATGGCCATCAAGCCCATCCCCCCATGATCACATCCATTATTTCCCTGGTTAACAGTGAAACAATGGGATGGAAAATTGTTTACTGTCATTAACTTAATGTGCACTTCGTCGACTAGTGGTACAGTGAAGTACAGTTTCAAATGGGCTAAATCTCAAACTTCAACAGAGTAAACCAGCATCACCAAACACTGAAAGACATATGAAATCCAACGGTCACATTGTTGAACCATCAGTATTAACATGGTTCGTTTGGCAACATGAAGAATTGATGAAGTTCGCTTCAAGGTAATGATAAACCATGGAAAACATCATCCAGGCAGCCATTGTCTTTTGGATGAGACATTAAACTGAGATCTGATCTGCCCAAGTTACTTGTAGTTCATATGGGTCAAAAAGATCCCATGGCACCTATCAAAATGAGTAGAGGAGGTTCTCCAATGCCTGGTCAAATTCTCCCAAACTATTATTACTTTGGGTCTCCCCTGAAAAGTGCAGCTAGCGTAGTAGGATTAACCTGGTTGACAAAAGGATAAATAAAATAAAATTAGGGATTGTTCTTTTCATGAATGGCACTAACCCCCCAGCTGAAATGCACACATATATGTGACAGCCCTTCTGTCAGTCCTTGTGTGGATGTAACAGAGGCTACCTTGCATTAAAGGCTTGGCAGAGCTATGCACACATCCCTGATCCATGTGCACTATGTTGAGTGTGTACCATCATTGCTGCAGAGCAGATTACCCGTAAGGATGGACAAGTTGATTTCATCTGCTCATTCCCACTCCTCCCTAACTGGGTCTTGCAACATTTCAGTTGCTAGTCATTCCCACAAAATAGATCCTACTTTCAGCCCAAAGTATCACTTACAGAACCACTCCTATTTATCCTTCCCCTACCATACGTCTTATTTGTCGAATCTTGACTATCCTTCATATAGCTACAGATCGTAAAGGGACTGCTGTGTTTTAAAATCCATATTAGCAACTCAAGTAGTCACACACAAAAAAATTCACATTTAAATTACTCCTGGACGTATGACAGGAGGAAGTATTCAAAAGGCAAGAGAAAGCATAAAAAAGCACCAGTCATAAAACCAGTTAGAAACTGTGCATTCATGTCCTTCTCATCAAAATCAGACAGCTAAAGCATTATGTATGGACTATTAAATTGAATACTGGCTAAAAACATTGTCCTCTTCCTTAGAGCCTTTTTAGACAATGCTAAGTTGACAAACCTTCCAACATAGCAAAATTTAGGCAAGGAAATCTAAACGTGTTACTGCTCAATGCCAGGAGTCTACACACAAAGTTCCACTCCCTCCAAGCTCTCCTCAACTTAGAGAATGTGGACATCTGTGCAGTTACTGAGGCAAGGTTTAAAGCTGTAGAAAGTACTCCAGTAGTGCAAGGTTTCAGTCCCTTCCACACATTTAGACCAGCAAGTGCACAGAGAGGCATTAATGGTGGAGGTGTTTTGATCTACGTCAGTAACAAGCATGCCTCTAGGTTGATTAAACAGGTTGATGCACTGGAGTTTCTCAACATCCAGATTACCACAGACAAAGTTCAATAACATTTCCTAGAAAGCTCTAGGTTGCCCTCTATGTCCCATGAAATTCACAACTCATATTTTGACCTACTGCAGGCACTCACCATTCCACCAAATACCATAGTCATGGGAGATTTTAATTAACCATCTCTAAACTTAGAATCCTACATGACCCCAGATTTGCAGGAGAGATCCCTAGACTTTGTAAACACAACAACCTGGACCAATTACACACCTACTAGAAATACAAACAAATATGGGAGAAAGCTACAACCCCTCCCCCCCAAGAGTCATGTCCTGTCTGGTAAAGTCAGACCACAAAGCAGTCTCCCTTGAAATAAGAATCTGTTCTGTAACCCCAGTAAACCCTGTAAAAGTTAAAAAGTAATCCAAGGTAAACTACCTTTTATTAAGTGGATTGGACACTCTAAATTGGCCCTAGACATGAGTGTGTGTGTGTGTGTGTGTGTGTGTGTGTGTGTGTGCCTTCTGTGAAAGGTTGGGCGCCGGGCTGGCAAATTGACACCATAAAACTCCACTGTCAATCATGAGCAAACAGGTGATCCACTGTGGTGACCCCTAACTGGGAAAAGCTGAAAGAAGAAGAACCTGTCAACATTTTAAGCTCCTCCAAACCCAGATAACACAGCAGCCTATGCCAAATTATTCACAGAAGCTCTGTACGATCACATCAAAGATTGCATAGAGGTTGCTGTGCCTACCAGACATAAGCCCGAAACTAACTCATAAAAGAAACCATCATGGAGGAATCCAAAATTAAACAGGTTGTACAATAAAAGAAGTAAAGCCATAGCTAAAACTAGGAAGAGTAACATTAAAAAAGATAAAAACTCCCTCATCAAACTGAATAGACAATGAAGAGGACTAATTACGTTCAACAAAACAAGTTTTTTTTGTACTGAATAGATTTTTATTGATTTTCAGAAACATAAACATATATACAGTTGTTGTTGTTGTTGTGTCTTTCAGCTTTTCCCCGGTTAGGGGTCGCCACAGCGGAACTCCGGTCCGCTAATGATTGGCAGTGGATTTTTACGTGCCGAGTTGCCAGCCCTGACGCACAACCTTCAACGAAGGTACACCCATTCACGCATGTCTCCACAAAGAAGACACTCTAGCTGAGAATCGAACAGGCCAACGTCTTACTGTGAGGTGACAACGCTACCACAGCACCACCACCGCAGTACAAACATATATACAGTATGTATATCAAATAAATATTTACATAGTCAAAGCTTAAAGTGAAGAAACAATTCCAAAAACAAACATTACAAAACCAACTATTTACATAGGTTGTCTATACTTGAAAAACCTTTTTTCTTATATGTATCTTTGAATAAGATTATAATTTATTACAGTTTTCTGTTTCCAGCACTTGATTTAATTTCTGCCAGGCAATGCTTAAGGAAGTAGGTCATTCTGTTCTTTCCTTGATTGTTTTCAATTCCAACTGCAAGACTGATAAAACCATGTTCTTGAAATGTTTAAAATTGGGAGGAGTTACAGCTTTCCAGTTCTGTGTAATATTTTTCATTGCAATAGCAAAGAGAGTCCGCAAAATTACATATTTTTGCCTTGAAACCCAAGACGGCACAGGTGTATTCACCAAAACTAGAGATTTTGTAAGTTGGAAATTATCAGTGAACAGTGTCTGTAACAAATGATTAATACTTCCTAATATTGTTTAAGTAAATGGCATTCATAGAACATATGTAGCCAATTGGCTATTGATTGTGATTTACACCTCCGCATCTATTTTCTTTATTATATATTAGTTCTAATTTGTGTGGTGTTAAGAATTTTCTGTATATAAATTGCCATGTGAAAAGTTGCCAATATAGTGATAAAGATGTTAGTTTTGGAGATGTAAGAATAAGTTTTTTATCTTTATCATCTGGCATTTTACCACTGACTGTTTCATAGTTTGTCCATATATTTTGTTTATTATGAACTCTTGTTTCTTTAACTAATTTGTACAATCTTGATAAAATTCCTTTCCCATTTGTGGGAATTTCCATCAGCGTTATTAACTGCTCTATGAACTTAAGAACCTTTTCCCTAACACATTTCTGCATTATAGCCTGTTGGTTTATAACTGTTTGTCTTAATCCCTGCAATGTTAACCACATTTGCACTGTTGTATCTATGTTATTTGTAATGTAACTCCTAAGTATTTGATTGTATCATTTCTAGATAGATATTTATGATATTTTTATTTAACACTTCTTAGTTTATATTTATTAGTAACATATTGGTTTTATTTCCATTAACTGATACTCCAGAAATCTTCTTAAACTGTTTTGTTGCTTTCCATAGTAGTGTGTTATTATCTTCTTTTAAAGTCAGTAAAATGTCATCTGTAAATAGCTGAATCTTTAACTCAAGGTCAGTATCTAGTTGAATTCCTTGAATGCTTGTGTTTGCATGTATGAAATTTGCTAATGGTTCTATTACTAATGCGAATGATAAAGGAGAAAGTGGACAACCCTGTTTTGTACCTTTTGTAATGGTAATAGGCTCTGACAAACTGGATCCTATTTTTATGTACAGCGAAGATTTATCATAAAGAGACCTTATATGTGAGGTAAAATTTTCCAAAAATCCATACTCCACCAGTGCAAGCCAATGGTAATCCCAATTCATGGAAGCAAATGCACTGTTAATATCTAAGCAAATTACATTCATTTTATTTTTTGTTTTGTTTATGAAATCAGTAAGGGACAAAATTCTCTTTATATTGTCATATGTATTTCTGTTTTTAATGACTTCTGTTTGGTCGTTCTCTATCAATAATGGCAATATTTGTTTTATTCTGTTTGCATGAACTGTCATAATTATTTTATAATCTATATTTAATAAACTTATGGGTCTATATGAGGTACACTCATCAGGTTTTTTATCTTGTTTCAAAACTGGTGATACTTGAGTGTATTTCCAAGAAGGGGGGCATTTATTACCTTCTTTAACTGATGTGAACACACTTAGTAATAGATTGAATGCATTATTAGATAGTAGTTTAAACATCTCTGGTGTCATATTATCATTACCTGGGGCTTTGTTTCATTTTAGTTTCTTGGTTTGCACTTTAATTTCTGTCATAGTTATATCTTTATCTATTATTTTTGTGTGTTCATCTGATACTCTAGCAATAAGAATTTGATGCTTTTAGTTATATCTGTTGTTGGGAAAGCTGAGGGAAGATGCTGATTAGGGATAACAGGGGTCACTTGAATGGTAAACTTATTCAAGGATGGGATGTTTTCTCCCATGAAGGGAATGATTGGTTGTTTATATTTTGAAAACCACTTTTTATGCAGACAGATTTTATTTGTACCTTTTAAATGGATGTCTATGCAATGCATTTAGAACATATATGAAATGAATGGTAAAACATTTTCAGCACACATACAAGGTTATGCACAAACACAAAACAGGACAATGGTTAAATACAAAGATATAGTAAGTCCAACTGTGAAATGCATCTCTATCAACGTCAGTGACTTAAATAACAGCTGTAAAAGAGGAAGCTTACAAAGATATCTTAAACTATGTAAAGAGCAAGTAGTATTTTACAAGAAACAAATTTTATACAGCAAGACATTAATAAGATTAATATGCATAATTACACATTACTAGCACATTCAGAATATAATAAAAAGCAAAGAGGTGTAGCAATATTATGGAGAAAGACTACCTTGATGCCCAAGATCATAAATGCAGTCAATAACTCAGGAATGTTTTGTTTAGTGTCAATATTAATAAATTGTTTGGCTTATACCCTGGTAAACAACTACTGGATACCAGGACTGGGTGTCAAGGCAGCCAAACAACATTTAGAGAACATAATACAACATTCCAAAGGTAATACATTAATTGCAGGAGATTTTAATTGTATAATGAAAGAAGAGGACACAAATGCTAAAAACACATGTAAAAAATCTCCGCTATCAAAATTACATAGAGCTTACTGACTCATATAACTTAATGGACATTAATATATATGCTGAACATGATTCACTGGTATTCACACATTACTCACCTAGACATAACACCTTTTCCAGAATAGATAGAGTGTATATAACAAAAGATCTTACCACAAAAATAAGCAAAGTCAAAACAATCACCTGCCCCTTCTCAGACCATAATGCAGTAACTTTTGAAATAGATTTTAACTTTAAGAGAAAACATACAATCATAAGAATTCCAGCCTATATAGCAAAACTTAAAGAGTTTAAACAATACTATACTGTGGAGATGCAAACATTTCTAGATTTAAACCTCACAGATGAGGTAGCAGACACACACACACACACACATATATATATATATATATATATATATATATATATATATATATATATATATATATATATAAGCATTGGAATAAAGAACTGGCAGAACTACAAACTAAAATAGGCAAAATGAAATTAGATATTCATAAAGGCAACTTAGCTTCAGAAAAAGAATTAGAAGACTTCAACAAAAAATACTTAGAGATATTGAACCATAAAGCAATGATTAATCTAGAGAAGGTCAAACTATGTGTTTACTCTATGATTCCCAAAAAATCAAAGGAGAATATCTGACAGTATGAAAAGAATGATAAAGGTAAATTAAATAAAATAAATATATAATATAAACAAAAAAAGAATAGTGTCAGCCTTAGAAGGAACTCTAGAAGTCTTTAGAGTGTATTTTAATAAACTCAATAGTCAAGAAAATAAAGTAGAAATAAGTGAAGCACTTAGAAAATTCCTTAAGGAAAATATAAGACTAAGACAACAAAGCTAATTTTGAGGAAAAATTAGTGTCCCAGTCCAAAGACAACCATTAAGACTTTCTTTAGCTATGTCCAAAACCTCAAAAGCAGACTGTTGGTAAATGAACCCACATTCACAGAACTGGGAGATATAACAAATCTTCCGGATGACAAATTCAGCTCAAACTTTATCCTTCTTTCACTCCTCAGCCCCACTCCTCCCAGGAAATACAATCGAATATAATCCCTACAAATATCAGTAGGGAGCAGGTCTTGGATGTGTTCTCTATGGCCAAGAATACATCTTTGATGGGCCTCAGTAATATCCCAGGATACCTCCTAAATAACTTGCAATATGACCTATAAGAGCCACTGGATTCACTCTTCAACCACAGCCTTTGCACAGGCTTTGTGCAATGTGAATGGAGGACTGCATTGGTCATCCCTCTTCACAAGAATGGACCAACAATGGATCCTGGAAACTACAGACCCATTAGTCTGACTAGTCTCATATGTCAAGCAATGGAAATGATTAACAATGGGATAGAAAATCTTCAGACACTGGACACATGCCAATTTGGTTTCATCAAAGGCAAGTCATGCGTACTGAACCAGGTGGGCTTCTTTGAGAAGGTCACCCAGGATATGGATGAGGGCAAAACAGTGCATACTGCTCATCTTGATATAGCTAAGGCATTTTATACAGTACCAGACTCATACCTTGTAAACAAACTCATGGAAGTAGGCATAAATCCATGCATAACTGACTGGATAGCCAGATCACTCACAGACAGGACCCTGGAAGTTAGAATTGGAGAGACTACCTCCACAAAGAGGCTGGTCAGGAGACTGTAATGGGTTTGCTCCTCTTGGCATTTATTTTTGGAAGCCAAGGCCAATGTCAAGAGCCACTGGCTTACCAAGTTTGCCAATGATTGGAAGCTAGGACCAATCATAGACCCCCCCCCCCAAGATGTTAACATCTTACAGGAAGGTCTAACACACCAAATAACTGGTGCCAAAGTCACAGCATAAAACTCGATGCAAAGGAATCCATACTACTACCTTCTGGGAAGTTGGCCACTCAGGCAACTACATCTTTGATAAAGACCTCTAAAAGTAGACACAGTAGTCAGGAATCTGGGAACTCATGTAGATAGTAATCTCACTTTCAACCAACATGTATTTAACTTGTAAGAAAATCATTCTATGTCACTCAACTTATAAGATCATAGCATCTGGGTTCAGATAAGTTATTCCACTGTACTCAGCAATCATCAGACTCATCATTGAGTATAATACCCCCTTCAGTATGTACCTGACCAGGTGCATGCAACAACTAGAATGTTCACAAAGGTTCCTCATGAAAACAATACAAGGCATAAACACAATGTTCTATGCAGGTTGACTCAAAACCATATCTCTATATTGTTTCCTACAGACTGATGACAGTCAATTTATGCCTGACATGCGAGGCATCCTTGGATCCCATCCTGGTGGACCATTTGCATATCTACAAAATGAGCAACATCAGAACTATTAGATCCATGATTTTAAACTTTTTTCTTGTGACTTAAACATAACACGTTGGAAAGACAGGTATTTATCTCAGAGAATCCACATTCTCTGGAATAGCCTTCCTGACCATGTGAAGCAAAGCCCTGCCCTAACCCGATTCAAGAGCAACCTGGACTAGTGGATAGGAAATTGGAAATTCAACCCTGGCCAGACATCTGTGTCTTTGATGGACATAAACAGCCATTAAATCATGCCATAAGTAATATACACACCTTAAATAGCCTTTAAGACACCATACCTCATGGGATACATTTGGGTTGCATGGCTAGGCTTATAAAGGCCCTAGTGATCATTAGCCTGCTATACACCTATGAACTTAGGACAACATCAAAAGAGCTTCTCATAACTGATGCCGGATAGGTCTAGGCCTGGGGAAAGTAGCCCAAACTTGGCTTTGTTGCACATACCATACTTTTTTAGTACTTGGTCCCAAACTGTGTGAATCTGTCCCTTCTTTTCTTAAAGATCATTCCTCTTACCCCATTTCCATTCACAAATAAAAGCACATTTCAAGACTCTAGGAACACGCAACTGCTACCTCTCTGGTCTTATAACCTAACCTCTTCATTCCCTTCTTTTGTCTACATACCTTTTTCTGACTCTTTTGATTGTGATTCTTTTGGCATGACAGCTCTGATTTTCCACTCTCTGTATAATGCATGCATATATGGTGTTGTTTCTCTCACTCTGTACATCATGTCATTTATCTATTTTGTTTATTCCCTTAAGTCAACTATGATATTCACTTTGTATATAATATATGTATATACTGAATTTTGTCATTTACTCTGTACATAATGTCCTGTAACGTTTGTGTTTTCCCTGGGCTAAGATTGAAATGGTCCACTGGGATCAATGCTCTACCATGGTTAAATGCAAAATAAAATAAATGTATGCATTTCAGAAAGAGTATACTTAACAGAAACATAAACATATATTCAGGACTTCAGTGACAAAAACAGATGACATTTAAGACAAAATTACTGTAAATCCCTATGGAATTGGATCAAGTTCCAAAAGCCAGGATGTAGAAATGGGACCTCTTTTTTTCTACCCAAGTGCACAGAAACAGACTGAGCTATTAGATATATCTTTGTGAATATGTAGTAATACCCCCTTCTCCACATCTGCCATGCTGAGGATACATACTGCATACAAGGCTTACACAATGAGAAAGGATGTTAAATATCTAGGCCAATGGATAAAATGCAGAAATAGAGAGCAAATAGTAGCTTATCAGACAATAAACTTCACTGGACACTAAAAGAAATGAAAATAGATAAGTACACAGTATCAGGGATGGCCTTAAGAACATATGGTAAATATGTGTTACTGCTTTGGTTAATGATTAATATCTGCCACATGCAGATAATCTTTATACTGTAAGGTTGGGGAGCAGGATTATAACCACCGGCTTCACAGTATTACTCCTTCTTCATTGTTAACTCATTGTCTTTTAGTGTTATTTTATCAACTGATTCTTGATTTATACTATTTCACATCTGTGCATTTGCACTGATTTCAGAGTGGGCAAATAAACTTTTTCTGTGCCACATCTCTTCCTGCTTTTATGGTACAATACTGCCACCAGCCAGATAATTCTGGCATTCCAAGATCACACTTACTGAACACTCCTAAATAAGCTACTGTGGCTGTATTGTATTAGTTGTATAGTAGCTGTAGCAAAAAAAGTCTCTATTCAAAGGATAGATGCCAATGATAGTATTTCACACATTCTAAATAATTACCTTTTTTTACTGTAATAATTTTCAAGCCTAAAGCTTTTTAGATGAATAGGAAAACACTTTACTTAAAATTATGCAAAGCATTCTGATGATAAATTGCAGGAAATGTACACATTTATGGGAGGAAATTTTATTTTATTTTAAATTTGTTTACCAGGGTAGCACACTCATTACAAGTGATCATTTGTGAGTACTACCCCAGTGAAATAATTCACAAAGAAAAAAGAAGAACAGACAGGCAGTAACCTGTGCAGACTAGAAAGTAAAAATATGTAACAAAAATGTACAGTAGTAATGACTAGATATAGCAGCAATTATGAGAGAAATGCACATTTTACAGTTTTATGTGGTTATATTTCAGCTTTACTTCATAGTGGAAATTCTGTGAGGTAATGAGTGTCAGTGAATGGTAGGGGAGGTGGGATTAAGAGGTATTAGTAGATGATAGAGAGAGTAAGGGTAGTGGCTTAGTGGCCCTTGCATGATGTAGCCTGTTGTGTGGGAAGTACAGGTTGACTTGGTGGGGAGGAATCTTTAAGTTTAGCTCTGAAGGTGGGGAAGGTGGATTGTGGTTCCTTTAGGTGTGTGGATTCCCATTTTGTAGGAGCAATGATGGATAAACAGTGGTGGTGCAGTATAGCATGGTTTATGGTGCTTGGAGTAGTTAGTTGCTTGGAAGAAATTCCTGAGGTTGTAGTATGTGTTTAGTATAAGGTTTGTCAGCTTCTGGTGGGAATGATTTAGATTTGTGAAGTTTCAAGAAGAGTGCTAAGTCTAATTTGTGCTGTACTGAGAGCCATTTTACTTTTTTGAAGGTAAAGCAGTAGTGTTTATGAGAGCGTGGGTTTGTGATGAAGCAACATATTTTTGTTTTTGATAGTCTGTTGTATGGAGGAATTTTGTTAGAGACTGTGGCTATCATGGGTTGTCCCTATTCAAGCTAGCCCAGAAGGACTTCTTTGCCTATAGCTACCCTAGCTGGGTTGGATAGATAGGGTGAGATTATCCTGGCCTAAAAGAGAAGCAAGTTAACTTTTGCCTTTGATTTCAATATGCATATGTAGTATTAGTAACTGGTCTAGCCAAAACAACAAGTATTTGAAGGAGCTTGTTGTTTCTATCAGTGTGCTATAAATGGTAATGCTATTGAAAAAACAATTGTTTTAAGCAAAGAAAATGTGTTTTATTGGGCTGTCATGTAGCTTACAGTCACTTTTTTTGTGGTGAAGTGTGACTATTTTGTTTTGTGGAAAAAGCTGTTAAAACTATTTTTTTTCTTTGTTTTTCTACTTACATCTTTTCTTAAATTACTTTTGGGGGCTATGGTAAGGGTTTGTAGTTATTCTTGCTGTGTTTCTTGTTGGAAAAAATACTTTTGTATTACTTACCCATTTTACTGACTGTTTCTGTTATTCTTACACAAGTTTCAAGCTTCATTTTCAGCTTCACTATGGAATAACTTACCAGTTGCTCAGTTCTTTTTCCTCTAGTCACAAAAATGAAGAACATTTACAAACAGCTTTTGCCCCTTCAGCAGGGACCAAATGTGTATCACCCACACATGAGTGACTCTGTTGTGGCCATCTCTGGATCCTTAATGCATTCATCTTCTGCCTTGGCTCCCTCTGGTGTAGTCCCTTCAAACAACATGGGCTAGGGGTCAGACACACCCTTTGTACCTGTTGGATTGCCCTTGTTGTGCATGGAAGAACCACTCTTGCAGTTTAGGAAGAAATAGCAAGGAATTCTTCTCTGCCTAGCTGGATTGCAATGGTTGTTCCCTGGGGTGAGGTGTCTGAATATATTGGGAGATTTTAATTACCCAAACATTAACTGGGAGAACTACTCAAGTACTAACTCCCTTGCCCAATGCTTCCTAGAATTTATAAACTCGAATGCCCTGGATCAACTTGGTCAACACCCCCAGCAGAGGTGACAACATATTGGACCTGGTCATCACCAACATGGGCGACAGGTGTTCTACACCAGAGGTCAACCCCTTGCTGGTTAGATCAGACCATAGACTAATCACTCTGGATATCGACATTCCGCCCCACCCCCAATCAAGGAAACCACCGTGAAAAACTTTTCAAAAGCAAACTTCACGTTACTTAAGACCGAGGTGGAAAGGTTCACAGCCCCCATGCTAAACGACAATGCTGTCCAAGCTGCTGAATTCCTTACAAAGGCACTCTATGAGCACCTGCAAGAATGCATGGATCGTGATATCCCAAGCAAAACCAAGACTCACTCCTCCGAGAAAAGGAAACCAGTCTGTTGGACCCCTGCCATAAATACGCTATAAAATATAAGGAGGAAACTAGTACAGAAAAGAGTAAAATCCCAAGAAGGAAAGACATCCTGATCCATATCAGCAAGAAACTATGATCTCTCAAAATCAACCAAGCCTAGCTTCAAAAGAAAAATTGCCAAGGACTCCAAAGATAACCAGAAAGCGTTCTTTAGCTATATTAAGAATCTAAGTGGAAACTCTTAGATCTTCTCTGAGTTAGTGCAGAATGGCACAAAATACACTGAACCAACTGATATTGCCAACATTCTAGCAGACAGGTTTAGTGCAAAATTCACCCCCCTCTCACCCCCTAAAGGGCCCATAACCATACCAGAAGAATGTAGAGCCCTGACAATCACTGACACATGGTTAAAACAGCCCTATCCAAAGCCAAAAACACAGTTTCAATGGGATTGGATGGTGTCCCAGGATGTGTCTTACACGAGCTCCAAAATACAGAGCCCCTCACCTAAATACACTGTTCAGACTCAGCCTCTCTACAGGCTACATACCCATAGAGTGGTGCACAGCAACAGTTATCCCACTCCACAAAGGTGGAGCCACAACGGACCCCGGCAACTATTGCCCTATAAGCCTGACTAGCCTGTTCTGCAAGGCTATGGAGTGCATCATCATGGAACTCATTAACAGAGACATTGGGAACCTCCAAACATTGGACCCTACCCAGTTTGGCTTTGTTAAGGGAAGATCATGCTTCCTAAACCTTGTGGACTTCTTTGAGACAGTTACCAAGGCTTTAGACAAGGGAAAGTAGGTCCACACAGCATACCTAGACCTCGCAAAGGCTTTTAACACCATTCCCCATTCTGGTATTAGACAAGCTCACCAGCCTGAACATAAACCCATATGTCATGAGATGGGTTGCCAATTGGCTCACAGATAAAACCCACACAATGAGAGTTGCAGGCTCTAGGTCCGACTCTAAACCGGTTACAAGTGGCATCCCCAGGGCTCAGTCCTGGGACCCCTCCTGTTCAGTATATACTTCTCAGAGGTACAGGCAAGCAGAGGAGGACTGTGGCTGACCAAGTTCACAGATGACTGCAAACTGAGGGCCATAACTGACACTCTGACTGATACAGACATCCTCCAGAAGGGTCTCACTGAGACGGATACCTGGTGTCAAAATCATGGCCTCTAGCTAAATGCCAAAAAGTGCATAGTCATCCCCTTTGGAAAAAAACAAAGTACCCGCAAACTACCACATACATGGTAGTCCCCTAAATACAGAAAATGTAATAAGGGATCTGGGGAACCAAGTAGACAGTAATCTCTCCTTTGATAATCATATTGCCAAGGTGGTTAGAAAATCCTTCTATGTAGCCCACCTAATCACAAAAGGGTTTGCATCTAGAACAAAAGAGGTTATTGTGCCCCTCTACTCATCACTCATCAGACCCATCATAGAGTACAACACCCCATTTGGGATGTACCTTACAAGACACCTGCAACTGCTGTAAAGACCACAGAAGTACCTCACCAAGATTACTGGCCTCAAACAGATGCCCTATGCAGCCCAACTGAAGAAACTCCAGCTGTACTCGGTTGCATACCAGTTACTCAGAGGTGATCTCTGCCTGACATACAAGGCCATGTCCAACCCAGAATTGATGGACATGCTCCACCTAAAAAGAAAACAAATCCCCAAGAGCCACACACCCTAGGGATCTAAACCTCACCACAACGATAAATAGGATGTGCTGGAGGGATAGATTCATGTCTCAGAGACTCCCCATGCTCTGGAACAGGATTACAATCTACATTAGGCAGAGCCCCTCACTAACACTCTTCAAGAGAAACCTTGATGAGTGGATGGATAAAAGAAAATTTACCCCGGGGATCACTGCAGTGGCTCTGCTAGACAGAGGCACAGGGAACTAATGGCTCGGCTGGACAGAGGCACAGGGAACTAATCTAAGGGGGTGGCAAAAGCCAACACATTCTGGCTAGGCTTATAGATGCCCCTGGGCAGATAGCCTAGTACTTACCTATGAACCTATGAACTGATGAGACTGTACTATACTGGAGTTAACTGTAAACAACTGAAATGCGACTGGAATAAAAGTTTTTATCTGCTAATTACCCAAACTCATGCTGAACAGGTGCCAGCCTCTCCTTTATGGACCAAGTCTTGTGTACTTTCAGAATGAATTCTCCAAACACTGTAGTTCGTTTAATAAGGTTTTATTAGATGTTTACAATATCTGAATCTTCATTAACAGTGCTGATAAACAATAGCAGTCTGTAGAAATGCTGGGATGCTGGTTAACAGTGCTGCTAAATACATCCAACATTTCTGCATGTATATTCTGATTGTTCTGAATAATGTAAACTGAAACCGTCTTTATTTGACATGTCTTCTGTACTCAGGCTCGAGTGTCTGCATTGTAGCTTCCTTTCTGAAATGTTGGATATTTAATCTTTTCTGTATGTCAGGCTAAACTAACTAACTTCCTTAACTGTATCTGAAGTATATTTTAATAATACCAAAACCCTGTAATGCTTTACATGTCTCCTTAGCCTTGGTTACCTTTGTTTCCAAGCCTGGTCTTGCTTGTGCCTCTTTATCTGGCATTCCATTGCTAGGCACATCTTTTCCCTTGAGAAAGAAACATTCTGTAGCTGACAAGATTGCATCTTTCCCTTGAGAAAGGAACAGAAAAAGAACAGTCTGTAGCCTTCCCTTGGGAACTGTTATCTCTTATGCTTGACAGAAAGGTTATTCTTGGTTACCTTACATCTGTATTGCTAACTACTGTATACAGCTTTATGCTACCTGATTCATAATCTGAAAACAAATCCTTATTTGATAAATAAACTTGTAATTTTAATTTTGACCACTAGGTGTAAATTGAGCATTTATGGTCTGTTTGGGTTCAAGTCTCTTAACTTTATGATTTAATTATTACTAGGAAATTGTTTTTCTTTATCTGGTGAATAAACGTACAATTTTAATTTTGATCACTAGGCCTGAAGTCTGCTAACTTTATGGTTTAATTTCCATATTACCTAGATTCATAGTCTTTAGAGCCTTTAAGTCTAAGTTCTGATATATGAGTGATATATCCAAAACCTGCACATTATTCTGAGAATTAGTGTCTTTTAATTCTGTGGCTTTTAAAGCTGATTAAGCCAGGTATTTTTTAACTCTGCTGTCCCGGAAACAGCATGGACAAAATGCCATACACATCCTTAACCTGTCTTTGTGAATCTTTAAGTTATACAGAGTATGAACTGTTAACCCTGCATATTTTTCTTTCCTATATCTGTATGCTGTAATGGTAAAATTACACTGTCCATTGTCTATGTTTTTACCTTATGAACTGGTGCCTTAGTGTACCATGATACCTCTCTCTTATAGTAAATGAAACCTTTCCCTGTTGTTCATAGATTTAATTATTTAAACATTGTACTGTGTAATCCAGTTTTATTGTATAGCCTATCAAGCATGCTGGCTATTTTCTGAAGACTAACTGAAATCAGGACTAAAGTGATAACTTTATAATTGGTCTTGAAGCATAATTACCATATATTGTATTAACTTGTGTCTATAAATTCTCATCTAGATTTGCTAATAACATTACTCCTAAGTTTGTGTCTGAAATATTCTATGAATATTTGTGAGCTATAATAATTTACTAAAACCTATGCTTTCTGTACTTCAGGTCTATACCTTTGACTTTTCTCTTAGTGTCTTTTTGTTTTTTTGACTAATGTACAATAAGTATGTAAAGTGCACTGTAATCTGTAAATTAATTAACAAATTAAGCCTGCCCTGTTATGCGGGTATATTGAATAGATTTATTCCTTAGGTAACTTATCTTAACAAGCCTGTAATAAATAATTCTGTCACTTAAATAATGTGAAGGATGATGTAGTAGAAATGTATTAAGTAATACACCTATTACAAATAATTCTGTCATTTTACCCTTAAAATTAACTGCATAATGTGAATTAACTGAATACTATTCTTATATTCTGAAATGTTACTGAAAGTACTATACTGAACACATAACTGGGTATAACTGTCATATTCTGAATCTTAATTGAAATGTGATACATATTTATAAAGAACATCTAAAACAGCTGTGTATATTCTAGAAACTAACTAAACTAATACTAAAGGAATTTCTTTTGCCATTGTTACCTAAACATAGATAAAAACATAACTGAAAACTGGTAAATGTTATATTCTGAAAACCAAATTATTAGCACCTTTTTCTGTCAGTATTGTCTGAACATGGATAAACTGAAAACTAGTACTGTGTACAATTGTCTGAAAACATGGGGACATTTTGACAGTGTTACCTGATCACAGATAAAAAGTAAACTTAAATATGTTATTGTTATATTCTGGAGACAAAGCTATTAATATTTTTTGCCAGTATTGCCTGAACATAGATAACAAAATAAACTGAAACTAGTATGGTTATATAACTGAAAACATACATACTTGCTTTAACTCACACATTTTAACTTTAAACAAACATTGAAGACATAACTGAAACACATAGTCAACTTCTGCACCACAGCTCTTGCCAAATTTTACTTTGCATTGTCCCAGTCACTGATTAGGTAAAGGAAGGCCTGCATTAATGTTGAAGTATTGTTTTTATAGTTAGGCCTTTTAAACCTCTTCTTTTCATCTGTTGTGCAAGGCTAGGTGGCTAAAGTTCTTGATTGTATTTAGTATCATGTCCTTAAAATAATATTTGCATTTCTAACAACTGTAAACTTATAGCACTGCTTGTTGTCCTGACATTATCTAAATTTTCTACATGAAATAAACATTTGCTACTAACAAACTCTTGTATGTCTGTAAGCAAACTGATAACCTTAAATGAAACTAAAGTAGTAATTTAACACTGTGCATTTTTTCATCTATATAAAATTAATTTTAACTGTTGAACTTTTTACATTTACTGTCATGGCACTCAATTTTTAACATACTGTTCTGTTTATGAAACTCCACCAACTGTCCTACCATAGCCGTTTCTTTACCTGATGTCATTTAACTTTTTAGTACTACTGAATGCTGCAAGAATTTATCATTACTGTCTACACTTTTCTTTGAGAAATAATAAAAACTGTAAATGGATTAAATTGATCTTTACCATACTGCCTTATGGCATACAGTACTGTCCTTAATTCAGTTTGTAAACTGGCTGTAATCTGATCTGATGTGCTTGGTAAACTGCAAGTTCTGTATGAAATCTATATAGTTTTAAATTGATTACATTACTACATTTATTACTAGATTTAAATTGATCTGATTCTGGAAGTTTACTTGTCTATTCTTCATAACATAAAAGTTGAACTTGTGGCTTTACTGACACATAATATTTATGATGAACTGTTTTTATGTATTATTTGAACTCTTGACTGCACTGTCACTTTTACAGTGTGGCATTGACTTTTACATTCTGTAAACTAACAAAACATTATTTAGTATTTGTGAATGCTTTTTTTGTCTCTGTCTCTTTTAAGACATTGTTTATGCATTGCAAAACTTTAATACAAAGCTCTTAACTTATCACTGCTAAACAAAACAATAACAAAAAATTAGTTTGCCAAATCTGTAACTGTAACTGTAAACCCAATGAAAAACAAACTTAAAATATGCCTATGTGCAAGTGAAGGTTCAAACTGAAATATACAAAAGCATTTGCAAGATGTTGCAATAAATTCCAAAAGCTGCCAGGTGGTGAATCTCAAAGAAAATGTCCTTTTATTGACACTAATACAGGCTTAAGTGCTTTCGGCCCTAACAATGGCCTTCATCAGAAACACCCATAATCTCAATGGCAAACACTTAAATACTGTTCAGTGAAAAAAAATTACTATTCAATTAACCAATTAATGTATTTTATACAACCATAAGTAACAAACTAAAAACACTACTATAAGACACTTATAAAAACTGCAATTCTACTTGCATTTATTATATTTTGCTTTTCTACGTAAAATAACTTTATAATTCACCCCACTATTGAGACCAGTTTGGTTTGTGCATTGAGCAGAATCTGCCATTTGAGCTCTTTGTATTCAAGCACTCCTTTGTCCCCATTGAAATCAACCATGCATCATTATATTTACATGCCTTATTTATTTACAACTTTGTCACTTTTTTGTATGAATGCACATCCTTTAAAAGCTCATATACACCATTGAAATAATCAACTGTATTTACCACCACCATAGAATCCCCTTTTTCTGCTCTCATGATTCTGATGGAAGAATCACTTTTTAAGGCTTCAAAACTTTCTCTTTGCTTTTTGGTTAAATTGTAATACTTTCCTTTACTTTTTGTTATACATGGCAAAGTACACAAGCATGTAATTACTTCTACATAGGAAAAAACAATAGATCACTGAGAGGGAGAATTTATGAACATTATTATGGAATAAAAAATAAAGATTACAATAATGCATTGTTTAAACATGCATTAGAATGTCCCAAGTGTTCAACGTTTTTGTTTTCGGTAATATACTATGTTTCTCCTGATTTCAATGGGGTCAAAGAAGGAGAGCTTGAATACAAAGAGCTCAAATGGCAGATTCTGCTCAATGCATATAACAAACCTGGTCTCAATAGTGGGGTGAATTATAACATTGTTTTACGTAGAAAAGCAAAATATAATAAATGCAAGTAGAATTGCAGTTTTTATAAGTGTCTTATAGTAGTGTTTTTAGTTTGTTATTTATGATAAAACGCAAACTGTTTCAATTTGGGTTGGGAGGGTGGTCTAATGGTTAAGGTGTTTGCCTTACAAACACAAGGTGCAGGGTTTGAGTCTCACAAGGGATAATTGGCTAGGCTTAAAATGGCTCACAAGGGCAGTTAGCTTAGTACTAACCTATGTTATTTGTATAAAATACATTAATTGGTTAATTGAATAGTATTTTTTTTGTCACTGAAGGGTATTTAAGTGTTTGCCATTGGGATTATGGGTGTTTCTGATGAAGACCATTTTCATGGCTGAAAGTGCTTAAGCCTGTATTAGTGTCAATAAAAGGAAGTTTTCTTTAAGATTCACCACCTGACAGCTTTTGGAATTTATTGCAACATCTTGCAAGTGTAACTGTAAACTCATTATTCTGTGAATCTGTCATTTCTGATATACCGTACACAGCATAGATGCATATGGTTACCTGTTTTTCTAACTGGCTACACTCAGTATGTCTTTCTGAGCACTTTAGCTGTCTCAGCTGAACTGGAATTTATTTTACCTTTAAACCATAAATCTGCATGTTCCTGTCATCACCATTTTTTCAAATGCTGTACATATGCAAACGTCTTGTTACTAAAGTCTAAAAAAAGTATATAACTCTAATGACATGTCCATACCTAGTAAGGAACTATTACACTCTGAACTGTTAGCTGCTGTAATCTTTGATCCTTTAAATCCTGACAAAACTGCATTTGTGTCCTCTAACAAAGATCTAGGTGCAACTGAAGTTGATTTGTCTGTATTAATCAGTATATTATTCCATACTTTTTCTGTAAACTGTGATGCCCGTGCACTGGCCCAGTTAAAAGGAGCCTCAGTCCTCACCAATAATATCATTAAGGGACGTGCACATTGGGAGGATAACAAGTGCACACACACAGTAACATACAATTTCCCTTAAGAGCAAACAGAGGTCACAGTCAGTCTGGGGTTGGTTTCTTCCTTTTTCTCCAGATCCCCAATAAGACTCCTGATTGGCACGGCTATAGGGTTCAGATCTCAGCCGAGTAGTCAAGCCAAGACCTTCAGTACTCTCTGTGTCCAACCAGTGCTTCATGTCCCTGCCCAAGTAGATCACACACACATACATACACACACACACATACACACACACACACACACACACACACACACACACACACACACACACACACACACACACACACACACTTTGAGATTTGATTTATCTACAAACACACAGACACTCCTGGGAAAGTCTTGCACAGATTCATGAGCTATGCCCCCTTCTGCCCAAGCTATAAGGTAGTAATCATTGCCACTAACTACTCTTATCAGCTACCCTAAAGGCCCTTACTAAACGGTGTTCAAGTCTTCTCTGTAATATTACTGTTTTCCAAATAGTAAGTGTGATGCACAGCTAAGGATATTGGAGTGGCTTGTACAGTGTCACCAAATACAGTACATGCAAGTACTCTACGAGCTTAAATTATCTCCCCACAAAACAGCCACGGTTAAAAGGTTTAAAAATATTTAATAATAAATAAGAAAAACATGAGACAATACTCATTAATTCAACACAGTGACATTAGAGAGTTCAAAAATCATAGGAAATACTTTGAAACAACATTGTAGGACAGCCACACATAAATATAGAAACCATCTACACTAATCTGGCTATATTCATATCTATCTATAAGAAAAATACTACGATCTAAGTCTTACTTACAGAGCAAAGCAAGTGCTGATGATGTTGTCAGTTCCAAAGACAAGATGCAAAATGCCCTCTCTTTCTTTCTCAGATAGTTTTTAAATTGATAATACACATTACTGCTGAATCATTTCAGATTACATCATTCTTGTCACCTCTGCTCAAGTTCCCAGGCTCACAGAGTTTAAAATGTAACATTTCTTTGTGATCTGCAGCTGCCAGGAAGTCACAGAGCAATAAAAGACACTTTACATGTAAAACCAAGTAATTATCTCTGTCTTAAGACAATAGAAAGAAGCTCCTAGCCCAGACATCCTGTCTTTTAGCTTGAGATCACACACAGTCATAAAATTCTTTGCTTATCAGCTTATTTTCTTAGAGTTTGCAAGTTAAGTCTGTAAGTCCCAGTTTCTATAGGCATAGAGTTTATACACATTTCTGCTTTCTTCCAGCAGGGCACACTGTTGTTACGTTTTTGAAGCTTAGCATATAACACTGTTTTCTTACATTTGTGAATCAAGCCTGTGGATCACATTAATATTTACAATGACATAGAATTATTTACAAAATTCTATCTAGCTGGGCTGATAGCCTCTCAATTTATCACATAAACAATGAAATATTATTATTTTTTTTAACCTTAAACAATGAGATATAAATGCTCTGATTTGGTACTGGACTGTAACTGCCTTTATAGATGAGCTGAAAACACTTTGTTATAGAACTAGCAACAACACTGACTCTAGCTATGGAATGTGTTATTTCTTTACTTTCCTCTGAAACAGTAGCTCTGATGTTGCTAATCTTCAATCATTCCTTACTGATGGGTTATCGGTTCTGTCCTCGAAACTGAGCCGGCCAATATCAAGCTAGCATCAGGCAAAAACTCTTGAGCCAAGGTCCTACCCAGAATGCTCTGCTCCCTGTTACCCCAGATCTTGTTTTCCGCATTGCTGAACATCCGTGTCAAGCTACTCTCTCAGATAAGTGTCTAATTTTTTGACAGTTTATATATTATTACTCTAAAATTTTCTCAAAAGTTTATTCTACTATTTTCCTATCCTATGGTCTTTTCCCTTTATTACCCTCTTTTCTTACATTGTGGTAATTCTCCAATACCATCGTTGGTAATCCTTCCTTTTCTCTTTTTACCCTTTTCATGGGTAGCCGTTATTCTTCCTTTTGCTACTGTGCTTCTTCTCCACAACAGCTATGTCAGATAAGAAATGTTCAGTTGGTTTCAAGCAGTGCAAGGATTGCGGCCATAAGTTACTGCTTTCCGATGACCGTGACTTTTGTGTCTACTGTCTTAATGTCTCCCACCTGACTGTAGATCCTCCATGTGTGATCTGTAAAAACTTCTCTACTAGAACTCTCAACAAGAGGAAGAATAAGTTAATTTTGAAAGGTCTCCTCAAGTCCCCATTCTCTGAGGCTATTTCTGGGTTGGACAGCTCACCACCACCTGTTAAACCCCGCAAGAGGCATTCTTGCCCTTCTTCATTGAAGTCACTCCCTTCTTCTCCCTCTGGAGATTGTAGGGAGTCGACTCACAAGAAGGTGAAATTGATTACTACTCCAGCGCTGCCACCTGTGACGCTGTCGGCTCCAGGCTCGGCACCGCCCCAAATGATCCTGACTACAGCCATGTCTCCTTTATCGATATCGGCACCGGAGATATCCGGTGAAGACAACTACGGTTCCGATAGTTCTGTCACAACCCCTAATGGCACCATCAATACAGGTTCAGTTCCCTTCAGCACCATTGGTACAATTACCTTTGGCTCCAAGTATGACTCTTCTGTACTCCACGGTGCAGACTTTTCAGAACCAACACGTACTTTAGTGCAGTCCTTCTTGGCACCATTCTTATTGCCAGTGCAGACACTTTCCACTATGGCACCATACCCTTCGGGCAGACCTTTGTCTTTATGGTGCAGACACCAACTACCACAGTGCTGACATCTTCAGTGCAGACTTTTTCCACACCATTTTCTTTGATGCAGACTTCCTCGGCTCTGAGCTCTGCACCTAGTGAATTAGCAAGGACCAAATATTCCCCTTCAATGGATCCTTTTGCAAGCAGTCAGTATAGTCCTTTCCTGGAAAGGCCAGAATCGCCATCAGCCATCTCCATGAGGTCAACCAAGAGTCTTTCTGAGCAGGATGTGTTGCGGCTTGTTAACCAGTTGCTGTGGCTAGAGGTCTCTCTCAGCAATCAAAGTCCACGTTCCCTCAGTCAGGTGAGTGTATTTTGCCTCAGACCCCAATGTATACTCCTCCTTCGACTTCCACTCAAGTCTCAAAGCCTATTACTCCGACAGCAGCTTCCCTCCCTCCAACTCCAATAGTGAATTTCACTTTGGAACCAGAGTCGTCCTTGTGACCTTCAGTGCACTGGGCATTGGGCTCTTCTCAGGCCAGTGGCTGTGCTGTAGGAGAGGGCATTTCTGGCTCCATGCTGATTTCTTCTATGGCACCTTCCAGGGATGCTCTCTCTCTTATGGTTCATGGTCCTCTTGAGACCCATGGTCTGAGGGAGGGCTTGTCGGGGTGGGATGTGACCCTGGTTCCAAGGTTGTCATGCTTGGTTCCAGGCTCCCATGCCTCCTTGGGTGGGCCAGCCTTCCAGGCCATGGAGAGGGCACTTGCCTCTGCTGGCAAAGTTCATTTGTTGGAATCATCTCACCTCTCTGTGCTGCAACTGCCACAAGCTTCAACTCCTGGACACCGGGTACAAGAGCCTCAGGTTTTTCCTTCTCAGGAGACCCCCTCTTTGCAGTCTTCCCCAGAACCTTCCACTGAGGAAGCACCCTGCAAAGCATCATGTAAGGGGAAACACATGGACTCCACTGAGTAGTCATTGACTGAAGATATACGGATTTTGATGACAGGGAAGGGTCCCTACCATCACCCTCTGATGAGGTGCCCTTTGGTGACATCCACGAGATCCTTAGACAGAGGGGTGATTGAAAGCCCTCTAATTCTTCCTCTGAGGAATCCGTATTCCTGCAGGCTTTTCATGCCTGGCCCCCTACCTCCTGGGTCACCCCGCCTGATGATGAGCTTGTCCATCTCATCATGCAGCATGCATGGAAGGCTCCTGATACCATGGAAGTGATACCTAAGAGGCCAGATAAAATATTATCGCCTCCACCGAGCACCCTCACTGGTCTCCCAGTAGATGCTATGGTGGTGGCAGCTGCTACTAAGAAGGATCTGGCAAAAGAGAGCCAAACTGTCCATCCACCCAACAAGGAGCCCCGGGCAATTGACAGATTAGGGAAGCGTGTGTTTGCTTCATCGACCTTCGCTGTAAGGTCTTTGAATTATTTGGCACATTTTACCAGGCTTCAGCATGATCTTATCAACCAGCTCTTTAAAACCTTGGCAGGAGCTGCTTCTGATGAAGTCTGTGATAATGTGACTTCTCAGATAGCAGACGTAGAGACCATTTCCAACTATTCCATGTATCTTATTTCTCATGCAATGGAAGGAGCATCTAGAGTGGCAGGCACAGGTATAGTCACCAGATGACATGCTTGGATGCACCTTTGTGATTTTGCAGACTCCTTTAAGGCTGCCTTCATGAATGCCCCTATAGAGGCTGCTTCTTTGTTTGGCCCTAAAGTCAAGAATACGCTGGCATGGTGTGAACAAGATGGCAAGACCTTGTCTGCCATTGGTGTCGGACACTCCACCCCTCAGCAATTCTAGTCTAGAAATCAGAGGAGTGGAAAGATCTGGCACAAGAAATCACAGGGTTCTTTCTGGGATGCACGTGCCAAGTTTTCCTCTAGAGGCAGAGGTGGAAGCTCCAATGGAAGACCCCCATTTTTGAGGCAGAGGAGGTCCATGAAACTGGGGTTTCAGAGATTCTTGCTCTGGCTAACCCTATCAGTGCTCCTGAAGCATTGCCCAACTGCTCACCTCTGGAAGTCTGTCGGAACTAATTTCTCCTTGTACCCTGCTGCCTGGCAAAACATAACAACCGACTCTTGGGTACAACGGATTATATCCAGAGGCTATCACATCCCCTTCCATCTTTGCCCAGTCTCATCAAGAGTGTTACCCAATGTCCCACCAAGTCAAAAGCACATGAAATCAAAAAGCTGCTATGAAAAAGAGTCATCCAGATGGTCCCTGCAGACCGGACAGGATCTGTATTTTACTCAAGGTTCTTTTTTGTGTCAAAAAAGACAGGGACTGGAGACCAATTCTGGCTCTCAATACACTAAACAAATTTATAAAAATAGAGAAATTCTGGATGGTCATGGTTCAGTCTATCCTTCCTCTTCTGGAAGAAGATGATTGGATGTACTCTGTAGATCTTCAAGATGTGTATTACCACATAAAAATGGACAAACACTCAAGAAGAAACCTCCACTTCTGTATAGGAGCCAGTCACTACCAGTTCTGAGCCCTGCCCTTTGGTCTCTCTACAGCCCTCAGAGTGTACAGAAAATGTATGACAGTGGTTATTGCTCACTTGTGACTTCAAAGATTCCAAACATTTCCATATGTAGACAACTGGTTCCTTACCGCCCCCACCAAGCGTCTACTGGAAGAAGCTCTGCAGTATAGTCTCTTAACAGCTCAAAGCCTGGGAATCACTATAAACTGGGAGAAATCCAACAAAACCCAAATCAGTCTTTGGAATTCTTAGGTGTACTGTTGGAATTGAGAAATTGCACAGCATCCCTTCCAGAACGCAGACTTCAGAGAATAAGACAAGTTCAACTGCTGCTCTGTCACCACAAATCCCCAGCTCAATCTGTAATTCAGCTATTGGGGTCAATGGCAGCTTTGATTACCATTGTTCCCATAGACAGATTCCACATGAGACTTCTTCAATGGCTACTTCTCACTCAGTGGTACCCTCTACAACACCCTTTGTCTTTTCAAATAAGTGTGACTCAGAGATGCAAGCAAGATTTACTCTGGTGGACATCTCGAAATCCCCAACAATGATCTCACCCTTTCACCCCCCCCATGAACCGATAGCTATGGTGACCACGGATGCCTCCCTGATGGGTTGGGGGGGCTATGTCAGGGAAACTCGGTCCAAGGCACCTGGTCGGAGACAGAGGCCTTTTTGCATATCAATGTCCTGGAACTGAGGGCAGTGTTTCTAGCATTGCAAGCATTTCACTCTATCCTTCCATCAGGGACTATTGCGATCCAATCAGACAAAATGTCAGTGGTCTGGTACATGAACAAACAAGGAGGCACGAGATCTTACCCATTATGCTGAAAGGCCTTGAGAATATGGCAGTGGGTGATAGCTCACAACTTGCTTTCTGATTGCAATGTACATTCCTGGGAGCTAAAACATGATAGTGGACAAATTCAGCAGGTGTATTCTACAGCCTCATGAGTGATCCCTCAATCCCCTGATAACGCCAAAAATCTTCCACCTCTGTGGCCAGCCTTGCTACGTACTATTTGCCTCCCCAAACAACTACAAGTGCAGCAATTACTTTGCCCTGATACCTCCCTCAGGGACAGTCACCAAGGGATGCTCTAGTCCACACTTGGCCCTTGGGTCTTTTTTCCCTTCATCGCCCGATTTCTAAAGAAAGCATGACAGTTGAAGAGCAAAGTGATCCTCATTACTCCATACTGGCCTCAACAAGTCTGGTTTCCCTTTCTCTGGCCTCACCTGCTAGATCTCAATCCATCCCCAACATTGATCTCCCATCTGCAGGGTCTGATTCACCCCAATCTAACAACCCTGAAACTGACAGCTTGGATTCTCCACTTCCTTTGATTGCCAGGCATGAAAACCTTTCATCCCATGTGTGCAATATTCTTATTGCATCTCATAAATTGTCCACCAGACTAATCTATCTTAACAAATGGAAGAGGCTCTCTCTGTGGGCAGCAGATAAGCAAATAGATCCCTTGTCAGCCCCGGCCTCGGTGGTATTGGATTACTTATCACATCTTTTCCATTCTGTGGTGTCTGCCTCTACTATCCATGTACATTTGGCTGCCATCTCAAATTATCATATTGGTTTTCAAGATTCTTCACTTATGTCACACAGACTCTGTAAGACTTTTTTGAAAGTGGTTATTCCCCTAAAACCTCCATTTAGAGAACCTGTACAACCTTGGGGTTTGGCTTTGGTTCTGCAAGCTTTAACAGTTCCACCCTTTGAACCTGCATCTTCTTGTGATGTAAGATATCTCTCTTGGAAAGCATTGTTTCTGATTGCAATCACATCGGCCAGGTGATTGTCAGAACTTCAGGCCTTATGCATCAAACCTCCCTATCTTATCTTCCATAAGGACAGGGTATCACTGAGAGCCAACTCTACCTTTTTACCAAAAATGGTGTCAGAGCGATCTATCAACCAGTCTATTGATCTCCCAGTGTTCTTTCCTAACCATTCTAACAAGGGAAAGTATTGCCTGCACTCCTTGGATGTTCGTAGGCAATTACTATTTTATCTGGAAAGAACAAAATCTACCCGTAAATCAGACCAACTGTTTCTGGCTTTTTCTGGACCTAGACAGAGTCACCCTGTATCAAAAGTTACACTGGTGTTATGGATGAGAAATTGTATCACCTTTATCTACAACAAAAACAATCTTACCTTGCCTCATAGAGTGAAAGCATATTCTACAAGATCTATGGAAACTTCAGCAGCTTTTCATGCTAAGGCTTCCCTCAGTGATATTTGCTCAACTGCAACTTGGGCCAAACCTCATACTTTTATTCTTCATTACAAATTGGACTTGGCCTCCAGAGGTAGACCTTCCTTTGGTTCCATGGTGCTCAGGAATGTCCTTCCATGAGGGCCATCCAGGAATACAGGTAGCTGGGGACTCTGTCCCATCAGTAAGGAATAAATTAACATTAACAACATCAGATAAAGAAGTTATGTCTTGCCATAATATTCCATCTGTGTTGTTGATCTACGTTCATTCATTACTTCCCACCCTCTGTTCCCCATCCGGGGGTTCTTGGTTGATCTTATGTACTCCTTTCTGGTAGGTCTGTTATGACCAGAGGTAGCCTCTACTTTTATCTATCAACTTGCAAATTCAATCTGAGGTAACAGGGAGCAGAGCATTCTGGGTAGGACCTTGGCTCGAGAGTTTTTGGCTAATGCGAGCTTGATATTAGCTGGCTCGGTCCCGAGGATGGAACCAATAACCCATCAGTAATAAATGAACGAAGATAAACAACACAGATGGAATGTTATGATAAGACATAACTTCTTTTTTGGAATGAAGTCTGTATATTATCCCGCCTCAGAGCAAGATTTGCACTAGCTTGTAGACTGATGTTTTTGTCTGTATTTACCATATTGGTACTTAACTTTGTACCTGGAATTACATGTAAACAATAATTTATTACATTCTGAACATTTGTATTTGAAACTTTACTACAACTTAACTCTGTGTGTTGAACTGTATGTGCTGTAGCATTTACACAAAAATGTGTTATTTAAGTCTGAAACCATACTGATAGAAGCTGACTCATTCTGTGAATGCTTTGATGCAGCCTGCTTCTTTGGTTTAACCCTTTTGTGTTTAGAAATATTTAACATTCCTGAAGTAATAACCTTTAACTTTAAAAAAGCATTTCTGTAACATAGGTTTTTAGACTGTTTTACCCAGTTTTTAATGCTAAACCAAACATTTACTGGGTCTTAACTCTGTATACAAGAGGTATGCAAATGACTTTACTGAACTGATGAATTTAAATTTTTCTGAGCTGTTAGCTAAAAAGTGCATAGAACATCTTACATAACTTTATGATTTTGAAAGAATGTGTTCTGTTGTCTAGGTTTTTAACCCTTTTCTTTCTTCTTGGCTGTGTGATGTCAGAATGGAGACTTGAAAGTTTGTAGAGATGTAGAGATAAGGAAGGTATTAACTGGATGTCTTTTATGTTCTGAAGCAGCACTATTTAAAATTGTTGATTTAGTTCTGGTCTGTTGAAGTTCTTTGAGGCTTTTGCTGAAGTAAACACTGGTGATCTGCAATTTATCTAACAGTTGCAATTACTGTATGTAGAGGTCAACTACTTTGGTTATTCTCTGTATGAAGTTTTTCAGCTGTGTCTTACAGAAAGGTCTCTGTGTAAGCAGTAACTGTAGTGCTGTTGGCTGTGACCTTATTTTGTATGGAGTTCAGAGTCTCCTTTCTGGAAAAGCACTGGTGTACTGCTGAAAAGTCTGTTACAAAACATTTGCTGTAGTTACTGATAGACTGGAAAAAAGTGTGAAGCTGGCTGCTGCACTTCAAACTGTACTTGAAAGGGTTACTCACTACAGCTGTGTCTGTAGAAGTTTGAAGAAATGTCAAATGAACATTGGTAGTTGTAGTGTGACTGCTGATAAGGTTGCTCTGAAGGAAACACTTTTTCTATTTGAATGAAACACTGCTGTAGATTTTTCTGTAGAACACACCTAGTCTGACTGCTGATGCAAGGTTGCTATGGGTTTTTTGTATTTACTTTAACTGTTTTATCCCATTCATAGTGGCTCACCACTGTAAGAATTGATGAGACTGTACTACACTGGAATTAACTGGAAACAACTGAAATGCGACTGGAATAAAGTGTTTATCTGCTAATTACCCAAACTCATGCTGAACAGGTGCCGGCCTCTCCTTTATGGACCAAGTCTTGTGTACTTTCAGAATGAATTCTCCAAACACTGTAGTTCATTTAATAAGGCTTTATTAGATGTTTACAATATCTGAGAACTGTCTTCATTAACAGTGCTGATAAACAATAAGTCGTAGAAGTGCTGGGATGCTAGTTAACAGTGCTGCTAAATATATCCAGAGTTTCTTCACATTAGTCTGATGGTCCTGAATAATGTAAACTGAAACAGTCTTTATCTGACCTGTCTTCTGTACTCAGGCTTGCATGTCTGTATTGTAGCTTCCTTTCTAAAATGCCGGATATTTAATATTTGCTGTTTGTCAGGCTGAACTACCTAATTGACTTCCCTAACTCTATCTGAAATATATTTTAATAATACCATAACCCTGTAATGCTTTACATGCCTCCTTAGCCTTGAATCCAGAAAATCACGAACAGGACCAATAAAAAATAAATCCAAGGTGGAAAACCAAACCAAGACAGACTGCTGCTCAGAAAGTCTAATTCTTTAATATGAAACCATGAAAAACAATGAAAACACAAGCGCTTTGCGGTCTGTGCCGAGCTTTATCAAGTGAACATCCAAAGTGCTGCAAGGCTTTATATACACTGAAGTTAATTATTAATTAATCAATTAAAAATTTAATCAATTAAAAAATTAAAGCTTAAAAATGCTGGAGTTGATTGTTAAAATGCTTCTTTGTTAAAAGTTAAACCTGGTGCATTATAATAAATGTATACAGTAAATATTAAAACTGAAATATAAAATAATGAAAAGAAACTGTAGGCTGTGCATTTAGCAATAAATTAAAATAAATCATTTATCATATTTCACTTGAAGATTTTTTATCAGCAATGAATGAGCTTCTCATAATCGAGCCTTTCCTAGCTTGAGGACACTATTTATGTTGATGTTGTCATTTAATCCAGGGTGTCTGCCTGCATCTAGTTTAAGTTGCCATATAAGTTCGATTATGAGATTATGAGAAGCTCATTCATTGCTGATAAAAAATCTTCAAGTGAAATATGATAAATGATTTATTTTAATTTATTGCTAAATGCACTGCCTACAGTTTCTTTCGATTATTTTATATTTCAGTTTTAATATTTACTGTATACATTTATTATAATGCACCAGGTTTAACTTTTAACAAAGAAGCATTTTTAACAATTTATCAACTCCAGCATTTTTAAGCTTTAATTTTTTAATTGATTAATTTTTTAATTGATTAATTAATAATTAACTTCAGTGTATATAAAGTCTTGCAGCACTTTGGATGTTCACTTGATGAAGCTCGGCACAGACCGAGCGAAAGTGCTGTTTTCATTGTTTTTCATGGTTTCGTATTAAAGAATTAGACTTTCTGAGCAGCAGTCTGTCTTGATTTGGTTTTCCACCTTGGATTTATTTTTTATTATGCCTCCTTAGCCTTGATGTTATGTGATCCTATCTCGCCTACATTCAATACTGATGGGCTCGGAGCCGATCCCTCGGCTCCGACTCGGCACGCTATGCTATAGAGTGAGGCCTCTCATTGGCTGAGCTATTTCTTATCCCAGGATGCATCACCACTAATCCCCCAGATCTCGTTTGCCGCTTACAAGCTTAGACGTGGTCTCAACTTGGCTGGGCTAAGTACTAATTTTTTTAGGCTTTTCCTGTCAGAAATTTGCTGATTTTGAACCCAAAAGCTGTTTTAACAGCTATTACTTGTGTTTTGAGTGTGTATTGATTTTTCCTGTTGAGAATTTGTGTTTTTCGCAAAGGGAAGGCTTCCTGTTTTAGTTAGAGGGGCCTTCCCCTGTTGCTTTTACTGTCTTAGCTTTTCAGTTGTGGGTCAAGTACCCGTTTAAGTTAGAGGGTCTTGACTCTCTCTCTCTCCTTTTTCTGTATAATTTTTTTTTTGTGTCTGTACTTGTATTTAAAAAAAAATATATATATATAAAATAATAATATAGTTATATTTACTGTGACAAACTTTTCTTGCAGACTACTGTGTTTTGGCTATTTTGGCCATGTCAAAAGAACACAAACCCTCCGGGTTTAAAAAGTGCACGAGGTGTGGATTTAAGATGTCCATAATGGACGACCACTCCTCGTGCGTTTACTGTTTAGGCGCCAAGCACCTACAAGAATCTTGTAGCGTGTGTCACGCTTTCTCGTCAAGAGTCCTCCAGGAGAGGAAGAACAAATTAATCCTTAAAGGATTAATCAAGCCTTCCTTTGAGGAGGCTTTATCTTCGTCTCCCTCTCCTTCAAAAAAGAAGAAAGCGTCGGCTCCGACCAGCCTGTCGGAACCGACTGCCAAGAAATCCAGGCAGTCTTCTCCATCGGCTCCACGGACTTCGGAGCCGAAGGCAGAATGGTCTGCCTCGATTCCTCCTGTCTCGACCCCTCTGGTTTCGGAGCCGATGTCTGGGGCATCGAGAGGCGGGTCACCTTCATCGGCTACACTGATATTGGAGCTGATGAGGGTTACCAGCTCAGACTCTTCTCCTTCGGAGCCGAAGTCCTTATCGGCACTAAGGGAAGTTGCCTCGAGGTCTCTCTCGGAGCCGATAGTGGTAGAATCAATTCGGAGCCGGTCCCCTAGTCCTTTGGAGCCGATGGAGAAATCGGTTCGGACCCGATCGGTATCCTCCAGGTCATCCAAGATGTCTGATTCGGACATCGACAGGGTGCTCCTAAGACTTTTCCAGTCTCCGGTGTTCCAAAAGCTAGTTTCGGCTCTGGCCCATTCGGCTTCGGAGCCGATGGTTCACCTCTCTACTATGGTTCCTCCTCCAACAACCTCGGCACCGTTGGAGCCGGTGCTGGTGGAACCGGTGGAGGTTCTAGGGTCGGGCCCGACCCTTACTCCAACTCCAGCTCTTGGGTCGGAGTTCAGTACACGGACTTCTTCCGTTGGCCCCGGGGGGGATGCTTCGGGATTGATGTTTTCGGTCCCAAGTCTCTCTCTTGGTGCGTTGGCGGCGGGAGTACCGTCTACTGTTGTGGCCACAGAGGTGGGACCCTCCCAGGATTCTGGTGGTCCCACCTTCAGGGCTATGAGGAGTGCGTTAGCCAAATCTTCTTTGGCTACCTCCACGGTCTCCCCAGCTCCTTCCCTACATACCGAGATTGGGTCTTTGGCAGTCCCCCTGTCTTTAGACAGCGGAGCCCCGGGACCTGAGGTTACCCCCACTGGGGTTTCCCCCCTTCATGGAGGTCCTTCTGAAGCCTCTTCGGAAGAACCCCCCCAGGAAGAGATCATGCAAGAGGAAGCACGTTGACTCCCCTGATGAGTCTCTTACATCAGACACTGATCTCGATGATGCAGAGGGGTCCCCTAAGTCGTCCTCAGATGATGTCTCCTTTGCAGACATCCTGGAAGCCCTTAAACAACGAGGCGGCTGGCAGTCCAAACCCCCTTCTGCTGATGAGACGGTGTTCCTCAAGGCCTTCGGGGCTCAGCCCTCCGCCTCCTGGGTGTCTCCGCCCTTTGAAGAGCTCTTGGATTTGATCTGTCGAAGGGCGTGGGAACACCCAGACTCTATGGAACCGGTGCCTGCTCGTCCTAATAAATTTCTCTCAGCACCCCCTGAAAAAGAGTTTCTAACTAAAGGTGTGGCTGTAGATGCTTTGGTGGTGGCATCTGCTACCCAGCAAGATGTAGCAGAGGCTTCTACATCCGTCCATCCTCCTAATAAGGAGTCTAGGAGCATGGATTGGTATGGAAAGCGCACCCTCAGTTCAGCGGCCTTTACCTTAAGGTCCTTGAACTACCTTACGCACTTTACTAGATTTCAGAGGGATCTGATTAAAGAACTTTCCGATACCCTCTTGGGTAACCTGCCTGAGGAGCTGGCCCAGATGGTTGGCTCTCAGCTGGCTACATTGTCGTCCATTTCAAACTCGTCCATGAGGCTCATTTCTTATGCGGCTGAAGGGGCGAGTAGAGCGGCGGGTACAGGCATTGCTCTACGGAGACAAGCCTGGCTTCGCCTGTGTCATTTTGTGGAGGCCTTTACGTCTTCCTTTGCTGACGCCCCCTTTGATGGGTCCTCCCTGTTTGGACCCAAGGTAAAGGACACACTGACCCGCTGCGAACAGGAGGGTAAGACTCTGACTGCCATAGGGGCATGATTTTCCACTCCCTTTCGGCCTTATCCCAAGGCTAAAAGAGGAGGGAAAATGTGGTTCCATAGATCTCAGAAGGCTTACCCCTCTCAGCAGGAGGATCCCCCTTCTAGAGGCAGGGGAGGGGGAAATTCTTCTGGAAGACGCCGTCCCAGAGGCGGCAGAGGCCCTCACAACACTGGAGACCGCGAGTCCTTTCGTGGCTCTTCAGCTTTTCACAGTCCCTCAGGGATTGCCCGACTGTGCAGCTCCGGAGCCAGTCGGGGGTCATTTCTCGAAGCACCTAAAGGCCTGGGAAGGTATCACTCAGGATCGATGGGTGCTTCGAATTATCGCCGGAGGTTACACCATCCCTTCTCTCACACACCATCCCAGTACAGAAGGATCCTGGACCCACCACCCAGTCAACGGGATACTGCAGCCTCAGAAGTTTCAAAGCTGCTGCAAAAAGGAGTCATCCAACCGGTCCCCGAAGACCAGATCGGATTAGGAACTTACACAAGATTCTTTTTGGTGCCAAAAAAGACCGGGGACTTGAGGCCCATTCTGGACCTCAGCACTCTAAACCGTTCAGTCAGAAAGTCCAAGTTCCGAATGGTCACCCTACAAACCATTCTTCCATTGCTGGAGAAAGGTGTTTGGATGTGCTCCATAGATCTCAAGGACGCTTATTACCATATCATGGTACATCAAACGTCCAGGAGACATCTGCGCTTCAGCCTAGGAGGCAGTCATCTTCAATTCCGCGTGCTGCCCTTTGGTCTCACCACAGCCCCCAGGGAGTTCACCAAGCGTTTGGCAGTCGTGACTGCTCACCTGAGAAGTCTAGGATTCCAGGTGTTTCCGTATCTAGATGACTGGCTCCTAACTGCCACCTCCAAGCATCTACTACTGAGGAGCCTTCAAACCACCATATCACTGGGCAATTCCCTTGGAATCACCTTCAATTGGCCAAAATCTGTGTTGCTGCCATCTCAACGAATAAGATTCATAGGGGTAGAGATAGACTCAAACCAAATGCGGGTCTATCTACCTACAGACAGAAGACAAACCATACAGACTCAAGTTCGAGCCTTACTTCCCAGGTCCAAAGCCCCAGCCAGAATGGTCCTGCAGCTGTTGGGATCCATGTCCGCCACGGTTCTTCTAGTCCCCTTGGCGAGGTTGCACATGAGAATTCTCCAGTGGCTTCTTTCAGCTCAGTGGTCCTTTCAGGAACTCCTTCTCAGTCATCCCATATGGATCACGGAAACATGCAAACGAGACCTTTGCTGGTGGCTAGTGCCTTCCAATTTGGATCAGGGACGACCCTTTGTTCTCCCTCCTCCTTCGGCCACTTTGACCACGGACGCCTCCCAGATGGGGTGGTAGGGGCATTCCCTGGGCAGGTCAGTCCAAGGCAAATGGCACCCAGAGGAGACCCTTCTTCATATCAACATCCTAGAAATGAGGGCAGTGCTTCTATCCCTTCAAGCCCTTCACAATTACCTCTCTCAGGGCATAATTGCCATTCACTCAGACAACATGGCTGTTGTCTGGTATCTGAACAAACAGGGTGGGACCAGATCCTATCCTCTTTGCAGAGAGGCCATGAGAGTTTGGGAATGGGCAGTGTCGACCAAACGCTTTCTACTGGCTACTCATATCCCGGGCAAATCCAACGTGATAGCCGACAGACTGAGCAGAACCATTCTCTCTCCTCACGAATGGTTTCTGAACATCATAGTGGCAAATCAGATATTCAGCAAATGGGGAGTTCCATGTTGCGACCTCTTCGCGACTCCACTGAACGCAAAGTGCAAAATGTTCTTCTCCCTCATCCCGGCCCCGGGGAAGAGCCCCATGGACGCTCTAGCCCTTCCTTGGCCCACCGGCTTACTTTATGCCTTCCCCCCAGTTCCCCTCCTTCCCAAGGTGATCCAAAAGGCATCGGTCTTGGGGAGCAGAATGATCTTAATTGCTCCTTACTGGCCTCGTCAAGTATGGTTCCCGTATCTTCGGAAGTATGCTCTGGAAGGTCCATGGTTCCTGGACCAGATCCCAGACCTTTTGGTTCATCAAACAGGACTATTCCACCAGTCCCTACACACCTTAAAATTGACGGCTTGGCTCCTCCTCTTCCAACAATAGTAAGGAGTCATACATTGGATCCAGAGGTTGTTCACATCTTATCCTCGGCCCACAAATCTGCTACAAAGAAATTGTATTCTAACAAATGGAAAAGATTTGCTATTTGGGCTCAACTCCGGGGCCTGGATCCCATCACTATTCCCGTATCTGAAGCACTGAAATTTCTTACTTCTCTTTTTAATCAAGGCTCTTCAGTCTCTACCATCAAGGTTCAATTGGCAGCTATTTCCAATTTTCACGAATCTATAAACCCACATTTAATGAGCAACAGATTATGTAAGACCTTCTTGAAAGGAGCTGCGCTATTCCCATCCTGCTCCACCATGGGATCTCGATGTGGTGTTGCGCGCCTTAACTTCATCCCCCTTCGAACCGGCAGCGACATGTGATTTAAAATTTTTATCGTGGAAGACTGCCTTTCTGGTGGCGATTACTTCTGCCAGAAGGGTTTCAGAGCTTCAGGCTTTGTCTGCAAAACCTCCGTACTTGATTTTTCACAAAGACAGAGTATCTCTCAGGCCAAATCCTTCCTTTGTCCCTAAAGTTTGTTCCAGTTTCTGCCTACAGCAATCATTAGAACTTCCAGTCTTCTTTCTGAAGTATTCTAACAAAGCAGAATTCATATTCCACACATTGGATGTCCACAGGCAGTTGCGTTTCTATTTAGATAGGACCAAACAAACAAGGAAAACAGATCAGTTGTTTGTATCCTTTGCAGACAATAAATTGGGCAAAGCCGTCACAAAGGTCACTATTGCCAAATGGATTAGGGACTGCATTACTCAAGCTTACTCTTATTCTAACAAAGAGCTTACCACCTCTGTCAAAGCTCATTCTACAAGGGCTATGGCTACTTCGATAGCATTTCATTCCAAGCTTGCCATTAGTGACATTTGTGCTGCGGCTACATGGTCTTCCCCGCACACTTTCATTTCCCACTACAAATTGGATGTGGCATCTAGAGGACGAGCTTCATTTGGTTCCACAGTGCTCAGGAGTGTTTTCCAATGAGCCACCCAGGATTTAGGTGATAGGGACGCTGTCCCATCAGTATTGAATATAGGCGAGATAGGATCACATAACATCTTTTAGTTATGTACTTACCATAACTTTAGATGTTTGGGATCCATCTCGCCTACATTCCTAATAACCCACCCTCCTTCCCCCTTCCTTGGAGATCAGAGGATATCAGAAGGTCCGAATCCTGTTGTTTCATCTTGAAACATCTAGCAATGTTATATAAACAAGTTGTGCATGTGTGCATGAATGCGGACAAACAAGATCTGGGGGATTAGTGGTGGTGCATCCTGGGATAAGAAATAGCTCAGCCAATGAGAGGCCTCGCTCTATAGCATAGCGTGCCGAGTCGGAGCCGAGGGATTGGCTCTGAGCCCATCAGTATTGAATGTAGGCGAGAATGGATCCCAAACATCTAAAGTTATGGTAAGTACATAACTAAAAGTTTACCTTGGTTTCCCAGCCTGGTCTTGCATGTGTCTCTTTATCTAGCATTCCATTGCTATGTACATCTTTTTCCTTGAGAAAGAAACATTCTGTAGCTGGCAAGACTGTGTCTTTCCCTTGAGAAAGGAACAGAAAAAGAACAGTCTGTATCATTCCCTTGGGAACTGTTATCTCTTATGCTTGACCAGCAAGGTTAGTCTTCCCTTATGCTTAAATGTTTTTTCTAAAATGTATGCGTAAATGAAACACAATTCTAACACTACATTTCTAGGCCTATCTTACCTTTTAGTCTGCCTAATGTCTAAGAACTACTTTAAAATGGAGGTCCCTAATCTAACAGTCACCAAGAAAATGTATTACTCCTCTTTGGAATTATGTTTTGGAAAAGTTGACTCTTCCTTCTTTTGCACCTGGCCCAACTTCCTCTCCAAAATGTTGTACTTCAAAGAGAATCTTGTTGATAGCTCTTACTTTGGCAAAAAGAGTCTCAAAGCTGCTAGTCCTTTTTGTCCTCCTTTTGTCACGTTTTACAAGGACAGTGCATCCCTTAGTAGCAACACTTCTTTTATGCCTACCGGTGTCAACAAAATATCTCTAAACAGGTCTATAACTTTGCCTGCATTTTTTCCCAGTTAACAAAATAGTGCTGGAAGAATTTTATATTCATTAGATGTTCTTAGACAACTCAAGATTTTTATCTCAATGAAACTAAATTTATAAGGACATCTGATCGACTATTTTTCTTCCTGGATAAAATGCTGAGTTGTCCTGTCTCAAAATAAACCATCTCCAGATGGATTTCCTTGACTGTTTCCTTTTGTTATTTCTTTCTTGGAAAATCTATTCCAGTCTAGGTAAAAGCTCATTCCACCAGAGCCATAGATTCTTCCCCTTTCTAAGTGTCTGGTCTCAAAATCTGTTTTAGTAGCAGCCACTTGAATCTGTGTATATACTTTTACTAAGCACTATAAAATGGAAGCCTCTTCCAGGAAAATAACTGCTTTGCCAAATTTATCCTTCCAGGAATATTCTAGATTCCAGTTCTACTGCTCAGTCCTCCACGCACATCCTCTTACACTGTATAATCAATGATGCAGTATTGATCAAGAAAGAACTTAGGACAGTTGTGCAAGAACATACCATTACAATTGATATCCGACTAGACTGGTATTGCGATATTGCCACCCTCCCTCCTTTCCATATCTCTCAACTGTCCAGATTTTCACAGAATGTCCAGATATTTGCCTTCTGTTTTTGTCTGCTTTGTGTTTTTTCTGGCAAATAACTGAAGATTGAAATCACTAAATAATGACACACATTTGAGTTTCAGACTTCATATCTTTTATAAAATATATATAACACCAAAACTATCATTCTAGCAGCTAAGCTTGTAAGAGCAATATCTAAAATCTCCCAACTTTTGGGCTCTTGTCTGCAGTTGTTTTGGGCTTTGTCTAGATTTCTTGCTCTAAGAGGTTAAGAGGAATGCTCCTTCCCTCCTTTTTCTTTCTTTCTTTGAGGCCAAAGTGGACTTGATTTACATTTCTCCTCTAGTAATTGTCTTATCTTAGCTTCCTGTCTCCTTTTTGCCCAGATTTCTTTTTGGTCTGGGACAAGAAAGCCATGAGGTTTTTGTTTCCCTTATATCCTATATGTACTGCTTTGCATCATCACACTTGGGTAATATGTTTGACATACAGAGTGAGAGAAAGGCACAAATGCTTTGGTATGCTAGCTGGATGTATGGTATCCAATACTTCTCATATGCAATCAATACTGCAACAGTGATCTACATGGACATCTACTGTTATTTTTTTACATGTCTGTAAGTTGTTTTTAATGACCTGATTTTTCTGGAAAGAATTTTAAGTAATAACCATACAAAGTTATTGTGGCTGGTGATTGTATGTATACAGAGAAAGTATTGATGCTTTAGGTGCTACCAAGTGTAACTTGAATCATCAGCTGATTAGGATCAGCATCTTTTTGCAAGGTGATAATATCAAGTAGCATTGCTTGCATGGTAGAGCTGTTTTTAACGAGTAAAAGTAACCATCTTCCTAATCTCATTCCAGTTGTGTTATTGAAGTAATAGTAAGAGTTTGTTGTAGACAGCTTTATGAACATTGAGTATGCTGTAGCCATTGGTCAGTAATTTGGGGTTGTTGTGTAAAATGTATGCCTTGTAGTGCTATCTCTTTTTGTTAATAGTATTCATATCTAAACACATTATCTCAGAGCACTAATAAAGGGCTTCTGTGCTTGATTATTAATGGGTTTGCATGTACCTCATAAAGGTTAAACTGAACAGCATACCACCTGGTTGAGTTCACCTCAGTGAAGCTGAACTCTGTAATGGCTGCACATGATGGCTGCTTTCCATATAAAATTATTGCTGATGCAGTTTATAAATATGCACTGCCAGCAATTGCTTTCTTTTGAGAGATTTCTCCCTTCTTGTTTGTATGACCATAAAGTTGAGTTATATGAGTTTATGGGGTAGGAGGTTTATTTCCCAGATAGAGGGTGGAGAAGGGCTTGCCTCCTGAAAAAAAATGTTTTATTTTCTATTTATTGTCCTGATAATGTAATAATTTGTATTCCCTTTCGGTTCTAATGCAAGATGGGTACAACTTAATGACTCATGGAAGAGCCATATTAAAGACAGAAAGTTCATAAACAGTGACAAATAAAAAGGCTGCTGTTCAGACATCATCACTACTAGATACCCTGCCATGTCTCTCTGCATCTCCACAGCTCTGCTACTTAATTATTTTTATATCAAGATCACAGAGCTGCAAAGGTTTAATACAATATCTGGCTTCAGACAAAGCCGGGTATTGCATCATTTTTAAAGATGTAAGACTTTGGAAGGAGGATAGGAAAGTTAGGGGCATGTGCACAAAGGGTTGTCTCCTCACCCTAGTGTGTGTGTGTGTGTGTGTGTGTGTGTGTGTGTGTGTGTGTGTGTGTGTGTGTGTGTGTGTGTGTGTGTGTGTGTGTGTGTGTGTGTGTGTGTGTGTGTGTGTGTGTGTGTGTGTGTGTTTGTGTGTGTGTGTGTGTGTGTGTGCGTGTGTGTGTGTGTGTGTGTGTGTGTGTGTGTGTGTGTGTGTGTGTGTGTGTTGTATCCCGGAGTAAAAACTACTTGTCTATAAACAATTGCCATTGCAAATGATTATGCACCATATCTCTTAAACCAAAAGCTGTACAGCTAGGAGAATGTACAACAGGCTCTTGCAGAATAGCTGATATAATACAAAAAAGTGATTTAAGTCATAGTTCTCAGCAGCTTCTCTTTTTGCTTCATACTTTTTCTTTGTCTCATAAAAATGTTTGATTTTGTGATAAATCACTAAGGATTATAGTCAGTTACTAATTCCAGACCTTAGAGTTTCATATTTCTTGTTCAAAAATGCATTTTGATGTAAAACCTTCTGTTCTATTAACTTTCTAAGTAAATTGGAATAATATTTAAAATTATCCCTGCTTTTGGGTCTGTGTACCTCACTATTTTTGGCTTTTTCCATAATTCTTGAGCAATGAAGTTTAGAGCTATGACTTAAGCATAGTGCTTTATGGACTGCAAATACTATGTTTGCAGTGTACTTTTCACTCTGCCAATAGACTTCAGGTGTCTGCTTAGGGGAACCATACAAAGGCTGAGATAAGCATTGAATTCATTATTGTGTATGATGTTTAAATTTTATAGTTTTACTTATTTCTTTGACTAATTATGAAAAGGTACTCTATTGCTTCCTAAACTATTTTGCATGTTTGTTTATTTATAGCTTTGTTTGACAGGAAAACATCCATGGAAATATTGAATTGTAGTTATAAGTGATTCAGCTGAAAAATCATGAAATTACCAGAGCACATATAGTGTTATGATGCACCAATATGGCATAAAATAAATACAAAGGTTTGAAATACTCATTGTAACATTTGATAATAATTTACTAATATGTGTCATACCTGTAATGTTTTTGGCAATATTCATGACTGGCTATATGAGAAATGTCACAGAAGTGCTTTGTAATATATTTATATCTCTTGTAATGGGTGTGCAAGGTTCATTGACTTATATGGCATATTTTTCCATGCCATAATCCTGTGAAGGGTTGTTTGTGCTTTTTATTCAAAAGCCATAATAACTGTTTGGAAGTAAATTTTTCTTGAACATACTCATAATAATGAGGAAATGTGCAGGAGAAACATTAATTCTCTAGTTAATGTTTGTCCAATAAGAACAGAATGTAAAAACAAAACCTGTTCAACTGTTGATGTTCCTTTAGTATATGCTTGAACAGTTTTTTGAAGTTTTTATCAGGTAATTTTTCAAGCAGATATAATGTTTTCCAGACAGGCCCCAAAAGACATTTCAGATATTTAGGTTATATTTCTGAAAGTAACTCCCTTTTCAAACTGATTGGAAGAAAAGATATACATTTTAAAGTGTTTGTTTGTATGTAATTGTGCTTTTATATCTATTTTGTTATCTCTCTAGCTTATTTTTCTATCATTCGTCCATTCAGCTACTAATAGAGAAAAGTACAAAGCTGCCACACATAGGCCTTCACATAACCAAGCTCAACGCATCACTCTGCAAGTCTGTCAGTTTAGACTTCCACTTTTTTAGTGCAATTGCAAGTATTTCTTTATGATTAAAAGGCTATATTCATTCCAGGGCCTACATGTTTACTGAAGAAGAGAATCACTGGTGAATTCCAGTTTTTGGAGGTGAGGCTTTCCTAGTTTGGTAGCATTTCTTTATATTAAAATGTTGTCAGTTTTAATATACATTTCAGCACTTTGCAACAAGTGTCATAATGTATTTTATACCCCATCATGCTAAAATTATGTGGGTGGTTTCTTAATAAAAAGCTTTGCATCAGGTAGAACACTCACCCTTGGTGCAAAGGGTTGAGGGTTCTATTCCTGCAGCAGGTAGATCAATTGCTTGCAACTGAAGTGCAGCACAAGGGGAGTGCTGCACCCCTGAGTGTGTCATCCTTCAGATGAGACATTAAACCAAGGTCCTATCTGTTTCAGTTGGTGGTAGCTCATATGGCTTTAAAAGATCTCATGGCACCTATTGAAAACAGTAGGATAAAAACCAAACTTCAGCAAAAAGAAAAAAGGCAAGGATGTAGAAAAACGATTTTCAAAAATGATCATTGCTTTAAATTTTGCCTTGGTATATGTTTAGGCAAATGATGATGTCATTGAAGCAGGGTTTTTAAACCCTTGATTAATTAGATTCCTTGTCTGATGAAGGTTGCACATTTAGTGCGTCCGGAAGTGCTAACATATACTTGGATTATGAATAAATCGTTTTTGCTACATCCTTGCCTTTTTTCCTTTTACTGAAAACAGTAGGATCCTTTATCTATATAGTAAAAATAACTCTGATTTACAACATAGTTACCTATTTACAAATATTTACTAAGGTACAAATATACAGATATACAAATATATTTATACGTATTTACACATATTCATAATTTTCCTTACAATCATACTAAATATTTATCCCTACCAGACCGTCACTGCTTTTTTTTTTCCATACCCACCATCTGATTTTAAATAATATTGTTGCTAAAATCCATTTACCATTAAACATAATTTCATTTATGCTTTAATTCCATATAACCCTTATGGCATAAAATAGCTTTTTATCTATTCAACATATTCTTTATTTCTGTTATAATATCTATATTTAATCATATCATGTTTATTTTATCCACTTGTTTTATATTTTGAAAAAAATCTTTTTACATAGTTTTCCCCATAACTTTTTTACTCTTTTATATTTCAAAGACAAATGTTCCATAGTTTCTTCTTCTTGAAAATGTAAACACATTCTATACTTGGATTTCCTTGACTCTTTCCTTTTGTTATTTCTTTCATAGGAAAAGTATTCCAGTCCAGGTAAATGCTCATTCCACCAGAGTGATAGCTTCTTCCCTTTCTAAGTGTCTGGACTCATAGCAGCCATTTGAACCTGTGTTCATACTTTTACTAAGCACTATAAAATGGACACCTCTTCCAGGAAAATAACTGCTTTGCCAGATTTATCCTTCCAGGAATATTCTATATTCCAGTTCTACTGCTCAATCATCCACCCACACCCTCTTCCAATATGTAATCAATGATGCAGTATTGATCAAGGAAAAACTTAGTACAGTTGTACAAGAACATACCAGCTTTTCTGCTAGCTGTACTGCTTTCACTGTCCTGCATGTTATGTGTCTCATACAGGTTCAAATTGAAAGCCGTACTCTGTAAAGAGATTATAAAATTAAGGGAACTGCAATGTATTGGGATTTGATATGGCTGACTACAGGCTATGCATTGATTATTTAACTTGATTGTTGGAGGCTACTGAATGCATATTATGTTATTTACATTATCTAGCTAGCTACCACCACATGTGTGTTTTTACTGTTCCAGTTTAACATTGTTTTGTTACAGTACATTTGTTCTCCTGTGTTTTAACTGTTTTTATATCTAACACTCAATGTATTTATTGACTTGTACTTGTCCTCACCAGTTCTCACCCTGTTCAGCTTTAACTTTCAAGCTAGCCTACATCTTATTTTTGTTTTACTTTGTCTCCATCTCTTTTTCAGTTTTAAGCCTTGTGCCTGTGATACAGACTCTCCACCCTACCCCAACTTAACAAGGCAGAAGGAATTATTTCATGAAACAGAAGGGCATACCCACCAGGAATCCCTAGTGTATTTAAGGCTCTGCTCACCTTGCCACACAGTATAGGAGATAAGCTACTGCTTTTCTAGGTATTAAACTAATCTTTGTAGAGTTAAGTAGAACCTATTGTAAGGGCCAGCACACCTGAGGACCTACCCAAGGCCATATCCTACTTTCTCACCTGTTTTCTTCTTTTACCTCTTATCTGTAGACTACATGTAACTCCCTTCTTCTGCCACAAGAGGGCAGCAGAACTCTAAGCTTGTAAAATTCCATCTTACCTGCCACTCAATCTCCTGTAGCCCTGGGACGCAGCCCCTACTAATACCCTTATTGGAAACTAGTACCCCTACTGCTGGAAGGGTAAACACTAACCTTATTCTCTTTTTAATATCTCTATAATTGAACCCCTGAAAAAAATAACAAAGAAGTACCCTTATCAGTGTTTAAAATTGGTACACCCGAACACTTACTTCTCTGTCTCTTCTATTCCTGTCTTAACCTTCCTAGTTACTTAACAAACCAGCTACTTTCTTTAATTAAAACTGCTACCTTTCCTCTCCATAACACATCCTTTCTTTCTGCTTACCACTATATTCTCCTTTCAATACATATATATAGAAATTGATTCTTACCTTCCTAACACTTGTAGAACTCAGTTGAACTGTATAACTGATTGACTCCAGCCTCCACCTGTGACCCGCTCCGTTCGCCCTGTGGACTCACTGAGCTCCCCTACCCTACCCCCAAATTCCACCCACCCCTGTGGCCCTAAACTTATACCTCCCTTACCACACCCCTCCCACATCCCACCAGTCTTAAACAACAATCAATTACTAAATCATCCACACCCATCATAATTTGTCTACTACTCCTTAAACTATTTCCATTGTAACTCACCCACCCTCTCTTCCTTAAACACTATTTCTTGTTTCCTTCTCCTTTTCTTTCCTTATCACCTCATCTCATAAATTACTACTTCACTCCTACTTCCTCTTTTCTTATCACCTCATCTCATAAATTACTACTTCACCCCTACTTCCTCTTACTCATAATTTACAAATATGACTCTAATTGTAAGAACAAAACTTTCCAAAGCCCTACTCTTAAGCACACTTTCAAACTTCCTAACCTATACCTACATTATCACCTCATTTGAAAACCATACTATAACCAGCATAACTACATTCATAAACAGACAACAATTCATCACTCTATCCTCCCTGTAAGTCAAATTAATATCACCTCAACTCCTAGTTACCTTCTACCTAAATACCATAGGCTCTCCCACATTAAATACTTTACACCCACAATAAGGAAAGTAAAATATCCATCAAACGCTTTAAATAACCCTGTATCAACACTCATTAAACCCAGCTTAAAAGAAGGTGACATCCACCCTAACCCTGGCCCTACAATTCCAACTACCCTAATTACCCAGCCCAAACTCCCCAACTCTTTCCTAATAGGACATCTTAATATCCAAATCATTAATAACAAAATAGCCCATCTCCATGCCCTTCTTGATACCCATAACTTTGAAATCCTCTGTCTAACAGAAACATGGTTAAAGCCACACATCAAAGACAATGAAATCATTCCCCAAGGGTACAATATACTAAGATTAGACCATATAAAAAGTAAGGGTGGTGGAGTTGCAGTCTTATTTAAAGAAGGACTACAAATCTCCACTTCACCATTTAACCCACCTCAGGACTGTAAGGCTGAAGTACTTATCACCAAATTTCAAATAAATCAAAACAAATCTGTATATCTCATCTGCATATACCATCCACCTGGTAATAATATCAGTACTATAGCGAATATCCTAAGCTGGGTGGCCTCTACTTATCCCCAAGAAACTATTATATTGGGTGATTTTAATACTGATTGGAAAACTGTTAGAGCTGATAACCCCTCCTCCCACATTAACCTTCATGGATTCAGTCAAACTATCACATCTACTACAAGAATCAATAAACCAAACAATAAAGAGAGCACCCTAGACTGGATTCTTATAAATAAGCAAAAACAAACTTATAATGTAGGAACTCTACCTGATGATGTTAGTGATCATACTTTAACCTATATCCTTAGGCATAAAAATGATATCTCTAACCCCCCTATAAATAGAATCATACGTACCAACAAACACTTCAACCCAACATTATTCCAAAATGAACTAAGCACTTGTGACTGGAACCCTCTGAAATCTCTACCACTTGAAGAAGCTGTCAACTAACTAAACTCTAAATTCCTTTTTATCCTTGACAAGCATGCACCCAAAAGAACCATCAGAATGAAAGCCAAACCAGCCCCCTGGTTTACCAAAGAAACCAAACAAAAAATCTTACTTAGAAATAAAGCCTGGGCAAAGTGGAGAGCTACCAAAACTATATCTGATCAACAACTATTTAAACAACTGAGAAATAGTACAAAAAAGCAATACTTTTAGACAAAAAAAACTACTATTGTAAACTTCAGGACAACCATCAAAATAACCCCCAAAAGTTTTGGTCTACTGTAAATAAACTCCTTTCCCCGGGGCACTCCCATACACCTACCCCACTTCAGGCAGACCCAGACACCCCCATCAAACTGCCAATGCCTTTAATTGCTTCTTTACAGATACCATACAAACATTAGCTAGCCAACTTACCCAAGATAGCTCAAACCTTGTCACTTCCTTACCCAGTACTCTACCAGCTTTCTCTATGCAACCAATCTCTACCACTCTCATCTATAAATGCATCCAAAAACTCAAGCCTTGTACCCCTTCTGCTGACCATTTACCTTCTGAATACCTCCAAAAAGCAGGTAAAGTAATTTCCTATCCTATATCCATCCTCATAAACAGAACCATTAAGGAAGGTTACGTTCCAAACATCTGGAAAATCTTCCATATCATTCCCCTTCACAAAGGTGGAAACTCAAATGACTACTCCAACTACCGGCCAATAGCACTCTTATCCCCATTAGCAAAAATCATGGAAAAATGCATTCATCATCAACTTTTAAAACATCTAACACAAAATAACATAATAGCTAAATGCCAGCATGGTTTTAGGCCATCACATAGTACCACAACAGCCCTGTTATCCTTTACAGATGTCATAAATAAAAATCGAAATAACAACATCCTCTCATCAGCACTCTTTATTGATCTGTCCAAAGCATTTGACATGGTCAACCATACCCTTCTTATCAACATTCTGGAATCCTTATCCCTTGACACTTTAGCTATTAAATGGTTCAGGTCCCACCTAACCAATAGGCAACAAGCAGTTCTTTGGGAACATAATCTATCATCCCTTCTACCTGTCACCCTGGGAGTCCCTCAGGGCTCTATTCTAGGCCCACTTCTTTTTTCTCTTTTTATTAACGACCTGCATGTAGCAATCCCACATGCCACCTGCATTCAATATGCAGATGATTCAACATTAATATGCTCAGCTAGCTCACCGTCTGCACTACATTCCCTCACTCAGAATGTATTCAACACAGTTGAAACATGGTTCACTAAACGCTGTCTCCTTCTCAATGCTAAAAAAACAAGCTCCTTGTCTTTACACCCACCAGTAAGTCCACCCCAATAGATTTCCCTATTATTTCCAATAATCATACTATCATTCACCCTGACTCTACAACCAAACTATTAGGATTTACTATTGATAACAATCTTACATTTGATAGTCACATAAATAATACTATTAAAACTGTCAACAGGAAAATAGGCTCCTTATATCGAATCAAAACTTTCTTAACTCCAACAGCCAAAACCAAAATTGTACACTCATTTAATTTCTACTCTTCTAAACGCTTCTCCCATATACACTAACCTCAAAAAGAATAACCTTGTCAAACTGGAGCATGCCTATAACAGCATCGCCAGATTTGCCACTGGTAATCCCTTTTGAACTCACCACTCTCAAAATCTAAAGCAGCTAGGCTGGCTTGAACTTCAAAACCTTCTGAAAATCTCCCAACTTACCATGGCCCACAAGATATTTTACCGAACTAACAGTACTCCTATACTATCAAATCTCATAATTCCCTATAAAAACCTAAATTCACTACGCTCTTCTAACAAGCTTCTAGCTACCATAACCAAAATTAACAACAAGGCTGGCAATTCCCTCTTTTCTAACACAGTGGGAAAAGACTGGAACCTACTTCCCATTGAACTAACATCACTCTCTTCCCTAGCTCTCTTTAAATAAAAACTCAAAATACACCTTAAAACTCACTGGTTATGTCCATTCTGTAAACCTGACTAACCTTTGCTACACTAACTTATTTCTTCACCTTACTAAATTCTCTCAAATATTTTCTTTAAAATCTTCAGGAAAACTGAACTGGTGATCACAATTGAACATATTGCCAGACCCTTCCTACTAATTTCTGTAAAATCTACTCCATAATTGTATATTAAAGTTATGTCAATTTTATTACAGTAAATGAATTCATCACATGACCATTATGATTTTCTATACTAGTGTAAATACCAACTTTTCCTCTATTTTTATTATTGTTTCATATATATTTTTATTGAACTTCTTTCATTTACTATGATACAACAATGATTTCTATGTTTATCATAGTTCTAGTGATTATCCAATTTTGCTATTGGAGCTTTTCTCCCCAGGCCTCTACTGAAAATGGAAATGTATCCAGCTAGACTAGCCCAGTCAACAAATGTAAAATAAAATAAATAAATTACAACTGATATCCGACTAGATTGGTATTGCGATATTGCCGCCCTCCCACCTTTCCATATCTCTCAACTGTCCAGATTTTCACAGAATGTCCAGATTTTTGCCTTCTGTTTTTGTCTGCTTTGTGTTTTTTCTGGAAAATAACTGAAGATTGAAGTCACTAAATAATGATACAGATTTGAGTTTCAGACTTCATATCCTTTATAAAATGCATACTAACACCAAAACTACCTAAAATCTTCCAACTTTTGGGCTCTTGTCTGCAGTTGTTTTAGGTTTTGTCTAGATTTCTTGCTCTAAGAGGTTAAGAGGAATGCTCCTTCCCTCCTTTTTCTTTCTTTCTTTGAGGCCAAAGTGGACTTGATTTACATTTCTGCTCTAGTAATTGTCTTATCTTAGCTTCCTGTCTCCTTTTTGCCCAGATTTATTTTTGGTCTGGGACAAGAAAGCCATGAGGTTTTTGTTTCCCTTATATCCTATATGTACTGCTTTGCATCATCACACTTGGGTAATATGTTTGACATACAGAGTGAGAGAAAGGCACAAACATGTTGGTATGCTAGCTGGATGTATGGTATCCAACACTTCTCATATGCAATCAATACTGCAACAGTGATCTACATGGACATCTACTGTTATTTTTTTTTTTTGCATGTCTGTACGTTTTTTTTTCTTGAAAGAACTCTAAGTAATAACGAAAATTAGTGTGGCTGGTGATTCTATGTATACAGAGAAAGTATTAATGCTTTAGGTGCTACCAAGTGTAACTTGAATCATCAGCTGATTAGGATCAGCGTCTTTCTGCAAGGTGATAATATCAAGTAGCATTGCCTGCATGGTAGAGCTGTTTTTAATGAGTAAAAGTAACCATCTTCCTAATCTCATTGTGTGTGTGTGTGTGTGTGTGTGTGTGTGTGTGTGTGTGTGTGTGTGTGTGTGTGTGTGTGTGTGTGTGTATGTGTTGTTTCCCAGAGTAAAAACTACTTGTCTATAAACAATTACCATTGCAAATTATTCTGCACCGTATCTCTTAAACCAAAAGATGTACAGCTATGAAAATGTACAACAGGCTCTTGCAGAATAGCTGATATAATACAAAAAAGTGATTTAAGTCATAGTTGTCAGCAGCTTCTCTTTTTGCTTCATACTTTTTGTTTGTCTCATAAAAATGTTTGATTTTGTGATAAATCACTAAGGATTACAGTCCGTTACCAATGCCAGAGTTTCATATTTCCTGTTCAGAAATGCATTTTGATGCACAACCTTCTGTTCTATTAACTTTCTAAGTAAATTGGAGTAATATTTAAAATTATACTGGCTTTTCTGCCTTTATACCTCATTATTTTAGGCTTTTTCTATAATTCTTGAGCAATGAAGTTTAGAGCTATGACTTAAGCACAGTGCTTTATGGAGTGCAAAGACTATCTCCAGGATTCATGAACCTTGCACCAGGAGCCAGAGTAGCATCGGCGATCTAATGCCAAACATGGCTGCCGAGCGATTCAGGTATGAGCTGTTTCCATGTGCACTACCAGCATGCACCAGAGCTGCGCAGCTCCTGGTGCATGTAAGCCAATTACCCCATGCGCAGCAGTGTAGCATGCAAATTAAGGTATATAGCGATTCATGAAGTGATGCAGGCATAGCGTAAGCATGAAGAAATGTAAACCAAAAAAAACAGTTTCCATTTTTTCAAACATAAAATCAGAGCCATGAAAGCGGACCAAATTTATGCATTATAATGTTAATATATGCCAATGGCTAAATATATAGCCAATGGCATAAAAAAACATGCACAACACATAAAAAATAACATTTAATGTCATGGCCACACTAATGCAAAGTAAAACTGCAGTGCATTGGTGCGCAAACAGGATCACAATGAAAATATATTTAGATGTCATAAAACTGCAATGTAACACAATTCATGAATTCCCCATAATAGTCAATGGCATGCATGCTACACCACACCCATGGCGCAAGGGTTGCTAAAGGTCTGTGACAGTGTTCTGCACAGTAACTAGGAATTATTAGTCAATGCCATGCAAATTAGTCAAGTAATTCTGAATCACAAACTCCCTGCCAGCGTAAGGATGTACCACATGGCGTAGTGGTACAACACTGAGGTGTGGCCTGGAGGTAAACATGACATCAAGAGAGGGGTGCACCATTGTAGCTGTAAGCACATTGGAGCATTGCTAATCCAGTTTGCCTGTTGCTAAGCAAAGCCACAGGATAGGGTTGTGGAAGTAGCCATAGCTATGCTTAGCTGAGAGCACACAAGGTAACTGAAAGTGTATGTGAACGTGGATGAAAATGCGCTCCAAACCCGGTAAACAGCTGTGCGCGGCACGCACCACAGCTGAAACAGGAAGGATACGGGAAGACAATAAGGAAATGCTGCAGCATGGTAATTGGAGTACAAATGAGTAATTAACACCTAGGAACCCACAGTGGGCCATAGAAAACATCTAACAAGGCTGCTAGCAGCTACTTGCAGAACAGGAAAGGGGAGGTACCATACAGCAAAGAAAAGAGAACTGTCACAGCAGAATAAAGCAAACTTGCAGTAGATCAGCTACATAATACATTTCACAACACAATCCTGGGTTGTGAAAGTACAAAACAAGAAAGCAGGCAGCTGGATGCATGCCTGACAATGGGAGGGGAAGTGGGTTGAAAAGTGAAGTAACGGGCAATAGATGAATCATGGCAGCCAAGCGTAAGTCAACATCAAAGGCCCCACAATAGCAGTACCTGCTGTAAAAGCCATAATTAAGATACCCTGCAGCTGGAATTGCACATACACACCCAATTACACCAGCATCATCCATTGCACAATAGTATAAGGTGTAAAAGCCCCACACACACACTTGTGTATTCCCAGGCACTCTGCACTATTGGTGTATACAGATGGGGAACTTTTACTATGTACATGTTAGGGGCTGCCATAGCTTTGATTCACCAGCATGTGTTGGAGACTGACAGTGGTGTGGAGGATGATGCTGACAACCTTCTCAGGCACTGGAGGAGGAGAAGAGTGTCCAGACCCAGGGTAACCTACCAGGGGCTACGTGATCTGGAAATAGTAGAGTGTTACAGGGTGGACAGGGACACCATACAGCAACTTGTTGAGCTGTGCTGGCCACACCTCAGAGCCAGAAGTAACAGAGGGGACCCCATCCCATTGGACATGAAGGTATGTGTAAGCTTGAGAATACTAGCCACAGGTACCTTCCAAAGGCCAACTGGGGATATCATGGGGATCTCACAGGCATCAGCATCCAGGGTACTTCACCAGTTCCTGGATGCCATGTTACCACTGCCAATGAGCACATATACATCCCCTGAATGCAAGAGGAGTTGGCCAGTAATATGCGTCTCTTCCACCATGTGGCAGACTACCCAGAGGTACTGGGTGCAATAGACTGCATGCACATACACATCAAGACACCACCCGGTGAGCAGGGTAGGCACTACATAAACCACAAGGAATACCCCTCCATCAACTGCCAGGTTGTGTGCAATGCCCAGGGCATTATCATGGATGTGTGTGCTGGCAGCCCTGGAAGCTATCATGACTCCCACATCTGGCATGCCTCACAGCTGTATTAGGTATTTGCCAGGGGGGACATCCCATATTGCCACCTGGTGGGGGATGCTGGCTATGCACTGGAACCATGGATGATGACTCCAATCAGAAATGCACACACAGCCACGCAAGAATGCCATAATGAGGCATATGCAGAAACCAGAATCATCATAGAGGGCATGTTGGGGATGCTGAAATCATGGTTCCATTGCTTGGACATATCTGGTGGAGCCTTGCAGTACTTATTTTCACCGTCAGCACACGATGGATACCGTCAACATCGAATTAGACTACACTCCAGGGACGAGGGAAGCAGTGGTAAATCTAGAGGACTTGTTACATTTACAGGCTAACCCTTTATTGGCTCTGGACCTTTCTCAAACTGAGCACGTCACTCCCGCAAACACAGAGGGCTTCAATATATCTGAGTTTAACTCTGCATCCAAAACGTTGGAGGACGACATGTACAGACTACAAAGATATGCCTGGCAAAGGCAACACCTAGAGGCATGTCTACACTACTCAATCGTGCCTAGGGGAATGCGAGTGATGTGTATGCCATCGTATGGAGAGGCGCATCCGGTACTCCTTAAAAAATGGCAGGACCTGAATATTGACCTTGGACACAGGTACATCAAGCTTTTGCTTGATTATTTTACACCTATAGAAGTTGAATTAAGAGAAAAAGTTAATGCTAGTTTTAAAGACCTCAGTTATCATTTTAAAGCAGAATACTGCACTCGTAGAATACGCAATATTTGTCTACAAGTAAATGCATTCAGCGAGAGACTGAAGGCGACTAAAATGCGTAAACTGCAGAGAGACTTTCAAGACTTTAAATTACGACAAATATTTGTTTGGCCAAGAGGCAATAATTCAGCACAGAATGAAAATAACACTGTAAATGAAAATATGAACTATATACAGCCTCCTACATCTGTAGAAGGCTCTTTAAATAATAATGGTAACAGTGACAACACTTTTCCAGTTAATGTTTCATTGCCTGTTACTATTTTAGAGGGGACTAACAATAGCTTTACGGCTTCTGCGGTGACTGACACACCCCCTCCCAATCAACTAGCTCTACAACAACCAGCTAGTAATCCAGGAGCCAGACCTAAAGATCCTAATGCTGTTGTTCCTTTGGGTCCCTCCACATCTAATTTTTTACCATACCCTGTGAAACAAAGATTTCAACACAGAGGACGGTCTATGAGTCGAGGCCCAAGGAAAAGGAAGCTATCAACAGACAATCTTCAGTCAACAAGACGAACAAAAATGTGACTGATTTATTATATAACTATTCTGATTATAATTTTTCTAGCGCTGATATTTCCCTTTTAAATCGTGGTTTGAATTTTATTCCAGCTTGTGCTGACACATTGAGTGATGTTTTAATTAACCTTAGATTATTTTGTAGACGAGTAGCATTAAAACTTTTTTTCAGAGAGAAATCTGATTCCACCAGTAACGCTGCCTCCACTGTTTTTAAACGAAAAAGCACTTTTATGCCCCCATTACCTCATAATGTAGAATGTTTTTTACATATTTGTGAACATGATTTTTATGAATTATTTTCTACTAGGGTAAAACCTAGTTTCTTTAACCTAAGTCCAGAAGAATTTAATTCTCTAAAATACTTGAAACAATGTAATGAAATTTCTGTTAAACCAGCTGACAAAGGGGGAGGGGTTGTGGTCTTAAATAGAACTGAATACGATTTCAATATGTGTCAAATGCTTAATGATGATACAACCTATGTGAAAATGGAACTATATGAAGTTAATACAATAATTAAGAATGTACACGATATGTTATATGACTTATTTATTTGCAGACAAATTAGTGAAGAAATGTACAGTTATCTATTGATAGATAACCCTACTATACCAATCATTAAGGGACTTCCGAAAATCCACAAAAATACATATCCGATCCCACTCAGACCCATAGTGTCAGGTGATCAATGGGTCACTGCTAATGCTTCTTGTTTTATAGAGTTTTTACTCAGACCAGTGGTTGATTCCTTTAACACCATTTTAAAAGACACATATCACCTGTTAGACTGTTTATCAGAGATACAGCTAGACATCCATCAACATGAATACATCCTTATCACCTTAGATGTGAAGAATCTCTTTACCTCTATTCCCAACGATTTGGGTATTGAAGCCATAAGAGATATATTAGTGACAGAAACGTCCTTCTCAAGTGACAGGCAGATGCTGGTATGCCAACTACTAGATGTAGTATTAAACAACAATGTATTCATGTTTTTGAATGAGTACTATTTACAGAAATGGGGGGTGGCAATGGGCACCCCGTGTGCTAACACCTATTCCAACTTGGTTGTTTTAGCCTGGGAACGTTCATGCCTATTCACCCACCCCCTATTTACTCAAATAAAAGCCTACAAACGTTTTGTGGATGATATTTTTATCATATGGGAAGGCACTGAGATTGACTTTAGAAAGTTTTTAAACTATCTTGAGAGTACATCCACCTTTTTGCGTTTTACTATGGAGTGTTCATCTAATTCCATAAACTTTCTAGATGTGACATTAAATATTACCAAGGATGGTACTATCAGTTCTACACTTTACAGGAAACCAACTTGGAGGAATACACTCCTGACTTTTGATAGTATGCATCCTAGGTATGTTTTTCCTGGTATTATTAAGAGTCAATCTATCAGATTAAAAAGACTCTGTAAAGACTCACACACTTTACAATCTGAAGCAGATCGTTTAGAAATACTATTTAGGGAGAGAGGATATGATTCAGATCTTGTTTCAACCACCAGGAATAATGTAATCAAAAATACATTGTTGAGGAATCAACATATTTATACCAGAAAAACAAAAAACTTCACTAGACATAAAGAATTTGTATCTATAATATTGAATCATACTAGCATTGTTAATGATATCAAGAAGATTTTTTATAATAATTGGAAAATACTTACTATAGACCCTTTTGTTAAACAATTAGTAGGGGTTAGGCCACATTTTATGTTTAAGAACAGTCCGAACTTAAAACAACTACTATGTAATGATAAATGCACCACTGAGAACCCATCCTTGCTATTTAGTAACAAGAAAGGCACATTTCCCTGTCATAATTGTAAAAGATGTGGCTACATTTCAAGACAAACAGAGTTTAAACACCCTACACTGGATTTTGTTTTCCATCCAAAATTTTATGCTAATTGCCGCACCAAGAACCTTGTTTACCTGGCTACTTGTAAGAATTGCTCAGCTTTCTATGTTGGCCTTACTAAAAGATGCCTAAAAGATAGGATATATGGCCACCTATATGATATTCAGAAGAAGAATGAATTAAACGCGTTAGCGAAACACATCTTGGAACACCCCCTTCATGATTTTGAGTTTAAGGTACTAGAGATAGTTATACCTAACAAGAGAGGTGGTGATAATTCATTACTTCTGAATAATAAGGAATTAAAATGGATTTTAAGATTAGCTGCACACATACCTCCTGGTATTAACAATCAAGTTTCTATTAAACCTGTTTTGGAAGCCAGATAGATTTCTAGTACTGAGTTTTGGTGTTTGGCTTTCAGTTTTTAACTTTGGCTTTCAGTTGATATTCATCTTCATGTGCATTTTTATGTATGTTGCTTTCTGTATAACACATATTCCCCTCCACAAATATTCAAAAGCATTCCATTACCCTTATTTAACAACATTTAAAATCACAGTTTAATACATTTTATCTTGTGCACATTTTCTGTCAAGTTATTTATTTTTGCATACTTTCATAATATTTACCTATTTATTTATTTATTCATGAATGATGTATAATATGTAAAGTATTCATATACTACATTTTCCAGTTTTTATAACGATTAATTAAACATTTATTTTCAACAGTTCGTACACATTTATATTGATATGTTGAGACAATCCATATCTTCATTTATGTTTATATATATTTAAATTCATATATGTTTTTATATTTATATTCATATGGATATATTATAATACTATATATTTATTTACTTATTTATTTATTCATCTAATATCTAATTCTACATACAAAATATCGATTCTTTACTTAATTGTATTATTGCTTGATGCATCCATGTGCATTTTACTAGATGTTTACTAGTTACATATTTTACACTCATATTTCATATTTCATTAGACTTATATTGCTCATTTTTCAAATAATTATGAGTAACATTAAATTCATTATTTTATTATAACCATTGAGCCTATTTTTTACTATAACCATTGAGTCTATTTTTACACATATTAACTTAACAAAAGTTAACAAATAAACCTGGAAGATTTATTGCCATCGTAGCTCATTGACATTTACTTACTAATTTTTACGAAAAAACTTTTTATATATTTGATCCCTGATCTTGTTTTAAATCTGTCTCATTAATTATTTATTAACTATAGGTGCTTATTTGTTGTTAATATATGTATTTATTGTGCTTTTCTATATTTATATGTGATGAACCATTTATTTATTTATTTATGTAACACTCGCTGTCAGTGTCAATTCTTAATGTGGACAACTAGCTGGAGAATTGTTTACGAATAGTTTTGCTCCTTAAATTCTGGGGACTTCTCTTTCTGAGTAGTGTATATTAACTTAAAACCTTTTAATCAATTTTTTTGATTGAAAGATTGAATGATTTGCTTGTCTTAATTTGGCGCCTTTTCTTTAGTTGTTTGTATAAATAGATGCTTTGAATTTTATGTGTACTGTCTGATGAAGCGTAGTGGTGACTACGCGAAAGCGCTTACAATAAAAGTTCTTTGGTGTCCGTATACTGGATTACTCATTGGAAAAGTGAAGTTACTGTTTTTGATCTGTCGACTTGTTCATGCTAATTTATGTGAATTTTGAGTCTTGCTTGGATACATCAAGAGTTTATACTACTTCGTGGTGAGAGAGCCTGGTCATTCTCCTCATGACTCCCACATCTGGCATGCCTCACAGCTGTATTAGGTATTTGCCAGGGGGGACATCCCATATTGCCACCTGGTGGGGGATGCTGGCTATGCACTGGAACCATGGATGATGACTCCAATCAGAAATGCACACACAGCCACGCAAGAATGCCATAATGAGGCATATGCAGAAACCAGAATCATCATAGAGGGCATGTTGGGGATGCTGAAATCATGGTTCCATTGCTTGGACATATCTGGTGGAGCCTTGCAGTACTCTCCAGGCACATGTGCCCACATCTTCATAGTATGTGCCATGCTACATAATATGATCCTGTGGAAACAGCTGCAGCAGGGACAGAATGGTGAAGGTCCTCACAGCCCACCACCATTGCCAAGGTCCCCACAGGCACAGAGGGACTCAGGCCATAAACACCCTGAGCCAGCCCCAGTAGGCAGATGGAGGCATGCCCAGTATGCCCATGCCTTGGCAAAGAGGGAACGTATAGCACACACACTGACAGTGTAGGCATTTATGGACTGACACCCTTCTCCACTTGCACACACAGCAAACATGGATGGCACACACACACGACCACCTATAAATTGTCATGTATAGGTGGTCTACTGTTGTGCATCCTACATAGGTAGTCCCCAACTATTGTACATACAACTGCCACTGGCACAAGTTAAGTCAATACCTGAACAGTAAATTAAGCTATCAGCATGTGTCCATACTGTATGTATAGGTTCATAAATACACATGGAGGTACATGCCTAACTGTTCGAGGCCACTCATAAGCATAGCCAAAAAGTGTCTGCTGTCGCCACCCAATTGATTAACTAACTGTCCCACTGCAGAGTAGAGCGAATTGCGGGATCCCTGGGGTGTATCCACTGTTCCCCACCCACTCTGCAAGGATTCCCTGGAGTGTTAGTGAGGGATTTTGTATAATGTAATCAGGGATGTAGTTCCAAATAATGGGGAGTATCTGTGACAGGAATCTTCTCAGATGATTTACATGTTACATAGTATACCTTAACCACAGCTTGCATATAGAGGTAGTATTCCACAGAATAATAAACATTTGGAACACACAACCGCTGAAATGTGCTTAATCACCCTTGCACTACCAGTGTCTGCTCTGAAAGGTAAAATTACCACTGCCAGGATTAGAACATGCAGCCATGTACACAATCTTCACAATAACCTACTACTAAGGTACCTGAGATGTACCAATGGCAATTGTGTATACTGACAGGTTAAAACACAAAAGATAAGAATTTGTGGAAATAGGACAAACCGGCATGTACCCAATGAAAGGTGTATGCTATATATATATATATATATATATATATATATATATATATATATATATATATATATATATATACATACATATATATATATATATATATATATATATATATATATATATATACATATATATATATATATATATATACATATATATATATATATATATATATATATATATATATATATTTATACATATATTTATATAGATATATATATATATATATATATATATATATATATATATATATATATATAGATAGATATATAGATATATAAATATATATATATAAATATATATTATATATTATATATATATATATATATATATATATATATATATATATATATATATATATATATATAAATCAACATATATATATATATATATATATATATATATATATATATATATATATATATATATATATATATATATATCTATAGATATATATATATATAGATATATCTATATATATATATATATATATATATAGATATAGATATATATATATATATATATATATATATATATATATATATATATATATATTTTAAGAGAGAGAGGGAGAGAGAGAGAGAGATATATGTCGATATATGGGGATATACATATATATGTAGATATATAGATAGGCTAACAAGATCTACATAACCATGGAGGTACATATAAATGGGATACCTCCCACATAGTGACTGCTTGACATACCGACATGCGTAATCATGAGGCTTAAAGTCCGAAAGACCACAACACCGAAACACCAGAAGCACGAGGTTTAAATTCCCAATGTTAAGGGACATTTAGTCAGTGCTTCTGGTGTTGCGGTTCAGGTAGGTTACTGTGTGTGTGTGTTTCTGATAGCTGTAGTGTGTGTAAGTGTGTGTTCCTGGGGGACTGTAATGTGTGGGTGTGGGTTTGCTTTGTGCATCTGTTTGTGTGATCTAGGAGGTAGAATATTAAAGTAGGGGGGTGTGTGGGGTGCAGACATCCACATGGGGGGTGTAGTGTGGCTTGCCCACCTGCTCATATGTAGTGTAGGATGGTTTGTTTGGATGTGGTGGGTAGCAGGGTGTCTGTGTGTGTGTGTGTGTGTGTGTGTGTGTGTGTGTGTGTGTGTTCCATGTTTGTGTTACTTTCGCGAGTTTGACTGTCGCTGTCAGTAATATGGGGTATGGGAGTATGGGCCCGGTACTGTGGGCATTGGAATTTTGTGGTTTCAGGAATCCATAGGTATCCCATATACAGCGGTTGTAGTGTTCATATATGAGTATAACATGGACCATAGCAATCACACATTCCGCCAAGACCACACTTTATGAACAAAGGATATGGAGAGTATATGCCTATATACTATTACAAATATGTGCTGTGGGCGTGAGCCAATGATAGGGATAACACCTGTCCCACTTTGCAAGGGACAGTCCATCTTTTTGCGGTTGTGTCCTGACCAAAAATATTAAACGTGGCAAATGTCCTGAGATTGTAGGACATAATTATGTCCCATATGTAATGTAATAGTTGCATACAATAGTTCTTTCTGTATCGAAAATACCTACATGTTACAAAAAACAGGAAAAGCAACTAAACTGATACAAGAATAAGCTTATATTTAGGCAAAAAAGGAAAGCTCTATCCCTTATACTGACCATGGGTTTGTGTCGGCCTGTAAAATCTCATGTGTATCCTGAAAATGTCCCACTATGGCCACATGAAAAAGTGGCAACCCTAGCCAAAGAGGGTCAGTTACCAACACAACTCCAATGACTGCAAATACCTATGACAGAAATACATAGCTTTCATGTAGCAACACTTTATTACATTCCGATGTATTGCTGAAAGGATTCAAAGACTAACATCACCTGCATGCTATACAGGAAACAGTTAACAGTGCCTTAATGAATCAGCCTGTAATTACCATAGTATTAGTCCACTAAAGGATAGTTGTTCAAAAAGGGAAGAAACCCTCACGCACATATTAATTATGTATAAAAGCAGTTCCTACACACCTGCACTTGCTATGTACACTCACCAACATCACCCCCACACCCAAACAAATTATAATACAAACTGTAATAACATCACAAATTGTTCACTCACTGTACGACATCTGCAGAAGCCTTAACATACCTTGTCAGAGACACACTAACATGGCCCTGTGTGAAATAGTTGCTGTTATACAATGGAACAGCTGCTGATGTTACAGGGTTTGTTTGCAGTAATCCCATTTCAGAGGGTTATGTGTACACCGGGAAGTTTTACCGATTACTGATTAAAAGCACAGTAATGATATACATGTACACCAAACCAAGGATGTCTGGTGAGCACACTGTAAACCACATAACAGTTCATGCATAGCCATACAGCCTTGAGCTGCCCAAACATCCTTGCCAGACTGAAACATCTGCAGAAGTATCAGGTACAAACAAATCCTGCATAAGTAGCAATGTTCTGAAATATAACAGCTGTACTCACATGTAGAACAACATCTTCTAGCCATCACACACAATCCACAGGACTCATGAAGCTAATATATCTCTGTCTGTCTGTCTCCATATAGCTGTTGAAATACATCACAAACAACACATCCAGGCCATCTTCCTCGAAAGTAGGGCAAATGGACAATGCCCAAGTGGAGTACTCCATTATACACCACTGTTGCCATGGTATTGGCTACTGGAGTAGCTGCACAGCTGATGTGCATCTAATTAACTACTTTGGGACACCAACTGGTGGTCAGGATAGCACATGTTACTGATATTTAACTAGAAAAGGATGGTTTATCACACATTCAAACCATCTGTGTATACCAGCAGAATGTTACAAAGAAGATTGAAACACAAACTGAAAAGGATTGAATAACAGTCAACGACACCTCGGCTTACTAATAAGGTATGGAGAACACTCAGTATGTCTGTGTACGTAGTACCTGTTCTGTAATATTTAAAGTGCATGCAATCCATATAGTGGAAACAGTTATCTTGTAGTGATGTATTGTTGAGCATAGTAACGCTTGTAGTATTTATATGTGTACTGCTGTAGGACACAAGGCAAACACGGCATACACCACAAGAGATGCTATATAAGGACCTTGAACCCAAATATTCCTCACCAGCCGCTGCCAGTGGCAGGGCTGGTCCAACAAGTATGTGCTATAACAGGGGATAGTATATGTTGATATATTGTACCAGTAGGCATATGTATGAGTGTATTACTGAGAATAACCTGTCGAAGGTTGGCCCACTATGCAATTATGATTTGCATTGTGGGATATTGTGCCAATAACTGTGCAATGTACAGTATTTTAGGCAGATATGTATTACAAGTTACATAGCATTACTGCTATTTTAGGCAAACATTAGTTATGTCTATTGGCATTTACAATATACAGTAACAGGATACATATGACTTGTAGTCAACTGACAGTTTATCAGCATGATAGCAAAGTAAAATGGAAGGGCTAGTTAACTATCCATGCACATAGGACATGTAATAAGTGAAAAGGTAGGTACTAGGCTAGCTGCCTAAGGGTATTTATAAGCCTAGCTAGAGTGTGTTGGCTTTCGCCACCCCCTTAGGTTAGTTCCCTGTGCCTCTGAACGGCACAGCCATTAGTTCCCTGTGCCTCTGTCCAGCAGAGCCACTGCAGTGATCCCTGGGGTACATGTCTGTCTCCCATCCATCCGTCAAGGTTTCCCTTGAAGAGTGCTAGTGAGGGGCCTTGCCTGATGTACATTGGAATCATGTTTCAAAGCATGGGGGGTCTCCAGGTCAGGAATCTATGCGGCCAGCACATCCTAGTCATCATTGTGGTTAGGTGTATATCCCTAGAGCATGTGGCTCTCAGGGGCTTCTGTTTAGGTGGAGCATATCCAGCAATACTGGGTTGGACATGGGCCTTGTATGTCAAGCAGAGATCACCTGTGAGTATGCGGTATGCAACCGAGTACAGCTGGAGTTTCTTAGGTTGGGCTGCATAGGTCATCTGTTTGAGGTCAGTAATCCTCTTGGTGTGGTACTATTGTGGTCTTCCAAGCTGTTGCAGTTGTCTTGTAAGGTACATCCCAAATGGGGTGTTGTATCCTTTAATGGGTCTAATAAGTCATGAGTAGAGAGGCACAATGGCCACCTTTGCTCTGGATGCGAACCCATTAGAGATTAGAGGGGCCATGTAGAAGGATATTCTAACCACCTTGTCATTATGGGTATCAAAGGAGAGATTGCTATCTACTGGGGTTTCCAGATCCCTTATTACCTTTTCTGTATGTAGGGGACTAGCACCTATGTGGTAGCCCATGGGTAATTAGTTATATCCAAAGGGGATGACTATGCACTGTTTGGCATTCAGCTTGAGGCCATGATATTGACACCAGGTATCCGTCGTAGTGCAACCCTTCTGGAGGGTATCTGTATCAACTGGGGAAACAATTATGGCCCCTAGTTTGCAGTCGCCTGCATACTTTTTCAACCAAAGCCCTTTTGTGCTTGTCTGTACATCAGAGAATTATATACCGAACATGAGGGGTCCTAGGACTGAGCCCTGGGGGACGTCACTTGTAACTGGTATACAGTCGGACCTAGGGTATGCAACTCTCACTGTGTGGGTTCTGTCCATTAGCCACTTTGCAAACCATCACATGACATAGGAGTTAATGTTCAGGCGGATGGGTATGTCAATAATACCAGAATGGGGAATGGTGTTGAAAGCCTTTGAGAGATCTAGGTAGGCTGTATGCACCTCCTTACCCTTATCTAATGCCTTGGTAACTGTCTCTAAGAAGTCCACCAGGTTTAGGAGGCATGGTGTTCCCTTAAAGCCAAAGTGGGAGGGGGTCAAAGGATTTGAGGTACCCAATGTCTCTGTGACTGAGGTCCATGATGTTGTGCTCCATAGCCTTGCAGACCAGACTAGTCAGGTCTATAGGGCAATAGGCCCCATGGTCCATTGTGGCGCCACCTTTGTGGAGTGGGATAACTGTTGCTGTGTGCCATTCATGGGGCACAAAGCCCGATGTGAGGCTATTATTGAACATGGTGCATAGGTGGGGAGCCAGTACGTTCTGAAGTTCATGTAAAACACAGTCTGGGATGTTGTCCGGTCCCATGGATGCTGTGATATTGGCTTTAGAGTGTGCAGCTTTTACCTGTGTAGTTGTGATTACAGGGACTCTGCACTCTTCCTGTATAGATATGGGCCCTTTAGGGGGTGAGAGGGGTGAAAGGTAGCACTGAACCTATCTGCTAGGATGTTGGCAATATCAGTTGGTTCTGTAATGTTCATGCCTTTGTGCTGTAACTCAGGGCAGATCTGGGTGTTGACATAGAGATATCTGACATAGATATAGAATGCTTTGTGGTTGTCATTGGAATTAGTGTCAGTTTTGTTTCCATAGCAGCTTTGGAGGATTCTCACCTTCTTACTGAGGCTGACCAGGGAGCACCTCCATGCATGGGATTGTACTCACTTTTGCAACAGTGTCTTCCTCCTGTTGTACAGTTTGTTTATGGCAGGTGACCATCAGATTGGCTTCCTTAATTAGGAGTATAGTGTCTTGGTTCTGTTTGGGATAGCACAATCCATGCACTGATGTAAGTGCTAATAGAGTGCATTTGTGTAGGATTCAGCAGTTGTAACAGTATTGTCCATCTGCATGGGTGCCATGAAGTTCACCATGTCTGTCTTAAGAAGCATGAAGTTGGCTTTGTAGACATATTATACTGTGGTTCCCTTAATGGGGGGTGGGGCAGGATGTGGATATCAAGGGTGTTCAACTTAGGGTCGGATCGGACCAATGAGGAGTTAACTTCAGGTGTGGAACACCGGTCACTCATGTTGGTAATGCCTAGGTCTAGGATATTGTTGCCGCTGGTGGGTGTGTGGATATGATGATCCAGTGCATTGGTGTTTATGAATTCCAGAAAGCATTGAGCTAATGAATTGATACACGAGTAGTTTTCTCAGTTAATGGTGGGGTAGATTCATTGAGACTATGTGATGAGTGTGGTGTGGTGGGGTGCGAATGTTTACCTTCTCCACATGACTGTCAGGGTCAGGCTTGGTTGGAGAGAGCTTTACCTCCAGTTTGGCTTGATAAGTGCATCTTTCACAGGTTGTAGTGTTGGTTGGTAGGTGGAGAGGGTTGTCTGTGTAGATGAGGCAATGTCAGATTCATCAGATAGACAGGAGAGAACACTGGCAGCTGACCCTTGGACATGCCTGAATATAAAACTAATTTCCCCTAGATAAGTGAAGAAAGTGAGTACAAGAGCTATTTTACTCTAAGCAAGTGAGAAAAGTATGTACAAAACCTGTGTACCTCTAGGTAATGAGGAAGATTGGGTGCTATAGTAATTAGTAGCTCATGTAGTGCTTACAAGTTCTGAACAAGTGCTGAGCATGAATAAGCAATCCGGATAGGGTCTTGGATAACATAAACACGCTGTCCACCCCCCCAACAGGTACACAATCATATATACATGTGCACCACAGAGCCCCTGTACCCACAACTATGCAGGTACAAGCTGCACTCAGGCTGCATGGGATCTGTCCACATCTTAGGTTGTATCATATACATATGGCAAAACAAGTTGCTTTCCACATACACATCATGTAAAACATAGCTTCATGTCAGGCTGTGTACACACTGAATGGTGCACACCAACAGGTATCACAACCCACAAAGGGGGAGACACCACTGATAATGTGAAGTACTGCACTACTACCCTGCTGAGTCTGGTCTGAAAGGCCATGAACCTTGATCAAATTATTTGATGTCAGCAGTACAGATGTAGATGACAGTAAGGTTGATTTCACACTGCATATCATAACCTTGCCAGGTCATAGGACATCATCACCCATACTGTGTTCCACCTACACTCGGTATACTAGATGTACATTCCTATGTCACAGAAGTGTTTTGCAATGGGACTGCTGGCAGAACCAACACTACAGAAAGTGTCTGAATAATACATGCACATCACACCAGTGCCAGCTACAGTAAGACAGGGTTAATTAATTATATTCCCCCTCATTGTAGTCCATACCACACAGACTAACATAAGGCATCTGCCTATTGAAGTATGCGAATGACTGTGACCTAGGAGCAATAGCCGACTCAGAGTGTTGTGGGCAACATACAGAGGGGGCTTTGTGGGTGAGGTGTGACATATGGCCACAATCTGACAGCTACATATTGCATTGTCACTCCTATGTTAATAACCCTGTACCCATGAACTACCACCTAGGCAGCGGTCAACATAATGGACACTGTGTGTAAGGGATGCAGCTGGGCAGTTGTCTTTCCAGTGATAGCTACATCACCACACCTGTCAGGTAGTCATATGTGGTAACCCTAATCATGACAGGGTGCCATCCATGAATATAGAGATCATTGTCCAGTCATACACAACACTCAAGTAACCCATATCAGATCACATATTTCATTTAAGGGGTATTGGCCATGTTCAGATGGCCTACACCAGCCTTCCCATTCCCCATCTCCACTATGTAGCATGATGCATACCCTGAATAAATCCATGTCCAACCCAGTGATGTTGGACATGCTGCACATACACATCCTAATTTCAAGCACATACTTCATGGACATCCACCTTCCTAGTACTAAAATCTCCACATGCTGGACAGATCCTTGTCCCATACACTTTACATAGTCCTGCCATACTATGCATTCCTGTCCAGCAAAGCTGCACATCACCCCCTCTCAGACATGGTGTGATGACCACATGGTAAATGTATCATTAACCCTGTGGATCAGTTATGTGGCACTGTTCCATCTGGCCCCAGAGACCAGCCTGTCAGCTGCAGCCAGGTAACCTTTCATCCTAGATTCATACATGGCCCAGGGCATATAGCCTACTAGTTGACTTTGACTGTACATGCTGTAGTTGATATCCATCCCTGCAAATACCATCTGGCTAGCCAGTGTCCCATGTCTATCACATGTGCAACACAGGTGATACATGGCACAACATTGAATTGCTGTACAGTGCCATGTAGATGTATGTGGCAGAACACATACATGTAAAACCTTCCATGAGCACATCTGCAGTGTCACAGGTCATGTCTGTTAAGGCAGTGTAAGTCTTTATATGTGATATATACACAGCATCAAGGTCAACTGCATTAATGTGGACACATCCAGCCATGTGCTGATAGGTAGGAACACCATTACAGGCAAACACACATACCAACATCAAGACAGCATCCACATGGAGTATGAGCAATGTAATCAGATGACACACACATATATGATGATAATATCCACTCACCATTGCGTGTCACATGTGTGTGACACAAACATGTCAGTGTCATGTAGATTTGCAAAGACAACTATTTAATTGTAATAAATGCGATACACATGTATATTCAGCTGTAGGTCTGTATGTCTCTGTGAGTTACTGTGACCTGTCTCCGTCATTATGTCTTCCAGGTATGCCATGTGCAAGGCTACCCCCTTATACCCACTTGGAGGATAAGGCCCTCATCTCATATCTACATGACAATCATGATATCCTGTTTAGCCATGTGCCACAGGATGCACAGCAGCGGGGTGCCCTGTGCATGGAACTTCCCAGGAGGGTCAATGATGTGAGTGGCCACAACCGCACATACCAGCAGGTGTGCAGGCACTGTACAGACCTCATTAGACAGATGAAACAGTGTGCAAATGCAATCGCCAGGGAACAAGGTGCAACAGGTGGTGGACCACCAACCCAGCCCCCACTCACACATACCGAGGAGCTACCTGCCAACCTGGGGACACCTGCAGAATAACATCCACAAGCCTTAGCCGATATTGTGGAGGTGGGTGTCTCTCAACCACCAAGCCTGGAGTTTCCTGGTAAGTCACTACTGCACCTATAACAACTATATTCCATATAGTTGCATGTGTCACTGTACAATATGTAATGTAACATCATTTGCAAGGCATGTATACACACATGATGCATACTATAGTATGCTACTCTGTGTATGCACACATGTGCATACACCATAGTATAGTCTAATGTACTGGTGTATGTGTTAACATGCACATTGCACCCTGTTGCTATCATACAGGCATGGATAATGCTCATACTGCTGTGTTACTCCTATTTAGGTACCTCTGGCATTCCGCTGTGACAGCAGCCCATTGCAGGTGAGACTGTTATTTATCAGGCATCGTAATGCACAGATCTATCTGCCATGTGGCCATTTACCACATGTACACATAATGTATAGTCCTGTCACAATATACAGTTCGGACCTGCAATGCATCACAATGGCTACCCATGTGCAACACTTGCAAACTATGTGAATCACCGACATGAATCCTCACAAACTGTCATTGCCAGATGTGTGGACAGCTGTGCATACAATGGTGGAGGTGCTGTTCACTGTAAGGACATGTACTACAGATCAGAACTACACATGTGGGGAATACAAACAGTACTACACAGTGAGCTGGAGTATGACCTGCCCACAGGATTCACTGGTGTGGATCATAGCCCTGCTATGAATGTCACACAATGTGATGTGCTATCTTGACATGTCCATGACATCTAGTGGCGTGGCTGCAACACTGCCTAACTATCCTGAATAACATATCCCACATACCAAACATACCACCCTGTCATCAGTGGAGCATATGACATCTATGGGTGTATGTCATATTGGACAACACAGACATGTGAAATAGATGCCCGTCACAATAATTTGGCCAACCCATGTACACACATGGCCATGGAGGATGGCTAGAGACATGAAGCAACACACACAGTAGACATGATGTGCTTGTGTGTGCACCCTGTCTTACAATGGCTACACATGGTCCAACTATGGCCTTTGTGTAATGGCTATATTGCAGATTTGGAACACTAGATATCCTACAGGCCTGTGCACATCTTGTGTAGGTGTGACATCAATCCACCACATAGGATGTGTTGAACATCTTGAGTGTGTCACAACATGAGAGCAGTCACCTGTACAGTATCCACATCAGCCCACAGATATAGTACATTCCCCTTGCTGGTGTCAGACATCAATGTCATACTTGCTTCTTGTGTGTGTGTGTGTGTGTGTGTGTGTGTGTGTGTGTGTGTGTGTGTGTGGTATACAGATGTAATGTGGGACATGGTGTTCGCCAGGTCTGGCCATAGTTGACATGGTTGCAGATGTATAGGGGTGTCATCCATATACCCTTCAGTGACCTGTGTCACACATTCCACATCATGGTTTAGTGTGTATACACCTCAGTGATGTGGATCACATTCCACAGTATATATGTATTGTATCTGAACACAGTCATGGCTATGAACTGTGTCTGTAACTCACACTGTATAGCAATAGAGACACCTCATGATTCCCTGCAATGGCCATGCACATCAGCTAAATGTTCAGTATATCTGTAGGGCAGACAGACAACACTGCATTGGGACACCATTACTCCACTGTATATTTGACAGGACACCATTGTGTTAAACATGTATGCATGTCATTACACACATCAGCAGATCACATGTCATACTACATGTGGTTGTCAAGGTCATATGCCACACATCAGGCAGGTGTACAGTTAACCTGTGCTGGTCTACATGGTGTAACACAGGGATGTATGCTTACTACTATGATTGTGTAATTTGCATGCCTTCTGCTATGACACATGCATGCTGTTGTGTGCAACCCAGGGATGCATGATAACTACCACTATTATTGTCTGCTCTGCAAGCCATCTGCCATATCACATGCATGTTGCATGCCTTCTGTCATATCACATGCATGTTGGGTGCCATAGCATGTGCATGTGTGTGTGTGTCTGTGTGTGCGTCTGTGTCTATTGAATAGATTGTAATGTACAGTTCCTGTCTGACCCTCACAGGTGATGTAGGTGCATTGCCCTCCTGTGGTCCATCTGATGTTAGTGTCCCCACAGACTGTAGCAGTGATGATGAACGTATGATTGAGGAACAGGCAGGGTTGTCAGGGGCTTAATCTGTGCCATTGGTTGCCATTCCACCTATATCCCCCTCATCCCCGCACATAGATCCCATGCCTACACATACGCCATCACCAATGGTCATAGAGGAGGGACAGTTGGCATGTGGTAGCTTGGAATAGGAAAGTGTGGGGGCTATGGAAGGTGTCCCTGCACATCATGGTGTCAGCCAACTGTGCCTCACACAGGTACATGGCCAGTGCTGCTTATAGGAGTACCTCTGGCCAACATGCCCCTACAAGACAGAGCGCAGCAGCTGGCGTCACCAGATGCATGTTTTAGGCTGTAATGGAGGCACAGGCACGTGCTGAATGGCACAACAGAGAAGATCAGTGGCTTCAGAGGGCTGCTGTCCGTTCTGTAAACAACAACATCCAGGCAATGGTAAATGCTCAACAGCAGATTTCTGAAGCTTTGGATAGATGGTTGGGTGACATGGTTGGAGTCCTTGACCATGGCATTACAATCTGCGAGCATGAGCTGTCTGTGTTGGAACATCTGGTAGGAGTGAGGTGTCGGGCACGTGGACATAGGCCTGCTACATCACCTGCTTCAGGTCTATGTGAACGAGCTACCTCACATGTCCGCTCCAATAGTGGTGGTAGCAGCAACAGTGCAGCTGGTGCTGTGCTGTCAACACCACCACACAGCAGGCCATGTGCATGTGGCCCTGGACTGTCCCAACAGGGACACGGTTCCAGTGGACAAGTGTCATCAGACAGTACCCAATCTGCACCTCTGCCTGGTAGTGCCCGTGCAACCCCTGGCAGGCACAGGTCACATGGCCGTGGCTGGACACCATGAACTCTAAAACCTGGCCTGTACAGTCTGCAGCTGTCAATAATACCCCTGTGTAGGCCAGACACATGTCAGAACTGTGTGCATACATACACACACACACTGGAAACATATGTAGGGCATCACAACACACACATGCATAACATCCACACACACCCAATTAGATCAAAGGCCCTAACCCACACACATGATGTCATCTAATGGTGCAGCCTAGGCCTCTGGCAACCATTATTACCCTGTGCATATAATGATGCCTGTGCCACATCCCTGACATCCACACCATCTGTGCAGGGACATGCTCATATGGTCTGATGCACAGGGTGAACAGACTAGGAAGATAAGTGTAGTTTGCAATTGTTGAGTACTGTTGACAGGCAGCAGACATACCATGTACTACAGGTGTACAATGCATTTTGTACTGTTAACAGTATGTGTCTTGTGTAACAACAGTAACTGCATGTTGATCATGATGTTCTGCTTTCCTCCTTCAGGTCTAATTGCATGTGCCGATGGATGTCAGTGTTTGCAGTTAGTGTCCCATATGTCAATGTGGACTACTCACAGGTATGTATGAATATATCAGCATGCACTGTGTAGCTGCCACATAACAGTGAGCATATCCCACATTCCAAACACGTCTACTGATTCAAGATCATGATAGCTGTGTATTACGCTACTGTGGCTACAGACATGAAATCCATACTGGGTGACATCACAGGTACAGTTACATGAAGTGGTGAGGTAAGAGAGCAGTCTAGCTGATTACAAGGGTCGAGGCCAGTGGGAAGTATGGTGCCTCACTGGGAAGCAGTAATATACATTCCCATGACAGGATGCCAACACACAACTGCACCCACACTCAGGTATTGACACACATGTATTCAGTGACACAGTAACACACCCACACACTCATGGATTCACCAACACAGTAACACACACTCACACACAGTTGCTACTGTTGAGGTGAGGAATCCTGCCTATGTGCAAATCATCATTACAGTAATGTGCACCTACGTAATGTGCCACAGAGAATACACATGTACAGGTAGTCAGTATGGCCTATGATCGGGGACATCAACACGGATAGTAGATTGCATCACCAGGATGGGGGGAGGGGTCTTATCAGTTCTGTATGGTAACATGCATCCTCGCTCCAGGGATACACACACACACACACACACACACACACACACACACACACACACACACACACACACACACACACACACACACACACACTGTGGCATTCACTATTGAATAGACCTATGTCACGCACATAGAGATACCACACATTTGTGAGATACACACCCCTGCCTATGTCCTGCTTTTTACATTGCAGTCTGTACAGATGTCTACACTAGTGTACAGGAGAGTGAGTAACATTTGAGATGTATTCCCCACCATATGTGACATATATGAACACACATGCAACCACACATGCCAGTACTGTGAATCAAACACCTGCCTAGCTCATGATATGTATGACAGACTTACAGCAGTATTGCACGCGTTACAAAGTGTACTGATGCTTCCTTTGGCAACAGTGCTGATATATGTATAAGAGACATCTTAACTGTTAACAGATGTCAAGTGATTTACCTTCGGTGTCACCCTGACTGCTGTCTAAGTTGTGTGTTATGTCCTTTAATTAATGAAACTATTGCTTACCAGTTACACAGGTTATTGTAGGACCACTTGTGACACACCTGTGAGCTGTCCTCAGCAAACATCCATCTGCAAAGATGCCCCACCACTTAGTTATTTCCACACATCTGTCCATACCAGAGGTACATCTTTCCGTACATTCAACTTATCATCATATACAGTTGGCAATGTTGAGACTGCATTGCAACTGCATGATGTACTAAGATACACGTCACCTGCATAAATCAGCAACTGCACATGCATGGTATCTGAATGCACACCACTACATGTAAATGTGTGTAGGTCCTACAATCCTGTCATTTGGGCATGTTTGTAGGCATTGCAATTGGTGGACATGTGTAATGACATACATGACACATGGACTGTTGTATGATATGATAGGTGTAATGGGTGACCGGTAAAGATGGAATGTTACCTCTGTTGACAATGATATCACACCTTATGTACTTTTAACATTCAGCAGCTATGGACCTACAGTTCATGTGAATGTGTGTAATGGATGTAGCCACCTATCTGCATAAAGGACAACAACAGCTATGCTATTTAAATGTATGTTGTGTGTGTGTGGCATGTACATATCCAGGGCAGGTACATGTATGTTATATCCAAACATGATGGTGTGTACTGGTGTTCAGCAACAGTCATCTGCTAATGCTGTAAATAACTGAGGACCCCTGTTATGTGTACAGCTGACCTGGTTACAGACAGTGGTATCATTGCATTTCATAACACATGATGCAACTGTGTCAGTACATGGGTACTCTCTACAGTTGATGAAGAGCTTGGTACAGTCCACTGGTCAAGGGTGTACTCTTATATGTCCTACAACATGTATGGATGTGTGTTGGTGGTCCGAGGGCGTGGTGGTGTCTGAGATTTACATCCTAGAATGCAGCATTTGACACTGTGTCCTGCACCTGACTCATCTGTGATGCCATTCATGGGGGCACCAGTTAGTACATGTGAGTGGCCTCTATGTATGTGGGGACACCACCACCTGGAGCAGTCTGTACCTGTGTTATGGCCCACATGTCTGGTTCTGAGGTATATGGTAGTAGTGCTATTGTGCACTACAGAGCCTTTAGCCAGGTGTTCCTCACTGCACAGATGTCAGTACTTGGATCTACACTGAGCAGCTGTGATTATGGATGCTACACATCTAGCACTGGTTAGCATAAGCATACAATGCAGTTGTCCTGTAGGTGTCAGGGTGTTATCCTGTGTTTAGGACATTTGCCTTGGAATGGCGCTATATAGCTGGATGCGACTTGGGTATTATCCGCACTCCCTTGAATCATGGATGCATGTGATATGTGTCAAAGGCCTCTCTACTGTCAGTCATGTCATCCCAGAATGACAAACACTGGACAACCTCGTACTTACAGCAGGACATTGGCTCATTGTGTTGGTCAAGCATTTGCCACTCCTAGCAAAGCTCATTGTGTTGGTCAAGCAGTTTCCACTCCTAGCAAGACATCACTGCAAGTGGTGGTATTGTGCTTGGTATAGGATGGTACATCTAAGGTGATGGACAGCAGCAGACGTTGTGTAAAAGACCGGTGTCAGATATATGTAGAGCAGCGTTCCTGCTAAGAATGACATCTAATAACACCAGAGCCCATTGCAGTGTGTTCTTTATGTCTAACTAATAGCATGGTCACTGTGGCCTTCTGTGTTTAGAATCAGAGTGCATCCCAGACAGCCCTGTGCTACTGAGTGTATGAGCATGCCCAGTGACACCTTGTGTCAGTTATGTGCCTCTGTGTATGGGCATGACCATTGTAACCCTGTATAGTGATAGTAGTCGTCCATTCCACAGATGGGCCAGGTCAAGATGGATTCCTACTTTAAATACACAGGTTCACAGGTATGTACATCTTAACTGCCAGCATCCCTGTTGATGACCGCATTCCTAGCAGGTCATAATGACAGCCTTGAAATGTGTAGTCTGTGTGGCGCAACTTGTAACTATGTAGCATTGTAAAAGTGATCTGTAGATAGGCAGGTGTTCCATTCCCACCACTGGCATGTGTGTGTGTGTGTGTGTGTGTGTGTGTGTGTGTGTGTGTGTGTGTGTGTGTTTGTGTGTGTGTGTTATTGTCCCCATCTGCCTGAGGACTGAATAATGCTTTTAGATTTCTCACACTCCATACAATTCATATACCCACCTTTGATGATGTCACTCACCTACAAATACACCTCTGGGAGTGCTGTGTCCCAGTAATCTTGGTAGCGCATTCTGTAACTGCATAATGCTGTTGTGTAATAAAGTAGTTAGGTCAGTGTTCTAATCCCAGACTTGCCAAGTGTGTGTGTGTGTGTGTGTGTCTGTTTGTTCCCGTCTGCCTGAGGACTGAATAATGCTTTTAGACTGCTCACTCTCCATACAATTCTTATACCCACCTTTGGCAAGGCTGATGATGTCACCCACCTACAATTACACCTCTGGGAGTGCTGTGCTCAGTAATCTTGGTAGCATGTTCTGTAACTGCGTAATGATGTAGTCTAATAAAGTAGTGAGGTCAGGGTTCTAATCCCAGACTTGCCAAGTGTGTGTGTTTGTCCCCGTCTGCCTTAGTACCGAATAATGCTTTAAGACTGCTCACACTCCATACAATTCTTATACCCACCTTTGGCAAGGTTGATGATGTCACCCACCTACAATTACACCTCTGGGAGTGCTGTGTCCCAGAAATCTCCATAGCACATTCTGTAACTCTGTAATGCTGTAGTGTAATAAAGTAGTTAGGTTGGTGTTCTAATCCCAGACTTGCTGTGTGTGTGTGTGTGTGTGTGTGTGTGTGTGTGTGTGTGTGTGTGTGTTTGTCCCCATCTTCCTGAGGACTAAATAATGCTTTTAGACTGCTCACACTCCATACAATTCTTATACCCACCTTTGGCAAGGCTGATGATGTCACCCACCTACAAATACACCTCTGGGAGTGCTGTGTCCCAGTAATCTCCTTAGCGTGTTCTGTAACTGCGTAATGCTGTAGTAATCCCAGAATTGCCAAGTGTGTGTGTGTGTGTTTGTGTGTGTGTGTGTGTGTTTGTCCTCATCTGCCTGATCACTGAATAATGCTTTTAGATTGCTCACACTCCATACCATTTTTATACCCACCTTTGGCAAGGCTGATGATATTACCCACCTAGAAATACACCTCTGGGAGTACTGTAACCAAGTAATCTGGGAAGCGTGTTCTGTAACTGTGTAATGCTGTAGTGTGCTAAAGTAGTTAGGTCTGTTTTCTAATCTCAGACATGCCAAGTGTGTGCGTGTCTGCCTGCATGTGAGACAAGTACAGTGCTAGACTATGAACTCTCTGTACAAATCACATGACCACCTTTGTCATTCCTGCTTCTGTCACCCACTTAGGTATACACCTGTAGGTGTGCTGCAACCCAGTATTCACCGTAGCACATGCCCTAAAAGCATATTGCTACAGTGTGATACGGTAGGTAGGGGTTTGTATACAGGACATGGTAACTGTGTAGAGGTGGCTGTGAGTGTCTTACCATTGGACATGTTGGGGAGCGGATTTTGTAGTTTTCCTATATGGTGTCCGTCTTATGACACATTGGCCACTTCATGAGGAGTACAGCTGTCAGTCAGCCATGGGTCTGTGTTGGCAAGCCATACCCCTACATCTGGCAAAAGGTCTAGTGAGCAAAGTATGCAGCCCTACTAGTACCCGGTATATGTTCTGCACCCATGTGCCATGCACAAACAAACTTGCCTAGGATATCCTGCTATGTTGCTAGTACCATGCACATTGATGACAGATAGTAGGCATGGTGTGAATGCAGTGGACTGCAGAGGACATGGCACCCTGTACATCGCTACAATAGGCACATATATGCGGACATTGTGCCTTCACTATGTTCCACACTGGATGCCTGCAACATATGTGGTGCCATCAAATGTGATCCACAGAGGCCATGCAATGCTGTACACATGTGCCCTGTATGGACCCATGTCACTGACACCACGGAATACCTGTATCATACTATCAATGCAGGTGCAGGGTCAACTTGCTCACTATAAGCAGGTTTCACCACACCAGGCCAATACTGGCATATCGGGGGATAACAGGCTGTGTACACAACATGTGCCTGCCAAACCAGGTACACCTGTACATGCCACTGTACAGTATTGTGGGACATGCACATCCCAGGCAATGTCCATGTGAAGGACTATCAAACACGGACATGGCATGCATTGCAAAGCTATGGCCATACTCATTGGTAACAAGGATGTCAGGCCAGATTATGCAGTACCCATCTGTGTGGGACATTGCAGACACTACACCCCTGCACTGCACACCATTTTCGGTTGATGCGATGCCAAGGATTACCCCTCACCCAGCCTTGTACAGCCATCTTGCACAGCCAACCACTACACACCCATGAAGCAATGCATACATGCATGCCAGTACTGGCACCTTGTGCCTGCGTGTGGGTTGTGATGCTTCCAACCACAGTCACTCCCAATATAACCCTTGTTGGCATACCAACAGATGTCAAACACTTTCACTTACTCTAGCCCATAGAACCTCCAGATATCCCCTGTGATGCATGTAGTCCTGTGCATTACTACAGTGTGGCAAACTAAGTAGTTAGGTTGTATATTTGTGGCCCTGGCAAATAGTGTCAATGCGTGTCCATTAAAGAGTGTGATTGTGGTGACAATGGCATCTGTTCATGTGGACAGCCATGTGTGCCACACCTAATGTATGTCTACTATATCTCTGTTGCAGATGTCACTCACCTACACACATATATGTTCTTACAGCACAGCAACATGTCACCTTTGTGGCACATGTAGTAACATCATGCACATGTAATAGTAATGAGTAGTCAGTCAGGGGTTTGACCCCTGTACTGTTCGGTGTGTGGTAGATAATGCTTATGTTTAAGTCTCCAAGCCCTTCCCTGGTGTACTTTGCCTGTCCCACCCACACACTCTCTGGTGGATGTGAAGGAGTACACCTGCACAGCAGCAGCATGTGTATTGTAAGTGATTGACATGGTCAGGTGATGGCCTCTGCACCTATTGCAGTTCTCCTCTAGCTGATTGCATGTGGTACAGCTGTGATGGTGTTCCCATAGCCATCCACATGATAAGCACAGTACACTATCTAGGGAAAACATGTTGTTATTTGACCATGACAGTCACTGTGAGTGGTACCTGGATGTGGTGTTCTGACACGGCATCACAGATGATATCTGGATGTACCTCAAACATTTACATGGTGGGAAATAGCCTAAAAACAGGAGGGTGATGTGCCACACATGACCACAGCATGTAAGTGTAGCTATGCTGCATTGCGACTACTGCCTGTTTAACATGTGTGTGGTAATAGCTATTCTACATGTTATAATACAGACATGACAGTACTCTGTTCATGAGGGACCCCCATCTGTAGGGTCATCTGTGAACTGGTCAGTGTGTGCAACCATTTGTTTCCTGTGCTACACACTGAACACACATCTGTGCACAGCAGAAGCATAGTGTAAGGATTGCAGACAGTACATGATAGGGATGTGTTACTACCATCGCATCCCTGACTGGACATGTGTCACATGAGACAGTAGTATGACAGACATTGTCTGGGGTTCCCAGTGATAAGCCAATAATGGGCAACTAGTCATAGCTGTGGTCACACGTCTACTACACATTGTACAGATGGCATGTAGTATATATGCATGTGTTGTGCTCCCCTCTACAAATGTATACAATCTGTTGTGTTGGGTTGATGGTGATATCTATGCATACTGTTGTAGGTAATCCTGTATGCTGTTATGTTGGGTTGATGGTGTTATTTCTGCATACTGTCGTAGGTAATCCTGTATGCTGTTGTCTATCACTAAGCCATATGTGGGTTTAAACTGCAACACCATTGGCTGAATGGGTTGGGAGGTCCTGGCATAACCTCCTGTCCCACTTCAGCTTACCATGGCATTGGGCACTAGCACATCTGGGGCACAGCCTTGGACATCAACCACTGTTGGCTCTGCACCACCTTCTGGTGGTACCACCACTGAAGATGGAGCATGTCCCCCTGGGAGCAGGACCAGACAGGTACATGTCTGCTGTCATGCTGTCCTGGATGTGTTGCGTTGGTGGCTTACTAAGGGGTACCGAAGCCAGATATGCTAGTTCGAGGGCGGAATGTCACATTTACAGGGTGATGCTGCCCCTCCTGGGCAGCCCCCAGCTCTGCCTCCTTTGCAGCTGTTTAGGTGCAGTGGCAGTTGCCCATGGCTGGGGACCTCCGTCCCACTGTTTCCATGGGCTTGTGAATGCTGAACGCCCATCCCCGTCCGGGGTGTATCCCCCCCACATATGTCATATACCAACCCTGTATGCTGTCTTTTCTGTGATCCTACCCTACCTATCCTCCACGGCCATACCTACACTCCTTCCCCTACATCCGACCCTTACCTATGGAAACATAAGGCCAATCAGCTCCTAGGACAACATCTGACCATTACATAGCTGTCCATTTCACACACGTGCCCACTGGACACATGTAACCCTTGTAATATGCATCACAACAAACTCCTGTTATCCTCACCCCTGTCCCTCAGGCACACGATCCTGGTATGCACATCACTCCTACATGGTCCAGGTACATGTGATGAGGATGACACCATTGTACACACAACATTACTGGTCCCTCTATGGTTACCCCATTTACCTTTATCATGATGATGTTGCACACAGCACCTTGCAAGAGTACTGTTCACACATAATAATTGGACAGGTACTGTTGTGTTAATGTACATTACATGCACAGAATGATGTATACGGCCAATGTACAACTATTTGCGTGTATGAATGACACATGTCTGTCTGAGGGAGTCTTGAGATCACATAGAACAGCAACACTACATAATACAGGCATCGCTGGTGTTTCCCGTTTCATTCATTTGTAATGCTTTGTTGCCACATGGTATGTTCCTGATATATCTCTATATATGTATGTACCTATATGCTGGACATAAACACTCATATATACATCTACATGATGGGATACATTCCTATACTGTTGAATGACTGCACTGTATGATATGATTGTGGTACTGTCTGTTGTCTGTATATCTGCCATGGTGTATTGGTAATTCACATTAGCTGTGTGTGCAGGGTCCTGGTTCCGACCTTTGCAGAGGATGTTTATTTGGTTGCAGGGCAGAACAAGTCCATTGGATACGGAGGGAGTAAAGCACATTAAAGCAGTTGGGAGCAGGTGTGCGTGGGTTTGTGCGGTGTTAAGCACTGCTGACCTTTGGTTACAGCTTCTTACACTCTGTTAGCCTCTACATTGCTTTACCAGTGCAATACTCGCATACTGGTAGCCAAACACGCTTACAACTGCTCACTCCTGCACTTGCAAATGCACCAACATTGGTGCTTGCATCTGTCACTCACACCCCTGGGTGGGAGTGAGGACCACAATATTACCTTGTGATGCCTATTACATCGGACTACATGACTACAGTATCAGGAATGGCTGCCCATTAGGCGACGGCATGGCGTTCGACTGTACGGAATCAGCGGCCTGTCCAGTGAATTAATCATATTATTTGTGTGACCACATACAATATGCTCCCATCTGGCTGATACATGGGAACCAAGACTCTTCAACACAGACAAGTAATTGGGTTTTGGGAGCCACATCCGTCGGCTGAGTCATGCTACTGCATACCTATTATAGGTTTGCCACCTTTTCAATTGGCCTAGGTGGGACTTTAGGGTTAACACCTGTCCCACTTTGTGAGGGAAAGTCCCACTTTAGGCAGTTGTGTCCTGCAAAGATAATCAAGACATAGCAAATGTCCTGATTACAGGACAATATTATATTCTACGTTTCTTTAATAGTTGCATAAAACAGTTATTTTATATATTAAACTTCTATATGTTATGTGAAGTAGCATAAGCAATTCAAATGTTACTAGAATAATCTTTTATTTGTGCAAATAAGTATAATTCTGTACTATGCACAGCTGTAGGTATGTTTTGTCCTGGAAAGTCTGACATTTCTACAGAACATGTCCCAGTTTGGGCATTTGAAAAGGTGGCAACCCTACCTTTATGTAGAGACATCAGATTTTGCAGGGCAAAACATACCCACAGCCAGTAGAAAGGAGAGTACTTC